>NC_141365.1:49804747-50404747 GCF_057382095.1 Aulonocara sp. 'chitande type north' Nkhata Bay | reverse complement strand
TCACAAATATACATTTCTAACATTCAAAAACAAAACAAAAACAAATCAGCGACCAATATAGCCACCTTTCTTTGCAAGGACACTCAAAAGCCTGCCATCCATGGATTCTGTCAGTGTTTTGATCTGTTCACCATCAACATTGCGTGCAGCAGCAACCACAGCCTCCCAGACACTGTTCAGAGAGGTGTACTGTTTTCCCTCCTTGTAAATCTCACATTTGATGATGGACCACAGGTTTTCAATGGGGTTCAGATCAGGTGAACAAGGAGGCCATGTCATTAGTTTTTCTTCTTTTATACCCTTTCTTGCCAGCCACGCTGTGGAGTACTTGGACGCGTGTGATGGAGCATTGTCCTGCATGAAAATCATGTTTTTCTTTTTTTTTTTTTTTTTTTTAAATGACATCAGAAACAGCAGTATGCGACATTACGTGATGGCAGAGCTTCAGTTCATCCTTTGTCATTTTTTTTTTTTTTTTTTTTTTTTTTTTTTAATAAATAGGACAGGGGGAATGAATGAGAGAGAGAGGGGGAGAGAAAGAAAGAAAACCAAAGAGGAGAAGAGACGGTGAGAAGGGGGGGGAAGAGAGAGAGAAAAAAAAAAGAACTCCTGGGTCACCTGTATGGAGAAAAAAAAACAAACAAACAAACAAAAACAAACAGAGGAGACAGCAAACAACAAAGAGCAACATAATAATAGAGAAAACAAAGCACCATCACAATAAACTAGCTAGCCATAGATATCAATATTTACTAAATAATAAACGATATTGTGCAGCACGCAAGATAGACAGCGCACAGTGTGCTTTGAGGCAGCAGCCAAGAAAGCTTTAGTCCGCGTCTGTGAATACCCATGTGTGCATACCTGTGTGGATCAGCATGCTTGCATTCCAAAGGTTTCTCCATGTAATGATCTGCTAGGGAGTGTGGGGGGGCCACAGCCCCGTCCTCCAGGGTGTGAAGCGGGTATGGAGGAGATCAAAACTCCAGACATCCAGAGGCCCCCAGAACACAAGAGACCATGGAAGACCAACAGAGGGGCAGCCGCGCCACTGTCCCAGTAAGAGCTGAGGAGAGTCCCAGATGAGAGCTCACTCAGCAGCCGCGGAGCAGAAGTCAGGGGGAGTTGCAGTGACGCGCCCGTGAGCTCCGCCGGCCCCCAGCTGCGCCTGAGTGACCGAGCCCTAGGCCGAGAGGCCGGGGGCACCCCACCTCCAAAGGGGCCCGAGCGAGCCCCAGGCCCCAGGCCCCGACAAGCGGCCGCCAAGGAGTGAGCCGGTGTGTACCCGGACGCCCACCCCCAGACACAAAGAACCACCAACACACCGACACCTGAGGGAGTCCGCCACCGGCAGGGGAAGTGGTGGTGGGTGGAGATAGGCCTCCAAACCTTGGAGGGCCTGAGATGTCCCCAGAGAGGTGGCGTCTGATACCCAACCTGACATATAGACACAGACATACAGGCACACACAGACACAAACATCCATTCCCACCCTCATGCTCTCATATGCACTCACTCCACACTCAACCAACGTGGAGACAGACATAAAGAGACGCTGTACACACGATCACACTCCCCAAGCGTACTCTACGAACCGGGTCTAGGTACCCTTGCCCCTGGAGGGGGGAATTGCACCCAGACCCAGGTGGTGTTACCCTTTTCCCTGCGGTGGGGAGAGGCAGACCGCCCCGACTCCGCAGCAGCAGGGAGGCCCCACACTCCAGACCGCAGTCGGACGGCCAACTCCTCCTACTAGCCCTCCCGCTCCAGCAGGCCGCAGAGAATGGGGGTGGGAGAAGACTCCAAACCTCCCTCCACCCGCTCATTGTAGTGTTGATGCATGTGTGTTCTAAGGTGCATTTAAAACCCAGGAGGGCATGGAGCTACCTGCCAGAGAGCAGCAGGTAAGCGCATAGTCCCTCCTGCTAACCCTCAATGACTAAGTGTATTTAAAATTGAGAGGTGGGCAACGACGTCAGGGGTGAGGTATACACCCTGATGGTGATTTGGACTCCGTGATTGTGCCCACCCCCAAGATCCTATATGTATGTGTAATGAGAGTGTGAATAATGTGAATGTCTAAGTTGTGGGATAAAATTGAGGCAGAGGCAGCCAGAAGGGGACGGGGGGGGGGGGGGGGGGGGGGTAGCCTCCTCTGCACCCTGGTGACATACCCCCACTCCAAGGCCCTGCATGTGTGGGTGGTTGTGGAGGAGCGGGAAGAGGGAGGCAGCTGGAGATGGGGAGGGAAGGAAGGGAGGGGCAGGTAACCCCTCCCTGGGGCCAGCTCCCCCGCTGACCCCAGTAGGCACTCCCACCCTCCGCGACCCGCCAGGGAAGGGGGGCCCAGGCCCATCAGACCGGGGCCCAGTGCAGTAGCGCCCCCCGGCTCCACAGAGCCCTGGACAGTCCACCCAACCCCACCACAGAGAAAACTGCACCCACCCCACCAACCACACATCTTCCAGACTACATAAAATCATGTTTTTCTTGAAGGATGCAGACTTCTTCCTGTACCACTGCTTGAAGAAGGTGTCTTCCAGAAACTGGCAGTAGGACTGGGAGTTGAGCTTGACTCCATCCTCAACCCGAAAAGGCCCCACAAGCTCATCTTTGATGATACCAGCCCAAACCAGTACTCCACCTCCACCTTGCTGGCGTCTGAGTGGGACTGGAGCTCTCTGCCCTTTACCAATCCAGCCACGGGCCCATCCATCTGGCCCATCAAGACTCACTCTCATTTCATCAGTCCATAAAACCTTAGAAAAACCAGTCTTGAGATATTTCTTGGCCCAGTCTTGACGTTTCAGCTTGTGTGTCTTGTTCAGTGGTGGTCGTCTTTCAGCCTTTCTTACCTTGGCCATGTCTCTGAGTATTGCACACCTTGTGCTTTTGGGCACTCCAGTGATGTTGCAGCTCTGAAATATGGCCAAACTGGTGGCAAGTGGCATCTTGGCAGCTGCACGCTTGACTTTTCTCAGTTCATGGGCAGTTATTTTGCGCCTTGGTTTTTCCACACGCTTCTTGCGACCCTGTTGACTATTTTGAATGAAACGCTTGATTGTTCGATGATCACGCTTCAGAAGCTTTGCGATTTTGAGACTGCTGCATCCCTCTGCAAGATATCTCACTATTTTTGACTTTTCTGAGCCTGTCAAGTCCTTCTTTTGACCCATTTTGCCAAAGGAAAGGACGTTGCCTAATAATTATGCACACCTGATATAGGGTGTTGATGTCATTAGACCACACCCCTTCTCATTACAGAGATGCACATCACCTAATATGCTTAATTGGTAGTAGGCTTTCGAGCCTATACAGCTTGGAGTAAGACAACATGCATGAAGAGGATGATGTGGACAAAATACTCATTTGCCTAATAATTCTGCACTCCCTGTATATATATGCATGTATATACACATTCAACGTGCTTTAATGGGCCTTTTTGAAAAATATATATCTTGAAAACTTTTTATATATGTTCAAACTTTATACCATAAAATGTTTATACAAGTTGTAACAAGTAGATTTAATTTGATTTGAAACAGAATGACACAGAATTCAGTTGTGTGTAAAAATGAACATGGACTTGATCCAGGTAGAGGAAATTCCTTATTACCAAAGTGAGTCCATTAGATGGCAGCAATGCAGCACGTAAACGTAATATGAAATCTGGACAAGGACATTTAAATAATACACAATATCCACACTACCCTGCAGCAAGAGAAAAGAGACCTGGACTTTGTAATTATTCATCTTATTTTAAACCCTTATAAGTAATCTACCATCTACCATAAGTTGCAGTTGGTTTAGTTGATTGTGCGTAACAATAGTAGCTAATAGATAAAAATGTTAGTCAATTAAAAACCAGTTGTCATAAAAAGCTGCATTTTATTTCTTGAATATGTCTCTTTCCAGCTGCTCGCACATGATAGTAATAACAGTTTTATTCATACAGCACCTTTAAAAACAAATAGTTTCCAACATGATTTGGCAAACAAGCAAAAGCAGGAAGTCATTCAAATCTAAAATCTAAACTGTGAGGGCAAACAAGACTAGATACATTAAAGGTAAGTTAAGATTTTTTTAAGTTCAATATAAAAAAGAACAGAAGCAATGAAAAAAACCTAAAAAAAAAATAAGTCAGGAAATGGAAATAAAAGATATTTACAGCTGTAAGATGACATCATCAGGTCCAAATTCCCCTACATAAGACTTTAAATAGTTTACATGAGCCAAATAAAAAAAATATGGCTCTTGCATTTTTTTAATGGAGCGCAGATTCGACTGGTGGCCATGTTTGCTATTCAGTCCATGATTTTGGTGCAAATTCGGTGGCATTAATATGTATTAAATGGTGCAGAGAGGATTTACTCTAATAACTAAACTTTGGACAACTAGACAAATTAAAACGACCAATATTTCCTTCTTTTATATATTTAAAAGCAGTTTGTTTTCTAGAAGTCTTGAGATAAAAAAAAATTCACCCAGCGCTCAGAGAACTGTTCCAATGCCCTCTGAGGTCTGAGATGTTGACCTGCTGAACCTTGACCCTGACATCCTTTCCTGTCTGAGCTTTCTATGAAGAAGCAGTTTCATCTTCTTCCTGAACTTCTCTCCCACGAAGGCGTAGAGGAAAGGGTTGATGCAGCTGTGCAGCAGAGCCAGGCAGTGGGTTGCAACCACCGCTGTGCTCACCGACTTCCTCATAGTGCAGTTGAACTGTACTACATTAGCCCTCAGCAGTATGTCTACCATGATGGTTATTTGGTATGGTGTCCAGCAAAGCAGAAATGCAATCACCACGGTTATGATCACCCGCATGGCTCGGTGCTTCTGGAAACCACGAGTGAGCAGCAGCCGTGCAACAGTGATGCTGTAGCAGGAGATCATGACAATCGCAGGGACCAAAAAGCCAAAAATATGAATGAAGCCCCGAGTGGCGATCCGCCATACGGTGGAGCTGCCGATGTCAAAGCTCACAGAGCAAATCATATTCTTATTGACATGTTTAAAAAGAGCAGGAAGAGCGAGGGCACAACCGAGGGCCCACACCGCTGTGCAGAGCATTTTGCTGCACATCCTCTGACGGCTCTTGAGTGTCTCCCTGGCGTGCACAATCACAAGGTAACGATCGATGCTAATACAGGCAAGGAAGATGATGCTGGTGTAGAAGTTTGCATCCATGACGAGGTTGAGGAATTTACACAGGAAGTCTCCAAAGATCCATCCTTGGATCAGTGCTACAGCAAAGAACGGGAGCGTCAGAGCCATCAGTCCGTCTGCTATGGTCAGGTGGAACAGGTACACATCTGATGGAGTCAGAGTTTGTTGGCTGGTCCTGATCACCCATCCTACCAGCATGTTTCCTGGTATAGCCAGTAAGAAGATGCCTATGAGGATTTTACATAGGATAATAGCTGCTAAAGGTTCCATTGGTTTGTATCCACATTCTAAGGTATCTAGATCTGGAGTGTATGTGCTGGATGCATTGGACCCATTGACAATGGAGTCATTTTCAAAGTAACTGTCTTCAAAGACATAGACAAATGACATGGCTGTAGATGGGAAACAGAATGATATTAGTGCACTACCAACACTATGCAAACACAGGAAGTGTATGGACATAAGTTAATTTTTTTTGACTTGTAAAAATGGTATAATTTGTGGTTGCAAAAGTTGCCTTTCGTAGCTTTAAATCAAACTTGTGCTGAACTAAACAGCTACCACTGTGACAGCTTAAAGAACATCTTTAATAAATTATAACCTCCAGAGAAGTGCCTGACCTGATCTGATTAACTCGTTTTATTTTTTCACATATTATATATATTTTATTCTCTAGATGTGGTATTTATTTATTATAATTTGCTTTCAGTACTCCAATTTTGTTGTACTATTGTACATAGCGTGACTGTCCAATGAAAATAAGACTCAAAGTTAAATGAGATGCAGCACAATTAGGAAACACTGATACAGTGACTCAGTAATTAGATTACAGAGAAATATCTGTTTAATATAAGCTACGATTATTGTATCAGCTCCTAAGTGGAAGGCTTAAGATATGTTTCATAGCTTAAAAGTCTTTGGTCATTTTTTCTGGTATGATATTTGGTATATATGATGTAATTTTATATATAAAAAGTCCCAGTTTATCACTTTAATTCTGCCCTTTTATTCATTTTTTCATGTGTACCCATCTATATAAGAAGAATGTATTAAATCAGACACTCACCTCTAAAGATGACAAAGGCTGGGCACCCAAATGAGTCTGATGTTCAAGAGCAACTCTTTAAACATGATACAATTTGGGGATTTTGCGCAGCACTGACCCAATGTCCTGTCTCCTTCCCCATGTGTTACAGCACACAGCATACAGCTTGTGTCATCACATGTTTTTGAAATGTCTTTAAATGAAGACGTTGCGACACATACTTAGAGCACAGACGCAAATATAAAATGAATTCTCCAGTTTGTGTCACAGTGATTGCTCACGGTGACAGTTTACAGCAGCAACAACTCTCTTCAGGTAATTATTAACATCTGTGACTTTTCACACTCTTTGTACCAGAGGGGAACTGCGGTCTGAAAAGATGGTGAACTGGTTAAAAAAACCACACATGAGACAGGCTGGTAGTTCATGAATTTATTTGTGTTCATTTAATCACAAGGTATCAGGCATAAGTGAAGCTCACCTGTTTGGTCGTTGAGCTATATGAAAAACAGGAATAAGCTGCTAACTGATAATCCCATTATAATGTAAATGTATTAATCAGTTAAATATATTAAAGAAGCTCTAATTAGCAAACTATGACACTCAGATTATTAAGAACACCTGTTCAACTGCTCATTAACATGGGTAAAGCAAATATCAGATCAGCCAATCAGAGGTTACCGAATAAGTGAATAAGTGAACAGAGAAAATATTCAGTGAGCGTCAGTTCTCTGGGCGAAGACGAATCGCTTTTGCCAAAGCTCAGAAGAGAGCAGGCAGCTTGCTTTGAGGAAGGTGACTTAAACCACCACTCGTTCCAAACAAGGAATGCAGAAGAGCATCTCCGAGCACACGACACGTCGAGCAGCAGAAGATCACAGCGCACCACTAACGATGGCGAACAACTCAGAACTGAGACTATATTTAGTATGGGCTCATCAAAATTTGGCGACTGCTTGGTCGATCTTAATTTCTCCTGCGACATTCAGATGATCAGGTCAGCATTTGGTGTAAACAACATAGAAGCATGGATCCATCTTGACTTGCATCAATGGTTTAAGCTGCTGGTGGTGTAATAGTGTTACTTTATGACCACACTGTACTCATCATCTGATGGATAACACACCACATGAAAAAGCTCAAATCATCTCAAACTGGTTTCTTGAAAATGACAGCGAGTTCACTCAGACGGCCTCCACAGTCACCAGATGTCAATCCAACAAAGCACACTATGTGGTGGAACAGGAGAGTCACGTCATGGACAAATCTGCAGCAGCTGTGTCTGTCCCAACGATATGGACCAAAATCTCTGAGGAGTATTTCCAGCAGCTCGCTGAACCATGAAGAAATGAGTAGTAAGGTGTACCTAATAAAGTGGTTGGTGAGTGCATATTAAAGCAATTCAGTAGATCATAAGATTGTCTGTTAAAACAACAGAATAAAAGCAGAAGAATGAAATAAATATAAGATGATCCAACTAAATCAAAGGGTGATGACTGAGAGCAGTTTACCTCTGTGACTTTTTTCCATGTTGTGTTTTGTTGTGCGTCATTTACTGTTTTTTGTCTCACGCTAGTTTCTTCTTCTTTTTTTCTTCTTCTCTGGATCCCAATCATCCGTCACCCAAATACAAAGTGTTACAGGAAAACTTTATTTTGAAAATTGATGGGGCTTTTTTCCATTTCCACATCGCTGAAGAAAAAAAATCCCACCGTGCTCATTTCCTCCATTTTTAATGCCATCGTATCTGTGAAGAAAAAGGAAAAAGGCTCACATGCTCAATCAGACACTCACATTTTGTAAACTTGCTGATAATTATCAAAGAAAGATTTTTTTTCCTTTCTGTCCTTAAAACATCTTTATGTCACACTAATACTGACAACAGGAATTCGTTGGGTAATCAGCTATAAGGTGTTTCACAAATCAGTGGGTTAGGATATCAGCTGTGTCACTTTCTGGAAATGAAACACTGACATGTTATTTCAAAAGTCCTGTTTTCCTTTCACTCATTTCTCACACTGTGGCTGCTGTTAGGTAATGGTAGTTGACAGGTGGGCTACATGTTTATGCACATGCATCGCTATTTCAGCTATTTTCACGAGAACTTCTAGGCGAGCATTGTTATACATGTTGTGTCAAACACCAATGAGTACGAAGAGGAAAAATGAAAATCATACATCTAACGATAGGGGACCAAAGTGCCTCCATGACAGCCCGTCATGCTCAAGTATATATAAAAAACTCCCCTTCTTCAGCTCCATGAATCATTTCAGGCTGTCAGAGGGAAAGCACACAATAACCAGCCGGTAGGCTCCATCTGTTTGAGAACATAAGCTCAACCTCACTCAATTACATTATCGTCACGGTGCCAGGAAGCACAACTGTCCCCTAACTAGAATGGCCTGTTTTTAATTTAATGTTAGTTTAGCAAACAAAGTTTGGGTCAACAGTGTGTGTGTGTGTGTGTGTGTGTGTGTGTGTGTGTGTGTGTGTGTGTGTGTGTGTGTGTGTGTGTGTGTGAGTGCGTGCGTGCGTCACACCTGGAGTTCAACTGATCAAGTGTTTGCAGTGTTACGGTTAAATGACTACAGAGACATGAGGGTAAAAGGAGATGCTTTTGTAGTTTACTTTCAGTTTAGATTCTTCTGCTTTCTTTAGCTTGTGATAAAAAAACAATCAGTAAAAATGAACTGAATTCCTCTGCTAAAAACACATATTTCACGTATCTATAATATTATACTTATAGACAGTCAAACATAGTAACAATGATATTTGAAAATGTCCAACTAGCCCTGTAAGTCTGCATTCAGCATGTTTGTTGTGCCAACTGCTCGCACCTGTACAGGTCGAACTTTGCAATTTGCATTGCTTTTCATAAAAATGGTAAATGGCCTGTATTTGTATAGAGCTTTTACTAGTCCCTAAGGACCCCAAAGCGCTTTACACAACCAGTCATCCACCCATTCACACACACATTAAAAGACGTAAACATCAGTGTGAAATTTGGCACACAGCTCTGGCTTCTTGGGAACGCAGGTTCCCAGGAAGACTTTGGTGTTTTTGCCAAATGCCTGACTGACACCTCGGTTCTTTTTTGTCTTTTTCCAGCGAAGTCAGATTTTCTTTTCAGCAGACTGCCATCAACATTCCTTCAAGTGCTAATGCCGGCAGCTACAGACAATAGATTTAAGTACCTCTCATAATGAGTTTGTTTCTAAATTAGCACAGAGAAACATTTAGAATGTAAATTGTGAATGTCTGGATTGGGACGGGGTTGTTGATGTTTTTTATACTTCCCTGCGGATTGCTTTCACTTTGAATCATCAGTTTGTTTTCACCTTCCTGACAGTCAGTTTTGTTCTGCATTATAATTTTTTTATTTATTTTTTATGCTCTTTATGATATTATCATTATCATATCAAAAACTAAGATGAATGATTGATTGAAAACTGAAAAAAGAAATGTTCATGATTCTCAAAAATACCATAAGAGTATAAGAGTGCGAGCTGCACTTTATTTTATATTGTGTATGTTGTATATTGTATGTTTAACTGATTGTGCTGTTTGTAATGCTGAATTAGTGTGATATTATATGCTCCTTTATTTAATGAGTCCAGCTGAAAAAATGTTTTTATTTATTCCTTTTTATTTAAAAAAACGTTATGTTTTATGATGTTTTAATTACAGCGTGATGACATCGGCTTGTTATGGCATTGTGACATTGTAGTAAAAGACGCATCGTAGTGACGTTGTAGCGATGTATTAAAATTAAAAAGTGTGCTGTAGAGCTCTCTCGATGCCCTTTCCTGTGATGAATTAATCAATATGGTTTATTGAACAAATTTTTCAAGGTCAACTTTAGTACCTTGTTATGATGTTTGAAGATTATCCATAAAATATTTTGCATAAAAGTTTAAATTTAGAGTGAACTTTTTTTTTTTTTTTACCAACTTTTACATTTGGTCTGACCTTGAACTTGATTTTGACATTGACTCAATTTTCACCAAAATGAAATTAGCTGTTGCTGTTATCTGTCACCACACAAAATGTGAAAATAATGTTTTTGAAACCTGTGGACACTAGACTGCAAACAAACAGACAAACAAATGGAACCAACTGCATTCCCCTGCCTTCAGGGGGATATAACAATATATAACAATATAACTGCAACCATCTTCTGTCCCTTGCTTACTCCTTTTCTAGTATCTTAAAAAAAATGAAAGTGTGCAGCAGTTCATGCAATTAATTCATTGTTTTTTGTTTTTTTTTAAATGAAGAAAAACGAGGCCCACGTGGAGTTGGTTTGTGAGGAGCCGTTTGTGTCTGTTTCCCAAGTTCTGCCTTAACTAACTTGACCTAATGCCAAATTAGCCAGTCAACAAGCAAAGTTATAGATTTTTAAAAATATAAAAACAGATATCTATTTGTTAAAACATCTTTTCCCCCTCTAAGATGGTTTCTGTCGTGCAAGTTAATGGAAAAATTGTCATTAACTTCAGATAAGGAATGAATTTCCTTCTATTTTTAGGAGCCATCCATTCTCTGTTCATACCTGATTTGCAACTGTAGCCAACGAACGCAGTTTCAGTTTTACTGTCTTTGAGGAACCTGTGTGGAATTTTGTTTACCGTGTCAGAAGCATTTTTACAAGTAGACGAGATTTGTGCAAGACCATGTGAAAGAAACAGCCTGATTCCAGCATACAAAACAACTGAAGGGGGTGTGTCTCATCTGGGTGATTCAGGGATTCCATTCATCTCTATGTGCATATATGTGTTAACCCTGACAGATGGTTATCTTACAGACACAACAGCAGATTTTTGCTTTTGCGTATTTGTTTTTGTGTGAAAATGTCTGTACAAGCCGGGGAAATTGGTGGTATTTCAGACAACAAAACACTGAATGCACCTTGGAAAGGATATGTTTGAAACACCACAATGACAACAGATTGTTCTTCCTCTAATTTTTATTTCAGAGACTATTTCTTCTTTTTAGTTATTGCAGTTTCTTTCATAGACAAAGCAAATTCACTTCTGTTCATCTCTTTTTGTGTACCCGGGTATCCTCTGAAGTCGGGTATGTCCTGTGTTTTCATATGGGGGACCTTACAGTGACTTTCTTTGCATTTTGTGCTCAGTAAACTCTTTCATACTTTGTGTTTTCCTTAAACGAGGACATCTTTTAAATACCAATTTTTATACTTACTTTTTTAAAAATGCATACTAAAAGAAAATTCCAACTCATCTCAAATAGGAGATTTTAAAAGTGAGCTAATGTGTCAGGAAGTTAAACACTTTAAATTGACTTTGACTCAATTCAGCAAAGTCTGTTTTTTAATAATAGATGAATAGATGCATTTTCCTATGTGGACAAAGTCTGAAGGTACTATTGCAACCTTTATCTGAAACATGTTCTTCTTGGGTGTTTTTCATAACTGTTCACCAATCTCTAAAATTCCCTCCATGAGGTTTTGTGAAATATTACTTTAGATGTTATGAGGTTTTCTTGCATGCACAGCTTGTTTTATATCTTTATATCCGTCCACTCAATGTCAAAGAGACTCAAATAACTTTTTTTCCTTTACAAGGCCACGTCACCACCTTCAGTTCTATTTAATCACAACATGCCGTGCGTGGGTTGCTAGGGTCCTTCTCCACAATACTGCAGAGTGGTTATCTTTACAGCTTTGAATTTGCCATTGTTGTGGGCTACATTCTTCACAGCTGACATGGGTTTCTTCAGAAAGCTGCCTGGGGTTTGTGCCAAATATTTCTACAGTTACTGTGGCCGGGCAAACCGCTCTTATCTCTGCATGCCCGACTTTTTTACTTCTATCTTCTTTAGAAAAGTGACTGGTACTCTTCCACTGTAATTAAGTTTCAGTAAAAGATATAGTTTCAATTTTTTTTTTTTTGATTGCTGGCCAGACTCAGAGGTGTCAATAACCACGACACCACACACGTGAACAGCAAAGAAACCATCACACCTCAGATGTCTGATTTCTAAAACCCCTAATTCTAATGTTATGGATTTCAAAGTGTGATAACTTCCCTTTTCCATGTAAATTATCTGTTTTTCATGTAATCAAATCACCCGAGCTTTTCTATTTTCAGTATCATTAGTTTAAGAATATAATACTGAAAAACTATTAAACAGACACTGTTTTCAAAATGATTTTGCCTTTTCTAACATGTAAAGAAGGAGGCCATCATTTCTTGTCTAACTATAACTTTGATCACTGCTTGATTTATGTGTCTGTCACATAATGATGATGCACACGTTTGCCCCAAGATGGGACTGCTCATTCTGCAAAGAGAAAGCGAATTGTGCAAAAAATGAGGAAGCAAAATGCACAAAAGGCACAGCGTTAATGCAAAGATCCGATCGCTGCTAATGCAAATTCAGCAGCGCCTTGTTTCCTCAGTGACACACTGAAAATAACACCTGGCATGCTCGCTATTTTTTTAATGCATTTTAACCCTATCAGTTTCTGTTCAGGAGAACTGGCGCAGCCAAACAAGTTATTCAGAAAGGTTTGTCTCCACAATGTTATGCACGTTTATAATAAACTGGCAGCATTCTATTACAATATAAAACCTTATAGAAAACACAAGAAACTTAACTGAAGTTTTATATGTAAAATAAATCATATGAGCAACAATAAAATATAAAAAAATGACAATGAAAATCTGAAAGTGAAGGTCGTTTTTTTGTTTGTTTGTTTTTACGTTTGCCTTTTTTTCTTCAATAATTTGTGTACTTATGTAAAGGTTTAACTAACTATTACATATATGCTTTTATTTTATTTATCAGCACATATTTAAAGACTAAGTTATGACTGATCAGAAACTTTACTATTTTTTAAGTTACAGGTGTTTAATCATCTTAAAATGTATTAACACTGTATAAAAAATGTAAAAAGATGTGAACATAAATAGGTAAATGGTTAGAAAATACAGATTCATCAATCTGTAAAAACACAAATATGGTTTAAATACGTTTTACTGTAAAATCATGCATTTCATTGCATTTTTATGGATTTTCTCATCAATGTAGTAAAATCCAGTCTCAACATCTTTCATTGTAAAATATCTCCCAAATTATGGTTTGTCTTATGAAATGTATAATAGTGTAAACCCCACTGAAAATAACTCCATAAGATATCTCACTATTTGATGAAAGATTTGTCTGGTAATTAAGTGGCTCCGTGATTAATACAAGTTCAGTGATAATATATGTAAATTAGCACGTTAAGCCCCGACTCAAGACCAGGGTGGGACTGGTAGGAGTAGGTATTTGTGGAAAAGCTCGAAAATTCCTGTGGAGACTGTGTCAGGAGGGAGAGCCGGGATAAAAATCTGTGCCAATCAAAAATCAAAAACCCTGAATACTGTATAACTATATGGTTAGTCAGAGGGAGTCATTATCTGCTTCTACATACCAGGTTTCCTGTTTTGCTTCTTTTCATCTTTACATGGTTCTTTCTTATTAATTGTATTGTTCTATTGTATTGCTCTAAAGATGTCAGGCTTGGCAGCTACTGATGGTTCGTTTACCATATCTTTTAATTACACCAACACCAAGTTTGCTTTACGACTGGCTACACAGGTTTGTGCTGGAGAGTACATTTTATTTATCAGCAAAAATATAAAAATAACCACACATCAAGTGTTTGGGTTGTTTTTGTTTGTTTTGGGGGGTTTGATCACCCAACCCAAGCACATTTGATTATTACATTCAAACTTTAGAATGAATTGTACATAGTTACATCTCAAAAAATCATTGGACATCCTCTTCCCTCCCTGAAGGACCTGTACAGCACTCGCTGTCTCAAGAGGGCACGCAGCATCCTACGGGACTGCACACACCCAGGACACCGGGTGTTTAAGCTGCTGCCGTCTGGCAGGAGGTTCAGGCTGCTGAGGTCCCGAACAAATAGACTCAAGGACAGCTTTTACAACAGGGCAACAGCCCTGATCAATGTAAATAGCTGACCTGACTGGATACCTCCCTGGACTTTTTAGGGGGAGGTAACAATGTTTAAAACGATAACAATAATATTTATATTTATAACAAGGTGCAATAATAATTAATGTGCAATAATAACAGTGTGCAATACACATACACTTATTCTTCTTTTTTATACTAAGTTAATATACTGTGTTGTGTTGTTTGTTACGTTGTGATGTGTCATATCGTGTCGTGTTGTGTTATATGTAGTGCCGACGTAGGACAGTTTTTCCAATTTCATTGTACTACTGTACTATGTATGACTGTGCAATGACAATAAAGAGTTATCTTATCTTATCTTATCTTATCTTATCTTATCTTATCTTTAACCAAGAAAAGCAGCACTGCACTCACTTACATGGAGGTCAGACTGAAGAGTCCAGTTTCCTTGTAATCCCGTTGAGTGTGATCTCTAACAATGCGAGCAAAAGTCCTCTGTGAGGAAATTTAACAAAAAATCCAAAATGAAAAATGAAAATGCTTTGACATGACCAAACCAGTTGGTCTGGGGGAAGTGGGTACCAGCAGCATCATGGTGACAGACACCAGATCACTGACAAGACCCTGACAAGAAATCGCAGAATACCGTTCATGCTGCCAGTTAAGCAGAAAATGTCTAACAGCATAAACAACAACAGCAGGGGTTGCATTCAGGAATTTAGACTGTTTTGCCAATAACAGTGTCTGTATGAGCGATTAACATTGTTGGGGAAGTTAACTTGGTAATCCCGCCAGGTACAAGGTGTTATAAGATATTTAATGTATTTTTAATGTATTTATAACAACATTGTTAACGTATGAGCTTTATTACAGTACTAAAATGTTTTCCTCTCTTATACCGATGATAGATTTAATAATGTTGATTTACATAAAAGTCGAACTAAACGAAAGCCCTGATTTGGATAAACAGTTGAGAATATTGATGACCTGATGATTTATAATCTCCAAACAGAGGATTCATGCTCATATCAAAACTTTTAGCACATCAGAAACATGTAACACATATTTGTGTTTTGACATTATTTTTGCTTCTTCCCGCAGGCGATACGGTCTCTCAATCACACCACCACACAGTACTGACCCACACATACAGTTCTTACACACACACTGGACATTCTGGACATTGTTTTCACTTCATCACTTAATCACTTTAAGCATATTTGCACTGCACAAGACATAATGTGGATTGCACAACACTGGTCACTACATTCTTCATTTCCAGTTAATACTTGTACAGCTGCTGTTATTGTGTATATATTTATTTATATTTCTTCATACATTCGTATATATTTCTATACTGTGTATTGTGTATTTTGTTGTACAGTTATTTTATTTTCAACTTTAATTTATATATTTTATCTTATTCTTCCCAGTTAAATTTACCCTTCATTCTAATTTGTGTTGTACAGTTATTTCATTTTTAACCTTAATTTATATTTTATTCCTTCCTAGTTAAATTTACCCTTTTTAATTTTTCATATTTATTTCCTATCTTATTCATAGCCTTTTCCTTTTTTGTTTTCTTTAGGTCACGAGCAGTTGTCCAAGCATTTCACTGCATATCGTACTGTGTATGACTGTGTACGTAACAAATAAAATTTGAATTTGAATAATTGTACCTGATCATTTCCAGAGCAAAGCTTTCTGTTTGTTTGCAGAGAGGTGGCTGCCAAATAGCTATTTGCCAACGACTTGACTTGGCATCTCTACATGATGCGCAGTGTGTCCTTAAGAAATTTGAGGAAACTGGGCAGGTAGTAGACAAAAGAAAAAAATCTATCTATAGCAGATGAACTGAATCTGAAAGCCATGTCCTTAAAGAAATAATAAGCAGGCTTGACTAAGAGAACTCAGGCTGTGATGGAGAATAAAGATGATCACACCAATTTAACGATTTCTTGTTATTATTAGTATCATTGCAGAGTTATACTTATAATTCTACAAGCTTTGTTTTTACATTACATACCGCATTTCTATTTATGTATTTATCTATGTGTGCATGTTAAAAAAAAAGACTGCTGCACATGTTTCACATTTGCCTAACAAAATTTAAAGAAATGAGGGGCGGCGCAAGACGTGCAATACTGCATGTTTCATTTGTAGTTGGATGGAGAAGTCACAGCTTCTCTAAACCAGAAAACAATGGCTCACTTTGTTTTCAGACTTTTTAAGAAACCACACCTTCTTTTCCTTTTCCAACTAAGCTTGTAAATGGTTATCAGACTGGTCATGTAACATAATATGTGCGTGTGTTTTGAGAAACATTATTCATATTCAACTTAGAAGCATTATTGCCTTGCTGAGTATAGGGCCTTTTCTAAGTAATTTGTGTGCTTTCCCCACACTCAATTAATCTCAGGTTACTTAATTTTCACATCAGGTTTCCCTATTTAAATAAGTCTTTAGAGTAATGTAGTCTATTTGTTTTCTTTTCTTTTTTCGACTTCTTTTAGCTGATTCCTTAGAGGTCGCCGCAGTGGATCATCTGCCTCACCTCACCCTATCCCAGCATCCTCCACTGTCCTCCTCAACAGCATCCATGAACCATCTATGTGGTTTCCTCTTCTCCTTCTGCCTGCCAGCTCATATTCATTTTGCGTTGTCCAATATATCCACCATCCTCCTCTGCACACATCCAAACCAGCTCAGTCTTGCCTCTCTAACTTTGTCTCCAAACTATATCTGTCTTTTTGTAAGTTACACCTTCAAACCATGCACCACAGCAGGTCTCACTATCGTCATGAAAACCTTCCTTTTCTCTCTTACAGCAGTCTGTTCTAAATAAATAAATAGCCTTTTTTAAATAACAAGTATGAACAAGTATTTCCTGATTAGTGCAGTTGTGTGGCCCTAAAATTGTGATTGATGTACCATTTACACTTATTAAGTCGCGGACACCTGTTTCTTTCTTATGAACCCGCCGCAGTACTGTCATTACGAATTTATTACAGGCATTATTTTAGACGCCCCAGTCTTATTTGGGCCCTGCGAGTAAAATACGCGGAAGTTGCGGGCGGAAGTAGCCTCGACGGAAGCGGTCGGTTCTGTCAGGGCAGGAAAAAATTTGCAGAATTTGACACAAAGAGGTGAACCCCACCAAACAACACCGCTTATCCCCCCTTTTCCTCGACACCGGCGTCCGCTGCGATGATCCTGTTAGAAATTAATAACCGCATTATCGAGGAGACGCTGACGCTCAAGTTCGACGGCGCATCCAACGGGTGAGAAATAATCGCTACACCTGGCTAGCACCGCTAGCTTCCCCTTTAGCTTCTTACAGAAGGTGATGGCTTCATTTAAAGAAACGGGGGAGATCGGGTACAGCAGGTTCAACAAAGTTAAGCTATGTGGTCTAAAGAGTATTGATTTTTTTTAAAGTGCAGAAATACACATAGAGTTAGCTTGTTGCTCTGCCTCGACGAGCCGGGGTGTGTCTGCACGGGCGGTGTTGTGCCAAAAATTGTAACCCCATTGAATTTTATCTCCCCTGGCGGTTCTCCCACATACCTTGGAGATAAAACAACAAAGCACACAATAGATACTTAGGTTATATTTACACTGCGCTGCCAATAAATACGAAGCAAATATTTTTAAAAGGTTACATAGCCTTAAGGGAGCTAGCGGGAATAAAGCTAATTTATAAGCTTTTTTTAAAAAATGATTAAGCTATTCCACACTGGTTGATAACATCATATGTAAAATCACAAACCACCTATAAAAACTATTTTTATAAATATAGTATATATTTTTATATGAAGTGAGGACTTTATTTCTTTTTTTCGGACACAATAGGTTTGTCAAGGCAAACTATCTTCTCATTTCCGGTGTCACTCCACCACGGCAGATCAGATTATATGCCCGCGGTGTTTTCACTTAATAAAGACCATTTATTTGCCTTCCGCGGCAGTACATAAAGCTTTTAGTGGCTAAATGATAGCCAACCATCGCCCATCTCTCTCGCTTTTTCTCCTGCTTCCGCATTCCTGTAGTCAGGCTGAGTCAAGTCTGCTCTGCACAGCCAGCAGCTGCAGTTCCTCAGAGCATGAGCGTGTGGACAAGTCGCTGCAGCATCCACCTTTACACTGTTGATTTGCTACTGTGCATTCCCCAGGCATTGCTTATATTGTTTGTTTGTTTGTTTTTTGTTTGTTTTTTAAGCTGTCGTGTCGGGATGATTCATTAAAGCTGTGACTCCATCATGACGTCATTACATAAAACATTTAAATGTTTTGCATTTTAGCAAGCGCACGGCTTCATCTTGCAATTAATTTGTGTCCCAGTCCTTGACTGGCAGCTGGAGTAATACCAGTATTGCACAGTACTGTAACTTGAACAGCAACTAACAGGTCCTGTTCAGATTATAATGTAGAAGAAATAATGAGGGTCAGTTCTGATTAACTCCCCATCCATGTATTTCACAAACTGGTAACCAGCTTACCGTGAAAACACCCTTGACTAAGCTACTCTACACGTGCTGTAAAGCTAGAGATACTGTTGAGCTTTTATGGTTTTATCAGAGGAAGTGATTTAGTTTGGTCAGCTGCAACTGCTACTAGCAGTTCTTTTTGTTTCTCCTTTTGCAGAATAATGTCTGCAAATTCAACCATGTTATTGCGGGTTTTTTTTTTAAATCACCAAACATCGGTATTAGTATCATTCTTAAAAACCTACATTGGATGGGCTCTAATCATCTTTCATCATACAAATATAAAGAATCTAGTGGCAGTAATTATAACAAACGGGAAACAAAGCAATAGCTAGCTAGCTTGTTTGCAGTGTGTGGCTTTGAATGCTGCGATGACCCTTTTTGTTCCCTTTTTAACCATCAAGTCTACTTAAACCTCCTCACTACCTTCATTGTTTCTTTGTTTGTTTTGATGCTATTTAAGATGGTAAATTGAACTCCAGCTTTGTGGGCTTAACAAACTGGTCTCCTCATGTTGTTTCTTTTTCTCCTCACAGAACCAAACCAGAGGCCGTCGATGTGACGTTTGCGGGTGAGTGTCTCGTGCAGCAGCGTGCTATTTTTGCCCCGTTTGTACTATATTTGAATATCCGTGTTTAGATTTTAACACACAGTTTCGATAACGTGGCTCTCTCAGCCGAGTTGAGTCGTCATCACCAGTGTGCCCTTTTTGCTGTCTGGATAAGGAAGGAACTTTTTGCTGTTCTCCAAATTAAATGAAACCAAATCATATGAGCCAGTGTTGGATGGGTCGCATGACATTTCTTTAAATGACTTTAATGTAGTTCATATTATGGCTTATAGATTTCTGTGTGTGTTGTGTCGTGCAGTATTTTGTGTAACCCGCTGTGAAGAAGGTTGTAATGTAATGTTTGGATTTGATCAGACACAATCACATTTTTGTGCACGCCTATTTCAAAATTTAAAGGGTGGTGCTGATGGTGGTGTTGTCTTCAGTTTCCTATTATGCAGCCAGCTTATTGCACATGTTCCTGTAATCAGTGTTGAATCTGAAAACATGGACTGAGATTACTAAGACGTCTCGTCTGTCTAAGTGAGGAATGAAAAGATCGAGGCGTTCATTGGAGTCTTTCCTGAGTTGCTCACCGTGTCTCCTGTGCCTGTTTCAGCTGTGACTGAATGTGTTTAGCGCCTACTAACATGTATTTTACTTATTTCTTATCCATTCCCTTGTCTTCTGTTTTATGTTTGTACAGCACTTTGGTCAACACGAGTTGTTTTTAAATGGGTTTTATAATTCATTTAAAGTTGAGCATTTCTCCCCCGCTGGTATTAACTCTGTGCCTGTGTGCTGCAGACTTCGATGGCGTCTTGTACCACATCTCCAACCCCAATGGGGACAAGACCAAAGTGATGATCAGCATCTCTCTGAAGTTCTACAAGGAGCTGCAGGATCATGGAGCTGACGAGGTAAAACACACACACAAAAGAGAGCGAGAGGCTGGAAAATGTTTCTCAAAACCTGAATACAAAGAATCAGATGATTTTTTTATTTAGCATGTATGACACAGAGGCCTTTGCAGAGTCTTGATTATAGCTGGTTTCACATCCTCTACAACACAAGAACATTCTCGTTATACAGAAAGTGCAATTAAGGATAACCTTAAAAGAGTTATTATTATCACATCTATAGTTTAAATCAGGGACTAAAGCTGCTTTGTATGATTGGTCATCTTATAGCTGTCCTTTCTGCAGCTCCTCAGTTCACCCTTTATCTGAACCCACACACTGTAGGTCCTGTCTCTTTAAGCCACGCTCTCTAAAAGCCCCTTTTTTCTGCTTAGCTGTCCCTCATGTGGGTTTTTACAAACAGAACCTACTTCTTATAAACTCGACTTTGGCTGTGGCTATGATGACCATATAAGGCGATCCACGATGATGTCAGCTCGGCACAAGAGTAGGAAAAAGCAGTTGTGAACCGAGGCTTAAGTACAGTCACAAGGGGGTTACCTTCTTTCCATTCAGTCGCCTTTTTACGGCTATGCTTAATATGAGTCAATTATTGTGATATTGTTTTAATGTGACTTTAAACTTCTTCTAACATGCTGTGGTGTCACAATAAACCAGCCCTGCATGTCGAGCTGCAAACGTGGGTAGAATCTGGTATAAACGTCCACCACACTGCTGGCTGCTGTCTGTACCACGCTTCGGTGTCACTCAGAGGCCTGTGTCCTTTTATGTCTGTGCTGGCGTTTGATACACACATGCAGCATTATTCAGTGCTGTGCATTGGTCCATTTATGCTCTGTTATTCTAAGCAGTGAATAGAAGCTGATCAAAGGCAGATTAAGGGAGAAAACTGCACAACCAAGCAAAATATGTTTTGGTTTCCTTTTAAAGGGGGTAAATCCGGGTGGTCAAGGCACCTGCTGCTTTGTTTTGCATTTTTTTGTGTTGGTGTTTCATCCTTGAGCGCACTAAAAGTGCCCGAGGTTCATCCAGGCTTGAACATAAAGGACCTTTAGTTTTGCTTTGTTCTTCAGCACGATATATGATTATTTTAATGAAAAGCACTAAAACAAACGTGAGGTTTTGGGTTGGTTTTTTGTGGCATCTGATTGAAATATGCTTAGCTTTGTTCAGTTTTCTTCTACCAGATCCCTGATTGGTACATGAGAGTTAATCTGGGACAGTGCGTGCAAGTGTCTTTCATTGCACACTTTGATTTCAGTGATAATAAACCCGAGTGCAAGTGAAACTGTAAAAAGAGCCATGGGTTCAGGCAAGGCTGCTACTGAATTTGATTCCTGATGATGGTGAGTCGATCTGAGATATAAAATAAAAGTAGAATGAGGTCATTATTTCCCTCCACACACACAAACACACACAAACCTACACAAGTGCTCTGTTGCCATGTAAGGAAGAAAGCAGCCGCTGAGGCTTTCAGTAGAAACAGGAAGTGTGTGTGTGTGACTCACCCCAGGCGAGGAAGTGCTGACTGCGAGCAGCAGCCACTGTGTATGAAAGGCTTGGCTTCGCCCCTCCTCGTTCCCTGAAGCTGGGAATAGCGGTGTGAATAGTGGCACATTCGTTTTATTCTTCCTGTGACGAGTCAGTTTGGAAAACAGTTTTTGGATGAGCGGCGCAGGGGCTGTTTTTTAAGCCACTTGCTCATTCTCACACACACTAAAAACTAAATAGGCGCTACACACATTCAGTGTTTGCATGAATTAACACAATGACAGTTTCAGAAAACTGCAGTTTCCTAAAGCTTGGCAGAACGTCAGCTGAGATTTAAAGACACAGTTGATGCTTGTCTGAGATTACTTGTGAGGAGATCCCAGGGTTTGGGTGTGATAACAGCAAAGGCACGAGCCCCCTTTGAAATAAGCTTCAACTGCTTAATAGTGAAAAGTGATCAGGAAGCTTATCAAGATAATTTAAGGCTTTAAACTCCAACAGTGTCACTTTACTCTGGATTCTGTCAAGCACAGGCTGCAAACGTTTTGTTTTGTCCCAGTCAGTAATCTGGCCGCAGCATATGATTGAGCAACTCCAGTATGCAGCGCAAAACAGCAGTCCAGTCTGTGGGTGGAACACAAGGCATGCATAACCACAAAAAAGTTTGGAACAAACTGCTCTCTTGACTTGGCTGCGTTGATTTATCAAAGATTATCTTAAAGTTCTTAACCTGCGTTTTAATAAAAGGAGTTCAAAAGCCCAGGTTACCCATCAGCCGCTCTGTTAGAGGACCAAACAATGTGAAACTTAGCCCTCTTATGGAATAGCTGTTTCATGGGTAAATACAGTTGTAAACCATCTACATAGCAGCAAAATCAAATGTGATGTTGGTATGTCGAGTAATTTGACCTAAAGGGAGCAAGTACAAGGAAGAAAGAACAGACCCCTGTGAGGAGACTGCGACGTTTTTGTGTTAGATTCTTGCCGTTGGTCTGATTTGCATATTGCTCTGTTCATTCCTGAATGACAGGCATCTATTACAGAGGAGCCTCCGACCTTTCATTACCTCCTTGAAACACACACACCTCCTTCCTGTCACAGTACAAGTCTTTCATTGAGCGGCAAGTTTGTTTAGCCACCTCTCTGCTCTGTTGTAAACCACATACTTAAAACGGACCTCTCACGCTCTTATCTCTTATACACATGAAATTCCGGATGTTCAACAAGTCAGTGTATGTATGAGTAATTCCCAGGAGGTAGAAACTATTACAAACATTTGTTTTCTACTCTCAGCTCTGTATGATGTCAGTAAAAGTGGCTATATCACATTTTAACATCCAAACACCAATCCAAGCGTTGACTCTACGGCAGTAATCGTAAAGCTTCAGTGGCCATTTTTCTCCTTTGGATTGAGACACAAACCCAGGCTCCTGTGTCAAAAGCTAGTTTCCTTCTGATACTCGTCTCGAGTCCTGATATCAGTATGTAGATGCGTCCACTGTGGTGAGAAGTCTTGGGACATGAGGAAGCTGCCAAAAGTACTCTTTCATTTATATTAGAGTTCATAAATCTATTAATGAATTTATGTTGCGTTCTTAGATATTAATATTGAGGTTTCTCATGTGACGTCATTAGCACATGCCATATTCTATGTGATGGAGCCACCAGTTGTTAGGGAAAAATGTGTGTTCTCCCACTGGTTGGCAGTGATTCTTTAAAGCTGCTTGTTGTCGCTGGATCAAAAATGTAGCGATTGCTTTGGTTGCCTGTAGTTTTTGATGTTTGTCTGCAAATATCTGTTAACTGCAGGCCCAGCGGTAGTTCAGATTGAAAAGGATGTGGATAAGATACAGCTTGAATCTAATTAGAAATACAGAACATTGTTTTTTAAAGTAAAAGTTATGCTGCAGCACTGCAGCCAACATGTTTCAGAAGGTGCAACTTTTAGTCTGAAAGTTGACCTTTCCCATTTCCTGTTAGCGTCACACTGCTCACAGTATCACTACAGCTCAAAGTCCATCACTTCCCTTTAAATACAGACCACAGCGGTACGCTAGCTGACAAAGACAGTCACAAGAAGGTTTTTTGCTAACCGGTCAAGAACTGAGCGTTTCTATTGACAGGCGGTTGCCAAGGCATCATTGACCAGCATGAAGTCCTGCCTGATTGGGTCTTTAAAAGTTATTTTCCCCACCAACTCCCGTCAACTTCTAGAAACCACTTAAAACCAGTTAGAGAATACTATGCGGGTAGTTGCCAGATGGTTGCAGACCAGTCTCTAGGCCTGGGTGACCAGGACCTTATTCACTTGATCCTACATTGTCACCACGGTTGTCAAACGTCCAAAATGATGGACAGGTTCACACCACATGGTTAGAGGCCATGTTTTTGCAAAATCCCAATAAAGTTCTTCTTCTTGTTTCTTTTTGTTTTTGCAAAGCTACCTTAGATATCAAGTCTAAAAATATGGAGCTGGAAGAGGTCCTCTTAGATCTCACAGGATTCCCACCACATGTGAAAACTACTAAGATTTCCAAGAAAATGAAAGATCTGTTTTGAAAGTGGTTAAAAGAAAGCCTCCAACTTTTAATTTTTCTCCTCTGTGCTATTAAAGCCACACCTTTGGAGTCGGGCCTCTAACAAGACTCTTCAATTAGCAGAGTAATTATTCAGTGTTTTGTTTTTTTTTTAGGCCCATTGAGTAATCTGTCTTTTGCTGTTGTGCTACATTTGTTCTGTGCAGTGCAGCTCTTGAAAAACCACAATACGGATGTGTGTTACAAATAAAGTTCATATTTTTAATTCCAGTTGCTCAAGAGGCTCTATGGGAACTTCCTGGTTTCACCAGAGGCGGGTAAGGTCTTTTTGAGCTCTTTTTTTCTGCAAGTTTCAGAAATCAGCTGAGCCTTGATGCTATTTTTTTTTCCTCGACTGTAAAAATAAAAGCTCTACATGTATTATATTACAGGCTACAACGTGTCCGTCCTCTACGACCTGGACGTTCTACCAGCCAACAAAGATGAGGTTGTCCACCAGGCCGGCATGCTCAAGAGGAACTGCTTTGCCTCAGTGTTTGAGAAATATTTCAAGTTCCAGGAGGAAGGCAAAGAGGGCGAGAAGAGGGCCGTGGTCCACTACAGAGAGGACGAGTCCATGTGAGTGTGTCATGAGAAACATTTAGGAAAGCAAGAGTTAAAGACATTTGTTAGCCATTTCAGCACAGGTCTTAAAGTATATCAAAAATAAATTGATGTATTTCGGACCTCGTTCCTGTCATTTCTCTGGAAGCCAACATAACTTGTGGTCGCTGCAGGTATTTGGAGGCCAAGAAAGACAGAGTGACGGTGGTGTTCAGCACAGTGTTCAAAGACGACGACGACGTCATCATCGGCAAAGTCTTCATGCAGGTGTGTGTGAGGCCACATTTACTGATTTCTACTGTCTTTGCTTAGCTCCTTTTCCATTCGTACCTACTCGGATCGACTCGCCACGACTCGACTTGGATGGACGTCGAGGGAAGAATATACGTGCTTCTATGATTGGTCTGTGGCTATTTATCAGACTTGAGGGATCACTGCGTTATTTTTTTATACCCATTTCCTCTGTTGCTGAGTTTCAAAAAAGGCGGTTTTAATTTTGACCAGCCAATCAGTGGCATGAGGTCTGATGATGACACATTTTAGTACCTGTTTGGAACCTCTGCAGAGCAGATATTTTAAAAGTACCTGGTTCCAAGTGAATGGAAAACCCTGAAAACAGTAGCGAACTGTGCCGAGTCGATCCGAGTAGGTTCTAATGGAAACGGGGCTTTAATTTGCATTACCGCCTCCTACTGGACCAGAGTGGAGCGCTTTCATGTAACATATTCCTGTAATTCCTGTCATTCCGACCACTGACTCCAACTGTATTGCCCTCTCTCTTTTTCTTTTTTCATTTTGATAATTAAAGAAGCTTTAAAAAAGTGCTGCAAACATATTTTTCCTGTGTGTAGGAGTTCAAAGAGGGTCGGAGAGCCAGCCACACAGCTCCCCAGGTGCTCTTCAGCCACAGGGAGCCTCCTCTGGAGCTGAAGGACACAGACGCCGCCGTCGGGGACAACATCGGATACATCACTTTCGGTCGGTGCTTTGTTTTTAGTTTAACAAAGACTCGCATTTGCTGGTCACTTCACAGCTAACGCAGTGGTTTTAATTTGTTGCTTTGTGTTTTCAGTCCTGTTTCCGCGTCACACCAATGCCAATGCCAGAGACAACACCATCAACCTCATCCACACCTTCAGGGACTACCTGCACTACCACATAAAGTGCTCCAAGGTGAATTCACCTCAGCCAGTCACTCCTCTACACTTGATGGTTTTATTTACTTGGCAGTTTTCCGGGTTTCAAATAATTTTACACAACAAAAGTTGTTGTTTTCTTTTGTTTTTTTTACTTTCTTTGCTTTAATCCTTGATCCAGCCCGATCTTTGTCCCAAGTAATAAATGCTTGTTTTGTTCGTTGCAGTGTTATTTCTGAGCTGTTTGGTTGTGTTTGAAGGGCCCTGACAGGTGAACTCAAGTCAGTAAACACACCTGCCAAAGCTGAAAGCTAAAAACCACAAACAATCCTCCACCGCGATAGTGCGGTTTTTCTCTCTTTTTCTTTCTCTACAATACAAAGTCCCGCTGTCGGTGAGATCTCGTCTGACTACCCCCAAGAGGGCGTTTGTGTAGATGCGACGACCCACGAAACAAGACTTGCTTAAGCACGATTGCTCGAACGTGCTTCCTGTAACCCCTAATCAGTGCATGTTTTGTATGACTGACATTTCAGAGATGTGGACGTTGGTTGTCTTTGTCTCAGACAGTGAGCTGACGAGGCAGATGTATTTATAGGCTTAAATGTTAGAAATGCGATGATGTAAACTTAGAAAACAAACAACCGCTGTTTTTTCCGAGCATGAGCAGTTTCGCTCGAGCGATTAGCACAGAGCAAAGCATGCATCCCCCTCCTCTGCCCTGCAGCCTTGCGACCAGGGGAAATGTGCCAACACTGGAGACTAAACACTTAACATCATAAGGTTGCGATTGGCATTGAATCACATGTCCCGTCTCTTCCGCAGGCCTACATTCACACACGTATGAGAGCCAAGACGTCAGACTTCCTCAAGGTGCTGAACCGCGCTCGACCCGACGCAGAGAAGAAGGAGATGAAGACCATCTCGTAAGTAGCCTCTGCTCTCCTCCCTGTTTCTGTCAAACGGAGTTCAACTGATTATATTTGACTTAACACAACCTCACCTGCACTTTAAGGCTTCATCTTCAGCTTTAGCGCATTTCAGATCTTGCACAAGGATGTGTTCGGGAATCAGAAGCATCTTTGTTCGTGATAACTTATAAAAAAGGCAAAACAAGCGGCGGATTCAGGCTGGGGATACTATCTCGGCACTCCTGTTTTTACCAGATAAAAGCGCCTTTTTCATCTTTCAGTCTGTGTGTTTTTGAGGTGTGCAGCATGTTTGCCTGCATAGTTTTCTGCTGTTTGAAAGGTGCGCATACATACAGCGTGAGCTCAGAGAGGCTTTGCACCGAGGCTAATGTGTAACCGAAATAGGAACGATTCGATTGGAAGACTGGACGAGTGCCACTCGCTGCTTCGGCAGTTAGTTGATAAACATTTCTGTTGAATCTCAGGTTGACGACTGACGGGGAAAAAATGTTGATGTGAACACAAAACTGAAATCCAAGTGTCAGTCACCTTTAATGTCACGCAATGACACGAAAGCATGCGACAGATTCCCTTATATGATTGGCAGATTAGATGTGATGATAGGGTTACTTGTGTAGCACTATCGTTTTTGATGTTCAGGTATGCACAAAGATGAATGGAATCTTTCAGTAGCTCTCAGAGGGCCTGCCAAAACACGATACAAACAGGAAATGCACCAACAACAACCTGTAAATATGTCCCTTTTTTTAAATTGCTGAGGATTACAA
The DNA here is from genome assembly GCF_057382095.1 of Aulonocara sp. 'chitande type north' Nkhata Bay. Classification (NCBI taxonomy): domain Eukaryota; kingdom Metazoa; phylum Chordata; class Actinopteri; order Cichliformes; family Cichlidae; genus Aulonocara; species Aulonocara sp. 'chitande type north' Nkhata Bay. The sequence continues at coordinate 50,377,167 of NC_141365.1, read as the reverse complement.
CGTGCAGTCCTTTTTGTTGAACTGTTTTTTTTTAACTTGACTCCGTTTCTTGGAAACTTGTTTACATCCAAAGCTGGAGGCAGCAGTCAGCACGTGTGACACAAATAAGGGGAAATGTTGTGTTTAGCTTGTTTTTTAAGGTACCTACCAGGGCAGGAGAGAGTCGGGCTCGCTCACTGTTCACTGGTTCTGTCTTCATTTTTATCATAACATGTGACCGATGTTCATGTTCTCATCTGACAAAAAACTGTTTTGTCTTTACGTTTTCAGTGGAAAGACCTTCTCCCGCTGAGGCCGACCCTAACCTGAAAAAGTACAATCCACCCCCGCCCCCCCACCTCCTGTGGGCATGCCCAGACGCGCCACAATGAGACTTAACGCCACATCGGACCGGACTTCAGGAAGCCTCTAATTCCCCGCCCGCCCTCCCAGCCTCTCATGTCCAGACTTTTGTTTTGTTTTTGTTTGTTTTTTTTTATTCTTATTTGGTTGAATAATAATGCTGTCCGTACCTGAGGAAACCCTCACAATAAATGGAAAAAGGGCATTCCTTGCTTTGCATAGTTAAAAAGAAAAGAAGAATTATTAGTCCTATATAAATATATATATGATAAAACTGAAATTTTTGATACGATATCTTTTACTCCATTTGGTACTCTTGCTTGCCCTCACAGTCATGATGGATGATTTCAGTCCCCTCTGTACTTTCATGTCTTCTGTACCGTTGTCATGAAAAAAAGAGAAATAAATCACGCTTTAAAAAAAGCATCTTTTTGTTCACTTTTTTTCACTTGATAAAATTTTATCAAGTGAACTGTTTGCTTACTGTCCTGATAGAGGATAGCCAAGAGTGAAAAAACTGAACTCTTTTGCAGTGTGTTTGGGGACACACAACTAAAAGGAAGTTTGTTGTGTGGAGCCAGTTGAGGTGGTTCAGGCATCTGACGAGGATGCCTCTTGGGCGCCTCCTGGGTGAGGTGTTCCAGGCATGTCCCACCAGGAGGATGTCCCAGGGAAGACTCAGGACACGCCGGAGAGGTTGTATCGCTCGGTTGGCCTGGGAACTCCTTGGTGTTCCCCTGGATAAGCTGGAGGAGGTGGCCAGGGAGAGGGAGGTCTGGGCTTCTCTGCTTAGGCTGCTACCCTGCAACCCAGCCCCAGATAAGCAGAAGGAGATTGATGGATGGGTTTGTTGTGTGTTTATTTAGTTGAGGTTCTTCAGTTTTCAAGGATTACCTGGTCCTGGAGAAATCGGGAACAAAGGCGACTAAGGTGACTTTGAATGTGGGATTGTTGTTCAATTCAATTCAATTTTATTTATATAGCGCCAAATCACAACAAAAGTCGCCTCAAGGCGCTTCATAGATACAGAGAAAAACCCAACAATCATATGACCCCCTATGAGCAGCACTTTGGTGACAGTGGGAAGGAAAAACTCCCTTTTAACAGGAAGAAACCTCCGGCAGAACCAGGCTCAGGGAGGGGCGGGGCCATCTGCTGCGACCGGTTGGGGTGAGAGAAGGAAGACAGGATAAAGACATGCTGTGGAAGAGAGACAGAGATTAATAACAGAGAGAGGTCTGTTAATACATAGTGAGTGAGAAAGGTGACTGGAAAGGAAAAACTCAATGCATCATGGGAATCCCCCGGCAGCCTACGTCTATTGCAGCATAACTAAGGGAGGATTCAGGGTCACCTGGTCCAGCCCTAACTATATGCTTTAGCAAAAAGGAAAGTTTTAAGCCTAATCTTAAAAGTAGAGATAGTGTCTGTCTCCTGAATCCAAACTGGAAGCTGGTTCCACAGAAGAGGGGCCTGAAAACTGAAGGCTCTGCCTCCCATTCTACTTTTAAATACTCTAGGAACAACAAGTAGGCCTGCAGAGCGAGAGCCAAGTGCTCTAATAGGGTGATATGGTACTACAAGGTCATTAAGATAAGATGGGGCCTGATTATTGAAGACCTTGTATGTGAGGAGCAGGATTTTGAATTCACTTCTGGATTTAACAGGAAGCCAATGAAGGGAAGCCAAAACAGGAGAAATCTGCTCTCTCTTTCTAGTCCCTGTCAGGACTCTTGCTGCAGCATTTTGGATTAGCTGAAGGCTTTTCAGGGAGTTTTTTGGACATCCTGATAATAATGAATTACAGTCGTCCAGCCTGGACGTAATAAATGCATGAACTAGTTCTTCAGCGTCACTCTGAGACAGGATATTTCTAATTTTAGAAATGTTGCGCAAATGGAAGAAAGCAGTCTTACATATTTGTTTAATATGTGCGTTGAAGGACATGTCCTGGTCAAAAATGACTCCAAGGTTCCTCACAGCGTTACTGGAGGCCAAGGTAATGCCATCCAGAGTAAGAATCTGGTTAGATACCATATTTCTAAGATTTTCAGGGCCGAGTACAATAACCTCAGTTTTATCTGAATGAAGAAGCAGAAAGTTAGCGGCCATCCAGGTCTTTATGTCTTTAAGACATTCCTGCAGCTTAACTCATTGGTGTGTGTTCATGGACAGATAGAGCTGGGTGTCATCTGCATAGCAGTGTAAATGTATGCTATGTCTTCTAATGATACTGCCTAAGGGAAGCATGTATAGTGTAAACAGAATTGGTCCTAGCACTGAACCCTGTGGAACTCCATGATTAACCTCAGTGTGTGAAGAGGACTCTCCATTTACATGCACAAACTGGAGTCTATTAGATAGATATGATACAAACCACTTGTTGGTGAGTATTTTAGAAATTGCTAATCTACTGACATTTTTCCCAGACAACCAACTCTGGAGTTTACAGAGGATGGTCTGAACAACAGAAAATAAACACAGTGAGCTGCAAAATGTTGCTGCCAGAGGAGAACAGCCAGACTGCTTTGAGCTGAAATGAAGGCAGCAGTAATTCAAATAACCACTTGTTACAACCAAGGTATGCAGAAAAGCATCTCTGGATGTGGAGAAAATCACAACTAATGGGTGGGCTGCAGCAGAAGACCACACTGGGTTCCACTCCTGTTAGCTAAAAACATGAGTTACACAGGCTCCCCAAAACTGGAGTATGTCTGGTCTGATAAGTCTAGATTTAGTTTCAAACCTTCAAATAGTAGGTTGGTGTAAACAACATTAAAGCTTGGGTCCATTCAAGCTGCTGGGGATGGATAATGGTGCTTGGTACCTTTGCACTTCTGAGCTCTTAGCTCCAACTGAACATCCTTTAAACACCACGACCTACCTGAGAAATATTGTCCATTCTTTATGACCACAGTGCACCCATCTCCTGATCACTGCTTCCATCAGTCAACTCAAACTGCTTTCTTCAACATAATGACTTCACTTCAAAGCCAAGAAAACATCTTTGGGATGCGGTGGAACAGGAAATTCACATCATGGACGTGCAGCAGACAAACCGTAAGATGCTGGACCAGAATCTCTGACGATTTTTTCCAGCACCTTGTTCAATCTGTGCCACGAATAACTGAGGATGTTCTGAAGACACGAAAGGGGTCCAACCCAGTACTTCCAAGGTGTACTTAATAAAGCATAGAAATCTCTGCCTTTCATGAAACTTTTGGTTTATTATGATGTTTAAATGCAAACTTAAACATAAATTGTATCAAAGCTCTTGGTAATAAAAAGACTAAATGACTGCTCTTTTACAATATCAGTTTACATGATAGTAAATAAATGAAAACGGATACAGATGCACATATAAGTGAGTTTGTTTGAATTTGTATTCATAACACTGTTTTTGATGAATTTCTTTCAACCATCTATTTTTGTCACATCTGTTTTTACTATTTGTTCATCTAATTTCACAGATGAGATAGAGGGATACTTGTTAAGCAAACATTTGATGGCAAATGGCTCTTAAATGTGAATATTTTGCTCTTTTTCTGTCCTACCTTATGGCAAACTGTATAAGCTTTGGGTTGAAGCATTGGTGGACTTTCTAAAAGACATTTGAGGATGTTTCTTGTTGCTAAAGCTATAGTGACTGGGCATATCTGAACATTAAGAGTTTTAAGGCACCAAAAATGAACTTTTGTCTGTGAAGACTAAAGTTTTTATTTAAGACAAAAAAATAAATAAATGAATGAGAGGTAAAACTTGAGGGGGTAGGGACAAATAAGTAAATACTTCTGCCTACTCCTTTTCAAACAAATAATGGAATGATATTTTGTAATGATTGTGAAGGCACATGTTTGAAATGTTTGAAATAAAAATGAACTTTAGTCTGTGAAGATCAAACTTATGCCAATTTGTGATCCTCTTTTTCTGAGTGACTGCACTATCACTGCAGTAACTGCCAAGTAATTCATGTATGAAAGAATAAATCAATAAGACGCTGCTGAGCATTTGTCTTTCAAAACCACATCTTTTTATTTCATGCACAGCTGAGAACATAAACCACAACAGCACCTCAGAGTAACTTTACAGGTTTGACAGCACCAGTACAGAAGGCAGTTTTAATTTGCTGAACAGCAGAAAAAGAAAATAACCGAACTGAAAAAAAAGAAAGCATTTAAGATCAAGCTGTCACCACTTCACCCTCAGTTACGGGCTTTTCTTCTTCCTTTTCGGAATCAGAGGAGGAAGAAGAGGAGGAGGAGGAAGAGGAGGAGGAGGAGGAAGAGGAGGAAGAAGAGGAGGAGGAGGAATCCTTCTTAGTTTTGGACTTCTTGGACTTTTTAGATTTCTTCTTTTTAGCAGAGCTGCTGACTGCAGCCTCTTCCCTGCTACTAGCATTTGAGTCAGCCTGGATGGGGGGTTCCTCCTCCACTTCAGGAGCTTCTGGGGGGGCTGATTGATTAGAGGGAGCGCTTTCTTGTTTTGCAACTACTTCTTGTTTTATTATTTCACCCTGTTCCGGAACGTCATCTTCTTTAGTTTGTTGCCCTGTAAACAAAAAGACATATTTTAGAGGTTACAAATATGCCTTTAGTCAGTTAGTTCCTGTTACCTGTTTATGAGTTTGCTGAGAATCAAAAATATTTGGTTTAATGGTGATTGATTAGCTTTTGAAAATAATTATTCATTGGATTAAGATGTAGAGTTAAAATATGGTGTTATTGCAATGGTCTAGTGCATTTTAGTGATGCGGCTAGCTTTAAAGAGGTAGTTTAGAAATGTTGGGAAATGTGCTTATTTTCTTCCTTGCTGATGCCTAATGCTAGTTAGTGTTGGCACCAAAAGTATCAGTGGGTGACACTATGGAAGCTTTTTTATGCTACTAAAAAAGAAAAAAGGTGAAGACTTTTGGTTAATATCTCCAAAGTTTTACTTAATGACTCAGTGATTTCAAGTTCAGTATTTTGAAATTTTGACCATTCAAATTTTCAGATTAGGAGTCTCAATTTTTTTAAAATAAATAACTCAAAATTTCAAATTTCAACTTTACTCAAACTTTGAGTTATGCATCCCAAAACTTTGACTAAACTTGAAATTTTAAATTAGGTATGTTGAAATTTCAAGTAAATAACTAAAATTTCAAATTTTCAGGTACAAAATCAATTCAACTCAGAATTTTGGTTAATATCTCAAAAAAATCTGACTTAATATTCACATTTTGAAATTTTGATGACTCAAAATTTCAAGTTAGCTATCTCAACATTTTGACATAATGCCTCAAAATTTGAAGTTATGTATCTTGAAATTTCAAATTAATAACTTGAAATTTTGAATTGGCCAACTGGACATTAATCCAAATTTTGTGGAGGACTTTTTTATAGTAGCAGAAATCAGCTTCCATAGTACACAGCTATTTGTACACACACACACACACACATATATACACACACACACATATATGTATATATATATGTATGTATATGTATGAATGTATCTAAGTAGGTGATTCATTATTTTCTTTTTGCTAAGCTAAGTTAAGCTAACTGTCTGCTAGTTATACTTAAGGGACTAAAGTAAGACTTGTAACTACCTTCTCATCTAATTCTTGGCAAGAAAGTCAGTAAGCATACTTCCCAAAACTGTTAACTCAGCATTTAGATTTTTCTGTAATTTCCTATTTTTGTTCACATTTAGAGTCCTAAAGGGAAGACAAGGGTCAGATTCTGGTATCTTTACTTTGTTTCCTGTTGGAGTGGAGTCATACCAAACTGAACGCATCATAGGCAGTAACTGACCCAAGTCTTGTTTAGCGATATGAATCTTGCTGATCAGGTCTCGGCACGTGGATGCGTGACAGACACGTTCATTGTGATTTAACTTTTTTTTTTCTTGGCAGATCCCAAACTTACCTTGCGGTATTGCATCCGTTAAAGCAAACTCTGCGCTGTCAGGGAAGAAAAGCATAAAGAGCTAACACACCAAGTGGGAAATAAGCACACAGTGCCAACATTCACATGGTGTTTTCCCTTAATGTTGAACCGTAAAACTACATTAGGTAAAGATTTGCAGGCTAAAAAAAGCCCTTACCAGGAAATTACAGACATTAAAACACAACGTGGTTTCACCTTAAAGCAACAATACAGGAAATATAAAGAGAATAGTGCCTCTGTTTTCATTCTGAACTACTTATTTTATAGCTATTTTGTTACCAACTGCCCTCGCCAGAAATGCTTTTAACAAATAATCAAATTTATTAAAGATTTATTTTCATTTTCTATAACTAACTGAATTAAATTAAACAAATGACAGCAGATCTAAAGATCTGGTTTCATATAAGATGTCAGTCCTTTGGGTAAAAGTGCTGTGTTTTACTTATTATGTATGGAGGTAAAGCACCACATGACTAAACAGACACTCTGTTCTGCCAGCTGGCAAACCTGTTTTATACCCGCAACAGGTTTAAAAGTAAACAGGATGCACCTGCCATCATCCTTACTTTTCAACATCATCAAATAAGCGAGAAAGAAGTTCTTGGTACTGTTCGAGTTCCTTCTCCAGCTTCAGCTTGACAGACAGCAGGTTTTTGTTGGCGTCTAGCTGCAGCTCCACCTGTTCCCTCACGTCTCCGAGGTCCTGCTCCAGCCCATGAATGATCTTGTTGGATGGCTCCAGGCGATGACCATACTCCATTTTGATGTTTCTCAGGGTTTGCTCCACAGTGCGCAGCTACCAATGAAAAACAAACCTTAAGAATACTCGATATTGATATTTTGTTCATGTTTTCTGTTTCTGTGTCAACCAAAGACAAACGTCAATCTTGTCCTGATACTGAGATTGTGTTGCATGATTTTGTAATGTACTGCATTTGAACAGTCTTGCATTCACTCTTGTGCGCTTACCTTGTTGTTCTTGGTCTGAATCTGAATTTCCAAAGTTTGCTTCTGTTTCTGGAGATCTTTGAGCTCATTCTTTCCAGACTCCAAGGCCTCAGTATTCTGGGCCTCTTCCACCTTGATGGTTTCAAACTGGGGGAGAAATAATATGATGAAAACAGTGAGAGAAACTGAGACAAGGAAGCACATCATTCCCAGCTTTAATCTTCCATACCTTGTCTTTGTACCATTCATCTGCCTCCTTCAGGTTCTTCTCAGCCACTTTCTCATAATGTCTGCGGACATTCTGGACAACGTCACTCAGGTTGTTGTCCTGGGACTTAATCTCCACTGTCACATCTGAGTCCTTGATCTTCTCAAGCAGAGAATCAACCTCCTGCAAGACAAACACAAGTTACAAGTTTCACACAATACAGCACTGAGCGTGTGACTTTTAACATGCTGGTTTTCCTCCTTACTTTCTTGTGTTCCCTCTTGAGACGCTCAAGCTCATCATTAACCATTTTGATCTCTTCCCTCGTCTGGTCGCAGCTCAGTTTGGTATCATCTTTGGCCCTCTTCAGATCCTCCAGGTCCTTTTCTAATTCTTTGCATGTCTTATTCTCATCATCCAGCCTGCATCAACAGAAGGAGCCTGGCTTCAAACTTCACAAACGCTACAAATGCTATGTTGCTGTTACAAATTTGTCGTTTATTTTCTGAGCCCTTGCCTGGACGGCATTCACACTCACTTGTTCTTGAAGTCTTCATTTGCCAGTCTGTTGTTATCAATCTGCAGCAGCAGCTTTGCATTGTCATCTGTGATGTCTTTGATCTGATCAAATAAGGATATGCATTAATAGTTAGAATTTAAGATTACATTAAAGAAAGTATAGTCAGAAATTTATTTGCATGTTAATTCCAAGAATGAAAGAAAGAAAGAAATCTGACCCACCTCCCTTTTGAGGTTATCCAGGGGTTTCAGGATTCCATCCCAATCACGCCCCTCGGGTACTTTCCTCTTGGCCAGGATGTCGTCGATCTCTTTCTGCAGATCGTTGTTCTCCTCCTGAAGCTGCTTCACTCTGTTCAGGTAGCCGGACAGCCGATTGTTCAGGGTCCGCAGTGTCTCCTTGTCGCCACCGGGAGCGACGAGAGTTTCCGGGGCGCTCGGAGCCTGGGAGGCTACGGGCTTGGCAGCAGCTTTATGGATGGGAGCCGAATCTTTTTCTGTCTGGTTGCCCAGCACTTTGCGCAGCCCATCCAGGGTCGACACGGACGCCTTGGCACCCCTTCCCCCGGCTCCACCAAACATGCTGGCAGCGCTGTTTGAAGGCATGATGATCGTTGCTGGATGAAAGAGTGAGAGAGAGCAGACACTGACACCGAGCGTCTAAGGCGCCTGATGGAGGATGCAGGTAGTTCTTATACTTGTTTTTTCGCACGAATCCGCCCCCCAGAGACGCCATTGGCCCCGGTGCTCCTGGACAGACTGGTTTAGAGTCGAAATTCAAGTATTTCACGTTGACCTTTCCATTTAATATCGCACTTGTCCTCTCGTGATTGGACGCACGCAGAGTTTGGGGCAGGTGAGGGGTTGTACCTGTCCACCTATAAAGAAGGTGATCTGCAGGGCTGCAGGCGCCTTCTCCCCTCACCTGTTCAGCCACACTCCAGCTCTTCGCTTCAAGCTTCAGTATGTCCAAACCAAGAGACTACAGCAGCCAGTCCTACTCCCCCAGCAGCAAGAAGCCGCTCAGAAGCGTCCCGACCGACAGAGTCGATTCATCGGGAAAATCCAAGGAGAAGAACGAATTGGTTGGACTCAATGACAAGTTCGTCGCGCTCATTGAAAAGGTTTATTATTATTATTATTATTATTATTATTATTATTATTATTATTATTATTATTGTTATTGTTGTTGTTGTTGTTGTTGTTGTTATTGGGTTGTTGTTTTTGTCTTTCTTGTTGTTCTTATTTGTCATAGTGCAACCTTTTGGTTTATAATGACATGCCAAAAATGCTTAACTGGGTAACAACAGTTGAATAATAAGTAAATAAATCCAAATCTGATGAATAAGCAGAGACAGAATAAATAAATTACGCGCACACACAAAAACATCCTGTTTATTTGTCCTCCGTCTCCGTCTTCGAGGATTATGTTTTTTGTTATATTTAAATGTTACAAGTCTGCGTCTGCGCGCTTTGTTTTTTACATTTTAATTATCATTAATTTTTGGATTTTTCACTTATAATTATTTTTCTTTTTAAGTGCTTTTACTGCGATTTGAAAAAGTGCAAATGGCCCATGAATAGTGTTTCCTGTCGGCTCAAACCAATTATGTTACCGGAGGCCACAAAAAACAAGTCTATCTGCAGTTCATTTTCTTCATATGCACATAATCAGAGATAGGCCTGCACGTAGGATGCCACCTTGTGGAAAAATGAGAAAACGTCAACGTCTAAGGTCAGCAGTGAGTCGCCATTATCATGTGCAGTATGGAGATTAAGGATTCCACAGAGACACATTGTTGTGATGCATTCCTACCCATGTTGTCTGTCTGTGTCTTGTAGGTGAAAAACCTGGAGAATGAGAAGAGAAGACTTGAGACAAAGCTGAAGATCCTCAGGGAGCAGGAGGACTACAACGGGAAGGTTGAGTATCTTGTGAAGCAGCTGGAGAACGAGCTGGAGCAGCAGATTGAAAGCTTGAAATCCGACCAGAACAAACTGCAGCCTGAGCTGCAGGAGATCCAGGACGAGGTGGACAATACCAAGGAAAGGTCAGCAAATCACAGGGCGGCTGATTTTACTGAACATGTTGATTGTTGCAATAAAACTTGTAACTTCATCAGTTTTTCACCTTTTTATTTGGAATTGGTTTCAGGTATGAAGACCAGTTGCGCCAGAGAGGTGACCTTGAGAACGACTTTATTGTGTCTAAAAAGGTACTGTGAGCTTTAAAGTTTTATTCATCACTGTGTCGTCACTGGAGGCACATGTATGTATATTTAATGTGTGTGTTACAGGAAGTAGACGAAGGCCACTTGGAGGCAGTAGCTCTGGCTGTGGATCTTGAGGACCTGATGAGAACAATGGCCTTCCTCAGGCTCGCATTTGATGAGGTAATGAAAGTGATGAAAATCCACTTAGTGACACTGAATTAACAGTATTGGTAATTACAAATGACAGGTGGTCTAATAAATTTGGTGTGTGGGTCTTTTTCTTTGTCTCCACAATAACTCACTGTCTCCATGTCTGCCCCTGCAGGAGATCAAGGAGCTGGAGTCACGCATCCAGAACAAAACAGTGGTCCTACAGGACAACACCAGACGTTCTCTGGACATGGACCAGTTCATCAAGGCCGTTGAGAATCAATATGCTACCATGGCTACCCGCACCAGGGAAGAGGCTGAGCAGTGGAACCAGAGAAAAGTATTTTTCTATGATTGCTTATATGACATTCAGTCTTACCGCAGATGTTTTGAGTATTTGACCTCCCTGTTCCCACTTTAGATGGAATCTCTGGTCCAAACTGTAGGAGAGCGCGAGCAAGAAGTGCGTGACATAAAGAGGGAGATTTCAGACTTGCTGCGTCTCATCCAGAGGCTTACAGCAGACCTGGAGAGTCTCAGAAGGAAGGTTGGTTCCCCTTAGATACATTATTTGGACAGTATTTAGTCAGCACGCACGTTGTCCATCTAGTCACTGCTGATGTTATCTTATCTCTGTTTTCCCATCAGGAAGAGGCCCTCATGAATGACCTGGATGATGCTAGAAAAGAGGGTGAGGAAAATCTCAACAAGGCCCGGGAAAATATCGCTCTGCTGGAAGATTGTTTGAAGCGGGCCAGGCAGGACTTGGCTTCACTGATCCGTGATCACCAAGAGCTGCTGAACATCAAGCTGGCCATGGACATCGAGATCAACACCTACCGCAAGCTGCTGGAGGGCGAGGAGCAGAGGTATGTAAGCAGAGGGAGCATCGAAAAACCAAAGAGAAAAAAATAATAATAAAATACCGTATTATCTAAATGTAGTGCTTGTACTAATATCTGTGTCTGCTCTATCTCCAGAATGAGCTACCTAACGCGCCAATCAGGTGAGAACCTTTGTTGTCTACTGACACATAAGTGTATACATTTTTATTCTTTATTTTACTAATTCTGTACAAATTTCCCTTTAATAAAATCAAAAATCTATATCTTCTAAAGACAGTGGTTCCCAATAGTTGTGGCTCAGGATCCCTTATCGTGTTCTTTACTCAGGAATAGTTGAGTGAAAATATGAGTGATGATTTTATTCGTCCTTTTTTTTTAGTGTGAATATTGTTGGTGCTAAAATTGCAAAAACGGAGTTCTGACACTTGCAGAATATTGTCCTCCAAGCCCCAGTGTGGGATCTGAGCTCTAGCTTCAAAACCACTGAATATAAAGTGATTCATTTCTTTCTAATAAACCACTAACAAAGCTTTGTCATCCAATAATGCATTACTGCTGATCAATGTGACTATTTCACGTGTCCAAAAAGGCCTCAATTTTGGTCATCCAGTAAACCAGTGATGTCAGTAGAAACCAACAGAGAGAGTTAAATAAAGCAAAACGTTAACACATAAAAAAAGATCAATCTAAATTGAAAAATCAATCAAAAGCGAGCCAAACCAGTAACATCCATTTCACACATATCAGCATTCTCATGCTTGATAAATTTTTTTCATCCTACTAAAATCAAACCTCTTTTTTGCTCAGATTTCTAAAAACAAACCAACCAATCCAAGTCCTTACTTGCACGCAGACGTTCACCTGCCGCCGACGCGATACGTGCCAGCCAAACCGAAAGCCACCGAACCCACCCCTGTCCGGGATATCGCCGTCACCACGCCCACCATTGCCCCGGACACCACTATTGTCCCACCAGTGTCCCCTGCCACCAAGAAGCGCCTGTTGATCCGGTTGGAAGTGGAAGAAGGCAAACTTGTGTCTGAAAGTTACCATTACACTGACTGATTGACTGGGACTGTCTGTCATGCCTCTGTCTGCAGCGTTAGAGTATGTCAGCTCAATCAGTCAGAGTCACCGATGGGGCTTTAAGCCTGTCCCAGCTGACATGGTGCCAGAAGAAGTGTGCCTGAGCTGGTCCAATCCATCACAGGCCGATATCCGCAAACTGTGAATCAATGTGAATGAAAATGTGAAACTAATTCAAACGAAGTTAAATTTATTTAAATTAAATATCCAGATTTTTTTAAATTTGTTTTTTATATATAATAATCTTTTTTAGTTTGTGTGCTTTCTGGAAGAGTGAGCAGTAACAGCAGCTTCCCGGCAGGTTGAACGTTTGCCTAAAAATTGTGCGTGAATGTGTTCGTGTCAAGCAGTGTTTCTGGAAATGTTTTCTTTTCTTTGTTCGCATTCGTAAAGGCTTGTGGTGCTCCATTGTAGTTTTGGTTTTTTCTATTTCTCTTAAACATTTGTGAGCGAAATAGGAATCGGGCAGCTCTCTGTAAAAACACTGCAAAGGTTTCTCAGCGACATCAGCAGCAAAATAAGGAACTTGGAGGTTTAAAGGTGCAATTAAAGGAGTGGAGAGGAGATATATGCATACGTTTCTTCATAGAGTGACAACAGGGCTTGGAATGGCTTTTCATGCAAAAACAAATCAGAATATTTCAGTGGTGCTGTAAGCTGTGCATCTTTACACAATGCTGCAAAGGGATGTTTTTTCTTATGTGTGTGGGACTTCTTACCTCAGCTTATGCCAAAGTGACATCTATCATTTGGGTGAATGTGTGCAGCGCAATAGCAATAAAATAATTCATGAAGCAAAAATGATTAATGTGTCTGCTGTCTTCATTTCATACTTACTAAGGCACAAAATTATATAAACATATATCCAACCCAAATTCTGGAATTAACCAAGGAATGATCTATTATCAGTGCAGTGATTCACATGTTTCAGCTGACAACAGGTGGTTTACTAGCTGGGCCCACGTCCTCATTTTAGGTTTGACAGCGTTTTGTAGTAGATAAAGGCGAGTGGCTTAAACATGAATTGATCTGCGGTTTGGCCTAACAGCTATTCAACACAGTAATAAAACCTGGAAGGATAATGGTGAAGAATCATCTGTGAGACAGAGATTTGATTAAATCAAATTGTAAGAAATCAACAGTAGAATTCAAAGTTTGGTTTAATAGTGAATGTAAGAACATTTTCATGCAATGTACGGCCTTAAGAAAACACTTATCAGTGAAGCCAATGAGAAGGTTTCAGTTTAGGGAACATAAATATTGGCGTTGGGAGCAGTGGAAAAAAGTTGTTGCCTGATGAGTCGGTTCAGAAGAAAAGTGACCAGTAACGCCTACCAGGCAATCCTGTAGGGGCACTGGGGCAACTACCTTTTTTGGGGGGCACCTTGCCCTCTGACTCCTGTGGATATTCATCAGCCTGAGCTATTTAAAATGAATCATGTCCAACTTATGAACAAACATCTTTTGAAAGCTGCGACAGGGTCTCTACATTCACGTTGGAGCATTAGCAGACCCACAGAGCCACATTAATGAGACATAATGTCACATCCCTGGCATTGTGTTGTCTTTGTTCTGCTACTCCAGGTTTCTAGTTTCCTTATTTCGTGATTTCGTGTCTCTTCTCTGTTCTGCGTTTCTGTCCTTGTTATAGTTTCTGCATCAGAGTGCCTTCAGTCCTCACTTTTCAATTATCTTTTCATTTCTTCCTGTTTCACACTGCGGGTTTGTCGTCTCGTGTTTCGGTTTTGCTTCCTGGTTTTTGTTTCCCTGCTGTGGGATCATCTGCTCTGCCGTCAAGTACATTTTACCTTTACTCGTGTTACCTTCGTCTAATATGTAAGTTTGTCTGATCATGTGAAACATTTAGGTTTAACAAATATACAAAAATAGGAGATCAGAAAAGCAGCAAACACTTTTTCACACCACTGCATATCGCTGGGCTCAGTCTGCACCTGGGTCCTCTCATTCTTCAATGACAGAAAATTTATAAGGGTCTCAGCAAATGTGTTGTTTACTATAATATCAAACTACTTATTAATAGTTTGACATTATATTTATAAAATCTCCAGACCAGAGATGTCAAACTCATCTTACATCATACACAGCCTACTTTCCACTTTAGTGGGCCAGACCAGCAAAACTCCCTTTTCTGCAGTGTAAAGATGTTTAACTACACATTTAATCTAATTTAATATCAGAAAAAGAATTGCAATTTTAACAGGAGGTCTTGGTTTTTCTACATGATAAAGAAATGCTGCTGTAGTTAATGAAAACAATCTATCAGTACACATAAATAGATGTGTAAACTTACAGAAAAGGTTCTGGTAGCGTACTAACCAGGCGCTCCTGCAATTACAATTACAGAAGAGTAATTCATGTTTAATAAATCAGAATAAAAAATATTACTATTATAGAAACCTCGGTTTTATTGTTTATCTGTAACGTTGGTATAGTATGAATGGTTATGGAGGAGATCTTTATCAGCAGGAGAAGCTGTAAAAACACTGAACATACAGGTAAAAGTCCAAAATGTGTGCCCTTGTTTACATTTTCCAAAGATGACCAGTGGGCTGGATTTAAGTCTTTGCCAGGATAATTCTGATTCTGGCCCTCGGGCCTTATGTTTGACACCCTTGATTTAGACACATTTAAAGCCCGGTGCATTTGTTAGACGAATATATCAGCAGGTCTCCAGCTGATTAAGATAAAAGTGAGTCTTTAGCAGATTAGCTGGAGCCCAGCAGTCCCTGTTCCCTCCTTCCCCTCCCGGTTCTCCTCTGTCTTTCTGATTCATATGTACATGATATTCCAGTCTACATAACCACTGGAATATCCATTGGAACATGGCTTAGCAAGGCACCTTCCCTCGACTCTGGCTTTACAAATGTCAGTTCAGTTCAACCTTCCACTTAATTTGATTTGAGTCTCTTTTCCACCCGCATACTGTTTGCAGACATTTAAAACCCCATTCTGATTGACTGGGGAATCAAGCACCGCGTGTTCTGTTTAATCAAGCCTCAAATACAAAGCTCGTTTCCCCTGGATGGATCTAGAGGCAGCAGATGTTTCTCGTGCCACCTTTTTAAAAGGATTCACTACTTGCAATGATTTGTCTCATAAAACAGAAACCAGAATGTTGTAGTTTTGTGGATTTTTATGTAATAATGATTTTTTTCTTATTATTTTCACCACGTGTCTCTCCCCTGTGTGTTTCTGTATTACGGACCCATCTCCCCTCTTGAGCTTGCATACCAGTACATAGATAAATACTGGTGAGGGAAGTAGCAAATATTATGGGGGAGGGGTGCCAGATGGAAAAAACTACAATTTGATGTCCAGAGCGAGCATTACAACGAGCTATGAAATGTACATCTGACACAAGGACACTTCAACAAACCTGCAATTAGATTGTGTTAGAGAAGATTTACACCCAGCTGTGATATTCTGCAGGCACTCACTGTTTGCAGTAATACAATTCAAATAAACAGCATACTCGATAAACATCAGTGTGTTAGTAAGCTGACATTAGCAGTTGTACCAAAGTGGTCGTGTCTAATTAGCTTCAAGGTTGCCAGCAATTTCTTGAGACCAACAAGAGATGGTGGTCTTTGACTTGCAACATGGTGATAATTCTCTATTTTAAATCCTCCTCTGAGTCATGCCAACGGGATTTAAGTTAGCCATTTATATTTTTTTCCAGGGCTAACAAATAGAGCCAATAAGGAAGAACTAATAATTGCAATGGCAAAAACCTGTCAGTCCCCATAGACTCCCATGTTAAAATTTCCAGAGCTCCAGCAGAAAAAAAATAAATAAATCAGATTTTGCAGGCATTATGGACACGTGACACTGTCAGGCCAAGTGAATATGCCTAGACACACAATCCTGACCATCTGTGTGTCTAGGGCTAGTCCTGACCATCAAGCAATCACCGGTTGCTAGGGGAGAATTTATATTTTATGGCCAGTTGACAAGTGGTGTCTGGAGGTTGTTGGCAATAAATCTGAAGACAAGTGCTAAAGCCACTATGCAAAAAATGTGTGAGATGTTGTTTGCTGTTGCTGTGTGAAATTGGCCACAAAGAAGTATACAGTACTGTACCAAAAGCCTTCTTGCAATTACTTTGGTCACTAATAGGTCGCCAGAAATTCGAATTGTCTGCAAAGCACCTGCCAGGTACTCTCCGAGCACTAGTAGAATTGCAAAAAGTAAGACAAATGGGAAATGGAGACTATTTGCATTCAAGTAAAAGTTACACCTCATGTGGGCTCCAGCACTGAGGCAGAATATTTATTTTGAAAGCAAATGATTACTGTTTCCAGTTTTCATTAAACCTTTTTGAGTTTCACTACTGTTCGGCTAGTAGTTAGTGAGGCTTTGCATACAAGTAACAAGGTTTGTGGTGCAGCACCCTGAATGGAAGAGTCGCGTCATCTCCATTCACTCCAATGGACCATTTTTTACAACAACAGTGGACCGTGGAGCCTCACAATAGTGCCAGAGGTTAGCAACATACGCTGGCCGTACCATCAAAATATAGCTGCACAGAAGATTGGGATATACTTTTTAAAGGTAAGATGTTTAAAAGTAAAATTCCATGCTGTCAGTACACTCTGATAAAATTAACTTGTGCCATACAATGCATGCCTAATATATTGGTAGGTCTACCAAAACATTAGGAGATTTAGATGCTGTAAAAATCGACGACCTGTCACTTGATTTAAATTTGCTGCGAAGCACAGCTGGAACTATTTGAAGTCTCCTTGTATCACATGACAATTCTAACCATAACCTCTCTGACACAGCTTACTCAATGGCTCTACCTCTGTTACCAGTTTTACCTAGTGATTGCTAGCAATCTTGAAGAACCACTTGGCAACCAGTTAGAAAATTCTATGTTTCTGACGACTTGACAGATGATTGATCAATAAGTTCATTATGTCATGAGAGACAACTACAAGGTTGAGACAATTTTGACAAACAGCTACATGCAGCTACATGCTAGCTGTGTGCTAGGCTACAGCTAATTTGAATAACAAAACTGAACCACAATGCTGTTGGAACATTTTTAAAAGGAACTATCTGAGAAATAATTTGCTGTACTAACACCCCATCCAAGAAGTTTGTTCTTGAGTTTTGGTGAGTGAATTTGTTGCACTTATTTTAGTGAATATGTGTATCTGTGTGTTGGACCTGTAAAGTCTACGATTCACCTTACTTACCAAATTTGCTAGCCTTAGTTGATAACCTAGCAAACCACAATCTCGCTCAAAAATGTTTTCTTCTGTATGGAAAAATGTGCATCTTTTAGCGATTTTTTATTATTAATGCTGAAAGACACCAGTCGCTTAAGGTTAGGAAAATTCAGAATACTTTAAGAATATAATGGAATTGTACCAATTTAGAAAGTCCAAGCAGAACACCAAAAACTGTTTGTCCAAAATGCACGTAAAAGGCTTTCAGAGGAAATGTTTATTCTAAAGTTCTAAGAGGTAACGTAAGAGGTTCACCTATAGTTTCATTTACATAAGCAGAACATATTTGTACATGCACAAAAACTAAGATTTCTATAAAAAACACAGAGTCATTGTCTTTATATTAGTAGTGCCTTACTTCTGTGTCATTCTAAACTGCATAAAATACTAAAAAGCGGATGTATTTCTGGGTGAAAAGTTACCTTCTTCATCTTTGTGAGCTCAATTTGTAATATTTAACATAAGTCAATTTAAATACCAGTGGAAAAATCTGTGAAAAGTTATCAAATGAGGATAGTTTTCTCTTTTAAAAAAAAGAAAAAAAGTCCTGCAAAATGTCTATTACAGACTAGGTCCTTTGTTTTCAAGATGGTTAAAATTCCTTCCAGAACTTAATCTGCAGAATAGCAAAACTGAGCACTTTATTCACTTTTATACTTCTTTATTCTTATTTGGTTCCAGTCTTCATCTTTCTAGTTACCTTTGCTAATATGGATATGCCTAACAATGGTAAACTTTAAGAAACTGACACTTCAAAACCTAGAAGTAATAGTGGTAGAACATTAGGGGACTTTTATTTTATAAAACACTGATAAATAAGTGTCCACGTGAAATGGTAAATGGCCTGTATTTATATAGCGCTTTACTCGTCCCTAAGGACCCCAAAGCACTTTACACATCCAGTCATCCACCCATTCACACACTGGTGATGGCAGCTACATTGTAGCCACAGCCACCCTGGGGCGCACTGACAGAGGCGAGGCTGCCGGACACTGGCGCCACCTGGCCCTCTGACCACCACCAGTAGGCAACGGGTGAAGTGTCTTGCCTGAGGACTGTCCAAGCCGGAGCTCGAACCGGCAACCTTCCAATTGCAAGGCAAACTCCCAACTCTTGAGCCACGATCGCCCTCTAGTAGATGTGGGGGGGGTTTTCTGCTGTAGAGCCATATTTCTTATTTCTCTTTCAGCTTTCTGTAGAATATATTGATAAATATTTAGATAAACCAGTATCATTTCAGACTGTGGCTTCCTCTGATGCCTGTGTCCTTGGCCTCCACCTGTCTCTGAGTTTCTGGAGAAGTTTTAACGCAGGTTCTGTGTATTGCCTGTTGGCCAAGCCCAGCACAATCGGCACTACAGCCATGCTTCCGATACCAGTGCAGGACAGCACAATGTGAGTGGTAGAACTCCGCTTGGGGTCGCTGACCACCAGTGCTATGGAGACATGCATGTAAATGAGGTAGGGAACCCAGCAGGCGAGAAAAGTCAGCGACACTGCTACCACGCAGCGCGTGTACCGCAGGTTCAGCTTTTGCTCCTGGTCAGAGGCCTGACTTCCTCGCTCCACCGAACGATGGAGGCGGCATATGTCCTTCAGCTGGCCTCGGGTGATCCACAAAACATGGCCGGTCATGGCGGCGATGGCCAGAATAGCAGGTAAAACAAGTCCATACACCTCCAGGAAGATAAATGCATTGGGGAACACCCTCCTGTACGAGCAACAGCTGGTTGTATTTGCTAAGCAGTTTGAAAATGCCGTTAAATTTTGGGTACTTTCGCAGCAACTGTTAAAATCTGACCCTGTCCAGTTATTCCAGCCAAAGGCAGGTAGAGATGCATACAAAAGTGCCGGAGTCCACACCACAAGCAGCGTTAAGGGAAAACTGCGATGCATCCACAGGTTACTGTAATGCAAGGGGTCAATAATGCATATGTAGCGCTCATAGTGAACCATTACCAGGTTGAAGAGGAACGCCAAGAAGAGGAAATTTGGGAACACGTGAGCCACCAGACAGGAGCTAAAACTTAAATGCCTGTTTAGACCCATCAGCGGTATGAACGGCAGTGCCACGCCCGTACACAAGTCGGCTACTAACAGGCTGAGGAAGAAGTAGTTGGGCGTGTTGTGGAGTTGGCGGTTCCAGGAGATGCCCAAGATGATGACGAGGTTGGCCAGGATGATGGAGGTCGACAGGGGAATGGTGATGATGTAGATGAGTTGCTCTTCAGAGAGCAGAACATAGGAGTCGTCAGAGTCCATCGTTAGTCTTTATAAACAGATATCTGCATATGAATATGCAGACTCTGTCAGCAGGGGAAAAGATTTTCGGTATAAGCTGCTCGTAGTTTGAATATCACTGACCAGTCTTGTGTAAGCAGGACTGGATTGCTTTCAATTAAACAGTCCACTAGGAGACCAATGTCAAAACCACCTCTTATCATATATCAGCAAGTTAGCATTTTAAGCTTAATTCACACTGAGAGTTTGCCCCATGAGGTTTACTCAAACTAGCTAACGGTTCCCAGATTGACCGATTGTAGGTGACTTCCTTCAACTTCCTCTCATCTGCAGCCACCCTGTCAAGGTACCCTATAAGGAATGAGAAACAATGATAGTATAAGCAGAGGAGACCACAAAAACTGAAAAAAAAAAAAAGGTTAGACGTGAGAGTTACATGTCTGATGTAAGTTAAGTCTGATGTCTGGAGTACATGCGTCTGTTATTTGTGGAGAAGCATAAGGAGGCTTGAAAAGGGAAAGAAATGCAGGTGAATAAAGATCAATTATTAACAATTTGGTTCCTTTTCTGGTTTCAGAACAGGAAGAGAATGATGCCTGAGCACTGAATAGATAAGGATTAACTGTAAAAAAGTGTAAGACCTACTAGAAACAACATAAAATAAGTTCAAAAGCAAAACTAACCAGAATTTGACCTATGATAACAATAAACAACAGCCATGCCTTGTTAGTCTTGCACAACAGTGTATTGTAAGAAAAATGATTTAAAAGTTTCCCATTTGTTTTACAGGGACACAATTTTAGTGCCTTAAAGCAAGACTATGTGTCTTAAACTTTTGAAGTAAGACCTAAAAGTTATTTCAAGCTTTTAACCAGGTCATTTGAGCCTACGTGGTCACCACAAACCTCCAGAGGCAACTTGGGCCTACTGCAAATAATGAGGTAAAATTGATATCCCTAACCCTATGGAGGGCCGATGAGGAATTTGGTCTTAAGGACCAAGGAAAAGTCGGAACGCCTCCAGAGCTAAAACAGACTGAATGAAAATCTAAGCACATTTCAATCAGATGAAGTTGACAAGAAAGTGACAAAGTGGAAAAGGAAATTAGCGTGAGTACACGCTGTGCACATTCAGCGCGCTTGCTATTTATATTCAGATCTAGAGATCGCATTTTTCTCTCGTATGAGTGAGCAGCTGAGTTAGACGGGCAGTCCGACAAAAAAAACCTCACTCACAGCAAGTTAAATGAGCAAGAAAAACGGCGACAGCTGTAGCCTGCAACGCTGGATACGAGGCACATGTCATTTAATAATTCATCAGCTGGGACTCTGCAGTTACAACAGCTTTTGTGTGTATTATAATTCACAGAGTGATGCATATCCTGTCACAGTTAGTTTATAGTCAGGGGGAAATGTGCAGATTCTCACAGTGACCTACAATAAACCACACCTATGTGCTGCACGCATGTTTTATATCACCTGGTTTAAATCCTTTGAAAATAAAAGTTTTATAGCCGTTCAAAACAGGAGCATTTTCTATAACCGTCCAACACTTTTTACACTGTGATGCACTTTATGTCTGACACGTGAATGTTTCCAGCATTCACATACATGTAAAAAACTCGGTGATGGGACTTTAATGGTATCAAAGTCCTGTTACAGTCTTAGCAAACAGTCTTTAAAAGCTCTTAAAAGGCGAATACACAAAAACACATTGATTTTTTTTTAACAACATCGCCTTAATGTGTTGCTTTCTGAGAAGCTTTGAGGGCTTCTTGAAATTATTTTTCAAGTCATTTTCCAGAGCTTTAAAAAGTGCTTGGGAGCAAAGCCAGTCATGCACAAAATAAAACTGTGTTGTTTTAAACTGTAGATTTTTAATGGAGAAAAATATTAGATCACATCAGAGCAGCACTGTCAGCAAATAACATGTCAGTGCATAAAATATGTTTCTGAAACAACAAAAACAAAAGCATCAATAAAGCCTTTACCTTTTTGTGATGAATAGTCCAGTCACGTATGTTTGTGAGGAGAATTTAAAAGTCCACTCTCTTCTTCTGGTAACTTATTATTTCTCCTTCGTATCATCCCCAGCAGCTATAAACACTAACGAGATCCACCATAAACTACTTTCTTTACCCTTTAAGATCTCTTCAGTGAACCTGACCCCAGCAGCCTTTGCAAAACCTAACCACAAACTAAAAAAGAGGCAGAGTGAGCAGCCAAGTGTGTGGCTTCCTCTCTGATACTTTAAAGGGGAAGTGCCCTCTAAAAGGAGGAGGCGGCAGTTATGCTAAAAGTGTCTTTTCCTGAGGCGGAGCTGCTGAGGATGAGGCCCCAGAGCCCACTAACCGTTGACCAACTAATTCAATTTTTTGTTGGCCCTTACATTAATCAGCCCAGATATTTTGCTCCACTGTTCATGAATGAAAGAGGATAACACTGTTATCACTGCAACCTTAAAAAGATAAGAACATTCCAGGTTACTATCAGCCGGCATGGCATGTGAACCACCTCCATTTTTCCATTTCAGCTAAAGCAAATAAGGAAATTAAATCAGTTTCTTTTATATATCAATGTATAACTTTATACATCTCACTTTTATTTTTTGACATACACCTGGATTATCTCTTCGTGCTTTGTGATACTCTTTAATTAAATAACCTGCAGTTAGCAGAATAACAGAAATCTGTTTTTTAATATTATTATTATTTAATATTTATGTGCTTTAAAAAGACGCTCTATCTATATGATTGAGATCTGGTAATCGTGGAGGTCATTTGATTATACTGAAATCTTTTTCATGTTGAAGAAACCAGTTTGGGATCATCTGAGCTTTGAGACATGGCACGTTATCCAGTGGAAGTCATTAAGACTGTGGTCATCAGTATTACTCAGGTGGGCTGTGGCACAGTTGATACTAATGGGTCACAAGCATGCAGGGAATATATCACTGCACCATTACATCTGCAGTTATCTGGATGGAGTCATACTTAGAAGATGTTTTTACCAAATCTGAATGTCACAGCAAAACCTCATCAGCCCATGGATCGTTTTTTTGGTCCTCTGTCGACCAATTTTGACGAGCCTGCGTATAATTGTATAATTGTATCATCAGATTCTTGCATTTACCTGACAGGAGTGGTAAGTAGTGTGGTCCACTGTTTGCTGTTGTAGCCCATCTGTTTCAAGATTTGAAATGTGGTCCATTCAAAGATGCTCTTCTACAAACGTTGCTTGTAGCAAGTGGTTAGAGTTACCTTCTTTTCGGCTCAAAGCAGTCACACCATTATCCTTTGACTTCTGACGTCTGCAACACATTTTCCCCACGAGAACTGTTGCTATTCTATAGTTTCTCTTTTCAGGCTAGAGATGATTGTGTGTTGAAATCCCAGTATATCAGCAGTTTGTAAAATATTCAGAACAGCCCATGTGGCACCAACAACCCATGTCACATTTAAGCTATCTAAATCACCTTTCTTCCTGACACTAAGTTTAAACTTTTGCAGGTGGTCTTGATTATGTCTACATGTTTAAATGTATCGATTTGCTGCCATGTGATTGGCTGATTAAGGATGTGTATTAAGGAGCAGCACAACTAATGTACCTAACAAAGTGGCCAGTGGTGAAAATCATATTCACCTTGTAAATAAAAACATATAGTTTCAGCCAGTCCTAACAGCCAGATGCACTGACCAACAGGAGAATTGTGTTAACTTTAATGGTATGAAATAGCTATATTCCTACTGTTTTCAGTATAACGAACCATACGTTGAAGTTATTTTTATTTGATATAAGTTTTTTTTATTGCTGCTCAAAAACAAGAGACAAGTGTTCTTTACATTTCTGTTTCCTTTCTTTTGTAAAGCGACATAAACAGATCATTTTGTCACGTTTCTGTCATGGTACCTAGCAGTGCCGTCAGTTCTTGTAAGCAGGTCAAAGGTAAAATAAGATGATGTGACCTATATGTACAATAGTGTATACAGCAGAATTCATAACAGCTGTCACACATGTACAATATTTAAACACAGTGGTGGATGGAAGGCCAGAAGTGACCTGCTTTATTAGCCAAACACAGAGTCCTCCTTCCCTTCTACTTTTGTGCAGACCTACGGTTGTATTGATGGACGAGCTCCAATCAGATAATGGGTTTTAAACATAAACGTTCCTGAGGCTGGGACATCTGGAGAGACACTACACAGAGAGGACAAGACAGCACAACATCTTCACATAACAAATGAGAAGATGGTGCATCCTGGATTTCTCGGAAAACCAGATCCTACTCAACATTAAATCAATGAGCTACTGGTTTATTATTATATACAATGGAGGAATGTAATGTGGTCGGGATAATAGTGCCCAGCTGGCTTCTGTGGAACTTCTCTGTTTGTTTTGTCACTTTTTTTTCACATCTTCCACTTTCTATCATTTTTTTCACTTAACATTTATTTAGAATTCTTTTAACAACATACAAAAAAGGGATGTTATTGACATTTTAAAAGCTCTGCTTCTTATGGAGTCAGTTTTTTGTAAGAGTTCTATTACAAACCCAAAATGCAATTACTATACATTTTTGGATTACCATAAATTATATTACATAAATATGTCTAATTCTCTGAACCACACAAACAAACAAACAAAATTGTAAATCGTGATATAATAACAATGTGCAGCGACACTTTAGCTAGCTGAGTGACGGTCAGGCTAAACCATTCAATACTTTCATGTTTAAAATACTTTTAACTCAATTTTAATTCTTCACTATAGAAACTCACTTTGTTATACCACATGAAACACCTACATATTAATGATACTGTTAAAATAAAAGTAACAAAGCTAACTACTCTACCTTAGCTAAAAGCTAGCCTTGCTGGGTAAGTATGTGAACTGTCATAGAATACCAAGAATTTGCATATTTTAATATGCATAATTTATCAATGACCTCTACGTATATAATTTACATAAATACTTTAGAAATCTGTTAAAACCTTAAAACTAAAACATGCATCGTTACTTATAAGTCAAATAACAACGTGAATATTTATTTTAATACCCAAATTTGAGCAGGTTTAATCATGCATAACGTTCACAACTAAAATTATTCTTCCTGTTCACCAATCTAATAAATAACTGTAATTTGGCATCTTAATCAAAGATAATAATTTTCTTTATAATTTTTTCCTCTTTTTTATGAAACGGTAAATTTGAAAATTCATGGATAGCAACAAGAATGATATCTTGTAACATTTAAATTAAAATGCTTGCGTATACTGGTGAATTACAAAAAGATGAAATGATTTTGTTCATTACCAATATTGGGGTTTTTTTCTTTTCTTTTTTTTCTCTTTTTTGTGTGTCCCGTTTGGATCTTTAGCCATCAGAATTGTTGTCTTAAGGCCAAGAAAGATGCCAAGCGGATTTATTTTACCAAGTGGATCATCATGGGCTTGCCATATTGGTCCATTTGATTGACCTTTATTATAATTATGAATTTATTTTATTTTCAGTTGCTACAAACGGGACAGACATGACTGTGGGATAGAACAGGGGGAAAGAATGAAAGAAAGAGAGGGAGAGAAAAAAAGAAAACCAAAGGGGAGAAGAGACGGTGAGAAGGGGGGGAAGAGAGGAAAACAAACAAAAAAAAACAAAACACCTGGGTCACCTGTATGGAGAAAAAAAACAGAAGAGAAGGCAAACAACAAAGAGCAACATAATAAAAAAAAAACGGCACCATCACAATAAACTAGCTAGCAGTAGATATCAGTAGATACTAAATAATAAACGATATTGTGCAGCACGCATTACCAATATTGTTAATTTAGGGGAGCTGTAACAAAAACATTGGGTGGAGCTCTAATAACTTTTATTTTAATGCGACATGTAGATCTAAAAAAACGATGTAGCTTTAGATTTCTTTCACATCCCTTACCCTCATAATTGAGAACTACAAAGTTTTATATGCCAACTTTTAACCTTTCTTAGTAAAAAGAAGAAACAATCATTGAGGTTATGTAGCTCCTGTATAAACTGATTCCTGAAGCTTCTTCTGGCCCTGATTGTTTCTGTGGTTACTGCTCTCTGCCTTTGTGAGGTGGTATTGTTAATGGATTTGTCACTTGCCTCCTGTTCCTCCACTTATGTTTACCTTGGCATTAGCACCTGCCTTTCTCTGCTCGGCCGATTTGTTCAGCATCTGTTGTCAGCACAGCACTTCTCACAGAATACCAGCTGCAATTTAATATATCAAACTGTGGCCCCATCAAGGTCTAAAGGTGGAAATCCATCCAGCCTTTGTATTTGGCCTCCTGCACCTGTAAGGCCAAATACACTGTTGTGACAAATGATCTGCTGGTCAGTTTGTACTGCATACTTTATAACCTGAATATAAAAGAGAATGAAAGCACTTTTCCATTGGTTTAAATCCCAATATCATATCTGCCAAAACAATGTACCACAATGCACAAACGTTCATGCGTACAACTGTTTGACTGCCTGTCAGGGTGAGTTATTCATGTACAACCACAGATACAGACAACACTGCAGGACTGAGGTACAAGGAAGAACCACTTGTGCACAGGATACTGGCTGACGCTTGTTTTCGTCATCCTAAAGAAAGGCTGAGAGAGGAGAGGAGGAGCAGAGGGCAGGAACAACAGAACAACTGAATGTGAAGAACTGAAGAAAACCAGTGTGATTCAGTAAGATATTAACGTCTGGGTAACCAGTCGGTCTTCTCAGTGCTTACTCCTGAATCTTTTTCTCATGAATACGTGATTGCACAGAGTCCTTTAGCCCTACTTTCTAACTGCAACAATGCAGTACAACCTCACGACCTTTGTGTGTAACAGACCTCTGTCACACACTAATGTAAACACATAAGGTCAAACTGGCTTTCTATTTTAAGAAGCAACAGAGAGGCCGGTCAGCTAATAATGTGTTTCCTGATTGTGAAAAATATGGTTCAGGCTACTAAAGTGCCTGAAAACCAGCCACTTGTTTCACTGTGAAATTTAATTATTACAGGAACTTTCACATAAACTAAACTGAGCTTTTCTTTGTTTTTTCATGCAACACTGCTGACACTTCTCTTACCACTGCAACCCCTTTGGACCTTCGACATCTGTTCAAGTTTTTCCTTCAGCCCCTGGTGTTACATAATGTAACCACCATTATGTCTTTATGGTGGCCAGCAGCTGCTTGTCTGTCTTGACTGCAGCCTAAAGTCCCACTGGACCTTAGCCAGTTGTTGTCATCCAGCTGTGTCTTCCACCGCAAATAGCTGCCAAGATGATCCCAAACTGTCTCATAATACTGAGGTCCAAGCTCTGCGGAGGACCATCCTTGACTTACTGTGTTTTTATCTATTCAGATATGCTTTTAATGTACTGGCAGTGTGTTTGGGATCGTTGCAGTACCAAAACAAAATCAATCAATCAATCTTTATTTATAAAGCACTTTTCATACAGAAAAAATGTAGCACAAAGTGCTTTACATAGTTAAAAGCAGCCCACCCCACCCTCCAACTCACTCCCCACACTCTCAATACACATATATCCCCCCACCCCCACCCACACACACATACACACACGCGCACACTTAAAGAGTAAAAATTGGGCTGGGCTCGCATGAGCCAAGTGAGGAAACATTATAACAGGGAGCCGTCTGCACCGGGAGCCGGTCACAGACCGCAGCCTCCAGGCTGGGCACACAGCAGGAGGGAGGCCAAGGAGCCCCCCAACCAGGCTGAGAGGACCCCAGAGACCAGCAGCCACGGTCAATAACAGCCCCGGTGCAGAGAGCGCCCTCCGAGGAAACACTGGAGATATGACGCAATATGATATATACAGGGTAAAATGATAAAATAAATAAGAACAGGATACAATATAAATATAAATATAAATATAAATAGAGTAAGAAGATTAAAAAATGAATAAGAATAAAATCAAAAAATATTAGGTAAAGTCTAAATTAATAATAGAATAACAGGATAGAATAAGCATAAAATAAATAAACGCTAAGTAAAAGCTAAATTAAAAAGGTGGGTCTTGAGCCTGTTCTTAAAAACATGTACGTTCTCTGCGGCCCTGAGCTCCTCCGGCAGGCTGTTCCACAGACGAGGACCATACCACTGAAAAGCTGCCTCTCCGTGAGCATGTGTCCTGACTTTAGGGACAATCAAAAGGCCAGTACCAGAGGACCTCAGGGTCCGCGAGGGTTCGTATGGTAAAAGCAGATCTGAGAGATAAGAAGGCCCAAGACCATTAAGACATTTAAAAACCAATAAAAGAACTTTAAAATCGATCCTGAAACACACGGGGAGCCAGTGCAGCGATTCTAAAACCGGTGTAATGTGGGCCCGCCCTCTGGTCTTCGTCAGCACACGAGCTGCCGAGTTTTGCAAGAGTTGTAAAGTTGAAATATTCTTCTTAGGAAGACCAGAGAGCAGGGCATTACAGTAATCAATGCGACTGGTAATAAAAGCATGCATCAGCATCTCCGTGTTGGCCCGAGAGAGAATAGGGCGGACTCTGGCTATATTCTTTAGATGATAAAATCCAATTTTGGTTACATGTTTAACATGTGGGATAAAACCAAGCTCAGAGTCAAAAATAACACCCAGGTTTTTCACTTGTAGCGAAGGACATAGTGAAAATGCCTCTAATTTAGACAAGAGTTTCTCACTCTGAGCCTCAGGACCGACAATTAAAACTTCAGTCTTGTCCTGGTTAAGCTGTAAAAAGTTTTCTGCCATCCAAGATCTTATATCCAAGATACAGTTAAAAAGGGCATCCATTGGTCTGGTGTCATCAGGAGACACGGAGATGTACAGCTGCGTGTCATCAGCGTAACTGTGGAAGTTCACTCCATGCCTACTGATGACACCGCCGAGAGGCAACATATACAAATTAAAAAGTACAGGGCCTAGAACCGACCCTTGAGGCACACCACATGTCATTTTATGGATCTTAGAGGAGCATGTATCCATACTCACCATAAAAAAAGATACCTTCCAGATGGTATCGTATGATTGATCAATATCTGACATTACTTTTCTTCATAATTTCATCAGTTTTCACAAGATCTCCAACACCACTGGCTGAAGTGCAGCCCCAAGCCATGACGGAGCCTCCACCGTGTCCTACACACAGCTATAGACACTCACTGTTGTCCTGCTCTCCTGACCTTTGTTCACCATTTGAACCAAAACTGTAAACTTTGGATTCACGACTCCACCACGGACACCTCAGTCTTTTCTTCCCGTTTCCCTTCATTAAGGATGGCTTCTTGACAGCCACCCTTCCACTGAGACCATTGCTGATGAGGCTTTGGTGAACAGCAGATGCATGAGCTGAAGGTCCTCATGCATCTTTCAGGTCTTTGCTGGATTCTTTTCCCATTTCTTGAGGTCATGACTTTCAGATACAGCGCTGTTCATCGAGACTTTTGCACAGTAGTAGATTAGTGTTCAATAGACATGGTTAATGTTAAAGTTGCGTTTATTTACAAAATGAATTGCAGACATTGCAGACAGAAGGCTTTAAGGCTCCTAGGTGACATTAAACTTCTTTATCCAATCTGTTTTTAAACCTCAAACAAATTAATTATTTTGGCTTTTCAAAGTCAAGTTTCCTGCTTTTATTTTAAATCTAAGCTGCATTTTGGGGGAAATCTGCTTTCACTGGGCGCTGTGACTTGTTCAGACTGACTCACATCCTCCTCTTTTTAAAATCTGATTTCGAGATAAAACAGATGTAAGATGAAACTGAACCAACTAGAGACCACTTGAACTAAAAGAAGTTCCAGTAAGTTGCAGGCTTTCCCATCAAAATGACCTCATGCTTCATCATGCAGCTCGTCATCACTGATAAATGTAAGAAACTTGAACTAAGTTTGGAGCAAACACAAGAAACAAGTTCTAAGTGTTACCAAGAAGAAAGTATATTATTTATTTTTTGTATTTACAGTTCAGTTTACATTAAAGAAAAAAAAATCTGTGTTTGAGAGCTGAGACCACACACATCATCCTCTTTTCTGTATCGTTTGATCTCTAAATTCATTTGGAGGACAGAACATAACAGCGGATGTCAGAGGCAGGACACTATGATGCATCAACGCTTTGACTTTCTTATCACTGACAAGTGTTCTGGGACAAAAATAGTGAGAAACATTGTGTTTTAAAGAATCTCAGAGTTACTTGAAGAGGCTTAAACATCTGCCCATGAAGCAAACATCAAGTGCTATGAGGACAAAAGAACAAAAAAGTAACAATAATCTTTTGGTTGCTACGGTCCTACAACAAAAACCAGATTAGAATCATTCAGGAGCACACGAGAGCATTTTAACATCCTGAGGATAAAAGTGAACGGGAACAAAGTCTCATCTCCTAAAATATTCTCTCTTCTCTTTGATTTGTCTTTTGTCTCGGCTTTTACCGATCGGGTCTTTGGAGGCAGAAGACTTTCACCTGGTTGTCTCCTGAAGCGGTTACAGCAAGAGTGGCTTCCCTGCGGAGACACGAGGACAGCCAGGATGTGATTAAGAGACAGTGGAAACAAAGAGTAAATATTTACTTGAACCCTGCGCACAGTTGGCTGAGTTCACATGGATTTTTATTATAAATAGTTCAGTGATTTAACAAAGTTTTGTGTTGCAACATCAGCCATTTGTTCATCGAGTTATTCGTCACCACGGGAACGACTGCTGTCCCTGGACAGCAGTCGTTCAAGCAGCTCAAACTCACACTCATGTGTAATCCTGGAGCTGGAGCTGATCTCAGTGCTTTTAACTGCAAAATCTCATACTGGGGGGGACTTGTGATGTAATTTGATATGCATCTTCAAGTAGCTTTACAAACCACCTCATCTGCTCCTCCTGCTGAGTACAATCTGCCATCAATGACGTCAGCTGTGCGCTGTGGGGTCTTACTGCTGCTCTTTTCACCTCTGGATTTCCACAGGGAGAGCCAGAGTGGAGAGCAGCATCAAAAACATCAGCATGCAGTGGGAGGGTGGGAAATTCCCAGCGCTGTGTTTTACAGATGATGTGGTGTGCTTTGGATCATGAGCTGTTCCACACCTTCTCCATACTTTTTTTCTGCCATCATTCTGGTAGAGCTTTTCTTGGTTTTCCCAAACTGTGCTGGCCTTTATAGGGGAGTCAAATCTAGGCCTTCTATTCTTGCATCGTGAGCTGTTGCACCTTGCAGTGTATTTACTTTCATGCAGTCTTCTCTCTTTACAGTAGACTTGGATACGCCTGCCTCCTGGAGAGTTGTTCACTTGGTGGGCTGTTGTGAAGAGGTTTCTTTCCACCATGGAAATGATTCTGTGATCACCCATTACTGTTGGACATCCAGGTCTTTGCCGAGTTGCTGAGTTACAGGGTTTACGAGCACGAACGGTTAAGGTCATGCCAAAGCATCTGATTTAAGTCCAGACTTCGATTCCACTCCAAAACCTTCATTCTGGCTTTTTCGTTGAGCCATTCAGATGCAGACGAGCTGCTGTGCTTCACATTGTTCTGCTGCGTAACATGAGTGCAACAACGATCCTTCAGTAAACTTGAGCTTCAGAGCATGACCTACTGGCCCAGTTCATCCTTCAGGATTTTCTGGTAGAGAGCAGAATTCATGGTTGCATCAATTAGGGCAAGTCGTCCTAAACCAGTGAAGCAGCCATTTTTATCCAGTCTTCTTCTTGTTGTTTAATCATGAACTGACCTCAATCGTGACAAGTGAGGCCTGCAGTTCTTTAGATGTTGTTCTGGGCTCTTCTGTGACCTCGTGGTTGAGTCGTTGATGTGCTCTTGGAGTAGCTTTGGCAGGTCGGCCTTTCCTGGGAAGGTTCACTGCTGTTCCAGGCTTTCTCCATTTGTTGTGTTTCAGTGGAGCCTCAAAGCCTTAGAAATGTAAGACCCTTTCCAGACTGAGAGGTAAATTACTTTGTTTCTCAGCTGTTTCTCAGCTGTTTCTCTGGATTGTAGCTTTTCTTTGAGATATTTTAGCCTACTGCACTTTGTCAGAGTTATTTTTGACTCATAAACAACATTTTTAATGATCTGAAACATGCAAGTGTGACAAATATGCAAAAAAGAGAAAAGAATAAAACTAAATCAGGAAGGAGAAAGACTTTCTCACAGCCAGAAATTGTGTTCTGCAATCACAAAATTAGAATAACTAGCTTTGCTGGTGCCTCCCAGTGAAAGACTACTTCTGCACATCCCTAATTTCTAATGCACTTAAGTGCCCTTGAGCAGGGCACACAGTCCTGGCAGTGTGCTGTGGAATCATACCTGTTCATGGTGAAGTCCAGGATCTCTGCGGTGTGGCCCTTGTACTCAGCCACCATGTTGCCTGAACGAGCGTCCCATAAGCGCAGCGCGCCGTCTAAACTGCAGGTGGACACCACAGAAGAAGACTGTTCCCACTGCAGGTGAACGATGCCAGCCTGGAGGAACACAAAGCGCGATGAAAAACAGGCAAAGGCGACACCAACACCAGTTTTAAAGCAACATAAAGAGTAAATGCTTATTACAGGCTGGAGGAAAGAGAGTTGATGTTTTTAGCTCCTTTTTCGGTAAACTGTCAAAGAACGACTTCCTTACTGAATGTTCTCTGTCACATTATCTGCACACAAGCAACATCCCTTCAAACAAACCTCCCTAACCCTGGGAGGGTTTCTGATATGACTGCAAAGCCTCCCCACAATACACAGAGCATAGACCAGTATGAACACAGGCGGGACCAGACTAAACGTGCACAAACTGTGCCGCTGTCTGCCGCTTCTCACCTCGTGACGGCATCTGTGCCTCAGGGCTTGCGTGGAGAGATCATATATGGCCAGAGTCCCGTCCAAGTACGCGACAGCGATGAGCGGCAAGCTGGAAAGGGCGACAAAGGTGAAACTGTTGAGGAGGAGCTGAGGCTCTGATATGCTTCTGTATTACTGCGAGTGTGCAGCCCACTCACATGTTGCAGAATCCCACAGATTCCACAGAGTTCGATTCCTCTTCATCTTTGGAGCCTTTTCCTTTGCCTCCCTCCACAGAGAACGCGCCGACCACCTTCACACAGACACGTAGGTCAGACACAGGAAGCACCTGCTTCACTACACTTCCTGCCTGCTTGGTATTGGTTGGCTGTGGCACCCACCTTTCCCGTGGTGATGTTGATGAGCTTTGCACAGCCGTCCACTGAACCTGTCAGCATCAGAGAGCCGTCCTTATTGCAAGCCAGGCAGGTTAGCGCCCCCTGGTGTCCATCCTGACCTGTTAGGAGACAAAACAGCATAAACTACATGCATCTCAGTAAACGTCTTGAAGCACCGCTCACTTCTGTATATTCTGCTAGAAGAAAAACGAAACCGGTAAAAACAATCTGTTCTGTGTCAACATGATGCCACTCTGCTTCAATACTGTTGATGTCCAGGCTCTGGGGAGGCCAATCCATGACTGATAGTATTCCACTATGTTTTTCTACACAGGTATGGTTTTACTGCGCTGCCATGTTTGGATCACTGCCGTGCTGGAAAATGAAGTTCTTGGCAAAAAGAGGCTTTCAAGATAGAAAAGCAAATGCAGCCCAAACCATGAGACGGCCTCTACCGTGTCTTACAGACGGCTGCAGACACTCACTGTTGTATCTTTGGCCTGATGTCCTTTTGGATGCCTCACTCTGTAAGACCTGCCACTTCTCTCATGTTCACTTTCTTGACTTCCACATGCTGCTTGTCTGCTGTAGAGGATTGTTTTGGCCTGCCACTTCCATCCTCCACTTGGCAAGTTTTCTTAAATTTATAGGACACACTGCACACCATGCTGAGATGTACCAAACAGTCGCCTAATAGCTCTTTGGGAATTGCCTTGTTGGCGCAAAAACTACTATTTTATGTTTGTCTCCAGCTTTATCATCTTTGGCACAGATATAAAACAACTGATGCCTTTCTGTGAGACACTGCTAGTAACAAAGTGACTAAAGATAAAGGACGTGTAGAACTGGTTCATCCCTTGCGTGAGCTGTGTTTTTTTAATGTTTGAATCATTCGGTGATGAGGGGCTTGGAAAAATTCTTCTTGACAGGGACAAAGACTGGACTGAAAATGAGTGAGGAAAAAAAATGTCCAAAGAAAAACTATTGCTCAAGACAAATGACAAGAAAGTGTGGCTGCTTGAAAGAAGACAAAAGACTTTCACACAGTACTGTTGTTTTAAACCAAGAATTATGATCAACATTTACTGCTGCTGCTCATCCTCGTTGTTTACAACTGTTTACACATGTTAAACAACTTTCTCCAAATACGAGCTACAAATTTATTTACAGAAGACCTTAGTTTTTCTGTTTCTTTTTATTGAGCCATAACTCAACAAATCTGTAATATGCTCTGCTACTTTTATTGCTTTTCATCTGTTTATATGTAACTTTAATGTGGGAAAGAGCACCGAGACTCCTTTCATCCAGAATCTACACTATTAAACTAAAGCCAGCTGCATCTCCCCCTGGAGTCATAACAGCACATGACATGCACAATAACTAGGGATGGGTACAGATTCTGACATAAACGATAGTAACCAGACCGAAAAGCAGCGCACATTTCGGTGCTTTTTTTTCCTGAGATGTCATACACTTTGGATTCTAGCCAATCGTTTTACCTTTGCGAGCGTAGTAGGCGGGCCCAGGTACGTACGTTCTTTTAGAGCAGAGCTACAGATTAAAAAAGCGGTCAAAGTCTGGCTGTACTTCACAGCAAAATATGCAAACTCAGCAGCAACAAGTGCTTTAAGCTGATACTGTGATACTGTCAAAGGAGGTAACTCCTCGAATCCGATGAAACACCTGGCGACGCATAGCGGTTTTTTAAAAGCCGAGAAATGCGCCGTATTTGACAGCTTGCTGCGAGACCTCACACCGATCACATCTACTGCGGGTTGCCTGTTATTGGACCCGGAGTTAGCAACATCCCCCAAGAACCCGAAGAGGAGAGTCCTGGCCCCTAGCCCTGCCAGTGTAGCAGAAATGATGAGGATGATGATGCAGCAGCAGCCGTTCTTCTCTGCGTGAGTAGCTTCATGTTGTTCATGTGTAATTTACGTTGAGTAGGCTAACCACGTTATTACATTAATGCATGTAAGGTGAACTAGCAAACATCATCATAGCTACATGCGGCTGTCTTCTTGTTTGATGGCAGATACTCCCTTCACCCTGGCCAAAAAGGCTAAAATGACCAAAGAAAAAGTGGAAAACAGTTAAACATGAGAGGATTTTGGACAAAGTTTGTGTTCTCCATTCTTTAAGCACCGGTTTGGTACTGTATCAGATAAAACCTAAACGATACCCATCCCTAACAATAACACACCTTCTTTCATAAACACACCTCCGTCATCTGGCCATCAATTTCCTATAATCAAGATATAACTTAATATGTTTTCTGATTTATTAAACTCACAAATCACCTTAATAATAAAAAGAAAGCATGTGTGAGACCCACCTTTAATGACGTGGATAGCATTTCCCTGCTTCAAGTCCCACACGCGTACTGTTCCATCCTCATAACCCACCACAGCTCGTTTACCTGGAGGAGAAAATATATAAATTACAAGACTTTTGAGGACTGAGGGGCATTAAAGGTAAAACAGTGCACAAAATGACAGTTTCATCCATTTAAAACCACATCCATAAAATTATAGCATACAAAATAACGGCAAGAGCTGCTTTCACACAGAGTTTTCTAACTGTGGTTAAAAGTGGGCAGGTTTTTGGGGGTACTGTGTGGGGTGACTTTTTGTATCCCATCTCTCACCATCGGGGAGGACTTTGCCGCTGGTGGCCTGACAGGCCGAACTCTGGAAGGTTTTACAGTCTCCTGCGGGGATCTTCCACATCCACACGTTGCCATCATTCGTTCCCGCTAGCAGCACTGGAGCACAGGGATGCCACTCCAGCCACTGAGATAGAAAGCAACAGCTATTACACACACACACGCACACACAGACACACACACGCACACACTCTTACCTCCAGATCTCCCACTTCAAAGGACCAGATCTCCTCTTTAGTTTCTACTTTCCAGACTTTAATCAAGCCGCTCATGTCTCCGGATGCCACCAGGGAGGAGTCATGGCTGAACATGGCACACGTCACTGAGTCCTTGTGACCTGTGTAGGCACAGAGGGCAAAGAGCATGATGATTTTTTTTTCCTGTTTTGGCCATTGTCCTGCCCATCTGGGACATCACAGTGTGTCCACATCTTTATGTAAACAATCTGAAAATGCTTGCGTGGACACATTTCACACATGGTTGATGTCAACACAGCGCTCACGCTATGCAAATAAATGCACTAGTGCGTTTCTACTTTAGAAGAGCACACAAAGCCACATTGAGCCATTCTCACACATTCATACAGAGCTTCAGTCTGTGCCTTTGAGGATTTTCTTTCACTCACACTCTGATGGATGCACCAGCAGCAGCTTTGGGTTCAGTATCTTGACCAAGGCAGCTTGGACCAGAACCTGTTCACCCTTCTGAGCCACAGCCAGCCCCAAATTGATGCAACCCTTGTTGGCATCTGCAGATGCCTATTTCCCAGAGTAATTGGAAATGCTAATTACCCTGTTTTTTGTCATTTTCTTTTGTTTTTGCTTTATCTGAGAATACCAGGATTGTGTTTAAGTCTGGAAAAGCAGGAAGAGTTTTTGTAAAGACTCCCATGTTTGCTCCTCACCTGCGTCCACAAATGAAGCCAAACCACACTGTAACTAAACATTTTGTGATTTTAACCATGCTGTGCTGGTGCTTATGTTTTAATTGCCATGGTAGAAAGCTTTATGTGATCACCCCCAATCTACCCCCTGCATAAACAAACGCCTTTGTCTTTAGTTCCAGCTCACTACAGTGATTTCCCTAAATCATCCAACCCTCTGAGCTCTACACTCACCTGTGCACTCCAGCAGAACTTCCCCATCGCTCACCCTCCAAACATAGGCCTTATCATCCTCCCCTCCGCTCACAGCCAAGCTGTTAGTCGCTGGGTCCAAACTCACACAGAACACCGAGCCTGGACAGAAAAGAAAGAAAGAAAAAGGGTCAGACCTTTTTAAACCTTAAGCAGCCAGGAGCAATCAGAGAGCAGCAGCAGAGACACGAGGGAGGTTTTCACCGGTGTGTTTGTTGAAGGTGAGATCGCTGTCGTCCTGCTCTGCCTCAGCCTCCATCTCGTCCTCAGTCTCCCAGCCGTCATTGTCATCACCTGCGTTTCCAGCGTCATCGAAGTCGACGTCCTCCAAGTCATCAGCCAAATCATCTACGAGAGAAAAAGCACAGCACACGACGGTCACCTGATCTATATCTGCTCTTGTCCCGCCTGTCACGGGAGAGGAGACGGGACAGGTGCTGCCGAGACCCACCTGGGCCAGGCTCCGTGTCGTTCAGGTCGATGACTTCAATAATTTCCTCATCTCCGTGGAGCTCAATGGCACTTTCCTCGGAGTTGTCCATGCTGCTAGCAAAACAGCCGCAAAAAAGCTCGGTTCACGTGACTTTTGAACGGCCTCGCGCTCTGCGGCTCCCAGTAAGCTTCAAAATGACACTCTGACTCTCTAACGTCGGTTTAAGTGACGCGAGGACCTCAGAAAGAAGAAACTACCTGTCAGAAGGAAAACTGACTCCCATGTTTTCTTCACGTTGTCGAGATTAGAGAGACTGGCGCATACTTATGACGTAGGGGAGTCGCTCGCATAAAGCGTCATTCACGATGTAATCCGCAAGATGGCGCCATTGGCAAAGTTACACAACGTGGCGGGAAAATATTGGCTGACCGGCAGGATTAGCAAAATTAAAATTAATAATTTAATACAAGTAATTGTATAGTAAAGTCCCCGTGGGCATCTTGTCTGAGAACACTTATTTGTACAGTTATATTAAGTTAAGTTTAGTTTTTACTTAATTTTCTATGGATGAAATGATAAAATAAAATCATTTTAATGGTCATGGGGACACAACACACTGTATTAATAGAAGTTTTTTGGAAAATAAATGATTAAAACGTCTGTAGATCCAAAATTAGGTCAGTTAATTTCGTATCTCTACCTAGTTTACTGTTTTAAAATTCTCAGAAGGATTTTATTTAAAATATCTCTAGTGGTAGTCGCATCAGTGTAAGTAGTAGCTGTAATACAACGCAATCATTCTTAGGTCTTATAATAATTTGAACCACATTTGAAGGACTACTCATGATTCGTCAGTTTCAAAGAAAAAAATATGACCAATGTTTGACAGTAATACTAACTATGTGAGAAATGTTGTTTTACTATCCAAGTATATTCTAGTCATATTAAAATCAAATCTCTATTTAAAAATACATACAAATAGATGGGTAACAAGCACAGGCTAGAGTGTATAAACAAACAGTTAAAATGTGCTAATGAAACACAGCAGTTACCTGTTATATGTTTAACTAACTAACGTACACTGCATTCAGAGTATTACGTGGTTTATGTTAAAACTAGATAATCCCAAATTTAAAGTCTCTATACAAACAGACCAAAAAAAAGATATTTGCGTACGTAAAACAAATTAATCAGCCTAAATCCTCAGAAATAACTATTTACTGTTTTCTAAATTACGCTTGTCTGTGAATCTGTTTATTCATTTATTTTATTAGCTGCTCAGTTGTGTCCTTATTACTGATATGCCAAATATTACCAGTTTGCCTAAATAGAATTAGAACTTCATGACTCCTTTTGGGGAAAGAAAGTAAAGTGAACTGACTTATAGTAGAAAAAAATAAAATAAAATGAAAAGTGATTCAGAGGATTGATTAATTGCACTGACACCATATTAAGTAAAATCCAATATTAAAACTGTTATGATGATAAAATAAGCACACTTTAATATCACAATGCAGCAACTTAATACATTCTTTCTCTTTTTTGCTATTCTACAAGTGTAATTTTCCCTGTCACACAGATGATGCTGCTGTCTTATAATGTATAGAGTATCAAAAAATAACTTTATCATGATAGACACTAAATATTGTGATCCTGTTGTAGCACAACTAATTCCCATTCTTAATTTTCATCAGCGGCACATTTCGTATTTTACACATTTTAGAATTTTTCTGTAAGAAACATCAAAGTCAAACATCCTTGTAAGGACAATCTTTGGTGTCATAAAACATCGCAGTGGCGTGTTCCTCATTGTAGCTGTATAATCAGCCCATTGTCCTTTCACTTATTTCCCTGCATGATTAGACCTCAGTTTGCCTTCTAGTGAAACGCTTAATGCAGGGTCACAAAACTCTAATTCATGCACCTGTTATTACAGGTTCAGGAGGTGAAGCAAGATTTTGATTTGCCGGAAAATTAATTTGTGATGTTATTGTTATTGTCGTGGTAGCACAGTTTTATATTAGGACTATAAATTACTAAAACTTTCTATTTTATACTTACAGGACAGTCTGGGCAGTGAGATACTAGAACTTTTTCTGTAATTTTACACATTTATTTCTTACACTGTATACCCAAAGAGTCATGCTGGCAGATTTATTTCATTACCTGAAGCAACATTTCTTTATCGTGTGGAAAAACTGAGACATGCTGTTGAAATTACACTTCCTTTTCTTATATTAAGATATCTCTGGCATTTAATGTGTAGTTAAATCTCTTTACACTGACTGAAAGGGCAGTTTCACCACTTCAGCCCACTTGAGATCAAGGTGGGTTATATGTGGCCTACTATGTAAAATGCGATTGGCTTCCCTGCTTTTGAGCCTTCAAACCTAAAAGAGGTGCCATAGAGAAGAAGTACAAGGCCCAATTCCCATCAGCTTCACGTACGCTGAGCCT
The DNA here is from genome assembly GCF_057382095.1 of Aulonocara sp. 'chitande type north' Nkhata Bay. NCBI lineage: Eukaryota > Metazoa > Chordata > Actinopteri > Cichliformes > Cichlidae > Aulonocara > Aulonocara sp. 'chitande type north' Nkhata Bay. The sequence continues at coordinate 50,337,588 of NC_141365.1, read as the reverse complement.
GACCTCTGACCTCCGTGCGCTTTGGGAATTATTGGAAGCTCCCTTTTCTATCTGTGATTAAAACAGAAGGCATATGTCAGAATGCAATAACACCACAGGAAAAGCATTCGAAGCAGGTCTGCTCATTTTAAAAGGAGCTCCTCTCTCCCGTCCTTAATCCCTCCATCAAACATTCCCTGGCTGGAGATATTTTATGAACACTTAGCACAGTTTGTCTACATCAGGCTTTCGGTTGGAGTTTTATGTCTTTTGCTATATGCTGCTGGCAGGACTCGGCGACTGCATGCCCAAATAAGTTTTACTGGCTGCCCGGGCCCTCCGTGTTCAAGCTTTCTCCTGGAAAAATACAGCCATCTCATGATGTGGTGGCGAGATGTGGAAATATCAGGGTGTACGTTATTTAGACGTTTTAAAGCTGCAGCAGGCGAGAGATTTATAAACTCTCTGTTGGGTTATGACTAACGCTGGAAGAGGCTTTCTCTCCCTGGAAAGTTCGATGACATTAGTTACAACGCCGGTCGGAGCTGCTTTATTTCTCAAATCCATTTTTGCTGTTTTCTCTTTTCTTTTTTCGGTCTGTCAGGCCAATAAAAAGAACTTCATTCGACTCCTACGTGCATAATCTTTGGTTATGTGCTTCTTCTAACGCTGTCAGATTAAATTGGCAATATGAATCCCATTTTTGGACGTTTTTAGTGCAGCTGCTTGACATCTGTTTTTGGAAGGATGATGCAAATGCTCTTCCAAGAGGTGATATTTTCCAGTGTAATCAAATTAACGCATTCTCATACCAAAATATGGCAACTACTGATTTTTTCCCCTTTTAAAAGAGCAGGTAGAAATTCTTTGAGGCTTAGCAGTTTCTCAATCCCATGTGGTCCTTAAATGAAAATACTGACAATACAACTGAATAAAGTCTGGAATGGTGGATATACAGGCTTACTGCTAGACTGTTTATACAGTCTTTGGTCAGGAGCAACAGGAAATAGCACATGACCTCAAAAAAACATGCGATGCAGTCTCAGGATGTTCACTGAAACATCAATCATAAGCTGCAAAGAAACTTTCTGCAGCCTTGCCTGTGTTCTCGCCGCTACTAGCACATGTTTCGAGGTTACAGACAGATTTTCCACAAGCTCCTGTTCGCCGGGGGGCAGGATATTTGGTTGTGGTTTCAAGGTGAAACGTCACCAGCGGTGGAAAGCAACCGGCTACGTGAACTGCTGGACACACAGTTTGCTTCATGCTCCCACTTCACTACAGTTCAGATGGAAATGTAGTGTTTAGACATCATTTGCTTTTCAAAAAAGCAAACGTAAGAGCCTACGGAGGCGCCCCGGCAGGAAGGTTGTGGGTTTTAATCTCTCTCTTCGTGGGCTGGGACCTTTTGCCGTGGAGTTTGCATGTTCTTGCTATGCCCAAGTCAGTTTCCTTTGGGCTCTTTGGGTTCCCCCTCCTGTCCAAAAACCTGCACATTGAGATAAATGTGACTGTACACTGGGAATGGATGTAGGTTCACAAAAACAAAGCCATGTATAAAATGTCAAGCATATCGCATTAAAAGTAATGTAAAAATCACTTTTGTTCCCCACTCTGACTCTCACTTTGAACTTCAGCAGATTGTTTTGATCATGTCTATATGCCCACATGCATGGAGTTGCTGGCATGCGATTGGCTGATTCGACACCGCTGCTAATAAACAGCGGAGCAAGTGGAGCTAAATAAGTGGTCAGTGAGCGTATATAGCAGCCCATTTCCACTCCATCCTAACATGCTCACCATGATGAGTTTGCCTGTTAAGCATGCCAGCATGAAACAAAATGACACAGTGGTTCTATCATGTTCAAGAGAAGGCAGGCATTTCTACAGCTCATATGTCATGGACTGCTTATGAAAATGATGTGGATCGCTAATGAGCGCTGCTGCTCAGTAGGAAAATAAGTCAATTTGACCTCATGTCAGAAGAATTAGTCAAAGGCTCCAATTTGAAACCACCAAAAAGCCAAAAATGATCAGACCAGTTACTTTATTGATTCTCACAATATCTCAGATTTATCTTGTGAACTGGGAACTGTGCCAATAGATGGCCTGATTTGTTTTTCTTCTTGCTAGGAGTGCTCTTCAGAAAGGCTTTTAAGTCTGCTTTTTGGTTTTTTAACACCCAGATGCTCTGGAACATCATGTTGGGTGGGCTCCCCTCTGCCGTCATCAGGACAGCTAAGACCGAGAGCGACCCGTCAGAACAACATTTCTCAGTTTATCGCCCCAGCAAGCTGGTTTATGTGTAAAAAGCAGGACAATCTGGGGTGCTATTACTTTATAGGCACACACATGGAAACGCACACTCTGCCTGAATGGGACATGGAGGCATATTCGTCTGTCACGAGTGAGCGCGTGCAGTACATGCACCTTTTACACACATGCACACGCACATAAAAACAGTATCAGTAATAAGGCCTGGGAGCTGTTGCTGTGTGAGAAGTAATTACTCCATGCAGCTCAGCGGGGCTTTGATGGAAACTTTTAGACTAACTGGCTCGACTGTAAGAAGCCTCGGCTCTGCTTCTTTTTAACAAGAACTCTTTATGGCTTCATTTGCTCTCTTTTCTCTCTTAAACGCTCCTGTTTCAAGGAAACCTGGAAGGGCCTGATGTTTTTTTTTTCTACACGGACGCAACCTAACACACAGAGAAAAAGTTGCAAACGCCATAATTCCACCGATACGTTAGAAGTTGTGGCTGCGCAGGCCGATCACACGCTGCCAAATGCGGTGTGAAGATGTTCAGAAGCGCTTTCTCCATGGCTGCCGAGGTTCTTTATGACACTGAGGTCTGCGAGCTTTGTCTGCACGCTGCGACTGACTCATGTGGGACCGCGCTGGGTGAGACGACGGCTTCCCTTCACAAACCACTAACAGCCAGTTGTGTGTGCACTGCAAGTGGTCTGGTCTACAGCCCGTGTGTGATGTGTCTGCTGTGGTAGCACAGCCGAGGTTTGCGCAGGCCCTGCACGCTCACCAGCCTGTTGACTTTCTAGCCTGATTACTACTCCTCTTCCCAGCCTCTGGCCAAAAAACATGGTGTATTTTTGGAACAACATTACTCAGGATCTGTGTTTTTAGCCAGAACCATGTAAGGTTCTTTGGACCGATGCTTTTAAACACATCATGCTCCAAAGAAGCACTCATGACCTAAACTCTAAAGTGGAAGGAGGTGATGGCTACTCCCCTGGATGCAAAACAGTCAACACAATCAGTGGTTTGGCAACTCGAGTGTGTTCGCTGAATTGCAAATGTGCTGCTCTGGGCAATATAAGCCAATCTAATCCCTGCTTTGACATCATTGCCCTGGACGCACTCACACACTTGCTCGTACACGCACTTTTGACTGTTTTATGCATGTCTGCGTCAGCAAAAGCTTGTACACAAACAATACAGATGCAGATGTCCAAGAGCAATTTGTGCTCCCTGACAACACGAGTATAAACTCTGTGCTTTTGTGCAGAGCATGAGACAATGAGGGCATATTACCTTCCAAATATACCGAGAGCCATGATTCTTCTTATTAACACAGCTTTTACAGCTGTTTATTCGTTGCATTTGCTCAGCTACAAACAAAATGTGTCATTTTGCTCAAGACAAAAGTAATAAACTACTGGATAGACTGTCATGTGATACAAACGTTTATTCAGACCAGCCATTAGCATTATTTTTCACTCTTAACTTGACTAACTTTTGGTAGTTGCCTTTCTATTTTCTATTTATTTTTTATATCGTAGAGAAAGGTATGATTTTGCAGTTGGCCCTGAAAGATATTAATTAAACTGGAAAGTCATGTCTAAGTTCTGTAATTAGATGGTAAATGTATCTTATGTCTGCATACATAAAGAGAAAGAAGGTCAACAGCTCCAAAGACCTTACACGAGCATATCAGAGATGCCTCCAAGTCCGACTGCCTTACGTAACTGAAACTCCCTAGCTCATCCCTAAATGATCATCTTTTGTTGCTATGGATACAGCTGTCCCTCAGGGGCCTGCTGCAAAGGAGGAGCGACCTTGATTAATAAATGCAAGTCGTAGTGGAGCAGCACAAAGCTGGCCCGAGTTAAAACTAATAAAGAAGGTCTTCTGACGGCAGTGAAAACCTTGACAGTGAGAAAGAGAAGGTCAGCTGGGGCAATTAAGCATCTGCCCCAGCTGAGGTGCCCTTGAGCAAGGCGAGGACTTGCTGGTGGACCCTGACCTGTGATCTCCCTGTAGAGGAGGAGAGTGAATGAAAAATGATAATGAACCAACTCCATCCAACATTAATGATAAAAGAAACTACCAGTATGATGCTATGTAATTCTAAATTATTATAAATTACTTGGAGATAAAATAGAAAAATACATAATAATTTAAAGCATGTGACAAATTTTGTGTATGTTTGCTAAAATAGTTACGCTAATATTAGATAAAAATATTGCATGCTAAATAGCAGGCCAGCTAGAAGAACATGTCTAAAGTAGTTGATTGTGTGTAAATTATACACATAATCAACTGAATTACCTAAAAGGAGTGAAAGACTGAAATTTGCAACTGTTAATTAATTATGTTTGAAAATGTAACAGGTGAATAATTCAACAAAAAACAAACAAACGCATTAAATAGCGGGCTAAGGTAAAAGTAGGCTAACTGTTAATGCTAGCCAAATAGCCAATATTAAAAGTACTTTAAATTTATAAATGGTGCAAATAAACTGAAAGAGGAAGAAGGAATGTGTTAAATAAAAGTAGCCCTATCTGAAAAGCCTGTTAGTTGGAACGAAACTATAATTGAGCTTAGGTAAAAGTAATAAAAGGTAGAGTAATTTAACACATTTAACATATATTGTGTAACAGTCACAACACTGTGGTTACAAAGGTGTGACACGGTAGGAACAATACTCAGGTAGGCTGTGACGTTTAAATTATCCCTAGTTGATAGTAAGAGACCCAAAGTGTGCCAAGAAAATGTCCCCACACCATTACTGCAGCATCAGCCTGAACTGTTGATGCAGCATAGATGCTTTCATGTTAATCTTTGCCAAATTGTGACCCTACCACCTGTCACAGCAGAAATAAAGAACTTTTTTCAGTCTTTAATTTGTGCACTTTTGGTGAGCCTGTGTGAAATGAAGCCTCAGTTTCCAGTTCTTAGCTGACAGTAGTGGCAGCCTGTGTGGTCTTCTGCTGCAGTAGCCGTGTGCTTTAAGGTCCCAGCCGCTGTGCATTATCTTCTGTGAAGTTGCTGCCATGTGATTGGCTGATAAAACATTTGTGCTGACAAGCAGTTGAACAGGTGTACATGGCAATAAGTGGCCGATGAGTGTAGTTCTTCACGGTAATGGGTAAAAAAGTTTAGAACAGGTGCTTTACTGATGAAGCCTGGAGCCATATAAAACCTGGAGGTAGGGTTCGATTTTAACTTGACCCACATATTGACAGTTCAGTCATGTTGGGAAAATTCAAATCAAAGATGCTAAAACATCTACATACTAGATAAATAATGGCTTAGTTGCTTGATGTGACGGCTAAAATTATCGCACGTCACATGACAGCCTGGGAGACAAGTTTAGAAAATTTAGAATCAACATTTCTCCTTCAAATATATTGAAAATATTTGTGTTGGAGCAATGTTCATGAAAATAAAAAATGAGCTTCTTTCCTTTCCTGAATAACAACTTCAGAATCAAATCTTTCCAAAGCGTCTCCGCAGACTTCAGCGAGCCACCGGAGCAGCCTCAGGGTTATTAGAGCAGACTGAAATCATAGCAGAGCTCTGTAGTCTACTCACACTGGGTGAATAATAACGCTGTCTCCGCCCTCAGATGTAGCCTATATAGAGACTGGTTAGCATATTACAGTAATTGAGTCAGCTGAGGCAGGCAGTAGTGTTGCAGGTTTGCCTGTGGGTGGCTGCTGAGATGCACAATCAAATACAGAGTAATGGAAATAAAAGCATATTGGATTAGAGCAGGCAGCATGGAGGGCGTTTCATGTTGCAATGCACAGGAATTGGATAAAAATGTTTGTTCCATTTTGCTGCCGTTGAGCAACTGAAGTAAGGCTAGAAATATTGCATTACAGGCAGAAAACTGCTGTCACATAGTAATTACAACATAAATAGATTAATGACGCATTATGAAATGTTCGGTTACTGTTGAGGATTTGGTCTCTTTCTGCTTTTGATGTCAGTACACTGACTGGAACTTAGTCTACAGACTGACATCAGTGTTCTTCAAGCTCTTTCTTGTTCTGTTGCAGCAACAAGTATTGCTTTTACATAAGTACTCAGATACCAGTTTAAAACTCTATTGGCCTACTGCAATAGCACTGCAGTACTGCTACTACTAGAACCTTCTTGGAGTGTAGTAATGACACTAAGGCAGATAAAGCTTCTATAAACTAAGATAAGGTTATTAGAAAAAGTCATTTATAGAAGTCAATCAGCAGAACACGAAAGAGCAGATTAATGATCACAACCCAGAAAAATGAAAGATCCAAGACTCTTTATTGCCATTATGCAAGCATCACAAAATGATGGCAATGCTTCCTCACCGTGCATAAAATTAAACACACACACATGCCCATATATAACTAAACATAGATACGTACGCACATACAGTGGGGCAAAAAAGTATTTAGTCAGCCACCGATTGTGCAAGTTCCCCAACTTAAAATGATGACAGAGGTCAGTAATTTGCACCAGAGGTACACTTCAACTGTGAGAGAGAGAATGTGAAAAAAAAATCCATGAATTCACATGGTAGGATTTGTAAAGAATTTATTCGTAAATCAGGGTGGAAAATAAGTATTTGGTCAATAACAAAAATACAACTCAATACTTTGTAACATAACCTTTGTTGGCAATAACAGAGGTCAAACGTTTACTATAGGTCTTTACCAGGTTTGCACACACAGTAGCTGGTATTTTGGCCCATTCCTCCATGCAGATCTTCTCGAGAGCAGTGATGTTTTGGGGCTGTCGCCGAGCAACACGGACTTTCAACTCCCGCCACAGATTTTCTATGGGGTTGAGGTCTGGAGACTGGCTAGGCCACTCCAGGACTTTCAAATGCTTCTTACGGAGCCACTCCTTTGTTGCCCGGGCGGTGTGTTTTGGATCATTGTCATGTTGGAAGACCCAGCCGCGTTTCATCTTCAAAGTTCTCACTGATGGAAGGAGGTTTTGGCTCAAAATCTCACGATACATGGCCCCATTCATTCTGTCCTTAACACGGATCAGTCGTCCTGTCCCCTTGGCAGAAAAACAGCCCCATAGCATGATGTTTCCACCCCCATGCTTCACAGTAGGTATGGTGTTCTTGGGATGCAACTCGGTATTCTTCTTCCTCCAAACACGACGAGTTGAGTTTATACCAAAAAGTTCTACTTTGGTTTCATCTGACCACATGACATTCTTCCAATCCTCTGCTGTATCATCCATGTGCTCTCTGGCAAACTTCAGACGGGCCTGGACATGCACTGGCTTCAGCAGCGGAACACGTCTGGCACTGCGGGATTTGATTCCCTGCCGTTGTAGTGTGTTACTGATGGTGACCTTTGTTACTTTGGTCCCAGCTCTCTGCAGGTCATTCACCAGGTCCCCCCGTGTGGTTCTGGGATCTTTGCTCACCGTTCTCATGATCATTTTGACCCCACGGGATGAGATCTTGCGTGGAGCCCCAGATGGAGGGAGATTATCAGTGGTCTTGTATGTCTTCCATTTTCTGATGATTGCTCCCACAGTTGATTTTTTCACACCAAGCTGCTTGCCTATTGTAGATTCACTCTTCCCAGTCTGGTGCAGGTCTACAATACTTTTCCTGGTGTCCTTCGAAAGCTCTTTGGTCTTGGCCATGGCGGAGTTTGGAGTCTGACTGTTTGAGGCTGTGGACAGGTGTCTTTTATACAGATGATGAGTTCAAACAGGTGCCATTCATACAGGTAACGAGTGGGGGACAGAAAAGCGTCTTACAGAAGACGTTACAGGTCTGTGAGAGCCAGAGATTTTCCATGTTTGAGGTGACCAAATATTTATTTTCCACCCTGATTTACGAATAAATTCTTTACAAATCCTACCATGTGGATTCATGGATTTTTTTTTCACATTCTGTCTCTCACAGTTGAAGTGTACCTCTGGTGCAAATTACTGACCTCTGTCATCATTTTAAGTTGGGGAACTTGCACAATTGGTGGCTGACTAAATACTTTTTTGCCCCACTGTATGTCTATGCACATGTCGTCATCCACATAAACACATAAACGTTTGGCCTGAAGATGTGCAGGCTATATATAGCTGTGATCACGTGGAGCAGACCATCACGATAAATGCCATAAGGTAGCATAGGTGCCTCAGGATAGTAATAATAAAATAAAGGATAATAAATCCCAACATTTAAAAGCAATATTTTTAGGGGGGGGGGGGGGGGGGGGATGCAACAAACTGCAATAGTGTCTAATTATAGTGCACTACAGGAAGGGGATAATGATCCCGTGATTCCATAAAAACGCAGTAAAAGTGGAAAGTGTGTGCATGCACATCTATAGCTGGCTCATAAAGCTGCAAAGTTATAAAAACATGGTAATGCGTGTATGTGACGCTCGGGGAACCGCATGCACGGATATTACAATACAGGACACGCCCCAGAAAAAGTTCTTTTCCTCGGCCATAATCACAAGCATTTATCCAACCTGCCACACACACATACAGAGACACACACACATATACCACGTTGTCTGCTCGTAGATGATCACATTTTCATCAGCCTGACCCCGCCTCTGGTGAATGCAGGGGCGCTCCATGTGACGCTGGGGCTGTAACAAAAATCCAGTATGGCGGAATCTGTCAGGAGATGATTTTTTTCTTCCCCTCCTCCTGCGTTGAGGAAAAGAGGAGAAAAAAGCCTCGGAGTGCTAACATGGGAGAGATTTTTTCTTTTTTTTTTTTTTTAAGAAAGGCCAGCCGCTTTGGGACACATGCTGGGACGACTGGCCTCCTCCCGGCCCGTGTATAGGTGAGCTGTTTTGGTGTGCCTGTGGCCGCTGTGGCTGAATGTGTAGCCTCGCTTTGATGTTGATATCCAAGGCAGGGATGCGATGCACGGGCAGGCTTCATGAAAAACCATGTCCGGCTGAAGTTTTCACTCCGCTCATCTTCGCTTTCGCCCTCTCGCTTGCGATTGAACGTTTTAAACGACTCCCCTCGGAGTCTGAGTCACATCTGAATCCTGGTAGAAATTATTATTTTTTTCTTTTCTTTTCTTTTTGCGACTTGTAACGATTTAGCTACAAAATATCCTTCACGGTTTTATTGCACTATTTGCGGGCGGGAAGTGTGTTGGCAACAAGGGGAGAAGGGGGGAGAGGCAGGAGGAGTGTGTGTGTGTGTGTGTGTGTGGGGGGGGGGGGGCAGGCGGTGTTTATTATGCCGATTGTTGCTGAGCTATTTATAGAGCCAAAGACTCTAACGCGATAAAACACTGAGCTCGTGCGCATTTTGTCGCTTTTCCCCGTGCTAATGGCGAGGAAGGGAAAAATTGCTTGAAATGAAGGTAGGGGCCCGCGTGAGTGTGTGTGAGTGTGTGTGAATGGTTCGGGATGGGCGGTGGTAATTCTCTGCATGCGTCAATCTTTCTGTTTTTTTGTGAATGGGGGCGTACGGAGCCGTTAAAGCGACATCAAAGCAACGCGTTAGGGGCCGATTCAAAGTGTCGCCTTCCGCACGAAATAGTTCTTATGGGGAAACGTTAGTTTGGGAAGGTGAATGAAGCCGTTTGTCGTGTTTGAGAGTTTGGGTTTGGGCTGAAAGGGGGAGGAACTGTGTGTACCCACCTTTTTGTGCGCTTGTGGCTGTCATCTGTAGCTGTGATGTGCATATTAAATTTCTTTTGAGGGTTATTTTTATCTTACATGCGTTCTCTTTTGCTAATACTGGTGTCATTTTGAAGCATCACTCTGGTTTTTTTCACTCTTTGCTCACTTTGGGCTTCAGGGCTTGTCTCCCCAGATCTGTCACCCTGCATCAAGCAAGCTCATTTTTAGGGACAATGGCCTATGGGATACACGCACACACACACATATGAGTACCCCTCCCGAGACAGATGAGATGCCCTGGGGGGATTGGTGTTGCATGAAGCCCCCCTGGAGTGTCAGCATGACACACACAGCCCCCCCACCCTACCCTGCCTGCCTGTGCCCTCCCTCCACCAATCCTTGCTTTGCTTTTCCATCACAAAGCGCAAGTGTGCATGAGCTGTGCAGTGACCGACTTTTTTTTGGTTTGGGGGGGCCAATTTGTCCTGCGGCTGCAGTGTCTGGCCCTCTTGTCTTGAGAGTCCCCCCTTACCCCCACTCCTTTCCTTTTAATGCATACACACACACTCGCATGCACATCCCATCCTGCTTCAGAGGACGGTTGAGACCTCTGCAAACACACACACACAAGGGCGCTGCCCCCATACCCCCTCGTGTCTCCGCGGCCAAATCTTTCAACCTCACCCCCGGGCAGTCTGGCCCCTTGAATTTTGTACTAGTAGTAAAGTCGACTTGATACTTTAGGGCTGAGCTGTTATTACATCTGACACCGGTGCTCCGGGCCCAAGGAATCCAGGCCACTCTCCGTAAACAAAGAAAAGAACAATCGTATATTTCCAGAAGCAACAAGAAGACAAATCAGTTACCTCCCAAAAAACAAAGAAGAGCCTCCTGCCAGGCAAATAACAGAATCATTGTCTCTTTTGCTTTTTAATGGGATCTTTCCACCAATTTCTGCCGTGAACGCAGTGCATCCTACTGGGGAGTTTTGTGAAATCCCCAGTGCGCCTCAGTCAAAAAGACGCTATCTCAAGGAAAAGCTATTTATTGCCTGATTGGTTTACAGCTCCTCGCAGTGTATCATTGAACCCGGGGTTGCGTTGACTTCTTGGAACTCTGTATTTTACTCTGAAAACTCACCGGTGCATTTCTAGGAGCAGGATTTGATGATTTGCTAAGGTTGGAAATGTTTGCAAATCCGCGTTAAGATGGATTTTGTATCCCTGCAGCCAGAAGACTTTCCAGTATTGTGAAAGTTGTTTATTCTTATTAAGACTGCTTACAAAGTGAAACCATTAGTTCATTAACCAGCTGATTTATTTGCAAGTATGAGAAAGGATTAATTGTGCAAACCTGCGTTGGCTATTTTTGGGCCTCAATCTGTTGTTATGCAATAAAAGACCTAAAAGATGCTTTACTAGCTGTAGTTAACTCATGACTTCTACTTACAAACGCATGTTGCTAGAGTTATAGCAACAATTATAGATGACCAAGCTAAATCTGTCTGTAATGTAAGTGATATGTCCTCAGTCAGCAGCTGGCGCATCACTATAAGATCAGCGCTGTAAATAACTGCGAGTGAGAGGCATTTAAAGGATGCACGTGTTGTTTTTGATACTAGCAGCAGTCCTTGCAGTCATCTTGTGTACAGACCTGATAACAATACAGTAAATATCACGGCTTATATAACTGTCTGTAATATCTGGATCGAATAGAGTACTAGAGCTTGGCTGATACTGGATTTTTAGGGACCGCTCCTGCTTTGTTCATATCAGGGGTGTCAAACGTAAGGCCCGGGGCCCACAATAGACCCGCCAAAGACTTTAATAAGTTTTACAGCTTATAAAGAGCTTCCCCTGCAATCATTCTGTCACGGTCCTGGGTCAGTGACCCAGTGTTTTGAGTTTCTTGTGTATTCTGTTCTTAGTTCTCTTTGTTGTCCCAGCTTGTTCTTTAGTGTTGTGTCTTAGTTTGGTTTTCTTGTATTCTGTTTAGTTCTCTGAGTATTTAGTAGCTGCCCTCTGTGTCTCTTTGTTGTTGGTGTTGTCTGTGTTTCTTAGCTCCTCTGTCTCCTCTAGTCTAGTTTGCGTCTGTGCTAATTCCTGTTTTACTTTGAAGGTCTGTGTCTCATGTGAGTGTATCCTACTTTGCTCCCTTGTCTCGTCAGTTCTGATTTCTCCCAGCTGTCCCCTCCTTCTGTGTCTCATCCCCCTCGTTACTTCCCAGTGTATTTAAACCCCGTTTCTCTGAGTCAGTGTCGTGTCGACCCTCTTGCTGTGTGGATCGCCCTGTGTCTGTGTGAGTTTTAGGTCATTGTTTCCCCAGTTTAGCTTAGTTTGCTCGTTTTTCTGTGACCAGCAAATAAAGCTGTGATTTTGAGTTCACCCCCTGAGTCTGTGAGTCCTGCGCTTTGAGTCCTCATCTCCTGCCTGCCACACAGCGTTTCATGACACATTCATGCTCCGCTAAAGTAAAGAAGTAATAGATAAACAGTGAAATGACAGAAATGTTTTTGGGTTTTTTGCTAATTTAGAAATTTATGATTTTTTAAAAAGATTCACAGTAAAAAAAAAAACACTAATGAAAAAGAAAACCCAGGATATTTTCTGTGTATTAGCAAAAACCTTTTGTCTTATAATTTCTTGAAAGTCTTGGCGTTGAGCTAACAGAACCTTTTCTGTCATTTTACACATTAATTTCTTACAATTTGGCCGTGAAGAGCAGTGCTGGCAGATTTCTTTCATTTTTTAAAGCAGAATTACTTTATGATGTAAAAAAAACATGAAACGTGCCGTTGAAATCGGCTCGTTTTCTTTGAATGAAATGTCTGAGGGGTTAAATGTTTAGTTAAACTTTAAAGTGACAGAAAGGAGAGCTTCACTGGTCCCGCCCACTTTGACATCCTCGGTTCATATGCTGTATAAAAATACCGTGTCCATGTAGCTACAGTACATCGGCGCTGTTTGGAAACGATATCATGGGGAAATTGCTTCTTAACTTTCTGCTAATGCAGTTCCGTGTGCTCAGCTGTTATGCTGCGTGTGCTGCACGGTCCTGGGAGTGCAAACCATGTGAACAGCATCTTTCTGCTGTAGTGTCTCCTGCAAAAAAGGTTTCCTATTTATTCTTATGGAGCAGCATACACACAGCACCGACCTGTGACAGGCCAGCTGGTGTCTCTCCTTTGCTCTCTCTTACGTGAAGCGTTTAAATAAAACATTGTCCTTTTCATCCTCCCACAGGTTGGTGCTAAACAGCGAGTTGCCACTCTGATTGGAGTTGCCGGATCAATAAGCTAATGGAGATTGGCTGCTGCCGGACGTCTGCTTCCTGTTTCCCGTTTGACCGTCCTGAGTGTTGGATCAGCCTGAACACGCATTCAAACCCACACTGTCCTCCTCCTCCCAGCTCTGGCAGGCTAACAGGCTCCTGATCACCATCCTGTAAACCACATCCGTACTTCAACTCAAACACACACAGACATCTGTCCTTCAGTGAACACACGCTCACACGACGAGCTGGGTGCACACTCGCCGTACTGCGTGGACGTCTGCCTGACCGACCTGGCAGCAATGACTTCACACAGCCACCAAGGTAAGATGTTTGTCTACCACTTTTTACCTGTTATGCACCGGGTGGAAAGGGCCTGCTCAGTCTTCTAACTCTCACAGGAGTAAAAGGCCAGGCACATGCGTCCGGCTGATATTGCCCTTGTGTTAAACAAACAAATACCACAGTCTACAGCTGCATGCAGATGCTGCTTCACTATCCAGGAGTTTAATGTATCAGTCTGCCTTGTAGTCATGACGTATTTGCAGCAGAACAGGAATTAAACCAGAGAAAAGCTTTAAATACTTTTAATACATGAAGAAAAAGAAAGAGAAAGTCTGTGAATGTTGTTTCAGAAATACAGAAGTACAGAGACTGCACCTGTAAGCCGCTTTGCAACCCACCCCCAACCCAGCTCCTCTTGTACCTTCCACTTATTGTCATATCTGATGTGACTGATGCCTGCCTCGCCTCCACACCACCAAATAGAAACCCTGCAGGTGGAAACAGCAATCCTTTTTGATTATAGTGGGCCTGGCTGAATTGTAGGTGTGTCTAGGATGCTGTTTAAAACCATTTTTAGAGACCTAAAAAACTACCTGTCATGTGCAGATTAATGAAAATGTATCCCCTTCGGCGCCGTCACATTAAGGGAAATCTGTCTGCTGCTACATCTGCCATATTGGCGTATGCGAACGCTTTGATTGTGAACAGAGGCGGATCGTGGCTCGCTTCAAATGCAATAAAGCATTTTAATCTGGTCTTATAACTGTTAATGGGCTCGATTCAATATGAATGAGCTCCGGAGGGGCGAGAGAAAAACGTCCACGGCATCAGCTTAGTAAAAAGAGCCTCCCTTTTTCCTTGTTGATGACTGATCGCTGCTTTGGAAGCCTTCACTTGCACTTCCGCGAGCTGATACATTATTTAGCGACCAGCTGGTGGATGAGAAAGGTTAGCTTCCTGCCACTGGCCGACGCGGTACCTGACAGCGTCGGCTGTGTTTACTTTATACACCTGGGAGTGTGTGCAGTATAAATACCACAGCTGGGGCAACCGCTGGGCCCCGAGGGATCGGAGCGAGCCGTAGTCTCAGCCGGCGTCCCTAGTCCTGCAGCATCGCCACATGTGATGCACATCACAGAGGGTAGAGTGGATATTTGGCCTTACATGTGCACGCTGTTTAAGATGACTATAGATCAGCCAGAGAGGTCACACACTTTCCTTTTCCCTAAGTGTTTCCTTTATAAACTTGGATTAGAGCTGTGCAATATTTGCGCGCACGCACGCACACACACACACACACACACACACACACACACACACACACACACACACACAGTCGTATTTTACTATCTTAGTGGGGACATTAATTGACATAATGCTTTCCCTAGAGCCGCTTACCCCGACCCTAACAATCAAAAATGAATGCCTGGCCCTAAACCTGACCAGAACCTGATTGTAGTGAGTCTCAAAAATGCCTTCAGACTCGGGATGAGCATTTGGTCCCCATCAGTATAGTAACTTCCCAAGTTTTTGGTCCCCACAATATATGTAAGCATGGCACACACACACACACACACACACAGACACACACACACACACAGACACAGACACAGACACACACACACACACACACACACACACACACACACACAGACACAGACACACACACACATTAACTCATTGTCATCCGCTGAGCTGACAAAGCTAATAAACTGCTAATCCCGAGCAACGATTTTGACATTAATAACTGCTAATTTATGCAAGGTGACACGTTAAATGATGACAGTGGAAGTGTCAAACGGAAGATAACAAGTGTCAAATAATATTCAGTAACTACATTAATTGCACGTAGGCCTGTGAGCCTAGAAGTATGTTTTTATTTGTTTTTTAAATAAGTTTCAGTTTCTGTTTGAGGATGACTGAGCAGTGAGAGTGACTCACACCTGAACATGTTCAGTTACTAGCAGCCTGTAACAAAAACACACCATTTTTGGTTGAATCTATGAAAAACACAAATATAGACAAAATATAGGCAAGAAAGCTGAGAGCTCCTTACTCCTCCTGAGAGTAGAGCCAACTCTCTTTTTCTCTTAGAAACTGCATTTTCATGCATATTTGCGTGTTTCAACAAGTCACTGCACCTATTTCTCATTTTGCTAGCGAAACACAAAGAAACCAGAGGTGGCTCAAGGCTTTTGCACAACATAAGTGAGCGCGCAGGCGCCTGAGGGGTTAATGAGTGGTTGATATAATTCGGGGAAAGGTCTTTCAACGCTTTAAAAGTGGTAAGTAAGCATTTCAAATCGAGTTATGGTAGCTTTAAGTTAAGGCTGTGAATGGACGTTAATAAAGTTAAACGCAGCGGCTCATTTCGTTACGTTTACAGATGCCTTAAAGGGCTGATTTAACATTGCACTTTGGAGACTTGCAAGACACCGATCCTCACCTTTTGCTCTTGAGTGTAGATTCACTTCCCAAAATATCTTTCATTAGACCGCGTCTGCTTAGCAGAGAGTAGCTGAACTCCACGAGAAAAATCAGCTTCGGTAAAGGAACTGAAAAGGTAACGCAGGCTCACGGGGTTTTTACGATCAATAGCTGCTCTTGATTTATTTATTTATTGTTTTTCCTCCAAAAACCTCTGAAATAACACACCACTCATTATTTGATGTCAGTGCGACTGTTAGAACGAAGCAAACAGTGATATTGAATCAATGCCCAGCTGTGAGCAGGAGCCAGGGCAGGAAGCTTCACTCTGTTCTGGGCTGATAGAAGAAGATAAACTAACCAGCTCCTGTCACAATATGAAATGAACCCTTTTTAATTTCCCTCCGCTCCCTCTCGCATCCTCAGCGTGCTTCACCCCCCCTCCGCTGGAAGCGTGCAGAGGGATGCCCCCTGTTAGCTCACCTCTCGCCGACACAGAAATAGCTGCGATTCTTTGTGCGAGGCCCGGAGATTACGACTCATACCTGTTGAGCGGCTGTTTCCCGCTGTCTTGTTTGCTGGCGGGAAAGCCTTCAAGAGGAGGCGATCCCGGCCCTCGAGAGCGCTGCCAAGTGTGGGCGTCAAATTTGAGGTGTTGCTTGTCTCGTTTGAATGACAGCTTCGCAAAGAGGGAGACGGAGAGAGAGAGATGGAGAGAGGCAAGCCAGGAGACATTTTAAAGGAATGCGACGCTGACCTTGTCAGCCTTCTGTTTCTTTTTTTTCCCTCATGAAAATGTGTGTGACAGCAGTATTTACAGAGCGAGGAATCTCTCCGGAGATCTCTCTGCTAATAACTGCAGATGCAGGAGAGGCTTCTTTAAGACTGTCTGCCGCTATCACCGTTAAGGCCAATTACTTTCATTTAGAGTCACAATTAAAACAACAGCGCCTGTGTTCTCGAGGTGAACAATGAGACTTTCAGATTCACGGCTTTGTTGTGCAGTGTGATCCAAAGCTGCCAACTTTCTTCTGCTCTGCACTTATTTCCAATCAAGCTGTGTGTGTGTGTGTGTGTGTGTGTGTGTGTTTGCCATTTTTTCTAATCTGTAAATGAGCTTACTAGCAAGCACTGTTATTTATTTTCCCCCTTCCAGGACTTACTCATTTTCTTAAAGCAGCTAGATTGGCAGGATTAGGTTAGATTAAATATCATTTATCACAAATCTCTTCCCAGAAAAATGAAATATAAAACAGATTCTCAGGTTTGATTTCCAAGAACAACAACAACAACAAAAAAAGGGGGTCAGCAAACAGGCTGGAGTGTTTGCACAGGAGTGATTGCTGTGTGTGCCAGGAGCTTTAGCACATTAGCCTGCGACATTTGTTTTACACTCGTGCTTAGCGGTGAGCTAACGTGCTCGGTGTGTGGTGTTAAACAGGGCGGTTGTCTCTCTAAATGTCACGCACGGGATTGATAAGAGCTCAGAGTATAGAGTCCTGCAGCGCCCACGCAGATTCAGAAACATCAGCTCAGGTCCTCGGCAGGTGTTGAGCTCTTCTCCGTGATGACTGAGGGAGCCTTCATGGTTGTGGTCGTTCGGCGAGCACCCTTATCAGTTTCTGGGCTTCCGCCTATAAAAATAAAAGGAAGCAGGGCCCAATAAACTACACAAGTCCGAAAAAGAAAGGGCAAAACGTATTAATTATTAAGTAACAGAGAAATGGATGAAAAGGTTTGGGTGGTTCCTGTCTCTCTCCACTGTTACTGTCCAATAAAGGTGAAAAACAAACAAAGAAGAAGACGCGTGTTTTCCTGCGATCCATAAACCATTTGCATATAAACATAGAAGGACTACCTCGGAGTGGAAAAATCCATCCTTTATTAAAAGTATTTGAAATATTAAAACCAGACTTTAAATCCGCTTGATGTTACCAACAGTCTTTGATTTCTGCTTTTAGAGGTGGAAGCCGGTTGGTTGGGAGCGTGCAGAGAGCGAGAGAGACGCTTTATTGTGGAACTGATGCGGGCTGGATGCGCTGTGAGTGGAAAAGGAGGATGTTAAAAAAAGAGCAGCTGGCCTCCTCTGGTGTTGCAGTGCTGCTGAAGAGGGAAGGTGATGCCGCTCGTTGGCAATGATTTGTTTTCATCTTAGTCAGAATCGCGCCGGCTTTCCAGGAAAGCCTGTATTGTTTACCGCTTGGCCTGCAAATGAATCACACACACACTGTCACACACTCTCACACAAGCATGCACTCAGGCCACTGAATGGTTACTTAGTAAGTGGCAGGTGTTATTTTGTGAATGAGAGGTTTGAACTTTACATTGTTGCATGGGGGGGGAAATTAATAATTAACACGTTCTGCGAACGCTATCAAAAGCACGTTGACAGTGGGACATAAAGTGTGTTCAGATTAGATTTTTTACTGCTTTATTTTGCAGGGTCTGTGTGGGCGTGAGCGCCTTTTATGGCTCTGAACCGGTGAACTTGACACAGTGCTCTTTTCCTCGAAGGCTCAGCGGTATCTAGGTTACAAGCGCCCGTTAGGTTTACGCAGCTTGGAAACGCCACAAATCGGCGAGGAAAATAACATAATTTTAAAATAAACACTAATGAGGAGGGTCAGGACATTGCATTGCATGGGCTGGTACCCAAGATTAGATAATTCTCTCGAGGTCTCACACATCCGCTGATTTATGTCTTAGACAAGCTAGTCGTGCTGCGGTTGCATTAAAAAAGGATTTATGGTCAGGGAATAGCAGTAATTTGGTACAGTCATTCCTGTCCTTTGCTTTTTGGTATATACAAATATCGCTTACTACCGGTAGGTTAAACGTACACTTTTAAAACCATTTCTAAGTTAAACGCTCTTGTGTTCCCCCAGAATATTTTTTTTTTCATGTTTTCACCGATCACTGTTTATACGATGCTTATAAACATCAGGTTTGGCTGTGCAATAGACCGGCGACTTGTCCAGAGTGTACCTGACCTTTGGCCCTATAATAACTGGGATAGGCTCCCTGAATTGGATGAGCACTTAAGAAAATGGATGGGTGGTTAGATGGACTCCTGGTTTGAGCTCTGCTCCACTCTGTAAAAGTGTCTGTAGCTTTAATGGAGCTACTGCTGTTAATTATGAACCTTCCAGGAAGTGGTCTGCAAGTTACTGTAGATCATGCTAGAACACCGACTCTCTGGGTTTCTGGTTCCACTTGTGATAAACTCTAGAATTAATGCAACTGTGCACCAAATCTTCATCATCTTGGGGTAAACCTGTTCCTCCTCCTGACATCGTTATCACATCATGTTTTTGATAGAAAGGCTTCAGGTCAATAGATGTGGTTCCATCATTGGATCTTTTTGCAGATTTTGATTGTAGTAAAGCATCTTTCTGTAAGCCTCAGGGATGTCACAGCAATAGCGCTGGCACGATTAGTCGTCTAGTCACGATTACGTCGACTATCAAAATCGTCGACGACTGATTTAATAGTCGACTCATCGTTTGAAGCTTTGTAAGATCCCAAAAGACACAGGAATAAGTAGTAGGATTTAAGAGTGTAATAACAGACTGAAACAGAAGATGGCAGCACTGCATGTACAAGGATGCCAGCTGCCGTTAAACCCAGAAGAAGAAGAAGAAGCTGTGTCCGGTATTGTAGCTGTGTCCAAATTCAGGGACCGCATCCTCCTGTGCCCGCATTTGCAGGCCGATTACGTTACAGCGACACGACGAAGACTGTCCAAATCCAAAGACTCCAACAAATGCGCCCTTCATTTCCCCAGATTTGAAGGATGGGTCGGGTGTATACTTCGTGGCCCAACCTATCCCAGAATTCATAGCGCAGCCCAGCTCAGTTTCCAACAATGGCGGCAGCTAGTTAGTTTTAATATTACTCTTATTATTCTTTCTGGGTCACAAAATAAACGTTGAACATATTTTCAGGCGAGAATGTAGCTGTGTAAACCTCAAATATCTGCTCAGTTTATCAGGACACCACATATTTTCAAAAGTGCTCCGAGGTTTTCGGAGACGTCTGTTACCCACTAGCTAGATAGCTAGCCGGGGGCTAGGCTCACTAGAGCCGTGAGAACACCGGACTCCCGGCAAATCGTTTTCAAACCCACCGCCGTCTTTCGCTACTCAGGTTAAACATGATATAGGAGTCACTTAGATAACTTAAAAATGTTATTGTTTGGCTTTTTTCAGTATTTTATTTGTTCCTGAGTGAATCGGTTTGGCTGAGATTAAAGTTATAGTTTTTACACAGCTGAATAAACGTCAAGCAGACAGCTGATTATCAGAAGTGTGAGATGCTCCAGAATATACTCCGGTGTCCTGTTATATTTTAGATAGCAAGGAGTTTATTAAACTTCACCGAAACAATCTGCAAATTTAATTAAAATTTTAATAACTATCATCTTGTCTTTATTTTTAGTTAGCACATATCTTAACAACTTAAAGCTGTAAGCTAATGATAGTTATATAAGAGCAGATGCTGCTGGTGCAATAAGCTGTACGTTTTACGTCCAATGGATGATGATCTGATTAGTCGACTAATCGCAAAAATAATCGGTGACTAGTCAACTATCAAAATAATTGTTTGTGGCAGCCCTACACAGCAACACGAGACGGTTTATGGCATCCAGGCATGAAGAGAGCAGTAGCAGAGAATTCCTAGCAGCAATTCAGAGTTGCACCCAGTTAATCCGCTAAAGCACCAGACCTGCGCTGGCCTCTGTGCTGCATCTCTGAGCGCACAGTAGGTTAGGAGAGAGATACGATGGAGGGTTTTTTTGCTACTTTACAGCTTTTGCCAGTAATAAAATGTGATTTGTGTCACTCATAAACAGAAAAATGCCTTTATTTTGATTTAGTGGATGGATTATCAGCCGAACAGGTAAAACAGTATTAACATTAACATTTGCCTGGTTCTAAGCTTGTAAGATATGCGAGCTAACTTAACAGTGAAACTTTCTTATTAAAAAGAAAATTGTGATATTATGAAAGAGAAAAAAAGGTTTTGAACCCAACTACAGAATATTTAGTTTAGTTTGCTAATCGCTCAATCGTTTTAGAAAAGTGCTTTCTACACAACCAGAGGAATCACCCCCTGCTGGCTATTAAAGAGAATGCAGGTCTGCATTCTCTTTAATAGCCAGCAGGGGGTGATTCCTCTGGTTGTGTAGAGCTCTATGGGAAAACAGCCCTCGGCTCTCTTGCTTCTGTAATCCCCACAAACACTTTCCCGATGACTCTATGACTTTAGCCGCTAGCTTGAAGTTATATTGGAATAAAGACGACGTTCATTTATAAATTTTGGTCATTTGCAGCGTCAGAAAGGAGGTTTGTTAATTGTAACTCATGATGGGTGCAGGAATTTTGACACCGATACTTGGTGATTTTAACTGTCAGATATATCGGCTGCTGATTGTTTGTTTTTTCCAAACGTATTTGTTACCAACACAGAGGTTGCAGTGTGCCCCCTGGTGGCCAAACTATGCGACATCAACACTCCTAAAGTGAATGAAGCATGTTTGTGCTGTCTCCCCTTTGTTTTTTAATTGTCATACATCGGCCAGTAAATGAAAATTATTTGATACCGAAATATTTATAAATAGCTAATAGCAGCCCATCATAACAGGTAGCGATGGTTGGGTTTTATCTTTTACTAATGAGCATTAGCCAGTGAAGTCAGATACACCCCTTCCTCGTCACAGGCAGTTTCAAAAGACCAAGATATTGATGATGAGGCTTTGTTTGGCGAAGGTTTCTTTTATCTCAGTAATGATATCCAGTGTTAATACTGTGAAAAATATTCTTAATGGGTTGTAAAGCTGGGTGGCTCTCTAGTTTCAGGGGTGCTAGAGAAATTAAAATGGTGGTTGAGGTATTTGAGTCGAATGCCTTCTGGAGGCATCCTAGGAGAGGTATTTTAAACATGTCCACCCAGGAAGACGCCCTAAGGCAGATCCAGGACACTCTGGAGAGATTATAGCTCTCAGCTGCCTGTGGAGAGGAAGGTCTGAGCTTCTCTTCTGAGACGGCTTTCCAGGACAGCTAAGCGGTAGAAGATTGATGGATGGATGGATAAAAAGCACCAGACTCCAATAAAAACACATTTTCAACATATGGAACCATGAACCAGTATCTTAAATCAAGATCTACAGTATATGGTGACTTGTATGGCCACATGTTTTCAAGAGACTGTTTTTAGTGGTGTAGTACTATATCAGAAATGGAGAAAGATGTAAGGTTTTGCCAACTGGGCAACAGAGATGCAATAGTTTCTCTACATAATAAAGTTTATTTCCATACCACCACAAACGACATCATTTGTCATGATCATAAAGTTGATTCAGCATCTCTAAAACATTTTTGAGAAAAGGGGAACACTATAACCTCCACAAAAGTAGGATTTATTGCTAGGCAGTATTACATTGCATTAGTTTTAGCTTACAGACTTCATATTAGATTTATAAAACCATTTTTACATGCAGTACTGACTTCTGCCTTCCAGACAAGGAACAAGGGTTAGGAAGAAGAAACAACTTCATAATCTAATTTTCTTTCATCTCTCTTGTTCCTTTGAACTTTTGAACTTAGAAGATTAATACATGTATAATTTAAAACATTTTAATATCTGAGTAGCATAACCACATCAAATCATGTGAATTCTACTGAAGCCAAGAGCTGAGATGGAAGCAAGTGCTCAGGCCCAGCTCTCTATATGTCAGCCATGTTTCTGCTGAGCTTCCGTGTTTACTGAATTACTAAGATTTTGGATGACAAGAAATTTATATTATTAGTAATCACAGGAAACAGGATGTTGTAATATTTTCTGTGGACAGCTCATCAGCATACTACTTGCTCTCATGTTTAAAAATGACGAATTAAAGATTTCTTTGATTTCATTATTTCAGATAGTGACAGTTTAAAATTTTGACCAATTCTGATTAAATATTGTTCCGTGGCTGACGTATTAGGTTTTGTGGAGCATTGCCGAGGTTAAGTTAAATAGGTGGTTAGTTTGGTTTCCATTAAATGTTTTTCAAACTCTACAAGTATAAACACAGAGCCAAATTTGAACAGAAGTCCTGTGAATGTGGCCGAGGAGGTGGTCAGCACAAACGGGTAAAAGACAGCTATTTTAGATGCATGAAAACATTTCATAATAAAAGCCCTGTTAAGAAATGAAGGGTCTCTGACAAGTGAAATACTGGGACTTTTTAACATGGTTACAGTGTTGAGTTTGTATTGTAGCAAAGCTTAAGGACGTTAGCTAAAATGTTAGTTTTTTTCTAGACAAAAGTCTCAAAAACTCTTTAGGTACAATGATTTATTGAAACATTTCCTAACACAGATGAAAATACAGTGTATAAGGCAACAGAGTTTGCAGTTCTAATGAGCTTGAAAGTCAATATTCGTTTTAGCCACCTTTATTCTTCCGCACTGCCTGAACCCAAAGCTAGCTTTCTTGTAATTTCTTTAGGTCGTCTTCAAGAATAGTTCTCCAGGACATCTTTTCTACAATAATTTTCTCCTTCTTTGGATGTTTTTGCCTTTTGACCTGTTCTCTGCCATGATGATCCCACACTACTTCAATAATGTTGATGTCCAGGCTCTGGGGAGGCCAGTCCATGGCTGATAGTGTTGCACCGTGTCTAGGGCTGGGCGATATGACCCAAAATTCATATCTCGATATTTTTTAGCTGGATGGCGATATAAGATATATATCTCGATATTTTTTTTAAGCCATAAAGTAAGAACAAAAAGAGAGTTCTTAGTCAAAGCTGTGTCCCAGATGTCACACAGGCACTTTTATTAACATACAGCACAGATGTACATGAAAAATTACTCAAAATTAAATTATGAGCATTCATTAAATAATAATGCTCCATAAATAAAAGAAAACAAGGTTGTTTTTGTGCTAAACAAAGAGCTCACAATTGTGCAGTCAAAATGTAAACTAAAAGACGCTGAGCGTAATAACAAAGACAGACAGATTTCACAGCAGCTCTATTTCCAAGTTTTACTGCGTGACTGACAGCCTGGAGTTTGAAATCCACTTCATAACCACGTCTCTTACAGGTGCCATTTATGGTCCTTATACACAGTACGGTAATATTACGTTGATGCACAGTACGTATCACTCCGCGAGGCTCCTCGGTAGCCGTAATGCGCCGACAATCTATCAAGCGGTGCAGCTCCGTAGCTTACCAAAATGGTACTCAAACATTTTTGACAGATTGCTGAGCGCCGTGTTCCACATAAAATCGGTTCGCGGCCATCAAGCACAACCAGAATTCATACATTAAGGCGCGCTGTCAACTTTTGAGAGAATGAAAGGATTTTAGGGTTAGCGCTGTTAGCTCGTTAGCATGTTTAGCTCGTTAACACGTTGACGCCGTCCAGCCCCACGCATGGGGCGATGCGCAGTAACTCGTTAACGGAGATTTGCCGTGTCCGTCTTGTCGCTGCCTGCACGTGAAGCGATGGGGGAGGAGGGGGGAGTTGTCTTCAGTGAAGGCGAGGCGGAGTAACGTTGCGTAGAGACAAAAGTGGACGAAAGAGAGGCAAACTTGCGGCTCCACAACTATAATTATAACGTAACATAGACTATATCGATATAAAGGATATTGTCACATCTTATATCTCGTATAAAAAAAAATATCGATATGTTTTAAAAACTCGATATATCGTCCAGCTCTAACCGTGTCTATTTCTATCCAGGTTTAGTTTTACTGATTTGGCAGTGGAATCATTGATGGTACTTTTCTGTGTTCATGATTAAATCAATTTCGTCAGGATCCCCAACACTGACTGAAATGTGGCGCCAAACCCTGCCAGAGCATCCATTGTGATGACTTGAGATACATATTTACATTGACATGAACCAGAGACCAAATTTGGGTTCATCACTCCATCAGACCTGTTGCCACTTGTTGTCAGTCCAGTTCTTCTGTAATCTGACACACTTCATTCTTTTCTGTGTTTTCCTCTCTAAAGAATGGCTTGTTGACAGCCACCCTTCCACTGAGGCCATTTCTGATGAAGCTTCAGTGAACAGTAGATGGATCAGCTGAAGGTTCAGATATATCTCTTAGGTCCTGCGCCAGGTGTTTGCTAGACTTTTTCCTATTTCTTAACGACATGACTTCTCTAGGTAGTTGTACGTCTTCCATTTGTCCAATTTCCTCAGATTGTTTGAGGACACTCTGCAAATTGTGCTGAGATATGGCAACTCTTTGGGTGCCAACTCTTTGGAAATCACCTTGTGTTTGCAAAATACTATTTTATGCCTGTCAAACTGTGTTAAGTCTGGATTGTACTCAGACGAGGACAACTGGAGAACCGGCAGTCAAATAGTTGTCCCCGTTACACCTCTTTGAAGTTGTTTATTTGTAAAAAATGTTTGGAATCATGTATGATTTTCGTTCCACTTCTCACGTGTGCACCACTTTGTGTTGGTCTTTCACCTGGAATTCCAATAACATTGATTCATGTTTGTGGCTGTAATGTGACAAAATGTGGGAAAGTTCAAGGGGGCCGAATACTTTTGCATCCACTGTAGTTGCTGTAATGTGAATTCTCTGCAATGAGTCTGCGCGAGCACAAAAAATTAGGCAGGTCTGTGCGGACCCTTGCGCTCACTGTCCAATGCCAAAAGTTATGTCACAGGGACACAAGCAGACTTGTGGATGCCAAACGTATAAAAACTGGTTCATCTTTGGAATTTTTTATAGATTCACAGAACTGGTTCATCCCGTGGGTTAGGTGGCTATGCTTGAATGATTCATAGGTCAGTGTTAAGTGGCTGAGAACTATTGCTCAAGAGCGCTTTGCATTTTGCTTCCCAGGAGCCACACTCTCTTTTATCTTTGGGGTTTTTTTGGGGGGGGGGTTATGTGGGATGGCTGAAGATGTTTGCTGTGCAGTGCAGTGGGTATCGAATCCATATAGAAGTGAGTCATCCTTGTTGTGCTGTAATAAGTGAAAGGCAGCAGGTTAATGAGGGCAAATATAATGGATAAACATGGTTATTCAAACACAGGGACTTCAAATTAAATTGCCTTGTGTAGCTAGAAACTAGGGCTGTGCGAGATGGCCTAAAATCCATATCACGGTATAATTTGAAGCATGAGCGGTAACAGTATATATCGCAATATCTTCTTTTCTTCTGTATAACATTTTTTACACACTATAGGGCACACTTAAAATCCTTTAAGTTTCTGAAACATCGACAGTGTGCCTTATCTATGAATTATGGTTGTGCTTACTGACCTCGAACCGATTTTACGTAGCACACGGCGTGCAGAAATATGTCAAATGTTTTAGTACGACTTTGGTAAGCTATGAATGCGCACTGCTAGATGCATTGTCGGAGCATTACGGCTACCGTAGTCAGGAGCCTCGCGGAGTAATCTGGGTCCTAAACCAGTGTTGCCAACTTAGCGACTTTGTCGCTATATTTAGTGAGTTTTCAGACCCCTTAGCGATTTTTTTTTTTTTCTTTTCTGAAAAGCGACTAGCGACAAATCTGGCGACTTTTTCTGGTGTTACTGGAGACTTATTTATGACGACTTTTTGACATGAAGGCGCGTATCGCTCTTACTCTCAACAAGCAGCGGTGCTGCCGTGGGCACCGCACCCGTGCCAAAGCGCTCACGGGTGGAGGATAGTCCTCCCCCCGCTGCTATCAGGGCAGCAGATGTTCACGGCTGTGCGTCCAAACTGCAAATGAATCGCGCATGAGCGAAGCCGCTGCTCCCGCACTGACTGTAACGCAGTCAGTTCTTCTTTTACTTGTATGCTGTTTTGTGGATCACAAGGTTTAAAACTATTTATAAACACACACACAAAGCAACTCCACCAGAGCGCCTATTTTGGGTCACTTTTGCCGGTCAAAGTGTGAGGGACCAAGCAGCCAAAGCAAAGAGGACACAGGCGAAAAAGTGTCTTCAAAAAGGTTTTTCTTTATTTTAACCCTCAAAGTCCAAAACTAACAACATTCAAAACCATTCTTAGCAGGCCCATAAAAGAGGTCAACTAAATATAACTCTACGAAAAGTAATTTCCAGAAACTTAAACAAAACAAAGTGAGACACAACTCACAAACTGACCTAATTACAAAGACACATGAGAGTAGCTTTTATAATGATTTGGCCAAACCATTTACACACAATAGGGGGAAAATAAAAACACACACTAATATTAACTAAGCACAGAATAACCTAACTAAACCTAAAACACCCCTGCTCCTGGTAAGCCCATGGTTAGTTCTGCTGAGCAGGCATTTTGTTCCCAGAGTCCTCGGCCACGCCTTTTGCCCAGACAGGAAACAGCCACCGCCCAAACCCAGGTAACTCAAAGAAAGAGAAACACACAATGTTACTATGTGCGCGCCTCATAATACCAGTGTTAGGTTTAACCAAATGATTAATGAAGAAAACTGCAAAGCAAACTAATAAAGTAAAAAATGGACTAATTTACCCCTGTGTGGCTGATGCATCACACCAAGCCCGGGTAAAGGAGCAGGGTTGGAACAAAAAAACAAAACAAACCAAAAAAGCCAAAAGCAATAATCACTAAAAGAAATTAAATTTGTAGTTCTAAATAAATTCTAACTGCATTTAGGAAGTTTTTTACTGTCTCTTCCACGATGTTATTTCTCTCTCCCACAGCGTAGGTTACAATTACATTAGCATTACCAATTATGCAAATTAGGCGATGACGTCATTTGGCGACTTGCAGGACAGCCAATAGCGATTTTCCTTACTGAGGAGTGGGCAACACTGTCCTAAACTCCGTCTGCTTCAGGTCCCAAAGTCAAACGAACACTGCAGCATCACCGAGAGTTAAAAACTGTCTAAATTCTTTCATCTGCAATAAAACGATCAGCGTTGCTGCTTTACCAGGTGTAACAATTAAGTTTAACATCCATGAAAACAGGATTTATTAAATTAAACAGAGTTAGAAGTTAGCAGGAAGCTAGCTCGCTAGTTTCCACCTAAACATGGTCTTCACAAGGTTTACATTGCACCACTTTGTCTTAGTTTAAGAGTTCTGCTCCAGACCCTCGTCGTGTGTTTACTATCACCTTTACTATCAGGCCTGTGGGGAATTTTCGCAGGTATGCCGTGGGACCTCTGCTGACGTCAAGCATAGACAGACACGCACATGCATTTACCCGTGGTGCAGGGTTTTCCCCCCTCATGCTGCTTGTGGTAAATCTGACTCAAGAGACCCAAACCACTGTAACTTGCTGTACAGTACAAGTGTGTATCCATGCAGTTTTCACTGACATCACCTTCCCAGGGGTCCATCACACACTTGCATCCTCAGCATTGCGACTTGTGTTGTCACTGCTTCTCCTCTCGGTCCTATCTAAAGTGCTGAAAAAAATACATCCCCAGACACGTAGCCTCATACTTTCTAGGTAATTGTTGTCGTGACCAAAAACTAATTTTGCAAGTTTATTAAGGCAGGCTTTAATAAAAAACTCAGGCTCCCGCACTGTCGCACTGCTGCTGACAGTCTTGTAGTTTGCCTTATCGCACATGGCAGGGCCAGAAAGGTGATTTATTACCTTTCGTTTTTACTTAAAAATTAAAGCCCCCCCCCCTCCCTTTATTTTGACAGGTTGCTGCTCTGAGAAGCATTTACCCTTGCCTTGACAACCACCACAGTACAGGCATGCACACAGATCTCTGGATGGCTATACGTCTATATTATAGATTTGCTTTTTATTACACCTACCAGATACTATTATTGGGGAAGCGGCAGCATAGAGATTTAAGGAATGGGGTTGGGACTGGAAGATCGGTGGCTTGTCCCAACTAGTAAATGGAAAAAGTGAAAAAGAAACCTTTTTTTTCTCCTTCATCTTATTACAAGAGAAACTGAGGAAAGTGAAGCACACATAAGTATGACAGTGTTTCCTCACTGGTCCATCAGAGCTGCTACAGTAAAGCTGTATTTGGCTGCTGAGATGCACTGAAATAGAGGAAGCTCATATCAGGAGTTTCAAGTAAAGTGAAAGCCACTTGCAGCAGCTGACCAAAGTTTAAAGGTGTTTCATGCATTAAATGCATTTTTTCTTCTAACTCTATTTCCCCCTTCTGCTTTCACTGACCTCTGTCCAGCCTCTTTCTCCAAATGCACGCAGTCTCTGCTCAAATCCAGAGGTGAAAGGGTTAAAAGCTTTCACTGCAATGAAGAGGGCCCGGCTTATCCCCGAGTCTATTTTTAGAAGCACACACACAGAAGAGATGTGCACGTGCAAGCACGGCGAACAAACGATCATTATTTTTGGTCTCCCGTGTAGATTCTCCTCGCCGTGATTGAGCGCTTTGTTGCCGTGCGGCTAAAAATGGAGCACGGGGCGAGTGCATGCGTGACACGACCGCTGGCTCTTTTGTGCGGGCGGTCATTGTGCTAGGTGCATGAGCCTCATCGAGGGTAATTTCGAGCCTCATTGTCACGTTTGCCTGGCCGTCCACTTGTGCTGACATGTTGTTTTCTGCCCCTCCGAAACCCAATTACAAAATTGTGGCAGATTGCAAAATGCACTTCAGCAGCGTGTTCCCACAAATGCCGCACCCTCTCTCTCTCTCGCTGAACCCGGTGAACACAGATGAGGCTGCTGCCAGCCAGACGGTTTGTCAGCGCTGTCCTCCCATGCGCCACCAACTTGGCTGAACATGAGAGTCCCATCCCAGGACAAACCCAGGGGGTTTCTTGTGCAGCGTCTGACTCGCCTGGATGCAAAAGGTTCACCGTGTCCTCACCAGCATCCTGCTGCTGCAGCCATGCTTGTCCTCCCTCCAAAATAATAATAACACCTAAAACATGCTATTTATGCAGGATGATGTCTCAGCATATGAGAAAAGCTGCGGTTTTAATTGGTGGCAGGACAAAGACAGCGCAGAGCGAACATGAGCTAATGAAGGGACGCATCTTTTGTCCCCGCGTCTTTTGTCTAGTCCCAGCTGAGAAACGGGATACACTGTGTTCTGCCAGCATGCTGTCAGCGGCAATTACGGTTTACACTGCTGCCTGGGAGCCCAATCCTTGTGCCTTTTGACATGGTGCTCCACAGTGCTTGACACGAAGCACAAATCTCTGGCCAGGGCATCAAGGAAATACTACGGTTACGCAAGAGGATCAACGCATCATCTTTGTCGGAACTCGAAGCACACGAGCGCTTAAAGAGTCGAGATGTGCGTGCATGGTAGGTGCGGAGCAACTGCGAGCTCTGATGCTGTGGGTGTTTGCTGTTGTAAGGCCCAGCGAGCAAAGCTTTACGGTTGCATCACAAATCTCCTAGCAACCATCATGGCTGCCCATTAAGTAGAGAATATTAAAGATGGACGCAAGATCGCTGTCAGTTGAAATAATTTGCACTTTTCAGGTTTTGTGGGTTAATTCGGGCTAAGGTCTGCTTTTGTTGTCACCAAATAAACGAATAACAGCGCACGCTTTGGAAACTCTTTTTGCCTTCAACAGCCAGCAGGACGATGACGTGCTCGACGAACGCTGGAATCAAGTTAGAGTTTTAACATATGTTCATAACTTATTGGGAAGCTCTCACTTTTCTGCAAGCTTTCTCGTTTTGTTTTGTTTTGGTTTTTTTTTGTCTCCATAAATGTAAAGTTGAACCATGCAGCTCCATACAACCATACAGCTGCTCTCAAATGATATCGAAAAGCTTATCACTGGCATCAGGAGAATCCCAGTTGATAGGGATTTGTACGGAAGAGGATTAGGGCCACTGAACAAAAGCCTGTGCTTGAGATTTTTTTGTGTGTTTTGTTTCTCACAACTCTGAGAGAAAAGTCAAAATTCTTACCTCAGAATTCTTTGGGGGGTTTTTTCCCCAGAAAGAAAGAATTCTGAGAATAATGTCGGAGAAAAGGTTATTCTCAGAAAAAGTCGGAATTCAGAAAAAAAAGTCTGACTTATGACTTTTTTCTGAAAATGTCAGAATTCTGAATTTCTGAGAAAAACCTAAGAATTCAAAAACAGAAAAATACGAAGTTTTACTTCTATTTAAAATGTCTTTTTATTTTGGGGGAATATACACCCCATTTTTTAAGATGCTCTAATTGTCTTCCATATTTTCATAAAGCAGCGTTGACTGGATTTTTCGCTGAAGTTGATTTTTAAGTCGATTGCAGCTCTGTTTGTGTCGCTTTGCCTCACTGCACAGTAGATTTAGTATGTATGTTGGGGTGAATCGAGCCATGCTGTTGTAAAACATGTTGCTGAAGTGATGAGGCCTTTCTGTTTTAAAATACCCCAAAACTTGTATTTATATCATTCAGCATTAATGGTGCCTTCACAGATGTGAAAGGTGCACGTGCATTACTGAACCCCTGAATGCTTTTACTGCTTGGTAAACGCTGAAAAGGCTGCAGATTCAAACATCGTAAAAGTACAGCAAGCAGCAATCCGGCAGCTGTCTTGGTTCCAACCAGGTTGTGTTATGAATGCACATTTGGCGCTCTCATATTTGAGATCATAGTCGAAGGAAGTGGCAAATATCATTATTATGCGCCACAGTCGAAACGGAGTGTGAAAGGGCCAATTTATGGGACCGTTCTTGTACAGTTGTGTGCAGTGGCAACAGGCCCGTTGCCACAACCCTCTGTTGAATGTTGTGGCATTGTTTGCTTTTGGTGCACAGTGAATTCAGGCCTGCACGTACTGAACATGACTTCAAGTATTCAAGATTTTGACTGCTGTGGAAGTCAAATTGGCCTGGGCTATTTGCTATGATGCAAGCAAACCAGTTGTTCTTCACCGTGTGGCGTTGGTGGTTTTCTCTAAATCAGCTGCGTTATCTTAAATGTGCGGCTTTTTTGAACATATCTCACACGTAAGTAAGTCACACGTAAGCCCTTATGGTCTGTGGCAGTTACACAGCAAAACAGCGTTTTGGACACGCGTCTGCAGCGTAATGACCAATTTCCAACTCATTTCTGATTTTTCTGTCACATGTAAGATGTGACCACCTTGTTTTTCCGAGTCTTCCAGCTTGAAACGAAAGGTCAGATGGTTGTTTTCTGACCGTCCGCAGGACGCAAACTTGGCCGGGGCTCACGCAGGGGTCACTCATTCTCTTTTTATCGGGGTCCCTGACGTCAGCCGGTGCCCTTGGGAAGCGAATCTGCGACCCAGAGGAAAAAGCCTCTTCAAGGAGAGGCGTGTTTGATTAATCGTATTGTTCCTGTCGGGTTCACCTTGCTCGCTGGAGTCACCCTGGACAGAGCAGCCAGAACGGAAGTGCGCTGAATGTAATGAGGGCCGGAGCATCCTTCCTCTCTTTCTCAGTCACTGTCTCGCTTTGTAAATGCCACAGCGGCGCAGACAAATGTCTCATTCTCTTTTCTCCGGCATAACAAAGGCCTCTGTCAACATACAGTATGCTCTCGTTGCCAGGACCGGTCAAGTTTGCCTCTTGTCTCTCCTTGGAGATGCGGCGGACGGAGCCCCTTCACCATTTTGCTAAGCTCGTTAGTCCTGCACCCCCCCCTCTTCCCCACCCATTTATATTCCCTATGACAACATATTTTTGATGCAGCTACGCTAACTTGAGTCGACTAACTCTCTGCCTGAGGGTAGAAGAAGCTATTTATGGCTCCCTGTCTCCCGATTCTTACCCAGTGGAACTGAAGGATGGAGAGGAATGGAGAAAGGGAGATATGAAGGAGCTAAATTGAGGTGTTGGGGGGGGGGCTCTGCTGTGTAACTAGGCTACATTTAAGATTGATGGATCCTGTCGCCAAGGTATAGGGCACTACTTTGGCGGGTTATCGCTTCATTACGTTGCTCTCCGACTGCTGTGTGTCCCACTCTCCCTCTTCAGTGCTCCAGCACACACCTATGCTCCCTCCTCCCCACGTGAGTGTCGGGTATCAACCCTGCGGTTTGGGGCTGAAAGCTTATACGCTTTGTCTAACTAACCACAGACAACGACACGCGCACCCCTCCACCAATTCCCCACACTTAAAAGTCGGAGATGTAAAGCTCCCACCAGCAATTTGTGCAAAAGCAGGGCGTAGAATTACTCCAAGCCACAGGTGTCATGCACAGGCAGATGCACCTCATTTCCATTGCAAAATGCAGCAGCGTGTGTTTCATTTGAATAGGAACGTCAGGGGATATCGGCTCTCACCGATGCGGACGGGTTTGTTTTTGGAGAGGCTTTGACCACCTTGTAATATTTCCTCGCTCTTTACATAAAGTCTGCAGGAGTTTGAATTTGAATGTCACCTGTGTGTGTAGATCTGTTTCAACAGGGCCAAATGTGACACTCAAGCCCACGCCCAAGCCCTCACTTGTTGGGGGGACAGGGTGGTTGAAGGTGGAGGGTTCGGGGGTACTGGTGCATCAATTCGCGCAAGGTGGCGCGAGACGAATGCACGTACATAATCAGCGCAAAACGCATCCCTGCAGCTTCAAGGCTAATTAAGAGCGTGCGTCTGTGTGTATGTGCCCATCTGGTCCAGAGAGAATTCCAGAAATAGATCACGCACAGCGAGACGCTCGCCCGTTTCCCTCTCCTTTTTTTTTTCTTTTTGATGCCTCCGGAGGGATTTTACATGGATTTTCATCTCGCGTCCAAAAGGAATAATTGCATATTTGTGCCCCTCAGATGTTTTTGAGCCTTGTGCTCAGGATTTTTAGATGTAAATGTATTTATATACAGATGGCTCAGGTGCTCGTGTTTACTATGAATACACACACATATAGAGGGTGGATGAAGCAGCAGTAGTCGCAGGTTTGTGTGCGGTTGCAATGCATGCACTATTTCAATGTCAGTGTTTTTTTTTTTCTCGTTTCGCCGTTTCGTTGCTTTTTCCTCCATCTTTCCATCGCCTCATCATCCCTGCTTCCCTCTACCTCTCTCCCCTCTTACCCCCTCCATCCCCTGATGCATCCTCCTCCTCCACCACTACCCTTCTCCGTGGCTCTGCTTTTTATAGCCATGTCTTCCCAGGGCTCGGCAGCTACAAAAGCCTTTTCATGTTGCCACTATAATTACAGCCTACACACACACAGACGCACACATGCGCACACATGCACATTAGAGGAGTGTCTTTGTGTCTGTATGCATGTGCGTTGTGTGTGTGTGCCTGTGTGTGCTCCTGCATGTGCCGTTACACACAAAAGGGTGAGCTATTTTTACCTCTCTCCCTCCCTCCCTCCCTCTCCTCCTCTCCATCGCTCCCCCCACCTCCCCGCCACCACCATCGCCCTCATCCCTCTCTGCCGCCGCTGCTTGCTGCCAGCCACATTTGCTATGCTGAGCACAGGCAGCATCAGTCGAGCCCCAACTCCTCTCCTCTCCTCTCGCACGCCGAACTCGCGCGCCCCTCGGCGTCCCCTCAGAGCTTTTCCGAGCACCCCTGCAGTCGCGAAGACCCTCCGCGCATTCACCACTCGCTTTCTCTCTCCGGCCAATGGAACGCGCGCAGGTGTCGGTACCGTTGCCGCTGCACGCGCCGGCCGCAGCGCAGATGACCTGAAGCCCGCTTGTTTGCACTGTGGCTCTGTTTCTTTTTTTTTTCTTTTAAAAAACTGCCCGATTAGGTTTGTCGCTGGAAGCTTGTCTCAATGTTGCGGACCATATTTGAAGCAGAGTGTTCTCTCTCTCCCACAGAGGGAATCCTGGGAAAGGAGCAGCCGCTCGAGGTCCTGAAGACATCGGCGCTCAACCACATCCCAACAGGTTGGACACTCTGGATGTTTGTTTGGGTGCACGTGTATGTGTGTGTGAGCTTCTATAAACCAGAGTGTGTGTGAACAGACGTGATTTCACTATTAACCACATCCTGTGTGACTTTGCATGCGTGTTTGTTTCTCCTGGGATGTCATAAATTGTCGTGCCGTTTGTGAAGTGCCATCACGTCAGAGATGTCTCTGCACTTTGTCCGACTGAAGGTTGACGGCGTTTGACGGGACGACGCCGTACTTCTGTGTTTTATTTACGCTGGTGTCTCAGCGTGCCGTTTGTTTTTCCTTTTTCTTGTTTTTTTTTTTGCTGAATGACAATCCAGCAGTGTGTTTGCGAGCTCACGTGAAACTACACCAAAACAAACTATTCCACACAGTTTCATCTCCCCCAAACAAATCACACCACTTCCTGTGAACCCCGCCACCCCGAGTATGCTCAAATCGCCAAGTGTTTATTAGCAGCATACAAGCGTGGAGAGTTCATAGCAGCGAGAGGACAGAGGAGAGATGGAGCAGCGCAGAGGGAGGCCAGAGTACAGAAGTGAAAGGGGCACAGATGGAGAGATGAGGTAATCTGAAGGAGAAATGAGTCTGAGGTAATATATGCATAATGCATTATCTAATTCAGTAATGAGGGCGCTTCTAATGCTTCTAACACAGAACAATTTGGATTGTCGTGGTTGAAAAATAGTTACAAAAGAAAACAAAAATGGCAAAAGGCTGATTCATAAATTTCCTCCCGTGCTGCTCTTTCCACGGCTCTCCCAGAGCAGCGATGAAGAAGTGCTGTAAGCTCGAACAGCCTGTTGCTTCAGGGGAGCAAACAGCAAAGTTTCATCTTTGGTTCGACCCTAAGCGTCTTGGTCTTTCACGGGCTTCACGCGCTCTCTCTGTTGGGGTTGTTTTCTGCGCGCCTTCCGGCTGCGCTGATAAAATATTGAAATCTGCCGGAGTGACTTCATCAGATATTCTCCAAATCTGTTGTCTTGGATACAGAGCGGCTCGGGGCCCTCCGCTTTGGTGTGACCCCGGACCGTTCGGTTCTTTCTCCTGAGAAGCGAGAGCTGCGGGAAATCTTAACATCTACATCGCTGCATCATTAAAGCCGCTTTTGTCATGTGATCCTAATGTAACCAGATGCTGGTGGTTGCATCTTAGCACACAGTGCAAAGCTCTGGTCGGTGCACCTGCACGCAGCTGTGCAGGTCCATTTTTTCACCAGCGTTGTGTTTGTTTTGTTTTTTTTAACCGAATAAATTGCGTTTCCTGCAAATCTGCAGAAGCTCAAAGCAGCGATGTCGTAATTTAGCCGCAGACTCTGGTGCCAGCTTCTTGTTTGTTAGGATGCTGACATATCTTATGTAATGCTAAACCGACTGCTTGGAGGTTTTGAAGTGCTAGTTAGACATATCAGGCACGTTTGAAAAGTGGAATTGAGAAAAAAAGTGGCACTGCTTTCAGACATTCTCTAGTCCAAGGAATAAATTGAAGAATAAAATAGTCGGCAGATCATTCCATCAAAAAATGACATCGCTGCACGGCGTTAGCTTGGGCAGGCCTCAAAGTCGAGCTCATCCATAGTCACGTCAGACCAGCTGGTGGTGTGCTGTGCTCTGTTTGGTCAATTTCATGTGAGGTTGACTTTTTAAGTATCTTCACGCTGCCCGTAGCTGCTGGGATCTACAAGCTGCTTTGCAACCCACCTCGCCCCTTGTGTTGGACCCCAGCTCCTCCTTTCACGACCTTTTTTTTTTTTTTGCTACTGATTTGTGTTTAATGGTTCTGCTGCTCTCAACCTCTGGGTTTCCATGTCTGCAGATTGAAGAGGAGTTGCTAAAAATAATATTCAATTTTTTTTATAAATAAAGAAATAAAGTAATGCAAATGGCCGACTTCCTGTTTTACTGCTTTGCTGTCACTTTAAATTGAATGTAGCATTAGAAGTATGAGAACAAATGTTCTCTTGATCTGAAATATGAACAAATCAGCTGATGATATAAAGAATCATCAGCTGATGCCCTAAACAAGGACAACTGACAAATTTGACAACCCCTCCCCCTCCTCCCCCTGCAGAAGTAGATGTAGTTCAAAGAGCGCTCACCTCTCTCTGATAGTGCACACCTACTCTACTGAACGCATCTTTGCGTTGAAGCCCTCACCATCCTCTATTTGTGCGTCATCCCAGATAGCGAGGTCTGACACGCTTAATTTAAAGCCTGGTCGCAAAGGACTTCTGCACGTACCGCACCTCGGCTTCACACGTCGCCCCGCTCTAGATCTCACATGTTGTGTCTCTGCTGTCTCCTTCCTGTTAGCCCGCGGTGCCGCAGACCGCTCTGTGATGTCATTGAGACGGCGACAAGTCGGGGCTTGCATTCAGAAGAGCAGGACTTGCTGCACCTCGACACGTTCCCCAACGCCACGCCTTACCTGTTCCCTTTCCCTACTTTGCCCGAGGTCTGTTTGTGTTTTTTCACTTTTTTCTTTTTTTGGAGGTCGCCGGGCCGTTTCAGAGCCAGTCTTGCTCTGATAGCTCTCACTGAGAGAAAAACTAAAAGAGATGTTCACGCAGCCCGCTCTCAGAGGCCGATAAAGCGACCGCAGCTATTTTCCATCATCAACAGATGTGCTACTTGTTGCCTCTCGTCGCACCCTGCTGCTAAACTCACTGTGAAACCTGTTCTTTGTCTCTTTGCACGGCGCCAGAAAATAAAAAAGAGAGCGACCTCAGTCACATTTTGCTTCTCTAAACAGCTCCGCTCGGCTCTCAGTTTGACATCTATTAAGCCTAATGAGTGTGGAGCTCAGCGAGTCAGACCGTGGGATATACGCTGTGCTATCCGAGTCTCAAATCAGAGACGCCAGCCCTCTGCATTGTCTGGTATAAATAGATCCGCAATTGGAGCCAGAAGAGTTGTGGAGTGCGCCTGAGGGGTTGTAAACAGATTGTGATTTGTTGCGGAGAGATGGAGGGAAGAAAGGTGGAGAGGAGGGAGGGAGGGAGCTGCTGAGCGGGTAAGGACGCAAAATAGGGCTGCAGGATAGGGGACACAGGGATGGAGGGTAGAGGAACAGCTGACAGGGAAGGTGGCAAAGGGGGACAAAGTTGTTAGATGATAGAGGGAAAAATGTTTAGGTTATGTGCTGTCAGAGAGGTTGTCGTTGATGCTCAGAGATCTTCTGTGTAAACTTCAAGGAAGAAAAAGGGAACAGAGATTTGAGGCTTCAGCCGTCTTTGTCTTTCCTCTCTGAAGCCTGAGCTGATCCAAGAGGAAACAAACTGGAACTGAGCTGGAGTCCTCGCTCCTGTCAAGTCTGATTCAGGTACAGCTGCGCAAGAAGCCTGGAAGTCCCTGCGGTCGCGCAGAGACGGCACGTTTGTTAGTGTTTTGGTTTTGGTGGAAGTGCCCTCATATTATCTTCTATCTGGCCAACATCAGTAAACTGAGGTACGTGTTTGACGTCAGTGCTTGTACACGGAGACGTGCCGATACGAGAGTTTATCTTTTTCTTTTTTTAAGAAGCAGGTCGGTCTCAAAGGATTTTCACTGACTGTGAATGTTTTTGCTTTGTTTTTGTTTTTTTGAAGTATGCCCCTCCTGTGCTCGCGCTTAGTTAAGATCACGTCACGTGTGTTTGACGTGTAAAGGCGAGGCTGCCTTGATGTTCATTCAAGCGAAATAAGATTGTGAATAAACATCTACTGTATGCAGTTTATTGACCTTGACCAATGTAAGTCATTCACATAATAAAGCATCCACAGTAAAGACAGCGTGAGCGAGCAGACTCAGCAGAAGAGAAATCAGTGGTGATGTGAAGATTCTCCATATGCACAGTTTGTCATACATTCATGTTTTTCCATGAAAAGGAGCTTAAAAAAGAACTTAATGTGTTTCCACTTCACACTTTACCTGAAAAACCTTTAAACAGTTACCTCGAGAGCTGTATTGATTTATTGAATTGGTTTGGATATTCACACAAACACAAACATAAGCATTTGTCATTTTTACCTCCAAAAAGTGGTCGCTTGCTCACTAGGCCTGTGTGAGACCTGTAGCACGGATCATCTGGCAAGTTGCTGGGAAAGTTTGTATTTCCTGATCAGTTACAAAAAGTTGCTGATTAATGCTGTAAAATGACTACTAGAGCCCCAGTGCCGCAGGCTTAGAAACTAGTAGTAACCACCGATTTCTATGGAAAACTGTATGTTCAGTGACTGGTTGGCAACTGGTTGCTGGAGGTTGCTGGCAGTCACTAGAGTGAGGTCAGTCACTGTGCTTTGCATGCAAGGCACACACTTGTCTGGAAACTACCGGTGACGAGGGTAATCTGTTAGCGCCTAAAACAAAAAAGAACAGTTTCACTGTAGCAACCTGTCATAGATTACTCCGTTTTCCCTCATGAGGTCTTCGGCTGGTGTCAGCATTTGATTTCACAGCAACTTCCAGAAATCTCCAGCAACCAACTCTGGGCCTGTGTGATTGGGGCCCAACGTGTCAGTAGTTTCCCTCCCAGTTAGCCTGTTTACATTTACGCACTGAGCTGCTGCACTTAACTTTTACCAAGTTTGTGCGTCCCGTAGACGCTTTTGTTATAACGCAATGAAACCTCTGCAGCCAGAGCAGCAGGATGACATGTGTGCAAATATTATTGTATCATTTAAACGTTTAACCTACCTCTAAATATACTTTAAATACTTTTTACAAGCATATATTTTATAGTTTACGGTCATTAAATGTCATAAGATGGACTTTTTCTTGTTGACTTTGTCAACCTGTTTGGTCACAAAATGCCTAATAAAAAGTAGCTGTTACTGTTCAGAGCTCAGCTAAACGTTCAGGCTGTAAATGTAAAACTCGCCTGTAGGACAGGAAGCTGTAAATACCAAATTCACATCTCTTCTATTGACAGTTATTTTTAGTTTAGTAGAGCAGTTTGCATGAAGGACAAACACTGTGCTCGCTGAGAGCCAGGTAGTCATCAGAGCGATGTTGCAGTAGAGAGCTCACGTGCACCTCCAGCTGTTCTTCTGAACAGAATTTCAAAATAAAATGAAGATGCTGGGATTTTT
Organism: Aulonocara sp. 'chitande type north' Nkhata Bay; assembly: GCF_057382095.1. Lineage (NCBI taxonomy): Eukaryota > Metazoa > Chordata > Actinopteri > Cichliformes > Cichlidae > Aulonocara > Aulonocara sp. 'chitande type north' Nkhata Bay. The sequence continues at coordinate 50,297,961 of NC_141365.1, read as the reverse complement.
TAAAAAAAAGCCACTTTAGATTCATCTGAGTTGGTCGAGATATAATTGATTGAAGTGTTTAACATTAATCCCAAATTTAACTACGATCCTGCAGCATTAATACGTCTGGGATCCTCACTCTGTTCACCTGAAACCATTTTGCGGTTTTATTTGTTTGGGAAATGTAGGCAAATTCCAGGCTGGGAATACGAGCTCACAGCATTAAAACCGCAAGGGGGGGGGGATAGTTATTACAAGTAAAAGGGGGAGGGAGGGGGCGGATGAGGAAAAAAAGGCATGCGAGCCGGTTCAGATGGGACGGCCCGCCGAGTGAGCGCGAGAGGGGGGAAGAGACATCGGTGTCTGCAAGCGAGCATGGAGGGTTTTCCTTGGCCTTAGAAGTAAAGAGAGCAGAGAGGGTATGGGAGGAGAGAGAGTGTGTGTGTGTGTGTGACGCTGGTTCCTGGAAAAGCAGAGGGCTGCAGAATAAACAGGCTGCATGCCTGAGACTGCCCTGTGATGTCACCACTGGGCAAACGAGGGACGAGGGGAGGAGAGAGAAAGGAGCAGAGAGAGAGAGAGAGAGACGCCCATCAGGTTAAAACAGGAGGCGGGGGGGCGAATGCCGAGCCAAAAGTGACAGAGGCTGAGCTGGAAAAGACAAGTCAGATGTGCAGGACGTACCGTCCTTCCTTGTAACGGCCCTAAAGGAAGAAGAAGGAAGAGGGGAGGAGGAAAAACAAGGAGGAGAGGACGAAGAGGAGGAGGAGGAGAGCACTGATGGGTGCGTTTAACGGCCGCTCTGATTCACACCTTTCTCTCGTCTTTTCTGCATCATCTTCTCCTTTTGTGCGGCTCGCAATTAGCGCCGGTGCCTGAGATGTGAGGTGTGTTTGTGCGTGACCATCAGCGAGAGAGTGTGTGTGAGGCTTGTGTGTGTTTTCTTGTGGCAGAAGAACACAATGTTCGGGGAGAGAGTGTGTTTATGAGTTATGGATTTGCATTAGGAGCCGCGGCACTTTGATAAGTGTCGTTTTCAGCCGTAAACACATCTCCGGTGTGCTTTCCCCACTCCTCTCTTAGCACTTGCTATAGCTAATATTAGATGAGGAAAAAAATGAATGAAAAACGAAGAAATAGACCTTATTCCAACCAGGACGTCAGATTGCAGGCCTGAAAGCGCAGCACGGAGTGCTTTTTAACCTTCAGCTAGCAGAGGACTGTGAAGTAGCTCGTTCAGACGCAGGAAAAATGATGACTGAAGAGCAAGAAAAGCAACTTTTCAAAGCAGAAGAGGCCAACGCTCTCAGTCTGTGGCAGCCTGCTGAAAGAATTATGCTGATAAGCTTTTGATAACTTTAGTTCTGTACAGGTTAAACTCGCGCCTCAGTTCTTCAAAGGGTGTGATAAGATCGTGAATCTTTTCAGGACCTTTGGAGGTCCAGAGTTTAAATACAGCATGTGCATTTAACTGCTTGGTCCTATACTGTTGGACTGTTGTGTGGAGCAGTTTCTCTTTTAAATAGTTGTGAGTGATTTTTACAGCTCCTGCAATGTGTCACAAAGAAGTTTGATGTTATTCATTACACGAACAGGTAGAGACATTCATCTATCCGTCAGCTGCTTTAAGGCCTTTAGACGCGTAACATTTGATCATTTTGCGTGTAAAACAGTTTTTTTGGACTCACTAATGCAGAGGTTCACAACCACGAATTTGATACGTTTAGTTTTTCAGATTTTTCTGATCCAAATGAGCAGATTCGACCAATAAGACCACTGCATTTGGCAACAAGCGTGTTTGTAGCTCAAAAGTGCTGAAAATAAAATCATATGGAAAAAGTCAAATAATACTATTTTACCTCAGGCACACAGCTAGACACTCGTCAGATGTGCTCACTACCTGACGCCCTTTATGATACAGCTTCAACCGCTGGGTCAGGTTCTCTCTGCTTCTGCTTTTGGATGAACGCAGAATCGCTGGTTCCTCGTTTTTATGTTAAGAAACATCAGGAGGGAACACGCCTGTATTTCGTGTAGTTTGTAAATCTCATGGAAATCTTCCATCAAGCCTTCACAATTACGGCTGACAGCGGTATGGGAGTTTCACTACAACCTCAGCAGCCGGTTCCTTCTTTAAAAAGCAAAACCCAAAGTTTTCCATGCGTTTCATTTATCTTTAGATCGGACTGCTTCTCCGTCTTTGCTCTGCACAGTGATTCACGGCTGTGGGAGTTCGTCTGTCTTAAACGAGCTCACCTCGCTCCTTCCCTCCTCGCCTGCTGGTCGGTTTCCAGATTGTAACCATCGTCGCTTCTAACATGAGCAAAGGGCCAGAGAGGAGCCAAAACTCAGGGCGTTGCTCCATTTTAAATTAAATATTGGGTACCTTGTTAAGCAGATTCACAAATGGAAAAGGAAATGAAAGAACAAAAAATCCAACCATGTAGGTTCTTTTCTTGGAAGGAAAGCAATAGCCGGCTAAAAAAACAAAAGACATTTCCCAGTCATGAGATCCCTCTCATGACTGGGAAATGTCAAACCTCATGTCCTGCAGGGTTGAAACAAATCAACCAGCGCAGACTACTGACTCATACGTTGTGTTGTTGTTTTTTAAAATCCCCCACATGACGACAAGTCCTTAAGGAGCCGCTGGGTGTTGCTGCCCTGTTCTCCTATGGCATGGATGGCGGCAACCATGTGGATGTGTTTCACCCCGGCACACGGAAAACACCGGCAAGAAGGCGGCAAGCCGAGTCGTTTGAGATGTGCGGTTACACTGGAGGACGTTCAGAAGTTTTTTCTGTGGTCTGTCTGCAATCCATTGCAAGGATCTTCCATAAGAGGCTTTTTACACGTCTCTGTGATGCAGCGAGAGTGCGTCTGTGCTGGAGCCTGGAACAAACTGGAAATGTTTCAGAGGTTTGTCTGAGGAAAACAAAGATGTGATCAGTTTGTGGCTGTTTGAAAGGTCGAGCACGAATACGATATCCTCAAAAAAAAAAAGAGTGTAAATGTGCCGCTGTGTGTTTTCTATGAGCAGACCTGGCTCTGAACCCTCCTATTAAGCGTGCCGCTGATGGCGTGTTTGCCTCTTTATTAACACAAAGTATCTCTGGCTCTCGCTGCACTCTCTGCAAACATGTAGGTAAATAATCAGCCAATCGACTCCTATTTATTCAGATTAAATGGGGAGGAAGCTGCCTGATTGGAGGGCTTCCTGGGCAGTGATTTGTGCGCAGCCGGGCTCCAGGTCAATGCGATCTTTGTGGGAAGACGCCGGGCTTCTGCAATTACACACGAAACCGGATTGTTTGGCTTTCCTTGTATATACAAAAGAGACGAGGGGACAAAAGGGCGCTATTTTTATGAAAGCTTTATTTAACACTTTCAGGGATCAGAGGTCAGGGGTTACTGTTGGAAAACATTCCTGGAAGTGGTATAAGCAGGAAAAAGCAACATATATGTGGCTATTAAGGTGATTTATTATCAGGGGAAATCCTTCGACCTTACATTGCATGTTCACTTGAGGCCGGATTTTGAAATAAAGGCGAGCAGATACGCAGGTATGCTTCCGTCCTAAAACTGCACAGCTGCTGGGGAGCGTGAAACCGCAGAGCTTCGAGTGACTTTTCAGGTGCTTTTCAGGCAGGTAGAAACACAGAACAACAGTTAGCAGGGCTTTGATTTAATCCCATTCATCCACGCAACCTTGCAGCTTTAAGTGCTCGAGAACAGGATCAATGTGACACATGTGAACATGTTACAGAGAGCCGTTGGGATCCACTCTCCTTTTTCCTATTTTCTGCTGCTGGGTGTCAATAGACTTTTATTAATTGCTTTCACGTGATAGTGGGCCCAATCTGTACGTTTCTAAGCTTTATTTTGCTGCTCGTGATGCTGCTAAAAATACACGAGGAGCTGATGCTCGCTGAGTGTCTGGAGAGGCTTTCGGTTAGAAAATACGTCCTTGAATGTTTTAATAATCTGTGGTGAGATGATGGTGATGATAATGTTGGCAGCTTGCTTTGCTGTGAGGTGTCACCACCTGTCAGGAGCAAACTAAAAAAGCAGATGCCTTTCTTCTTCTCTCCCGTCATCTTCCCTTGCAGTCGACATCAACTCTGCGCTGCCCCTTCGTCTCCCGCCGGCCGCCATCCCCATGGATCTGCGCGTGGACCATCACCAGCAGCAGCAGCAGGTGTCCTCGCTCTCCCCGCCCGCCCAGCAGTCGCCCGGCCAGCCCGGCGGCGGCAGCGGTGGCGGCAGCGTGGTGGCGGCATCGGTGCACGAGCAGCAGCTGCAGGCTGAGCTGCTGGCCCTGAAACAGAAGCAGCAGATCCAGCGGCAGATCCTCATCGCAGAGTTCCAGAGGCAGCACGAGCAGCTGTCCCGCCAGCATGAGGCCCAGCTGCAGGAGCACATTCAGGTACGGCCGCGTGTTTGTCAATGAATGAAGTTCAAGTGCTGGAAAAAAAGGAGGCATTCAAAACAAATCTGAAAAATTTGGCCCACGTTTTCCAGAAATGGCACTAGCAGTCCTTAAAGCTGCAGTTTCACAGCAGCCAAAAGAAGAGCAGTTAAAGCTGTGACGGCCCGGCAGGATTATTTGGACGTGATTGCACAGTGATTCCACCAATCACAGCTAGTTCACCTGTGAGTCCGTCTGTGAACAAAGGAAGGGCTGCTAACAATGCTGGAAGAAAATGTTTTTCTAGACTTGACAAGGAACACGCTAAAATCCAGTAGGAGGCTTCCTGTGCCGCCTGTTCAGAACATTTCAACTTAAAAGCAGCGCGTTCACCCCTCCAACCCTGTTCTGATCCGGTTCGGAAATGATTGAAATCCACCCTCAGTAGTAGGCACGCTCCATGATTCAGGAGCTTGTAGACAAACCTTTTTTTTCTGCATGACTTTATCAGTCTGGGGGAATTTTTTCACAGTCTTAGTCTGTTTTAGTCTGCTTCCATTTACTGTGGGTTGCAGCCACTCGTTTATGCACAGCTCTTAATGTCTGACCGCAGTATTTCAGTCGGTTTGAGGTCTGGACTTTGACTTTTTCATTCTTTGTTTTGCAGATTTGTTGTTCAGTTCAGTTCAACTTTATTTATACAGGGCCGAATCACAAAAAGAGTCGTAAAAGCGCTTTAGATAGGCACAACTGTCTAGAAGCAAATAATACACACAGCCTTATTTGTGTTGCATCACCTTTATCAAGTACTCCCACTCGAACTAGTTCACTTCAGTTTTATTTATATAGCACCAAATCACATGAGTCGCCTCGAGGCACTTTATAATGTAAAGTAAAGACAGAGAAACCCCAACAATCAGACCCTCCCCTATGAGCAACCACTTGGAGACGGTGGGGACGAAAAGCTCCCTTTTAACAGGAAGAAACCTCAGGCAGAATCAGACTAGTTGTGGTTGAGAGGAGACATGCTGTGGAAAAGAGCCAGAGATTAATCATAACTAATGACCAAATACAGAGAGGTGTATAAGCACAGAAACACTCAGTGCATCATGGGAAGCGTCCAGCAGCTTAGATCAATTGTAGGATAACTAAGGGAGGATTCAGGGTCACCTGATCCAGCCCTAACTATATGATTTATCATATCTGCCTCCTGAATCCAAACTGGGAGCTGGTTCCACAGATGGACCTGAAAGCTGCAGGCTCTGCCTCCCATTCTACTTTTAAATATTCAACACTTGGCTTTAAAAGCAGCAGAGTATTGAAAACAGACAGACAACAGCCTCTTCTGGTCCACAGCTCAACAGATCAGCATTAGACCTGGTCGCGGTCTTTCCGGAGGACTGCACACTAGGGCTGCCACAAACGATTATTTTGATAGTCGACTAGTCACCGATTATTTTTGCGATTAGTCGACTAATCAGATCATCATCCATTAGACATAAAACTACAGCTTATTGCACCAGCAGCATCTACTCTTATATAACTATCATTAGCTTACAGCTTTAAGTGTTTAAGGTCTGTGCTAACTAAAAATAAAGACAAGATGATAGTTTATTCAATTTTAATGAAATTTGCAGATTGTTTCGGTGAAGTTTAATAAACTCCTTGCTATCTAAAATATAACAGGACACTGGAGTATATTCTCCAGCATCTCACACTTCTGATAATCAGCTGTCTGCTTGACGTTTATTCAGCTGTGTAAAAACTATAACTTTAATCTCAGACAAACCGATTTACTCAGGAACAAATAAAATACTAAAAAAAAACCCAAACAATAACATTTTAAGTTATCTAAGTGACTCATATATCATGTTTAACCTGAGTAGCGAAAGACGGCGGTGGGTTTGAAAACGATTTGCGGGGAGTCCGGTGTTCTCACCGCGCTAGTGACCTAGCCCCCGGCTCGCTAACGAGCTAGTGGGTAACAGACGTCTCCGAAAACGTCGGAGCGCTTTTGAAAATATGCGGTGTCTTGATAAACTGAGCAGATATTTGAGGTTTACACAGCTACATTCTCGCCTGAAAATATGTTAAACGTTTATTTTGTGACCCAGAAAGAATAATAAGAGTAACATTAAAACTAACTAGCTGCCGCCATTGTTGGAAACTGCGCTGGGCCGCGCTATGAATTCTGGGACACAGCTGCTTCTTCTTCTTCTTCTTCGGGGTTTAACAGTAGCTGACATCCTTGTACATGCAGTGCTGCCATCTCCTGTTTCAGTCCGTTATTACACTCTTAAATCCTGCTACTTATTCCTGCGTCTTTTGTGATCTTACAAAGTTTCAAACGACGCGTCGACTATTAAATCAGTCGTCGACGATTTTGATAGTCGACGTAATCGTGACTAGTCGACAAATCGTGGCAGCCCTACTGCACACAAGCACATTTACGTAGGTTGCAGACTCTGGAGGCTCAGTTTAGATTAATACCTACCACTTTACCGTAAATTCACCGTAACATGGCTATTGGGTAACTGCTAATAGCTAAACGGCTAACATTAATGTGTTGACGTTTATTATAACTTTTAAATACGTCAGCGTGGTTGAAACAGGAGCTTTACTGACCTGTTGAAATTCCTCAGAGTGTTGTTCAGTGTTTTGAGGTATCGACACTGCTGCAAATGGGTAATCAAAGAAATTTGAGTTTTTTGTATCGATTGGTTACTAATTTTAAATTTGTCAGACTTCTGGTAAGCATCGGCTCTCTCCACGATCATTGTAAATGCGGCTAATAAGCCCTGAAGAGTGAAGCAGTAAAACTGTTAATATTTTTTTGTTGTTTTAAATACACAGGTTGTAATATTGTTGTTGTCAGCGAGGAACAAACGCTGTGTTGGACACTGATTTCACTTTAATTCTTCCATCAGTGTAAAAGCAGAGCAGCGGGCCTGTTACTCAAACCTATTTAAAACTGTCCTAAACAAAGCAAAGACAGACTTTGATGTAGTCTGCTGTGGGATTCTTCATTAGCAGACTAAACTCAGCCTGTGAGACCTTTAAATGCTGCGAGTGAAGAGGGAGCAGAGAACAAGGAGGCAGTCTGCCTTCATTTATTTTAACTCCAGAGATGGAGAAGAGCAATATGAGCATGTGGTTGAAGTCGGAAAATGTGCGAAAGACTTTTTTCCCCTGGTGTTACATAAGTTATGCACAAGCCCTGTTGTAGCCTTACTTTAAATATCCAGAAATATACGGTGTGCTCAGGGCGACGTGAAAAAGTGAAAAGTTCGGTTTGGTGTGAACGGCCCGGGCCGGACGCTTGGGGAACATAAACAGAGCTGCACAGGAGTGTGCGCTGGAGCTTGGATCACATGTCACAGTGACCTGGAAATACAAAGTGAATCTAGATCATCACGCCCACACGCCGAAGCTTTAATACATCAGCCCCCCACCCCCGAGAGCGCCGGAGCGCTCCCGAGAGGCAGAAATGTCACATAAAGATATTCCAGTATTTGCTCTTTTTTAGAAGAATACTGCTGTAATATGAATTGTAATACACGCAGATACAGCTGAACTACTTATTATTTCAGGACTTAGAATAAATTGTCTAAAAATGGATTGTGGGGGCAGAAGATCAGATGGCGACGTGCAGGATTACATTAGTTTGAATGTCACATGCAAGTCTTTGCTCTCTTGATCTCTTGGTGCTCAGCTTCCCTCTTTACGAACCTTTTTATTTATTCTTTCCTTTTCTCGTTTCTTTCGAGCTTGTCTTGCCTTTGTCTTTTTGTGCTTCCTTCTTCCTTACTGGTTCTGCTTTTTTCCCCTTGCTCTTCCCGTCTCTAATTTTCTCCTTTCTTGTTCCTTCTCTCACTTCTTCCTTCTGTCTTCACATTTAAACTTTTCCCTCATTTGTTTGTGTGTCATCCGCTCCTCCTACTTTCTTCTGTCTCTTACTTTTGGTTTACATTTTTCTTCATTTAATTTTTTTTGTTTTTGTATTTCACTGTTTTTTCCTCTTCCTGTAATTTCACTCTATTGTATCTTTTTCCTTTCTAGACGTTTAAAATGATCCATTCAGTCTTGTGATCATGGTCCTGTTGCACGACCCCGTTTGGGTCCAACCTTATCTGTTGGACAGATAATAATAATAATAATAATGGAGTGGATTTATATAGCGCTTTTCAAGGCACCCAAAGCGCTTTACAATACCACTATTCATTCACTCTCACATTCACACACTGGTGGAGGCAGCTACGGTTGTAGCCACAGCTGCCCTGGGGCAGACTGACAGAAGCGAGGCTGCCATATCGCGCCATCGGCCCCTCTGGCCAACACCAGTAGGCAAGTAGGGTAAAGTGTCTTGCCCAAGGACACAACGACCAGGACAGAGAGCCCGGGGATCAAACCGGCGACCTTCCGGTTACAGATGCGCTTCCCAACCCCCTGAGCCACGGTCGCCCACAATGACCTCACTTTGACTCTACTGTGGTATAGAGTGGATTTCATCATTGTATCGATGACTACAAGGTGCTGAGGCCAAATCGTGGCCCTTCACCACCATGCTTGACAGCTGGTATGATGTATTTGGTTGTTGTGCGTCATGGTCAAACTTTGGTCTCATCCAAAGGACATTGTTTCAGAAGTCTTGTGTTTTGTTCAGATGCAGCTTTGCAAACAGAAATTGTTCTTGTCCTGTTATTTTAAAGAAAAGAGATTTGCCCCTTGTTACCCTCCAACCTGTTCGGTCTTTTTCCAGCTGCACTGTCATGAACTTTAACATTTACCATTTTAACTGAAGCCTGCAGAGTCTGAGATGTAGCTCTTGGGTTTTTTGCAGCGTCTCCGAGCATTGCACGCACTGACCTTGAGGTGAATTTGGGGTGAATTGTCCACTCCTGGGAAGACTGGCAACTGTCTTGAATGTTTTGTACTTGTGAATAATCTTTCCCAGTGCAGAATAATGGACTTCAGATTGTTTGGAAATGACCTTACAATGCTTCCCAGACTGATGGGCAGCACGAGTTGCCTTTGTTTTTTCCTCCTTGGCATCGTGTTAACACACAACTGAATGCTCCAGACCAGCAACCTTACAAAACTTCTGCTTTTACAGAGGTGCTCAGAATTACTGGTGATCGGCTAATCAAGTGCATATGATTAGCAGGACTTAGAAAGCTGGAAGGGTGCACCTCTGCATTTTGTTAAATAATCTGTTGTAGGTTGTATTCACCTCATGTTAAGAGCTGCTAAGGACCAGGTTACATTTTTACTATGTTCTGATATGTAAAACCTTCAGACTATAGGGAATTATGATGCATTTATTGTAAATTCCATACACAGGGCTGCACATAAGTGGTCCGCAGGTGCGCATCCGCTGTCAAAATAAAAGACGCGCGTCAGATAAGAAGTTGGAACGCGCGTTTGCTGGAACGCGTACATAAGATGTTCTGGAGGAGCGGGAATACGCACTTCTTTTGCGGTGGAGGAACACCAAAGTTTTCCGTCCTGTTTTGTCATTTTTGTGATGCCGAGGGATGAGCGAGGATATCTGAAGGTGCGTTTGAGTTGTGGCGGCGTGCAGATGGAGGAGAGTGACGCACAGACTGAGCAGTGAGGCCTGTCCTCATTCACGGCTCCTGTGTGCACGCACGCACAGAAATCTACAGCCATTAAAACCTAAACATCCTCTTAAATGTCAGCAAGCACTCGAACACATGCCCACAGTAGCACATACTCGAGTACCCATAGCAGCAGGCGTACATACGCTGATTCACATGCTAACAACGGGGAACTCTCAGAAATTGAGACAGTCGGAAACTCTTCAGAGTATTTAGTCAAAAAGTGGCAACATTTTCTATAATAATAATAATAATGATAATAATGGATTGCATTTATATAGCGCTTTTCGGGGCCCTCAAAGCGCTGTGTACATCTCTGGCCTAGTGAGCCACAGGGGTTTGGGCTGTGTGAATGTGGGTGGCGAGGTTACTTTGAGCCTTGCCACCCACTCAATCCCTTATCCCCCAACCTCGATTGAAAGACCAAAAAAAGGAAAAAGGATTCAGGCGTCGGGCTGGAAGCCAGCCAGACAGCCGATGAGCTTTTCTCACGGGCCCCACCTCACCTTCCTCTCACCTTCAGCCGCTAATTTATTCACAGACCGGTCTCGAGCATTTGATTTACCCTGGCGGTAAACACGAGCGCATGTCCCGGCTACTGAGCGTTTATTTACACTTCTTAAAAAAATAAAAAGACGCCATCACGACCTGATTACATGCCGTTACAGTAAACTAATCAAATATTGCCACTGGTTTCACAATGATAAGGGAGAAAGGAGCCCAGGGTGTTGATTCCTTGGCACATCAGTGAGAGGTCATTATGTTGCTGGCGGAGTGCAGGCAGCTTGCCTATTTATTCCATATTACAAAGTGATTCGGAGGCTTGACTCTGTACTTTATGTTGTTGAAATTACGGCTGCGAAAAGGGTGAAAGTGAGCTTCAGCCTGCGTTTAATTTAATTGATGCTTTTATCCACAGTCAGGCTCTGGGTCTTAGGACACTCAAGTGGGATGAAGAGGTGTCTCCAAGCACAGGTTGGCTTTTACTGTGATTTTATTTTTGACCTTTTTGGTTTCAGCACAAGCCGTCAGGGCACAGGTGAGTTTGTTTCTGCGGTATAAAAGCACAGGGAAGGCAGATTTCAGAGCATTTAACAGATGCTCTTCTGTCTTTTTTCTGAGGAAGAAGCAGATTGGATTATGTGTTTTTTTACTAAAGCCTCATCCCCCTGTTAAATTGTTTATATTTATTTAAAGGCTTAAGCTTCTGGCCTGAGGTTTTTGGGGATTTTTTTTATAGAACTGCAAAGGTTTTATTTCTTTCCCCCTCCTTTTTTTTCTTTAAACAGCTGTCAGATGTATTTACTTCAGATGGCAACTCAAGCAAAGCAGAAATGGGACTACTCGACTTTTAAAGACGACCAAGTAATGAAATGGTTGCATTTTTAAGATCTTTGCAAAGTGATGGTATCTGATAAGGCGAGCGGGTTTAGTCCGTGAAGTGAGCCAGTAGCATCAGCGGATTTCTTTGGTGCAATAGATTTAGTATATTTAATTTAGGCATATAAAACTTCACCATCATGCTATGATTTTCTTTCCTTTAAGCTCCTGACGTTCTTAAAAGTCGTTCGAATTTGAGCACCCAGAATGTCCGGGATCACAGACGGTGATTGTTTTGTTTCCTGTTCAGATTCTTTTGCCATATGATGATGATGTCACATGTCATATGGACCATCCATTTGCTGTGACACTTGTGTTTAATACTCAGATCCACTGATCTGGAAGAGCCACTGTGATTCAGGCTCTTATGTGCGCTCAGATTGTGGGGAAATAAAACGTCTTCAGGACTTAAAGTTGTTCGATCGGTGCAAAAAGCGCGTCCAAAGAGCAAGTTAACACCATTTCACAGCCACAAGGTGAAAATATGACTATATAAGAAAGTAATCATGGATTGAAGGTGAGCCTAGGATCAAAATGTAGGTAAACAATGAGACCTTTCATATGCCGTGACCTGTTTTGATCAACCAACCAATCCTTCATGTTGACATGACCTTTAAAAATGAACCCCCAAAATTCCCTTCTTGAGGTTAAAGCCACAAATGAAACTTCTAAGGCACTAATGCTTGTTCCTGCTCCTCTGCATCATAGACATTAAATTGGTGCAGCTTTGCTACTGAAAATGTGATATATCCTGTCAAGTTGATGCAACAGAAATTGATTTTGGCTTCAGGTTGTGACATCTGGAGCTGAGTTTTAGGCCTGAAAATTGAATGTCTGTCTCTTGTTCTTACAGACGTGAGGGCTCAAAAATGCTTTCGCCCACCTCAGAGTGTAAAACCTTTGCACTAATTGTATCATACATAAAAAATCAATGATGTGATTCTGAGGGGGTCACGTGGGAACTTTTTAAAAAACGGTTGATTTATGTGGAATGACCCAAGTGGTAATAGTTCTTCATATACAGTAGCCTACTGTATACTACCGACCCCAGCCAGTCGCAGCAGCTGGCCACATGGATCTGCTGGAAGTTTCTCCCTGTTAAAAGGGAGTTTTTCCTTCCTACTGTCACCAAAATGCTTGTTTACAGGCGGTCATCTGATTGTTGGAATTTTCTCTGCATTATTGTGGTCTTTGTCTTACAATATTAAGCACCTTGAGGTAACTGTCATTGTGATTTGTTGCTGTATAAATAAAATTGAATTGAGCTATTAGAAAAAGCGTATTTGTGAGTTTCACGTGGTCACTGGTAGGTAGCATAGCAACAGCAGTGACTGTAGTGAGACATGCTCACAAAAGTATGGGATGAGTTTGTTGTTTGGACATGTGTGGTGATTACGGAGAAGGAAACATAAAGCTCTTGTGAATATGGTAAATATTGTATATAACCTTGTAGTGTTTTTGCATGCTCGTATTGTTGTTGACCTATTTATTCCTGCTGTGTTCACTCTGCTGCTCTAACAATGTGAATTTCCCAACTCTGTGACTAATAAAGCCTATCTTATCTCATCTCATGATATGTAGACAGATAGATGTGAGGGCTAATAAGGAACAGTTCCAAACTTCCGTGCAGGATACTTGGAATTATCTGCAATCAGTCGCCCGTTTGGTGAATATTTGCTAATGTGATTGTGGTCTTTCTTCGTGCAGCAGCAACAGGAGCTCCTGGCTTTGAAGCACCAGCAGGAGCTGCTGGAACATCAGAGGAAGATGGAGAACCACCGTCGGGAGCAGGAGCTGGAGAAGCAGCAGAGAGAACAGAAGCTGCTGCTGCTGAAGAACAAGGAGAGGGGCCAAGAAAGTAAGTTGAAGCAAGATGAGTGATACTGAGAGCGCTAGCAGTCAAACTGAATCTGAAGCCAAGCCTGCGCCCTGTAGCCAACTTTCCCAGTTTGAACAGCAAAACCATATGAAATCATATATTGAACCAGTATAACAGCAAATGTAACTTATTTATTTTCTCTCATCTTCAGTTCACACTTTGTCACCACTGGTGCCTCAGTATGTCACTATCTAAGCTGATCAAAGCTCCTACGAACCTGCAGTTGTCATACAGAATTCTCTACCACATCTATACTCACAACAGAATCTGCTGTGAATCTCTGTGGGTCGTACCCAGTAATGAATCTAATCTGGGTTTAACTAAAACATAACAGGAGCCAAGTTGTGCTTGTTGCTAACCACTGTTTGTGGGAGTCTTTCCTCTGAGTTTAATAAATACCTTCAGGTTTATAGGATCCATATGAGTGTCCCCAAAGCAAGAGACTTGCGTGCATTTATGTTTTCCATAAATACATACAGAACTTAACCTACTGGGATGCATCAACAGGATAACACTGGAAACAATAATTAGAGGTTGTCGTCCCCATATTAGTAGCTTACGTTATGAACAGCATTTGATTTCACACTCAGTTCAGTGTTACAGTTACAGCATATAATGTCGTGTGTAGGGTACCCACCACCACCACCACCACCACCACCACCACTACTACTGTGAGCTATTGTTTCCTGTCTATACAGTCAGGAAGCTTGGTAGCATCTGCCAGAGTTATCGAGAACTCTCTGTTCAAAAGGACCGTTGTGTTTGTGCGCTTCTGTGCGTGTGTGTTTGCATGTCTGTGTATTTCCATTTTACTTGGAGAACCTGTGTATTTACTGTGGTAAACGAGCTGTATTAGCCCGGTGGCCTTGGCTGGAGCTGGGCCGAGTTGTTACCGCTGCCTGCTGGATGTCTCTCAACAGTTCATTGAAAGCAAGTGGACAGGAGTCCTTGAGAGCCGTTTACACACTATATGGAAAATGGTTACAGATCGTGTGTGTGTGTGTGTGTGTGTGTGTGTGTGTGTGTGTGTGCGTGTGTGTGCGTGCGTGCGTGCGTGCGTGTGTGTGTGTGCGTGCGTGCGTGCGTGCGTGTGTGTCCAAAAGAGCAAGAGAGAGGACTGCAGTGTTTGCTCTCACGTGTATCTGCAAAGGTGCAGTTTGTGGTCTGTAAATTTCTTAGTTTGTAGCGTTTTTCTTTCTTACCACAGTTCTTTATCCAAGAAGTCTGTTTTTGCTGATTCACTGTAAGACGAGAGCATGGTTTTTTTGATTGATTGGTTATTTTAGTAATTAATCCGCTGATTCTTTTCTCAACTGATTCTTTTCATTTTAAAAATCGGGAGATAGTCGCAGTTACTTAAAGCCCACTTTCGTATCTTTCTATTGAGCACCCCAGATTACACAGAAAACTGAGACAAACACTAATTTCTGCCTAAACGTCTGAGGAAGGTCAGACGTTCAAGTTTTACTGTTCAATGACTTCCAGTTGACGAGTTGATTTTAGCTTCCAGATGGGATTTATGCATAATAAGTTTAGAAAATACAAGACAACTGAACAAATTAGCCCTCTTCCTGTTAAAAGGGAGGTTTTACTTCCCACTGTTGCCAAGTCCTTGCTAATAGGGAGTCATCTGATTGTTGAATTTCCTCTGAAGATAAAGATGAGACTTTCTGGAAAGAAAACATTAATAAATCTTTGGTCCTGATTTTGACTTCTTTTCTTTATATGCTGGCAGTGATGTGGATGTTTTGTCTGAGTGGCAACAGCTTTCAGAATACTGGAGCAGGTATTCGTGCAATAAGTGGTGTTAAATGGTACAAAGCTGTGGCAATGTTTGATTCCCCCCTTAGCTTCTGGGGGCAGTGTCCTATATCTCAGGAGTCCAGACTCAGGAATCTGTAGTCAGTTGATATGTGTGCAAGTTTTGGTTTAAGATAAAAACTAAATCACCGCCAAACGAACTCTAAACTTTTAACCTGCATGTAGTGATCGGTTATCCAAAATTACCTGATCTGAGGATTAGGAATAAGATCTCTCCTGTTGGAGGTCTTAGCTGGGATAGTCTAGTTACACTGTCTCATCTCATGCCTATAGATGTTACATATGAACATGCAGATATTGTTAGGGGAATTTAAACGGGGGGATTTAGTGGCAGAAACACACACGGGCACAGGATCGCGGTGAAGCAGATTTATTTACAGTGACAGGGGAATATTTACAAGGGAAGGGGCTATGTACAGTGGCCGGGAAAATGTGCGAGGAGACAGAGCCGAGGGGATGAAACGGAGCCGAGGTATGCGGGAGGATAGATGGCGCACCGGAGCTACCTGAGGACGAGCGACAAAACAGAGTTAGGGGATAACGTCGAGAGTAAAACTGAGGCGGACGGGGAGAGTTGGAGAGCTTACTTGAAACACTGAAATACAGGTATGGCAGTGGTCACAGGCCGGCGCGAGGTAAGTCTCTGTCACAGATCCAAAGAGGGCCAGCACACACAGGCAGGCGGCGAGACAGGCTGGTGCAGAGGGAAAGCAGGCAGGAGACGGATCTTAAAACATGCAGCTCAGTAGCGCGGAAGCAACAGATTAATCTTGCAAAAGCAGGTTACCACTTGTGGAAGCGACGATACTGCGACACCAGACGTCCGTTACTCAGCTCCATAAATGCTCCCACTGATGACGTCCGATACGCCGCCGGAATGCCATCAAGCACCGCCCCGCCTACCTGCGTCTCGAAAAGGGAAACAAAAACCCAGGAACAACAACACGCATGCCCACCAACTCCTAATAGATATGTGATTACAGAGATTAGCCATTTAAAACTGGAGTCCATCCATCCATCTTTCCTTCCACTAATCCAATTTAGGGTGGCAGGGGCGGCCTGGAGCCTATCTCAGCTGTCATAAAGCGAGAAGCAGGCTACTCCCTGGACAAGAGGCCAACATTCACGCCCGCATTCACATGTAGAATCACCAGTTAACCTAAAGCCATGCATGTCTTTGGACTGTGAGAGAACCAGAGTACTCACAGAGAATCCACACAAGTCGTGGATTCTAACCCAGGACTTGCTGTGAGGCAGCACTCTGCCACCCACAGTATTAAAAACCTAATGAAGACAGTATCTGCTTTGAAACATGTTACAGTGGAAGAGTGTAATAGGGTTCGTTTCACACTTAAGTGAAAAAGATCAAACTGATTATGAGAATTGTGATGAGACATCCAACTATCGCGTCAACCACCCATGGACACTTGGCCCTTTTCCGCGCAGTCTTCCTACAAGTTCAGTCGCGGTGGCTAACTTGTTATGGTAATTGCTCGTGATGTAGCGTACATTCAGCTGTAATGACTTTATCCGTGGCTTTCTCTTTCAGGCGCTGTGGCCAGCACCGAGGTGAAGATGCGTCTCCAGGAGTTCGTCCTGAATAAGAAGAAGGCACTGGCCCAGCGTAGCATCAACCAAGGAGGCCTCCCCAACGACGCTCCCTACTGGTACCGGTGAGGAGCATCTTTTGTGGTATTAGCTCAGCTAGTAATGCACATGATACACTCAACCAAAAAGTTTGTTTGACATCAAATCATTCTCCCTCCTGTCAGTGCGCGAGCCGCCGCTGATTCTTTGTAATGACTGTAAGCAGCAGAAGACTCCTGAACGCATCTGCAGGTCTTTCTAAGTGTAGGATGGTAATTCTGTCTCTGACAGCGGCTGAATAATGTATTGGATTGTATCTTAATCTGTCAGCGAGCTTCCTCTCCTCCACACCTGCCACACTGTGTGAGCCCGACTGAAAGATGGATCTAGCAGGGTTATGAAACAAAGATGGCAGCCCGCGCACACACACATATGCTCACACGCACACGTGATAGAGCTGCATATTGGAAGCTGATGATAGGGACCCTCACATTGAAGACTTGGCCTTGGATGGTTATTGTAGCATC
Source organism: Aulonocara sp. 'chitande type north' Nkhata Bay (assembly GCF_057382095.1). Taxonomy (NCBI): domain Eukaryota; kingdom Metazoa; phylum Chordata; class Actinopteri; order Cichliformes; family Cichlidae; genus Aulonocara; species Aulonocara sp. 'chitande type north' Nkhata Bay. The sequence continues at coordinate 50,280,762 of NC_141365.1, read as the reverse complement.
TCGGGAGCCTTGTGCAGGTGTGCACACTTGCTGTTTCCTCTTTCTAGGTTTGGTGGCCTCCTGTCACATGTTTTTTATTGCCCGTCAGTGACATTGTAGACAGCGTGCTCAATGCAAGCTACAGAATTTAATATACAAACACACATCAGTTATATTTATATATAAATACTCCAATCACTGGACGCCAACTTTTCCTACTCGCAAGGAGTTTGCAGTCCTGGTTTGACTCTGTGTGAAGGAAATTGTATATTTTGTATGAAAATGTATATGCAGTTGACTTTTCTCTCTGTGTAAATAACTCAGAACTGTAGAATAAAAGCACAGCCCTTAAATTAATATTAGCGGTCACTACTGCTGACACAGGCCTGACATATATTCGCCTCTGTCAGTGCGCCCCAGGGTGGCTGTGGCTACAATGTAGCTGCCATCACCAGTGTGTGAATGTGTGTGTGAATGGGTGGATGACTGGATGTGTAAAGCGCTTTGGGGTCCTTAGGGACGAGTAAAGCGCTATATAAATACAGACCATTTACCATTTACCATATTTAGCTTTGAAGTTCAGCCCTGGATGTAGCACATCCGAATATTATTCCCTATGACTACATGCGTCTTTGTGCTACAACAAAAAAGGACTGAAACCACAAATTGCAAACGCAAAACCAAATAAATAACGTTACATAATCTTGATGTGTGACCCAGTGAAACACCCACAAGTGTTGACTTTCAACAGCTCAAAGTAACACAAAGTGTATCTTTCTATATCTGCCTGCTTCTCTCCTTTTCTACGCCTCTCTCTGTAATCTAAATTTCTCCACTCATTGGACTCAGTTTGGAAGAGACAAGTGTGTGCATCCGCTTGTCAGGAACATGCATTTGGGTCAAAGCCAACACGGCTTAACTTTGCCTGCAAACACCACCTTATTTTGCAGGCAGTGAACAGATGGCAGCACATTTCTTTGTTCTTGCCAAGGGATTTGCATGATGCTTTAATCATAAAGATCTATGACAGCCATGAAGTTCGTTGCTTTGTCTGGATTACTCATTGAGTCACGTGTACAGTGAGTTATCGGTGTTTTGCCTTGTTGCACATGTTTTGTGATCTTGGTGGCCCCTTTAATACTGTGTGTGTGTGTGTGTGTGTGTGTGTGTGTGTGTGTGTGTGTGTGTGTGTGTGTGTGTGTGTGTGTGTGTGTGTGCGTGTGTGTGTGTGTGTGTGTGTGTTTTGCAGCAAAACCCAGCACAGCTCTTTGGACCAGAGCTCGCCTCCACAGACTGGCGTGTCCACCTACAACCACCCTGTGCTGGGCGTCTACAACCCCCGGGATGACTTCCCACTGCGAAAGACTGGTGCGGTCCCCACACACACACATACGCATGTGGATACACTTTGTTTTGGCAGTGCAGACTCATCTATTTGCTGCATGCACACATGAGAATTACACACACACAAACACACACACACACACATTGAAAGTTTAATGTCCAGTAGCTGCCATGTAGACTCACATCTAGAATTATTTAGATGGCACTGAGCACTGCTCCATTAATCACATCCAGATTAGGCTGTCAGGGTCTCCCAGCATTCCCTACATGAGAGCAGTAGAGAGTGCAAGTGTAGGTAAGTGTAGTTCAGTACAGTGAGCGCTAAGAAATATCAGCTTGACACTGATAGTTTGAATAGTAAAAAGTTACTGTTTTTTACCAAAATATGACAGCTATATTTACTGTTATTTCCTTTAATGTATTGGATATTTGAATATTAAGACTAACTGGCTTGAGGGCTGTGTTAGTAGTGAAGAACTCCAATTACCTTTGGAGTTCCCCAGGGCTCTGTTCTTGGTCCTCTTAAACTTCCACATTTCCACAGGTGCTTTTGCAGGTGTCTTTTCTTCAATGTTTAAAAAGCCACTCTCCCTTTACATAACAACATAGCTCAGTGAATTTGGGTGTGGTACTACTATAATGTGCCACCAAAGCAGCAAGTCAGTTGGTGAAATTTCAACTGCCTTACATCAAGTACAATGCCAAGCATAAAGCACACTACCAGTAAACTCTGGAGCAGTTTTAAAAAAATAAACCTCTATTTAACCCGGAGAAAATAAACTCTTAAGTAGGGATGGGTATCATTTAGGTTTTATCCGATACCAGTGCCAAACTGGTACTTTAACGGTGCTCGAACTGGTGCTTAAAGAATGGAGAACACACAATTTGTCCTAAACCTCTCATGTTTACCTGTTTTCCACTTTTTCTTTGGTCATTTTAGCCTTTTTGGCCAGGGTGAAGGGAGTATCTGCCATCAAACAAGAAGACAGCCTCATGTAACTACGACGGTGTTTGCTAGTTCACCTTACATGCATTAATGTAATAACGTGGTTAGCCTACTCAACGTAAATTATACATGAACAACATTTAGCTACTCACGCAGAGAAGAACGGCTGCTGCTGCCATCATCATCCTCATCATTCCTGCTACACTGGCAGGGCTAGGGGCCAGGACTCTCCTCTTCGGGTTCTTGGGGGATGTTGCTAACTCCGGGTCCAATAACAGGCAACCCGCAGTAGATGTGCTCGGTGTGAGGTCTCGCAGCAAGCTGTCAAATACGGCGCATTTCTCGCCTTTTAAAAAAACGCTATGCGTCGCCAGGTGTTTCATCGGATTCTTGGTGTTACCTCCTTTGACAGTATCACAGTATCAGCTTAAAGCACTTGTTGCTGCTGAGTTTGCATCTTTTGCTGTGAAGTACAGCCAGACTTTGACCGCTTCGCCTTGGACATTTTTAATCTGTAGCTCTGCTCTAAAGTACGTACCTGGCCCCGCCTACTACGCTCGCAAAGGTAAAATGATTGGCTAAAATCTAAAGTGTATCACATCTCAGGGAAAAAAAGCACCGAAATGTGCGCTGCTTTTCGGTCTGGTTACTACCGTTTATGTCAGAACCGGTGCCATCATGGCACCGGATACCGGTACCCATCCCTACTCTTAAGATTGAATCTCTTTTACAAGAGCATCCTGGCCAAGAAGGACAGCAGTACTATTATAAGTTGCATAAATTAACAGCACATACACATACAAAACAATACACCAGGTGAGTACAAGCTTTGAGAAGAGTTTGGGGAGGGTCCTTATTCTGTTCCCGCATGACTGTGATCCAGTACATAAAGTCCAAAAAAGGCATGGTTGGATGCATTTTGGTGAGTTTAACCCCGTTCAACACCTTTGGGATGAACTAGATCAAAAAATGTGAGTTCAGTATCAGTGTCTGACCTCACAAATGCTCTTCTGGATGAATGGGTAAAGATTTCCACAGATTTATTCCAGACTCTTGTAGAAATCCTTCCCAGAGGGGTGGAAGCTTTTGTAGCTGCACCATACTGATGCTTAGGGTTGTAGGATAGGATAGCATAAAAGCTTTAGTAAATTTAATGTGTAGGTGGCCAAATACCTTTTTCACATAGTGTATGTAAGATATGTACACACAAGCGCAGCATGCACTTCTTATTGTCCAGAAACTAAAACAGATTCACAGAGCTGAAAGTTTTGTTTCACATTCGGTGCTCATCATGTCAAAAAGAATTAAAGCAGTTAAAACTGCTGCACACACCACAGAAATAGATAAAAGTTTACTTGTGGTGCACAATCTGTCATTCTTTGGGTCTGCTGCTCAAACATCAGATGTCTTTAAAGCTTTAGCGAGTAAAACCAGCTGTGTTCAGCGTGCTTTTGTCAGGTGTGTGTGTGTATGTGTAGCTCTGTGTGGGTGTGCGAAGTGCGAGTGGTGTGTGCGGTGGTGTAGCCGTGAAGCAGCGGTCGTCTTACAGTGCAATTATTCACTTAGCCCAGTGGCAGGCCGCTCCAGCCCTGTTGACTCTGAGCCTGCAGGCTGCTGGCTACGACAACAGATAGACCACAGTTGACACTGGCCCACACAGCTGCATTCCACCCTGGGAGATCAGCAGAAGGAGAGGAAAGTGAGGGAGAAAGAGGCGAGTAACATGAAGGAAGAAAAGGAGATAATGAGTAGAAGGTGCTTGCTAGCTTCGCTGATCATTTCCTTGAGAAAGATGATTAGAGCATAGAAAATGAGAGCTGGCATGCAGGATTTAAACTAAATCCAGCAAGTGCACGATGATTACACACTTAGCAAAATCTGCTTTATGTGCAGAATGGGAAAAAAAAAAGAGAGAGAAAAACTGGAAGATGGCAGAGAGTGAAAAGATCGTCCCTGGAGTGTCAGCCCGTCCCTGGATTTCTATAAGGCTGAGGATTGTGCTCTGCTGCCGAGAGAGAGGGGAACCTGTGCCGCCCTGATATTTGCCCACAGCACTGACGTGCTTTGCGGGGTTTACTTATGGTAATGACAGCTTGGTGGAGTTTAGAGGCTCTTTTATATCACCGCCAGGCCATAAAATAGAGGACTGGAACCCAGAACTCCCAGCAACGGCCGAAGGAAGCAACAACGCTCTTTTGTGCATCTCCCCGTCGTCCTTTTTACCATTTTACAGTGCAACGACAGAACAAGCCAAAAAGTTTGCTTTCTTTTTGAGTCCCGGCTGATTTGGTGACAACTGTGGTTACTTCTTGAACAGCGTGAGATTTTAGATTTAATGCAAGCAAATCTGTAAGCAGTAAAACGGACTCATTGTTTTCATGCTTTCCTTATGGCAGCAAGCAGCCTTTCACCTGTAATTCTTCGTCCATCAGTTCACTTTGACTACTTCTAATCTACACATAAGACTCTGCAGAATGTTACAGCATGGAACAAGTCCCAGAAATGTTTTAGCTTTTGGTGCACTTGTTCTCCATTGTACACTCAGTGTGTGGAGAGCAAAAAAGGAACCATATTTGCTGGAAATTGTATCTCAAAACCACCCAAATGTCATCAGGTGATGATTTTTTCTTTTTATACTTGTCCAACAACAGAACAGGAAGTCTACACCAGACGACATTTCAACTTATTAAAGGCCAAGCTGTGGGAAAGGTGCAAAATTGTAACTAAACACATGGTTTAAGTTCTAAGCAAGCTAAAGGTGTAAAAGGTAGAAGAGTCAGGTGACACAAGGTGTTTCCTGAGGACCTTTTGTCCCAGAACATCAAGTGCATTCACTGTACCGTATTTCTGTATGCATTTAGGGGTGAAAGAGCACGACATGAACAATGCCCCTGTCTAGAACATGTTCTCACACACCAATAAAGATATGAGAGGGGAAAACAAAGTGAAGCCTTCTTGTCTTTTCACTGATGAGCGAGGCTGTTTTGTGGCCTCACTGGGCAGCATGCCCATGTGGAATACAAGAACGCATACAGTACATGCTGCTGCTTGATAACTGGACCGTATAAATCTCCTGTATATACAAAGCAACATGCGGCTGTGGGGGCGTCACTCACTGAATGCTAGCTGGGCGCCCTGGTTAAGGCCCCGTTTAACAGGGCCACAATACACCATTTATGTAGCCATATCGCTCTGATTGCGTGTGCTCTTGCTTTTCACAGGCTTATAATACAACTTTCAGACTATCACTAGTCGGAGTTTGCAATTTTGAACAGCAAACTTAAAAAAATAAATTAATGTAAAATTAATTAGCCTGTTCTGTGCAATGATTGCCAAAATTAGAGAATGAAGATGGGTCCAAGAAACATGATAATGCAGCCTTAGATATAACCGATTCCCTTAACACCGCGTGTGTTTTTATGAGCACCACATTTGGTCTTGTTTTCTCTTTAGCCCTCAAAGAGCAGAGAAAACCTATTTTCACAGTTATTGACATTTTCGTCAATTCCCCTCGGCTTTGACTTTTAAAAATGTCTTTCCTCTTTCCTCTGCTAATAACGAAAGCAGAAATCTAATTACTCAAAGGGCCACTTGTTATCCTTCCTTCTTCTGTCGTGCCATTTCTTTGTTTTCCTTTCAGAAAATAAAATGCCTATTAGTATTTTCAAATTCTAAGAAAAACAAGATCTGTCATGAATCTTCAAAGATGTAAATGAAATGACGACTCAGGAGTTATTTCTGATTTGATGGATGCATTTATTCAAACTCTTTCTCCTCGAAAGGTCGTGCTCATTCAATATTGATCATGACAGAAGACATGTTTCTTTATACTTTGCTTTCAAGAAGATAGACTTTGTCTGAGGTTTTTTTTTAAGTGGTTATATCCAGTAGTTCCCCGGTGCCTACAGGTCTTTCAGAGTTTTTCTTGAGTGTCTTCAGCCATGTGAAAAACACGGCGGAGCCTCTGTCATGGTTTGTGACTGCATTTCAGTCAGTGGTGTTGGAGATCTTGTCAAAATTGATGAAATTATGAATACAGAAAAGTATAATCAGATTTTCATCCACTATGCAATAGAATCTGGCGTGTCCGATTGACACTGGCTTCAGTTTTCACCATGACATGCTCCTAAACACACTGCCAATGCGATTAAAGCAGCGGTCCCCAACCTTTGCGGCACGGACCGGTTTATGCCCGACAATATTTTCACGGACCAGCCTTTAAGGTGTCGCGGATAAATACAACAAAATAAAACTAGTACCGGTACCGAAAAAAAGATTTATTCATAACACACGTGAAAAGACCCAGGAAAACAGAGTTAACGATAAAAACGATGACAAAATAACGCTGAAAACCGATAAAAACCCTGAAAACCAAACATTTCACACCTGGGCCTCAACTCTCGCGGCCCGGTACCAAACGACTCACGGACCGGTCCGAGGCCCGGGGGTTGGGGACCGCTGGATTAAAGCATACCTGGACAGAGACCAGTCATGGTTTGGCCTCCTCAAAGCCAGAAGCCCAGCATTACTGACACTTAAAAAAAGTTTTGAATGTCCTTGAAGAAGGACAAGCAAGGCAACCTTGCATAAAGAGTTCAGGCTGTTGAACATTAAAGCTTATCATACGAAATATTAACTTTCAAACTCGTCAGAATTGTGTAAATCGTGTTTTTAACCTTATACAGTTTTTCCATGCATGTGACCAAAAGGGAGTAGATCAAGACTTTTGTACAGTACTGTAGATACTAGGGGTGCAACGATACTCGATATTGAACCGTTCGATACAGTGCTTTCGGTTCGGTACGCATATGTATCGAACAATACAAAAATTTTAATTTATTTTATCAACTTTCCTTCTGACGATGCTGTCTGTGTTGAGCGCTCAGTGGATCTGCGTTCGACTACTCCGCCTAGGCTGCACTGTCGAGCGCAGATCCACTGAGCGCAGCACAAGCTAGCAAGACAGAAGCTAAGCTCGTTGCAACATGGCAAATTGAACCTCCCCCACCCTCATTCAGATCTGGCCTTTGGAACTATTTTGGTTTTCATGTGACGTATGACCCTGAAGGTAAGCGCGTCATGGACTAAAGTAAAACAGTATGTTGGATGTGCCATGCAATGCTCAATTACATGGGTGGGAGCTAGTGCGTTAGCGCAGTTAGCTCGTTAATGTGTTGACGCCGTCCAGCCCCACGCACGGGGCGATCCGCGGTAGCTCTTTAACGGAGATTTGCCGTGTTGTGGCGTTAATGTCATTTCAGATTAACGCTGACAGCACTAGTGGGAACACAACGAATATGACTGCACATTTACTCCGACAGCATCCTCGTGCAAAGACAAGTGGAAGCAGACAAAAACAACAAGCACGCATGCTACAAACTTTACCCGAGTCATTTAGACAGCCGTTAGCACATGATTCTTATGGGGACCTGATATGTTTAATATGCTGCTGAGAATATAGCCCAGAAGAAGCGTATAGTAGAGCTTTTATTTTGAAAGAGCCATTTCTCTGTAATAAACTCTTTTCCAAAGATGAGTGATTCCTCCATCAGATAGTTACTTTTTTTTATTACTTTGTTGTTTCAGCAACATTAAATTTAAAAACTGTACTTTTGAGTTAAAATACATATTTATAATTTTAATAAATGACAAATTAAAAAAGCATGAACATTTTTTGTATCGAAAAAATATCGAACCGTGAATTTTGTGTATTGTTGCACCCCTAGTAGATACAGTAGTTTTACTACTAGAACAAATATTAAAACAGAACATATCAGAATCTCTTGTTGTGCTTGGTGAAAAGTGATGAAATACACCGGAACATTCACAGCATTCAAAAAGTCAAAAGCCTTAATCAGCAGCCTTCATTTTGACCAAATATTGTATTTGTTATGACAAAGATCCTTTTTTTTGGGTTTGCTTAATTTAGATCTAAAATCTAAAGCAGAGTCACAGAGTTTTTATTGGATTTGTAGTAAATTGGCTTTGAAAACCACCTCCCCTCAACGTTAATTGGTTTGACTCCATCTGGACTGAGCTCTCCTTCCCACTTTGTGTTACTGTACCTTCACACCTCATATTTCACACTTGTGTCTTCTCCACACATTTATTTTTACTTGACACTGCAAACGGGAACAAGTTCATCTGTGATCGTTTCCCAAAAGGAACAGTTGCTCCGGTGATGGTAGCTTCTGGGTACTTTTACCTATCCTGTCAGTCTTAAAAGAGATATAGTAGACGGTTAAACTGGTTATGTCATAATAAAGGTTAGAAGTGCCCTGTTTTTGATTTTATCTATCCTCTGATGACTGAAAATTGGATAATAAATAGAAAAATTATCCAAGGCTGCTGATTGGCAGGGTAAAATAAACCGAGCATTAGCCTTCATGGTCTGAGCCATGAAGGCTAATGAGGTGACATGCCGTTCCCTTCTGTCAGTATCCATTCACAAGTCCGTGACAGCGTACACAAAAGACCAAAAGACCTTTAGCCAGTCAGACACGGCTCCCAAATTGGAGCTAATTGCTTTTTAGCCACAACGTCTTTGGGAAAATCAGAATGTGGCTTGTTCGAAAGCATCTCAGTAGGCGGGGGGAATTGTACACTAAATGAATAGCAGCATGTAACAGTTTGTCCACCTAACAGGTTTCGTAACAGAGCCGCTCGGTAGAAGGTGCTCCCCCGGATGATCAGTGTGTAGAGCTCCCAGTTTAAGCTGAAAGTCTGCGTGACTGTAGCTCAGGTAACTCTCACTTCCTGCCGATTGATTCATCCAAAGCTGCCAGTTATCTGTTTAACATCAAGGAGGTTTGACAGGGGTGCTGCTCCTCAGCTGGTGTTGGCAAGAAACCAAAATATCCCATTTACCAGAGGTGACAGAAGTGGAGGTTAGTGCTGCGGTGCAGTGATTTCCAACCAGGGCTGTGAGAACGTCAAGGGTTCACAGGGGGAACATGGAAAGATTAGTTTAATTATCGTGGTTAGCTAAAGAATTGAGCGAACCCGAAGAAGTTTGAGCAGAAAGTTGGCACTTATTGTATTGGACAGGAAGTGCAAAACAGCAGCCATGATGCTTTTTAAATATTTGATGCATTAGTTTCCAGACAATAAAATATAGAGAAGTCATTAAAAACATCTCATCTGCCTTCTTTCGAGGTGGAGTAGTGGCTCCACGCTGACTAAAGCCGGGCATACACTGTGCCATTTTTGGCCCATTTTGAGATGATTTTTCAGTTGTGCGACCGTTTTTCGCCTTAATCGTGTGTCGTGCATCGTGTAGTATACACGTGGTAACGAGAGACAGAGTTTGTGTTATAACCTTCATGTTATGGACGCACAGTGTGAGCACTCAGGTCACATCAATGCATTAATCACAAACCTCTTGAAAATGTTAATTCGAAATGAATTGGTGACATGTAGAAACTGTATTTTAAGGTTTTTTTCTCATTTCAGTAGCTTATCAACGAATATGACTGCACATTTACTCCGACAGCATCCTAGTGCAAAGACAAGTGGAAGCAGACAAAAACAACAAGCACGCATGCTACAAACTTTACCCGAGTCATTTAGACAGCCGTTAGCACAGGATTCTCCTTATGGGGACCTGATATGTTTAATATGCTGCTGAGAATATAGCCCAGAAGAAGCGTATAGTAGAGCTTTTATTTTGAAAGAGCCATTTCTCTGTAATAAACTCTTTTCCAAAGATGAGTGATTCCTCCATCAGATAGTTACTTTTTTTTATTACTTTGTTGTTTCAGCAACATTAAATTTAAAAACTGTACTTTTGAGTTAAAATACATATTTATAATTTTAATAAATGACAAATTAAAAAAGCATGAACATTTTTTGTATCGAAAAAATATCGAACCGTGAATTTTGTGTATTGTTGCACCCCTAGTAGATACAGTAGTTTTACTACTAGAACAAATATTAAAACAGAACATATCAGAATCTCTTGTTGTGCTTGGTGAAAAGTGATGAAATACACCGGAACATTCACAGCATTCAAAAAGTCAAAAGCCTTAATCAGCAGCCTTCATTTTGACCAAATATTGTATTTGTTATGACAAAGACCCTTTTTTTTGGGTTTGCTTAATTTAGATCTAAAATCTAAAGCAGAGTCACAGAGTTTTTATTGGATTTGTAGTAAATTGGCTTTGAAAACCACCTCCCCTCAACGTTAATTGGTTTGACTCCATCTGGACTGAGCTCTCCTTCCCACTTTGTGTTACTGTACCTTCACACCTCATATTTCACACTTGTGTCTTCTCCAAACATTTATTTTTACTTGACACTGCAAACGGGAACAAGTTCATCTGTGATCGTTTCCCAAAAGGAACAGTTGCTCCGGTGATGGTAGCTTCTGGGTGCTTTTACCTATCCTGTCAGTCTTAAAAGAGATATAGTAGACGGTTAAACTGGTTATGTCATAATAAAGGTTAGAAGTGCCCTGTTTTTGATTTTATCTATCCTCTGATGACTGAAAATTGGATAATAAATAGAAAAATTATCCAAGGCTGCTGATTGGCAGGGTAAAATAAACCGAGCATTAGCCTTCATGGTCTGAGCCATGAAGGCTAATGAGGTGACATGCCGTTCCCTTCTGTCAGTATCCATTCACAAGTCCGTGACAGCGTACACAAAAGACCAAAAGACCTTTAGCCAGTCAGACACGGCTCCCAAATTGGAGCTAATTGCTTTTTAGCCACAACGTCTTTGGGAAAATCAGAATGTGGCTTGTTCGAAAGCATCTCAGTAGGCGGGGGGAATTGTACACTAAATGAATAGCAGCATGTAACAGTTTGTCCACCTAACAGGTTTCGTAACAGAGCCGCTCGGTAGAAGGTGCTCCCCCGGCTGATCAGTGTGTAGAGCTCCCAGTTTAAGCTGAAAGTCTGCGTGACTGTAGCTCAGGTAACTCTCACTTCCTGCCGATTGATTCATCCAAAGCTGCCAGTTATCTGTTTAACATCAAGGAGGTTTGACAGGGGTGCTGCTCCTCAGCTGGTGTTGGCAAGAAACCAAAATATCCCATTTACCAGAGGTGACAGAAGTGGAGGTTAGTGCTGCGGTGCAGTGATTTCCAACCAGGGCTGTGAGAACGTCAAGGGTTCACAGGGGGAACATGGAAAGATTAGTTTAATTATCGTGGTTAGCTAAAGAATTGAGCGAACCCGAAGAAGTTTGAGCAGAAAGTTGGCACTTATTGTATTGGACAGGAAGTGCAAAACAGCAGCCATGATGCTTTTTAAATATTTGATGCATTAGTTTCCAGACAATAAAATATAGAGAAGTCATTAAAAACATCTCATCTGCCTTCTTTCGATGTGGAGTAGTGGCTCCACGCTGACTAAAGCCGGGCATACACTGTGCCATTTTTGGCCCATTTTGAGATGATTTTTCAGTTGTGCGACCGTTTTTCGCCTTAATCGTGTGTCGTGCATCGTGTAGTATACACATGGTAACGAGAGACAGAGTTTGTGTTATAACCTTCATGTTATGGACGCACAGTGTGAGCACTCAGGTCGCATCAATGCATTAATCACAAACCTCTTGAAAATGTTAATTCGAAATGAATTGGTGACATGTAGAAACTGTATTTTAAGGTTTTTTTCTCATTTCAGTAGCTTATCAAAGCTTTCTTCATTAAGGTATTTATGCGCTTACGATAACAGAGTTCAAATTGGATTTCAAAAAAAGAATTTGGTCTCTTTTCAATCTTCTTTCAGCATCTGAGCCCAACCTGAAGCTGCGCTCCCGGCTGAAGCAGAAGGTAAGCGAGCGTAGGAGCAGTCCGCTGCTGCGTCGCCGAGACAGTCCCATCACCAGCGCCAAGAAACGCTCGCTCGACATGGCAGGTAAGAGGCAAGCAAACGGCTCGCTCAGAGTTTCATTCCACACTGCTGCTGGTTTCTTGTGTGTTTGATTTGTGTGTCTGCGCGCGTTTCAGACTCTGCATGTAGCAGCGCACCCGGCTCGGGCCCAAGCTCTCCAAATAACAGCTCCAACAACATCCCTAATGAGAACGGCATCACTGTGTCAGTCTCCAACAACACGGAGGTAACGCACACGCATACATTTGCTGTTATAGATGCCATTTATCTTTCTGTTGTTGTTCTTGTAATTTTAGCATAAAACTTATTAAGCCTGATCTCTGAAATTGTAGCCTGGCTCCTTTGTGCCAGCGATGTGCTGCAGGTTCTCTTATTAGCTTTAAAACATTGCAGCCTGGAGTACGTATGAAGGCTGTGATTGAGGGATGTTCGGATTATTGTTCTGTGGACAAGGAGGCAGGCTGAGGAGCTGGCAAGATGCTATTTGTGGCAGCCATTAGGGGCACTCAGGCAGTGTGGAGGAGGCTTCTGTCTGTGACAGTTTTACATCAGCAGTGAGGGTGCAAATGTAGATCTTTCCCCGTGTGTGGACTTTTTCTTCTGTGTGCTGTTTGTTTTTTTTTTGTTATCTGTGTGCAGGAGGTTTTTTCCCTTGATGCAAACACAGATAAATCATTTAAATGTGTTTTCCAGGCATCTTTGGCCCAGAGGCTGTGCAGCGGTGCTGATCGTGGCTCCGTTAGCCAGCTGTCCCTCTACACTTCCCCATCTTTACCCAACATCACCCTGGGGCTGCCAGCCACTGCCACGGCCACTGCTGCTTCTAATGTAAGGAGGAAACTTGACTGAACAGCTTGCAGACTGTGCATCTCTCTAACTGTGAATTTGTTTTGTTTAGAGTGCACTGTCTCCAACTATCTATTCAAATATGCTTGCACGCTCTTTTCCAGGTGACCTCAGCCCAACAGGATGGAGGCCTGCAGCCAGCCCTCTCCCTCAGCCCTCCATTCCTCTCCGGTGGCCACTTGACCCCCTACTTGGCCGAGGCTGGAGCAGGAACAGGCGGGCACGGTGCACACAGTCCCCTGCTCCAACACATGGTGCTCATGGAGCAGAGTCCAGCGCAGAGCCCCCTGGTGACAGGTAGGGGAAACAATTCAGCTTTTATTAAATACCTTAAAGCATAGACTATATATACATGAAAGATGGCGATAGCCACTGGTTTCCAAATTAGCTATTTTTTGCAATCACTATAGTGATCTGAAGGCCGACATGACCGCATCTGGATGAGAGGGTAGACCTCGGGTGTTACCTGAACCCTGGGGACAGCAAGCTGCCCCTGTTAGATAAACAGGCTTAAAACAACATATACTTAGAGGAGAAAACAGCTGCTTCCCTGGAGTGTCCTTTAAATAAAACTGAATATTGAACAAGAGTTAGTTAGTTATCACCCAACTGAGCTCATATCTTGAAGGTTCAAACTCATCTTGGTTTTTGGGGGATAGACAAGAGGGTGTTGGTATTTACTGATGCTACCAAGGAGCATCCATAGACGCAGATACCTGCTAATGAGCGATAATGTGTAACTAAACATGCCACTGACATGTGGCACAATCAGCCATGTAATTTTGTGTTGCTTTTTGATTCATTAGTGACGGAGTCCATGTGCCTTACTGTTTTCAGAGGAATGTTTTTTTTGTTTAAGTTATTTAACACTGAACCATGAAACATTCAAGCATGTGTCTGCACAGACAAGTTAGCAAAGAGCAAGTTTTTAATTATATCTTTAAGGACTTTGCAAGTAGCAGCATGATTAGCTAAATATATAAAATTGTTTTGTTTTTTGCACCAACAAGTTAATTCCAAAGAGACATTAGCTGAAAACTTGGTGTCTTAGCGTGTTGTGCAGTGGGTCATAAAAAATTTGAGGAACCCGGACAGAGGTCGTCTAGGATGGATGTCAAAGAGCTGTTCTTAAGTAAGGGAAACACTGTCAGCATCAATGTTCCCTCTAAGCTGCTGCCACGTCTCTGCGCACAGAAAATCTGCATTGCGCACAAAAAAAATCTAACCTGAATTGAAATTAAAATAAATACGTTAACAATTCTGTTTTACAGTGTGAGTCAGTGACTGGCTGCTCCTGTATGGGATCAGAACAATGCCACCTTATCCCACAGTCCAGCCAATGATGCGATTCATTATTCGTTTAGCACAAATCTTGTGTAGTTAGTGTGTAGTCAGTGTGTAGTTAGTGTGTAGTTAGTGTGTAGTTAGTGTGTAGTTAGTGTGTAGTGTAGTCAGTAGTGTTGTGTGTGTCAGAACAATGAGGCGACTGCTGAGTGTTACAGGTGTTACAGCAGTGACACATCTGCTGCTGTCAGGCCTGCAGGTATCAGGCTGTTGTTCTTCTTCATCTCATAGTGGACACAAATTATTTTTGGAACGACACAAATAATTTGTGTGGCATCAGATTTGATGCAGAACAGCTGATTGTTCTGTAAATAGTTTGAAATGTTTGTTTAAAAAACACCTTGGCTGCATTTTTAGGTAAACAGCTGCAAAACTTTGTTGTTTGCAAAACTCAGTAACTTTTTGAAGAAGTAACTCTATAGTTACCGGTAATTGCCCAACATTGGTCATTATTTACTGTATTTGCAGACAGAGTTACAGACTCTCTCCCAGACCACAGACTCATCATACAGTCAGAGCTTTATTAAAAAAAATATAAATATATATATATTTATATTTATATTTTTTTTTTATTTTTATTTTTTTTACTTCCAATAGTGTTAACATGCTACAGGTCATGAACAAGATTATTTTTCTTTTCATTGTAAGTGGGCTAAAGCAGTTAATTAAAAGTAGTCTAACATAAATGCTGTAATTAGATTATTTTAATAAACATGTAACTTGGATGGATTGGATGCTGGCGTGACCACAGTGCACACGTCTGCTGTTGCTCACAGTGGTCCAAGGGACGCTCAGAGAGTTTGTGTGTTCAGACACATGAAACATTAGAGGTAGGGCAGGGTATCGTCACTCATTTCTAGAATCGATTCAATTCCGATTCACAAGGTCCCGAATCGATTCGATCCACGATTCAATTTAATTCGATTCGATTTGAATCTGGGAAATTTTGACAGTCAGAAATATTATAATTCAGATCAGCACATTTACATATTTTTGTATCTATAAAAAGGAAGCTGACACACGCAAGACTTTATCAAAGGTGTGAGCGTCACAGCAGAGGCCTTTGTGTCAAAGTAGCTGAAGATAAAACACAGAAAAACATGAAGGTTTTCCTGGCCTGGATTTTATAAAAATAATCTGCAGTAGAGCTGGGCGATAGAACGATAACGATATGTATCGCGATATAACTTTTACTCGATAGAAAAATTAAACTATCGCGATAGAGCTCGCCGCTCTTGTCCTCTTAAAAAAAAAAAAAAAAAAAAAGGTCAGCCAATCCAAATTAAGTAGCGCAGAGCCGAACCAATCACAGCCGCAGCGTCACGTCGCGTGACTTGTTACGTACAGCACAAGTGCCAAGCCGCACGTGTGTTTGTTTGGGAAGCAGCCAGCGGGTAATGGAGGAAATGAGTGTGCCGACTAGAAAAATCAACCGAGCGTGACCGAAGAGAAAACAGATGATGGTTCCAACGCCGGAGAGATTGTCGAACGGAAGAGCCATAGAAGTTCCGTAGTGTGAAGGTATTTCGGCTATTTCAAGTCTGACAAAAAACAGAGTAGCGTGCACTGTAAATTGTGCCGAAAGCAAGTCTGGAAATACAATAAACTGGTGCATGCGTCACACTGTGCGCCACGTTATTGTTTCAGTGAAATGAATTTCTACAATACTGTTAATTCTACTCTCTGCAGTGTTTAAATGCTCACATATACACACAGTTACTGTCCGTCCACACATACGACTCGGTTCTGCTTCTATGCCCCAGCTTTGTTTACTTTTTCCCACCGAGGCTTCTAGACTTCTGATTGGCCAGCATTTCTGCACGGTTAGGAATCTAGCGCCACCTGCTGCTTTGGCATGTTCATAGCAGCGTTTTCCTTCATTTCTGCCTTTATGTGTGGACGGGATTATTTTTTAAAACGAAAACGGAAAATCTCCGTTTTCAAAAATACCCGCGTACGTGTGGACGTAGCCTCAGTCTCTGACTGGAAGCGCTAATTCGTCATTCGGCTTTTGTCAGACTAAAGTAACTGTTAAAACTGTTTGAAAAGCTAAGCTATACAACAAGGAGAGATTGAGAATTTCCTTTTAGTTCTCAGTTTATTTGATATTGACAAAAGTTAGTCAGTTTTGTCTGTTCTTCTGTAAAACAAACTAAGATTTATTTTTAGAATTAATATTTTGTTTCTAAGTGGAATTGACAATTTAGTCTGTTTCGTTTGTTCTATTTTGAAACTTAAACGCTTTAGCGGCTGCCTTTTGTGTAGTTTGCAATATTTGCCTTTATTTATCTGAAAAAGTCTCATGTTCCTTAAGTACATCTACCCTGTTGAACTTATTATGGGAAATAAATATTTAAATAAAAACAAGCTGCTGATTATTTCACATTTTACTTGTGAGCAACGGCACATTTAAATCTTACAAATATAGTTATTTGGCTTATATCGTGATAGATATCGTTATCGCCTGAAATGAAAAAAACATATCGTGATATGAAAAAATCTCATATCGCCCAGCTCTAATCTGCAGTACATCAAAAAACGAAAGAAAACCATTAATCAACACATGAACATCACCTCTGAAGTTACAGCGGTTTTATTAGAGACACAGCGTTTTGCATTTTGCATAATTTTAAAAAGTTTAAATTTGTTCAGTATTGAACAGCAGAAATTAGGTTTTTTTTCGGAAGTATATAAAACGAAAAAAAAAACGTTGGCCGACAGCGCTGTAAACTTGTGCGTAACAAGAAAGCGAATAACGAAGAAAACAGATTTTTAGACGGGAAACTGTTCGTGAAGTACAGAGAGAGAGAGAGAGAGAGAGAGCTGTGCATCGTGGTCGAAGCAAAACAGCAAAAGTCAGAGTGAATTCATGACGATGTTTATGTGAAGTGTAGTTTGGATCTTCTTTTGCTGCTGGTTCAGTCAGTATTGTTTGGAGAGAGATCAAACTAACAGCTTCAGAATCAGCGCAAAAAGGGCGTGAACACAAAGCGCGGACCCGCCGACAGATCAGAGTCAGCGAGCTGTCGGCTTTCATCCCCGACTGTGAGAAAGGCGACATCTCACTGATTCTGATCCGCGGGTCGCGCTGTGTGTTTAAGTCTTTGTGCAGAATCCGTGTACCTGCTCTCATTTACTGTCTTAGCTGTTTGGTGGTTGTTGAAATTTTGTGATCTTTCACCTGAGATTCTGGCATTTCGGGCAAAATAAATTTATATTAAAAAATCGATTCAGGATTTTAATGAATCGATTTTACGTTATCCAAGCCAGAATCGATTTTAATCGATAAATCAATTATAAAAACCCAGCCCTAACTAGAGGGAACATTGGTCAGTATGTATGGTAGAGGTAAGGAGAGCGCTACAGCAGTGAATGTACAGGCATCTGTAAAACACGGTGGAGGCTCTGTCATGATTTGGAGCTGCATTTCAGCCAGTGATGTTGGAAATCTTGGAAAAATTGATGGATCCCTCAGAGCCCGACATTATTGAAACAGTGTGGGATCATCCTGACAGAGAACAAAAGGCAGCCTAATCCGAAGAAGAGCTTTGAATGTCCTTCAGGAAGCCTGGAGAACTGTCCCTGAAGACTGCTTAAAGAAATTACCGAAAGCTCCCTAAGAGAGTCCAGGCTGTGTTGAAGAATAAAGTTGGGCCATACCAAATATTGACTTTCAGGCTTGTTAGAATTGTACAAACTCTGTTTTTACGCCTTTTTTTTGTATTTCCATTTATTTTCCGTTTTCCTAGCAAAATATAAAGAAATGAAGGACAGCTGAAGACTTTTCCACAGTGCTGTATAACAGTTCAACCTGTGTAGTTGTCACAGATGCTAAAATTGGCTGTAGATATCCAAAATATCTGTAAAGATGTTATTTTTGCTCTAAAGTTGGACATTTTAATAGTGCAGTTAATGGAGAATTTTTAGAGTTAGAGTTTTAGAGTTAACACTTTTAGAGTTGGTCTCAAGTGGCCATTAGAGGAACTGCAGTTTTTGGTACTTACTGCTTCGTTTTACAGCCTCAGCTTGATTAAATGTTAAATAAATAGCAGCAGTAGCTGAGAAAAAGCAACAAAAGAATCAAATGCAACGTAAACGAAAAGTAAAAATATTCATTTTTGCTCCTGCAGCCATCTGGTTTCACACGCACACATATGCACACACACATGCATACACACACATGCACGCACACACACGCATGGACGTGCAGAAAAATAAAACCATCATCGCTGTGTGCCCCCTCACACTGACAGACGTCCATTCATTAGCTCGACCTAATGAGCTCCTTTCATATGTCAGCATATGCTGTTTGAGTATGACATGGGTCCATTGTGTGCCCTTTCTCATCGGCTCATTCACTCACTACCACACTGCGTCTATTTTCAGTGGGGCATTAGCAGTGAATGAGCAGTGACGCAGATACAGACGCACGTATGAGAATGCGTGTATTCTTGTCCAAAAACGTACAGACAAGGACGTATCAATGCCCACGCACAGGCCAAGAGCTGGAGAGTGTGAATCGTTACGTGCAGCAACAAGCTACTTATCAGAAAGACGCACTTTTAACCATGAAAACTTAACACTAACTCTTGTGTTACATGTCAGCTCCTCCCCGGCTCCTTCTCTTTAAGTTATCGGTTTGAAAGCACAGCGATGTGGTGCCTCTGAGGCTCCGCGTCTGCTTTCTTACTTTTTCTCAGTGCTGCGACACTCCGCAAGCTGATCTGAGCTGCTGAGATGATCTCGTGTCACTACAATGGGAGATTCACAGTATTGCAGCACAGATGGTTGTTTTTATTCGGTTCGCAAATACATCTGCTAACTAATCCGAGGTCCAACGACAACATTAGGAACA
The DNA here is from genome assembly GCF_057382095.1 of Aulonocara sp. 'chitande type north' Nkhata Bay. Lineage (NCBI taxonomy): Eukaryota > Metazoa > Chordata > Actinopteri > Cichliformes > Cichlidae > Aulonocara > Aulonocara sp. 'chitande type north' Nkhata Bay. The sequence goes on along the minus strand of NC_141365.1, from coordinate 50,261,612 downwards.
CATCATATTTATCTAGAATATGAGCGCTCTCATCAGTGCGGTTTATACCAAGAGTTCGGGATTTTCCTCAGGTGTTTTCACTCCAGTCTGGGAAGTCTTAACCGAGACTCCTGTGAGCTGTAATCGAAGCCAGCTGGACTTTACCTGCTTCCCCGCCCCTCTGCTTAGACGTGAACCTGTTCGTGATTCGATTGTTCAGATTCTCGCTTCTGATTTTTAATTTGGAAAAACAGGGTCGCCACTCTGGAAATGCTGTCATATTTCCCCTGAGCTAACCGCCAGAATAGACTGCACACTCAAGTAACCATGAATCATTATGACACCTAGTCTAAATAGTCGCTCCGGTGCTCAGAGCCACTTTAAGACATGTCATTGACAAAACACTGCTTCAGCACATTTTCCTAAAAAGCTGCACGAAACTGAAGCGACGTTGTAAGATAATGCATCAAGCGCAGGGCCCGGATTGGCCTGAAACAATGCTGCTGCTGTTACTGAGAAATCAAGCGCCTTGCCAGACTACTTTGAAACAATGCTTTGGTATCTGCTCTGCCTTATGTAGTAACGTCTGCCTTGTTTGTGTCTTAGGTGTAAGCGGCCTGTCTATGTCGTCAGCAGCGTCCATGACCAAACTGCAGCGGCAACACCGGCCCCTGGGGAGGACCCAGTCGGCCCCGCTGCCCCAGGGGACCGCGGCCCAGGCTCATGCGCAGGCCCTGGCACTGCAGCAGCTGGTGGTCCAACAGCAGCACCAGCAGTTCCTGGAGAAGCACAAGCAGCAGTTCCAGCAGCAGCAGCTCCACCTAAACAAGGTATTCAATTTGGGTTTGAATTCAACTTGTGATTTGTTTTAAAGGCAGCTTGTCTCCGGGCGCGTTTGAATGCAAAGTGGTGCCGTTTTGTTGAATCATGCATCCATGTTGCTTTATAACATGTCGTCTCAGGCAGGGGGTTCGAGTGGCCAGAAATCTGATATCACGTTCACATAAACTGATAATTAATGGAGGCTATGAGTCTCAGAGGGCCAGCTCTGGAGCTGTAGTGTAGTAGTTTGCGTAGGCAGCACCGGGCTACACAGCCAATAATGTGTTAGCTTTGGCTGTGTGTGAAGTTGTTGACTTTCCTCTGCCCTCTCTTTCTCTCTCTGTAGTATTTTTGTTTGTGAGTAGGTGGAGGCAGGTATGGGTTAACATGTATAGCTGTGTGTGTCTGTGTGTGTGTGAATGCTTGCATCCACGTCTCTGCGACTGTGGCCGAGACAGTTGCCACGGGCTGCGAGGTAACCATGCGCTGCCATGGCAACCGCGCCGGAAGCCTCTGCCTTATATGGGCATGGAGGAAGAGAGCAGCTGCCGCTTTACCTATTCAAGAAGGGTACGTGCTGGAGGAGAGGTGGGTGGATGAAACAAGGGATTTCCTCTCCTCCTCCTCCACCTCCCCCGCACTGCTCTGCTCCATCTCACTCCCTTCATATGTTTCAGAGATCTCAAGTGGCAGATTTTTACACAAACACCTTTCTCAACAGCCTCTGGCACGCTAAGGACGGCTTTCTGCTTGTTTTTGCCAGGACAAAAAGAAGAAAGAAAATCTCTATTTTAGCATGTTATTCTGTCAAATTAATACAAGAGGGGATAAAAGAGCTGGTTTTGTTCCTTTAAATATCTACTGTGAATGTAGATATAGATAAGATTTACTCTTTTTTTTTACATCTGACAAGTTGATCTAAACTCGAGTCCTTTTGGTTTCAAACTCTTATACTAGGAGATCTCTGACATGTAAAGGAAAAGGTCAGCAACAGTTTTTTATGTGTCCCAGAGTTGGATGAGAAGGTTGATTACTGTTATGCGTGCAGCTTACAGCCGGCCCAGCTCTGTCCTGATGTAGCAAAACCTGCCTACCAGCACCTCTAAACATCACTGCTACCTCATTTTTAAAATGTGTGCAAATAGCTTTGTTTTTGAAAAGCTATGATCCAGATTAGTCTTTGCCTTCCTTGCATTCTGTCACCACGTCTTTTGCACTGTTCCTCTAAAATTTGTCCTCATCTACTTACGTGCATTAGGCACAACATCATTTTTTGACATGAACATTCATGAAATGTGTCATTTTTGTTAGGTTTGTGCATTTTTTAAGCATTACGAAAGTGTCAGCTTCAGCTCAATTACATCCTCACTTGAAGACCGGTGCTACGGTTAGGGTAACCAGATCCTAGCAAACCAAAGAGATTATTAATGTAGGGCACAGCCTTCAGTATTATGGTAGTGAAAAAGTTTAATTTAATGTATCGCTACTTTTTAAAATGACACACAGCAGTACGGTGGCTCTGAGAGGTCATACACACTGTAACTTAAAATATCAGCAAATAGAAAAATTGCGCAAAAGGACACTAAACACAGTGGATTTTGAATAAAATACAACAGAAGTAGAAAAAAAGCAAAATCACAGAAAAGTGTTTTTGGGCAGACAGTTTGACGAGCTAATAGCAAACATGTATCTCTAGTATTATGTTAAAATGGTTATCATTTCAGGTGTTTTCTTTATTAATGGATACAATAGAATGAATATATGATCAAGTTAGGTTTCCTGTTAGCCAAATTTAGGTTGCTCTTGTTGGTTTGCTAGTGAAAACCTTTAATAGCATTAGCTAACTACTTGGCTAACGCTAATGCTGAATGCATTTCATTAAATGTAACATTTTACATTTTAATTCTGTAATACAATTACATGGAAAATGCCATGTAGTCAAATTAGCTAAAGCCAGCATTTCAGCCATAAATATGTTTGAGTGTAGGTTGCCTTTAGCATGTGTCATTCCCTTTATTTAAATGACACTTTTTCAAAGCATACAAAGAGAATAAAAAAGATGCTTATGAGGGCTTAAACTACACTACTGATGCATTATTAACTATATGAACTGAGGGTGAGCTAAAAGGCTGAGTGATACAGTTTGACTCTCCCACACATTGTAAGTGTTCATATAACTGTAATCCATTCTTATTTTAAATAGAATTACACTCAGTGGTTCCTGCTTTTGCACTTTAGGTGACACTTCATATTTTTTCTCAAGCAACCGTTATGAACATGGCAGTACTGTAAAACAAACACCACATTTAAGATATTCAAACTTCTCTTTTAGCACCACATATTGAAGTATAACCATATACCTAAAAGTCATTATTCGCTTAAAGTTCATAAAGCCATCCTGCTAACACCAATTCAGTTACTGCACTTTAAAATGCACAAAATGTAAAGAGAATACATAAAAAACTGAAACGAGTCAGGAGGAAACAGGAACAAAAATCGGATCTTTTCAGTTTTGTGCAACACTGCAACAAAAGCAGGTATGCCCACACACGCTGTGCACTTAAGCACCCTGGAAAGAGGCTGGCTGAAACTCAAGAACTGCACTGGTTTAGCATTACAATCTAGCACCACGCTGGAAACAGCACAAACAGTCAATTCTATAGCCTCAAAGTTCATCTTACCTTAGATGTTCTTCTTCACTTTGTACTTTTTTGTGTGAGCATGCAGATTCCAACACGGCCTTCCCCTGGAGTGCATAGGTGTACAACTTCTTACAACTGTATCCAAAGTTCCTCTCGACTTGAGTTTCACACTTTATGAGTTGTGCAGAGCGCCGTAGTGTAGCTGGTTTACATATTTGGTGGTTTAACAAGCGAAAGATCCCGAGTTCATCCCAGGAGGAGACAGAAATCCCTTTGGGGTTATGTCAGGAAAGGCAATGGAAAACAAAAAAAATTAAAAACATGTAGCACCACCTGTTGTGGTGCAACCCGTTGTTAATAAGGAGCACACCGGCTCTGTTGGTCAGCCCAAAAAGGAAAAACTCTACAAAGGCACTTGTAACAGGAATTTCAGAAGAGAAAACATCCAACGGCAGCCATACTTGGTGTCTTTCTGCCTTGAAGAAAGGTTGCCCAGATTCTTCTAGCCACAGTTTCCTGCAAGTGTGGATCCGTTACATGGTATTCTTTATACAAGTCATCCATGTCCAACTTTCCCCTGATATATAGTACCTCAGCTGGATCAGAGAAATGGAAGAACCTAAATGTAAACATGCTTCTATTAGTTGCTGTCTGAGAAGCCATACCATTTTACAACAGACGTGCGCACAGTTTGTGTAGCTCGAACAAATAAAAGCAGCGTTTAATTTGGCTAAATAGCAGAATAATGCTAAAGATCAAACCACACACAAAAAGCAAGATGGCCTGGATCACGTATCAAAATTAGTTTAGTAAGAAACATAACTATAGTCAGAAGAAGGTTTTCTAGTGACGATATGGTTTTGGCTTGGGACGACCCCACACTCCTGTGCACATAGGTGGAAACCCTAAGACAGGAAGAGCAGGTATCTGTGAGAGAAGATGTCGTCATGTTTCTGAACTTCAGATAAAATATCTGTGTTAGCAAAAGCTTCAAAACTATCATGGTCCCAAGGTCTTGACACAGAGTTGGGGTTTTTTGTGGGGATTATCGCTCACAGTGTTTTGAGTTTGTCTCCTTGTTGGGTTTGTTGTGTTTGCACTCTTGGGTTTTCTCCTTCACTGTGTTCCTTAAAGGGAAGCCTCATTACCTTGTGTATTTATTGCCTTTTGTGGTGTCGTCCACCGTCTTCCTTCTTTTCTTTCTTCAGTAATCCGACATACAGGAGTGTTTGCATACATATACACAGAATAGTTTGAACTAGCGAGACCGTACCTACCTCTTGACAGTACCACGGTACTGCTTCTGGACGGGTGTTGAAACAGTGATGAAGTAGAGCCCAGAGGAGTAAACATTGTTTATCTGTCAAAATTTAGTAAGTAAAATAATAATATTTGATGGATGATTTCTTCTCTGATTGGCTCCAGTCAAACTTTTAGCTAATAAATCTGATTGTGATTGTGAGCTGCTAACCTCCGGATTACCTTTCATCTCACCGCACTGAACGTCTCAACAACTTTAAAGTTAAGGGAAATATTTTCATCCTAAGTTTGTTTATTAAAAAATGGCAATTTTATAAAAGTTACACATGCCATTTTCCCCCGTTTTCCTGTTATACCTGGGAGAGACCACTAGCCTCTGTAATGTAGGGGAGAAAGTGTCAGGTAAAATACGGACTACCGTATTCTACTAATTATGTAACTGATATGATAAAGAAATATATCTGTTTCGATAATATATGGTTTCAACATCGAACAGTTCTGGTGTCATTTGGCTCTTGAATGGGCACCAAGCTGTACATGAGTATACTGTATGCTCATTGGATAATCCAGCCCAGATAACAACATAGGCCAGTCAAGAACAAGTGTATGATTGCCTAACTCCAAAGTAAAAGATGTTAAAAACAACACAAAGGAGCAGCTGGAGCTGGATGTGGGTTGCAAAGTGGCTTGCAGTTGCAGCAGAGACTATAGACAAGCTAAAGCAACTTGAATACTGGGCCCTGTATATGAACACAGGTATTACCTGAGTGTAGATTTTGTGGTCTAACATTATGCTCATTTAATAATTAGTCACATATAAATGTAATCAGTTAATTACTGCTATAGACAAACAGCCAGTTTACCAGTGTAAATTTATTTATTTATTTATTAACCTTTATTTAACCAGGAAGTGTCAGATTAGTGTCAGATTAGCACCAAGTTTAATAAAAACAGAACGTTTCCTGTCTTTTATCTTTATGTCTGCTTTAACTTGGCTGCTAATGAAATGAAGGGCATCAGTTTGAAGCAGATAGGCAGGAGGATTCTGGGAAAGTGGAGCGGGGGGGGTCAGAGGTCAGAGCAGGACGTGAAAAATGGGGGTAAAGACACGTCTGTTTGGATGCAAAGAAGACGAGAACAGTAACACGGAGGAGGAAGAGGAGGAGGAGGAGGTTGAAAGGGAGTTGGTGAATGCTCTGACGTCAAGGCTGTCCCCTGGCACTGAGCCAAGGGGACCCAGAGGCTCGCAGCTCTGGGAGCGCACAGACACACACACACACACACGCACACGCACGCACACACACGCACGCACGCACGCACACACACACACACACACAGACACACACACGCACGCACACACACACACACACACACACACAGACACACACACGCACGCACACACACACACACACACACACACAGACACACACGCACACACAGACAGACATAGACACACACACACACACGCACACACACATACACACACAGACATAGACACACACGCACACACACACACACACACACACAGACACACGCACACACAACTACACACACCTGTAAATGTAGCTCACTCTTGAGACTTCCAGCAAACACTTCTTTCTCTCAGCCTTCATATCGTAAACTCTGTGGAGGCGAGTACTCTCGGGCCCTTTTAGCGGTTCGTGTCAGTAAAAGTGAATGAAGAGACAACTGAGTCACCGCTCGGTTAACGGGGGGCCCAGAATGAGTCGACTGTAAAGAGACGCGACGGGGAGCGGGGAATGTCTCTGTTCTGCGAGACACATTTTGCCCCGGAGTACAGTCGGGAGAGCGGCTACTCACATTCAATTAGAAAGGATAGGTTTGAAATGAGCAAGACACCAATCTGGCTGAGTAATCCAAATTAAGCTTGTTAAAAGAAGAATGCTCGAGAGGAAAGAGCGCTCTGCCAGGAATTTGTTTCAGAGGAGAGCGTGCCCGTTTGCCTTGAATGCAGCCTCACACGTTGGATTTGTCGCATCCCGCTGTTCGATTGTGAAATAAATTTCACGTCGCGGCATCATCGCCCTCACTCCCCTCTCTGTGTCTCCCTCTCTCTCTCTGCCTGCGCCGTGTCCCGCAGATGATGGCCAAGCCCAGCGAGTCGCCCGTGGGCCGTCAGCACCAGAGCCACCCCGAGGAGACAGAGGAGGAGCTGAGGGAGCACCAGGACGGAGGAGGCCTGCCGCACGGGGTCACCATCAAGCAGGAGCCCCCCGACCCCCAGGAGCTGCAGGAGGAGGTGCTGCAGCAGCAGCACAGGGAGAGGGAGAGGCAGGCTGAGCAGGAGCTCCTCTTCAGACAGGTAAAAGATGAGGAGTTAACTTTTAGAGCACCTGATTGGCTTAGATAGGTTGTAGGTGTTCCTGGGGAAGTCCTGGAGTGTGGCGGGGGGTGGTTTGAAAGAAATGGCACAGCGTTCATGAGATTAAGAAGCAAAAGGGACGATCAAAGCCAGATTATTTGTTTTGGCTGCCACCTTTTGGCCACAAGTTGCGCTTGCAGTAAAAAAAAGCATCAAAGAGTTTTATTATCTAAACATTTTCCAGAATTCCCATCCTTTATTTTTCACTTTTGTGCGTGCGAGCAGCAGGCCCTGCTGTTGGAGCAGCAGCGGATTCACCAACTGAGAAACTACCAGGCCTCCATGGAAGCTGCCGGCCTCTCTATCTCCTTCCCGGGACACCGCCCCCTGTCCAGGGCCCAGTCATCTCCGGCCTCCGCTTCCTCCTTCCCGATCAGCGTCCCCACGCCCGATCCTCCAGTCAAGCCTCGCTTTACCACAGGTCAGCATCGCCCTCCTCTCCTCCCACTGAAGCATCACGTACTGTGTGCGTGCTCGTTTGCTTACACGTTAACTCAAATCTACAATCACCGTAAAGCAACCAGTAGGATTCATCGGCAGTTTAGCCGCCTCCCTGTGAGTTTAATTTCCATCTTAATGCACTCGGGACTGGAAAGAAAAAAAAATCACCCAGAAATCAGGTGAATTGGCCAGAAAACGTTGGGCTAGTTCCAGCCTCCATCTGGTAGCAGAAATAGACGAGCTGGATCAGTGAATCTTGCCAAAATCTTTGTCTCTCCCACTCTGTTGTTTCACTCGTTGAGGAGAAACCTCTTTTTTTTTTTTTTTTAAATCTCCTCCCAGCCGCTTCAGCGTGTCTTTTAGGAAGCGCACTTTTGTGACAGTTCTTGCATGCGAGCACCACAGCTGAAGATATTTTTAGTTTGGCCTACTTTGCTCCGATTCAGTTCCAAACTACAGAAAAATGTGCGGGAAAAGCACAGCTCAACAGCGAATATCAAACAAGGATCTGATGCCTCAGCTTTTCAAAATAAAAGAGTAAGGCGTTCATCTAGACCGCTATTGTGTAGATTAACAAAAATGAAGGTGGTATTTCACAATCAGTGTGTACGAGCATTTGAACGAGTGTAGTGAATGTTTCCATGTGTTTCCAAGGCCTCGTGTATGACTCCCTGATGCAGAAGCATCAGTGCATGTGCGGCAACACCAACAGCCACCCGGAGCATGCGGGACGCATTCAGAGCATCTGGTCCCGACTGCAAGAGACTGGACTCAGAGCTCAGTGTGAGGTAGGCTTGCAAAAAATGTAGATATCCAGCATCCACCAGCCGTCGCACAAAGTAGTGAACCGCTTATGTGAGCTGAATCCATCTGTGTGTCTGTCTGTGTGTAGTGCATCCGTGGGAGGAAGGCCACTCTGGAAGAGCTGCAGACAGTTCACTCTGAAGCCCACGTCCTGCTGTATGGAACCAACCCACTCCGACAGAAACTTGATTGTAAGCCTTTATACACACACACACACACACACACACACACTCTCACACTCAGCTGCTGATAATGTCAAATTGAATCTTTGTTTCCTGCGACAGGTTCAATCACTCCTATGTTTGTTCGGCTCCCGTGTGGAGGGGTGGGGGTAAGTAATGCTTGTTTGCTTTGTTTAAAAGGGGCTAAAACAGCTCACACTTCCTGCACTATTCAACATCGGTTTCCAAGCCAGTTTATCAACATGAGACTTGGTTTTCTGGTCTTAGGTGGACAGCGACACCATTTGGAACGAGGTCCACTCCTCCAGCGCGGCTCGCCTCGCCGTCGGCTCGGTGGTAGAGCTTGTTTTTAAAGTTGCTACTGGAGAGCTAAAGGTAACCTTGATTACACCTGTCTGGTGCTTCTTGCTCTGTTTCCCACTGCGATGCAGCAAAGTTAATGTGTTTTATGTGCTGCAGTTCTGCCACAGTCTTTGAAACTTCAGAGTGAAGCCCAAAGTTGCCACTTAAAATTTAAGATACCCCCTTTCATTCGTTCTGCATCACCCAGCCAGAGCAGGCTGAGCTTGGTATTTCCAATGTCCTTTTCTTCAGCTTTTTCCAGTTCCACTTGGGAGATACCACAATGCTCAAAGGCCAAATGAGATATATATAACCCCCCCAGTGACTTCAGGATCTGCCCCGGGGTCTCCTCCCAGCTGGGGGTACCCAGAAAGCTTCTGAAGGGAGGCACCTGGAGACATTTTAATGAGACACCTGCAACACCTCAGTGGGCTCTTGATGAGAAGGAGCAGGGTCTCTACTCAGAGCTTCTTCTTCTTCTTCTTCTGGATGTCTTGGCAACCACATGCTGCTACTGAAACATGTGGTTGAAGTAGCAACATGTGTCTGTTGCTGTCGCTAGGTGAAGTCCAAAACATCTTTGTGATTGCTTTGGTCACTAAAAGATTGTGCCAATCTCTTGAAGTTTGTCAGCTTGTCTCCAATCATTCACAAACTGGTGAGTCAGCAGTAGTGAAACTTTAATCAGTGCAGTTCACACTGAAAATCATTTGCCTTCAAAGTAAACGCGTCTCTGCTACCACCAACATGCTTCAATAGGTACAACTCCCCATGCACAGTTGGCCAGTGGTTGCAGACAACTCGGTGTCTACCTGAGAGCATCACTCACAAGTTTAAGCAAGAAGTTTCTAGAAAAAATAGAGCACGCAGCTTAATTCGTATTGGCTGCTTCACCTTTATCAATAACTGCAGAGTAGTTTACCTGCAGTCCCCATGTTTCACAGCTCACTGAGCTCAGCTCAGTTTTGTTTATATACCACCAAATCACAGCAACGGCCACCTTGAGGCGCTTTATATTATAAGGACTCTACAATAATTGCAGAAATGTCCTATGAACAAGTACTTGGCAACAGTGGGAAGGAAAAACTCCCTTTTTAAAAGGAAGAAGCCTCTGGCAGAGATTCTGTGGAAGAGAACCAGGATTAATAATAACTCCTGATTAAGCGCTCAGTGCATCGTGGGAAGCCCCAAACACAAACGGCCATCATTGCTTGTTTTAACCCAAAACTTGTTGCAGCCTTATTGCAGTTATTAAACCCTCCGTTCGCTTTGTATTGCTGTGATTTAATGTTTGTCACACTCTCAGCGTTTCATTTGATTCGTGTGTAATAGTTTCCCACTTAAAGGCTAAGTTATGATGTTTTTTAATGGTGGTTAGGATCACAGAGGAAACAGTGATCAGTGCTAACAGACTCCTGTCGCTCCTGCCTCTTCTTTTTCCAGAATGGTTTCGCTGTGGTCCGCCCTCCTGGACACCATGCGGAGGAAAGCACTCCCATGTAAGGCCAAAGCCGTCACCGCACTGACTTGGAGACACTTAATCTGCACGTATACAAAAACCAGAGCTGGAACGGGCTCGTCTGGAATAGAAATTACATAAACCATTGAGTTTATTTGCACATAAAATCCTGAGAGCCTTTATTCTGCCAGCTTTCTCGGGCCCTGCTTTATTTATTTTCCATATTCTCCTCAAAAAGTCTTTAAATTGTCCCATTACAAAAATGAAAATGGAGCTCTGGCAAAGATATTCATAACAAACAGGAGCTCTTGCCCTCCGTCTGCTGCTGTTTCAGGGGTTTCTGCTACTTCAACTCTGTGGCCATCGCAGCCAAACTGCTGCAGCAGAGACTGAATGTCAACAAGATCCTCATTGTGGACTGGGTGAGTCACATGATCCTCTGTCATGTGACGCTAATCAGAAGATGCAGATTTTTCTTTTCTTAAGACCAGTTAGATTTATTTTCTTCTTCTACTCTCAGGATGTTCATCATGGCAACGGCACCCAGCAAGCCTTCTACGATGACCCCAACGTCCTTTACATCTCTGTTCATCGCTACGACGACGGCAACTTCTTCCCTGGAAGCGGAGCACCTGATGAGGTGAGTGTGTGACCTGTTTTACTTTTTAGTGGCCACTTCATTAGGCACACCTGTGCAGCTGCTTGTTAATGATATGTAACCAGCCAATCACATGGCAGCAGCTCGTGCATTCAGGCATGTGGACATGGTCAAAACAACCTGCTGAAGTTCAAAGTCAGATCAGAATGGGTGATTTAAGTGACTTTGAACGTGGCTGGACTCCTGATCTGCTGGGATTTTGCAGCCACGTGATTGGCTGATTAGATAGTTGCCTCAATAAACAGTTGACCTGGTGGCCAGGATACGCATATTAAATATGGCCAGCTTCACATAACAAGATAAAATTGTGTATAATTTAGCCCTGTCAGCTTCACGCTGTGTTTTATGGCTCAGTGTGATGAAGAAAAGTTGCCTTAAAGGGAGACGAGCTAAAACGAGTTGTTCCACACAGCGATTGAACTGAGGAGTATAAAATAAATAAAGATCATTTTAAACATGAACTCGAGTCCAAGAATAAAAACCGTGGAGCTGCAAAGGATAATGATAATTGTCCACTTCAGCTTTTTGACAGTTTTTAGTTTGGTTGCCAGTTTTTTCAGTCCACACTTCTTGAAGCTGGTCGCACTCCAAGTTTATGTTATCTGTCGGCTCCGGGTGTATCTTGTTCGTTTCCAGTTGAACTCTCTCCAAGGATCACTTTATTAATGCTCTGTTCTAATCGTAGTTTTTTTTAAAGACATCTTGATCAAAAGGCAAGAAATAATCTGAAGTAGGGAGAAGCATCCTGTAATTACCCAAAAGAAGCTAAAAAGCTTAAAAAAAGGACATTTTCCTTTTTATTTGTGTCGTACACTCACTTGAAGTTTGTGCTCCTCTCCACAGGTGGGCAGTGGCCCTGGAGTCGGGTTCAACGTCAACGTTGCCTTCACCGGAGGTCTCGACCCGCCCATGGGAGATGCAGAATACCTGGCTGCCTTCAGGTACCAGATAAACCTTCAGCACATGTGAGGGGTCGGTTTAACTTTTGACGACAAACCTCGGAGTTAAGCGCCCTGCCTTTAAAGCCCTGCTCCCAAATAAAGTTTTCCCTTAAAGGGAGGGCGTATATAATGGCTTCCATTTGTTTGTTGGCCTTCAGACTTCACAACAATATGCGGGGCCTTGAGTGTTTGACTTTGATCGTCATTGTTAGCAAGTTCAAAATTGACCTTAAAAACTGTTCAAGAAACCATCTCGATTAATATTCATCATATGAAAGAGCGTGGAGAGAGCTCTGTGACAAACTTCTTACTGTTTCAGGCTCTGCTCTAAGCATGTGGGTAAAGATAAGAAAATACACAACGAAAGGTGAAATGGTCAGACGTCAGCGTGTTGTAATAAAAGCATCACAAAGTTTTCTTCCAGCTCTCTGAGAGCTCCTGTTCCTTTGTCATGATACCAAATGTTTCTTCAGGTGGATGTTTCTGTTTGGACGGCCATAACTAATCACATGATACTTTCTTAATAGATGAAACTGGATGAAACAGCTATATTCAGCTTTTTATCTCATGAAACAAATAAAAGTAACTGTGTGATGCTCATTAATAATCAGCTTTAATAATTTGCCGAACTTTAATGAAGCAACTGTTTGTCATGAAATCAATAATGATTGAAGCTTGCTTCTCCTTTGTGCAGATGATGTTGAGATGTTGGCTGATGCACTGTTTAATCTTTGAACCCCGCCCTTCCACTCGCAGGTCAGTGGTGATGCCGATAGCCAGCGAGTTTGCTCCAGACATCGTGTTGGTCTCTTCTGGCTTCGACGCCGTCGAGGGACACCCTCCCCCGCTGGGCGGCTACACTCTGACATCCAAATGTGAGTGGGAGATTATCGGTAGTGTTTCTTATCTCGCGCTCCAGCCGCTCCACACGCGCGCACGCTGCTGACCGAGCTTTGAAGCCGAGTCTAACAGAGCGCTAAAATGTTAACGAACTTCAGCAGCTGTGGAAGGCATTCAGATACATTTAAGTCAGGGGTGCTCACACTTTTTCCGCATGTGAGCTACTTATAAAATGACCAAGTCAAAATGATCTACCCACTACAAAAATCCAAAACATATACTTATTTATAAATATATTGAGGATTCTTTATATCTACAATGTATATACATGCATAACCGCAATATCCAATATTTCACAACACAATTAACAATGTAAATTTTTTTTGTCATTACCTGTCATTTTCCGTGAACAGTTCGAAAATGCCGCTCCACATTTCCCTTCTTTGGCATTGCGATGGTAGCCTGGCAGATGAAGCAAACGCACTTCGAAAATGACATTGTGGAAAAAAAAAAGTCCTCCTCCCATTCCGTATGAAAGTGATACGTTTTTGTCTTCTTACTTGGTCCAGCTCCCTCACTCATTTTTAACCCTTTCTTAGGTTTAAGAGAAGAAACCGAGAGCTAAAAATTGGAGTTAACTCGCTGACTAGCTTGTCAGTTTTACTACACTTCGCGCCGCTGTTTGCGCATGCGCAGCGACCTAAGCGTCAGAAAAAATCTGATGTCATCTGACTGGCTTCCCTGTATCAATCAAGTGACGGGATGGATGATAGGCTGGCATCTAGTTTTTTTAATGCCATGCGATCTACCAATACTACCTTTGCGATCGACTGGTCGATCGCGATCGACGTATTGAGCACCCCTGATTTAAGTGCATTCACCTCCTTCCTGTAAACTCTCTTCAGGTTTCGGTTATCTGACAAGGCAGCTGATGACCCTCGCCGGAGGCCGTGTGGTCCTGGCTCTAGAGGGAGGTCACGACCTCACCGCCATCTGTGATGCCTCCGAGGCCTGCGTGGCCGCCCTGCTCGGCCAGGAGGTAAGGAGGTCACTCTGAAAGCACGCAAGGCTGGAATCCTAATAAAAGGACGTCTCAAAGGGTCGACGTTAGAAACAAAGACCGGTCGAAGCAGGACTCGGACCACGCTCCTTTGTTCCTGCTCATCTTACACATGATAACTGACTGGAAGTGGACATGAGAAGAAATGGAGAAGTTAGTGATTAAGTAAACACATCTCGGCTCTGTATGTTCTCAAAACGTATGCAAGTTTTAGCCAATAAGAAGAAGTTTGGCTTAAAGGGGTGGAGCTAAAATAGCCAGTTTTAATAGTGTGAGTCGACTCCATTTTACTCTCCAGCTGTGAAGACTAAAGTCGTCACAAAACCGGGCATGCAGCGTGGACACACAACAATTCAGGTTAATTTTATTTATATAGCATCAAATCCCAACAGCAGATTGCCTCAAGGCACGTTTTGCTGTAAGGTAAAGAGCCTATAGTAATATGAGTAAGCGCTTTGGTGACAGTGGGGATGAAAAACATCCTTTTAACAGGAAGAAACCTCGAAAATAACCAGGCTCAAGGAGGGATGAGTGCGATGACTCAAGAAGAAAGTCACCTGGAACAGCGTTTCCCAACCACTGTACTGCGAGAAATGATCAGGTGTGCCGTGGAAGATTATCTGCTTCCACCTGATCAGTAATGACCGGCGTGAGTAACGGGCAGAACAATTACAGTCTCTTCCACTAGAGGGCAGTACAACTACCTGCTCTAATTAAATAGGTTGCCGAGTGCCAGTGAAACAGAAGACGAAGAAGAAATGACACAATAGTCATGCTGTGAGTGAGGCAGCGCAGTACGTAATAGCAATCGATAAATATTTGAAACGACAAAGTAGTCGTAGTGCCCGAGGGGGGAGTCGTAGAGCAGTGTTCAAAAGAAAGCAAAAAAGCTAACAGAGCCTGGTGCCCAGAGAAAAATGATCAATATGCTTTTTGTGAAATTTGTTTGGTGGTGTGCTGTGGGATTTTTCTCATGTGGAATGTGTGGAATATGTGGAACGGCTCCGAAAGGTCGGGAAACACTGACAGAACTTTCAAATGTCACCACAGGGTCAACAAGGATTCTGAGGCCGGGCAGCAATATTTTACTGGTTCATTTCTTTCTGGTTGTTTTCTTAAATAGTTATTGTTATTTATTAGATTTTTTTTAGATATATTTATTGTATTTATATTATTTATTTATAAAATAGTCTTTATATTATTATTGTATTTATTTGTTGATCCACACTTAAACTCCGGGGCAGTCGATAGACGTCGCTGTCCTGGAGCGGCTGAGATTCATTAAAAAAGGCTGGCAGGTCATCCTGTTGAAGCTGTTGCACGCTCATGTTTGTGTTTTCTCTGTGTTTTTGTCCCATGCAGCTGGACCCACTGCCCAAGGCTGTCCTCGAGCAGAGGCCAAACCCCAACGCTGTTCGCTCTCTGGAGAAAGTCTTGGAGACTCACAGTGAGTTGACCGTTGCAGGAGCACCGACTCATAACACCGATACCCACAGGGACAGAGTTTATTAGAAACCTAATCTGTATCTGTAGCTTCATAAACAATCCAAAGGGTTTAGCCTTCATGGAAGTAGTACGTGAAAGGCAAGCTGAGTAACACTCAACATGTCATTTCTCTGTGACAAAATAAAGTCTGCAACATTTTTATTAGAGAATATCTATTTTTACTTTTTAAGATTCTCTCTGGTTCATTTTCGTGTGAGCTTCATATATTTAAGGTCAGCCCTCTTAATGCTTTACTTTTATTCACTTCCTCTGCGTTTGTTGTTTTTTCTCCCTCCTGTCTTTTATCTGCTCCGTCTTCTCAGGTAAGTACTGGCGCTCGGTGCAGCGCTACTCGCCGCGGCTGGGGCTTTCTTTGCTGGAAGCCAAACGGGGAGACTCGGAGGAGGCTGAGGCCGTCAGCGCCATGGCCTCTCTCTCTGTGGCCAACTCTAATGCCATGGAGCAAAGGTAAGGATCCAAAACCACAAGTAAACACAGTGTTAAGAGCAATAGTCTTGACTTAAGAGTAGTTATACACTTTATATAACCTTTAAACCCAGCAACAGTAAAGTCACTACTTTCTGTCGTTGACATCAAGTCTGCAGTCGGAGTAACGTGTTGTTAAATATATTTAATCCTGATGGAAACCTCCAATAAAACCTCCGAATAACTCAAAGATTCATTCGTTTACTGAACAACTTCTGCATATACTGATCAACTGCACGTATATTTTGTAAATATACTCCCTGGACTATATTTACAACTTTAAAGCCTTTAAAGAGATAACATAGATGAAATCATAGTGACTTTGTTTGTCTTTAGATAGGGTCAAAGGTCATTTATAAAGCAACCTAAACAAAGAGCCAACAAGAACATTTTCTACTTCTTGTACCGTAGTGGATCCACCTCACCCTGTCCCCCACATCCTCCTCCGTCACACCAACCAACATGTGCTCCTTTACTACATCCATGAATCTTCTCTGTTCTGAACATCTAAGCATCAACTCAGCTTCCTGTGTTTTTGTCAGGGGCATCATCTCCAAACCACAGCAGCCCTCACTAGCATCTTGTAAATCTGCCCTTTCACTCTTGCTAAGGTCTTAAATTAATGTCATTTAATATTTAAATAACTGACTTCAGGATGCTAAAATGGCTGAAATCATCTGCACAAAAGAAGAAAAAAAGTATATAAGGTGAAAGCAGAGAGGAACTTTTTCCTGATGCTAGAATGGCTTGAAGGAGAGATTTAGATGCATGGGTGTAGATCTACCTGCTAACAAGTGCTGAGTAACGTCCTGTTAGTGCAATTACAAGAAGCAATGTGTGCTATTTGTCAGAAAATAGCATTAAATGTGATCCAAAAGGCACAAACACAGTCCAGAGGTCCAGTTTACGAAGTTAAATTAGCTGACGTACCATGCAGCGAACAGCCGCCACATCGACCACTTCAGGTCAGAGACGCGATCAATCATGCAAACTTTAAAGGCCTTTACACACCAGATGTGTAAAGTTTATGACCTATTTTTAATGTAGCCGTACACACCAAACACATAATCAGCTCAAAACGCACTCGTACTGAATATACAATGAATATACAATCATATAGTAAAACAATACTATTTTAATAATAGTAGTAGGAATACTAATACTATTTAATATCAATCAATATTCACTATCAGACGCACAGTTGGACATTGTTTTGGGTCAACTGGCTCTGAGTTCAAACTGCTTCACTGACATCATGAAACATACGTGAAAGCGATCGTGACACAACTTTAACTGTAAAACATCAGGACCTGCTCATCGTTGCTTGATGTTGAGTCAAGTCTTTTTCACAGTGCAATCTATGAGGACGAATGTCAGTGTGTGTACATACGTTACACAACAAATTTGCATCCAAACATTTGGAATTTCGTGGGTTTTTTGAGGGAGTTGGGGGGACAGTTTGCAATGTGCTTGGTGTGTCATGGCCTTTAGTCTTAAAAACCTTTAAATGCCTCTATATCAGTAAAAAAGACCCTGTGTGTAGGTGTCAGGAAATAGCAAATAAGCTATCGAGACCAAAACTGTTTTTGTTGCCAGCTGCCAACATGTTTTTTCTGCTTTAGAGTTGTAGAGTTATTTTAACATGAGAGTTGATGGGGATTGACTCACTTTTGGAGCAAACCCCAAGTGGCCGCTAGAAGAATTGCAGTTTTATCTTTCCACACTGGATTCCCATTCTTTCAGTCCTCGATGGTGCTGGTAAAGTTGAGGAGGCATTTTGTTAATGACAGCTTGAGGTCTAGTATTAATATTTCTGTGTTATATCTCCTCAGCAGGTCTGAGGAGGAGCCCATGGAAGAGGAGGAGCCGCTGTAGTGGACGAAAACGTGAGGGTGTCACCGCGTTACCATTGACCTCTCCGGAGAACGCCTCTTTGAGCAGCAAAGAGTCTCGACTGATCCCTTCATTTAGTCCCCAATAACCCCACTCACCACGTCAGTCACCTTGATTGGCGGCCCCTCGGCCAAAAAAAACGAGGGAGAGGGGGTGGGCTCAGCCTCAAGAGTAGGGAGCCAATCAGAAGACAGAGGAGGACTGAACTGGAAAAAACTTGTTTAAACATACCGGCAAGCGCTCGCTCAGAGACGTTTTATCTGTCAGTCTTCGCACCCCCATGTTAGCCCTCGCCGGCTGATCAAGTGATCACGGCAGCGGGCGAGCGTATTTGGAGCGGAGCGATCGGGAGAGGGCAGGGGCGAGATCAGATCTCGTCACCGAAAGGTGCGATGACACTTCTGTGCAGAAAATACGGTGCTTTACGCGGCTGCCCTCTGACCACATCCAGTACGGACACGGGGACAGCAGACGTCCCCAGCTGTCAAGAGGCAAGCGCGGGGATTTGTTTTCTTTTTTTCTTGACTATTTTCCCTCCCTAAAGAAATGGGGGGGGGGCATCATGGCAACCGAGAAGATAATTTTACTAAATGTGTTCACTGTGGACTTTGGTTGGGCCGAAGTTTGAGTAGGCTTTTACAAAGATTTTAACGGTGAGACTCCGTCGCCTCGCCGGACCAGCCTGTTGTCGAAGGTTGACGAGTTAGAGGAGTGCCTTGGTGAGGGTCCGCTGGATTTCACGATTGTTCAGGAAAAGATTGCCTTAAGATTTTTCTCGCCGAGGAATCGGCCCGAGGGTGCGGGAGACGGAGGAGAGTTTCAAGTCCTTTCTTGTGGGGGGGGGGGGTGATGAAAAATATAGCAAACAATCTTTCAGCATGTTTACTTGGAACGTGACGAAGACAGCATTTATGTCTCTCACGGCCTCTCTTGAAGAGTTACTTTACTTTTTTTTTTTGGATGGATCTATTTTTCTGTAAAAAAGGAAGAAAAGAAAGAAGGAAATGAAAGCGCTTTGTAAAGGTAGTTGCCAGCTTCAGTAGAGGAAAAAAATTAAAGGTGCAAACATGGAGACCTTCAAAGAAGGAATTAGAAAAGGTTTAGCCTTTAATGTAGCTTCCCTTTAATCGAAGTCGTCGCTTTGTAAAACGCATGCATTTGAGCAGAGAGGCCAGACATGTTTTTTTTCTTTGTTTCTTTTTACCTGCAAGATATTTTGAATGTTATCCAAAAGAGAAAGCCAAGCAAGAGAAAGCCAAAGCATGAGTTTGGATTTACAGCAGCACTTAACTCCACTTAGATGGCAAGCCGACAAACATTTCACGTATTGGCCCTTTAAGACAAGGCGCCCAATACCCAGTTCAATGTTTACTGATTTACTCCTTCACAGATCAGGTGTGTGCCGAGCCCATGCTTTGCCGGTTGGCAACTACCTTGGTTACTATTGTGAGCTAAACATCAGCCATGTATATTGAATTGAATATATTTTGAGAGGCAGTAATCGAGTATTGTCTTTGTTTGTATTTTACATGTATGATTTTCGCATCAACTTGTCAATTCTGCAACGTCAGAAGTGTGTTTGGTAAGCGTGTCCACTCCTTTTTTCTTTTTTTTTACTTTTTACTGTATAAAATTATTTTTCTAACTTTTTCATCCATAGATTTTGTTCTGTGTTTTTATCCGTTTTCTGAATAGTTATAGGGCTGCCATTCACGTCCTTAGTACTGTTGTTCTTTCTTTCTTGTATTTATCAGAACTAAGGAGCAACTCTTTCTTTCTTTCTTTCTACGGCTCCCTGAAGCCTTTCTGCATTTTCATCAATGATGTATTTATAACATGTACTGTTTATAGGAGATTTGTATATGGAAAAATTTATAAATGTACTCTAAACTAATGACAGCTATGATATTGTGAGCAAAAAAAGAAAAGCAGTATGGTGTAAGATGTTACTCCATGAACTTTGAAAAAGCAGCATATTTAACTCGTCATCGACTGCACTGTTTTCCAGTGGTCGCTACGCGGCACCGCGGTTGACTTTTTAAACACCTACAGAGTCAAGACATTTGATCACTTTGTTGCCTAACATTTCCTCTGGTGCATGTGCGACATGCGCTTACCTTTCAACTGTGATAACACCCAAAAAACAAACAAAACGACGTTTAGAGGCCACCTTATGTAGCTAGCTGAGTTTTCTGTGGTGGGAAAAGAAAAGAAGGGGACACCTATGTCAACGAAAGGATTTCTTTCTTTTTGTTTTTCAAGCAGCTCGGGATGGAAAACATCAGCCAATCATTTCAAAGTCCTTCTCTAAGCATGTGTGGCACTATCATGACGTCGGTGTTTCCTTCTTCCTTTTCCTGCTTTGAACTGACCTGACACGAAGAGTAGATCGAATACATTCAAATGAGCCCCCATCTGTCAACTGCTTTGTTAAACACCTGATTAAAGACGAC
This sequence comes from Aulonocara sp. 'chitande type north' Nkhata Bay, assembly GCF_057382095.1. Lineage (NCBI taxonomy): Eukaryota > Metazoa > Chordata > Actinopteri > Cichliformes > Cichlidae > Aulonocara > Aulonocara sp. 'chitande type north' Nkhata Bay. The sequence goes on along the minus strand of NC_141365.1, from coordinate 50,241,482 downwards.
TGTCATGTTTATTTTTAAAGGGACTTTTCATCCCCCAAATCAAATGAGCGTGTTTTTCCTCTGGCCTGTAGTGATTTATCCAGTCGGATTGCTCCGGTGCGAGTTGCCCATTGTTGATGATATCAGCTGTAGACATTCCTGTGGCTTTTGAATATAATGGGACTAAAAAGAAGTTTCCTTGTGCTGCTCAAAAAGAGGAAAAAAGATGACCCACTTATACAAAAATATCCACAAATCTTGCTGTGAGGAGCTACATGTAGAAGCTATTTTCTTTCCACCAAAATACATCCACCATCTAACTGTGATTAGGCTTAGATGCCATATTGCAGATGGTAATGCGGATGTATTTTTGCCCTCGCTATTTTTGTCAGTGGAGACTCGGGAGATCTGAGTTTCTGTTCTGACCCATTTCTGTATAAAATGGCAACTTTTTGAGGTTTTGGATGTTACAGTTTAGGAAATGATTAAAACTAATAAACAGGGGCTTACGTTCCACGGGTGTTAACACTTTACTGTTGCAAATATGACAGGATTGACAGGAGTTCACAATCAAAAATCAACAACTTCTTTTTAGCTGATTTCATGTTCAGTGGCTGTCCTGACACTAAACGAACCCAATATGAGCTTTAATACTATCTGCATACTTCTTTTGGCTAGCGGATCTAGTCAGTAGAAATAAATTATACATAAATTATCCATGAAGACGTTTGATTTTTGGAGGACACGTTGCTGAGTTTTTAAAATATCTTTTATGTCTTTGAGCATCACAAGGTGAGTCCCATTTTTTTTGAACCCCAATTGATTTATCAAAACTTCAACCATAATTATTTGCCATACTATTGGTAATGGCATTTATAACAGCCAATAAATGAGAATTTTAAAAAATAAAGAAGAGAAACACCCTTCACCAAGTTATGAGTGTTGACATTACATAGTGTGTCCACCAGAGGCCACTATGCAGCGCCACAAAGACAACCAGCTGGTTTGAGCATAGTTGGGCAGAGCATAAATAAGTAAGTACACCCCCCCAAAAAAATTAGGGTAAATTTTTTTGTTTGTCCAAAAACGTATATTGGTATATCACAATATCGGATTTTCAGATCACCAAATGTTGGTATCAGTCTTAAAAATCCTTTATCAGTCAGGCTATGGCCAGAAAAGGCTGAGTTTTCTAATCCCAGCACAGTCGGGCAGAGCTTAGACAAGTAAATAAATAAGTACACTTAACAAATTTTAGGGAAATTTCTTTTGGTTTTTTAAAAGGAAAAAAATATCAGCCGATATCTCAAAATATATACATTAAAAAAAAATATATTGGTATCTGTCTTAAAAATCCCTTATCAGGCCAACTCTAGCCAGAGAAGGCCCAGCTGTCTACAACCAAAACTGGTCCACTTACAGCAGAATAATAGACGTGGATGAGCAGTAGGACAGGCCAGAGGAGAGAAATGTCTAAATTTGAGTTGATATAATTTTCTAAACTTGTAAGATTTGCGGTTAAGTTGATATTTTTCATCTCTAACCAAACATTCCACTTGTTACTTGCTTAAGTTGTAGATTTTTTACTACTCTTTCTTTTTTTGCTGTCTGCTCGCGCCAAACTTTAACTCTTTGCATGGTTTGTGAGTCAGCATGCCTGCTTGTCTGTGTAACAAAAAGTGTATTTGCACAATAGAAGAAGAACACTGGAGGACTTATATATTTAAAAAAAACATAAAACAAAAAAAAAACCTCCCTTGGCAGCTCCCAAGAGCTCCAGGAGGGATGTTTTTTTTTTCTTCCTCTCTGGTGGGCAAACAATTCAAAGGACTTTGTCCAAATGACTCCACTGAGAAACATTTAATATCATTCTTATTGGATAAGTGATTTCAAGCACTTACGACTTGTATGAACTATGTTTGAGAGAAACGTGCTCTGCCAAACCTCTGCTACATTCAGACCTTAAAGACGCTCCCAAAGAATGTTCCTCTTTCAAAGATTTCTAAACGGGCACTGGAGAAATCAGTTGAGAAAAAGGTTTGGGGGGAAAAAGGGCATCGTCGTTTGATTGTCACACCCACCTCGGCCAGTTCTATACATATATATAACCACTGTGGCTCAAGAGCAATTCTTGGTTTACATGTAAATGGATTAAAAAAGTTATTTTTTGTTTGTTGTTTGTCTCTATTGATGAAAAATGTTATCTTTCTTTGGGACCTACGCTTTGGACATTTCATCTCTGACATCATCTATAAAATATATTTCTGAAAAATACGAGCGGCTCCAGTCGTGTTATTGGTTTGTCATCATTGACAGCATTGGGGTAACTTGTTGCTACCTCGTGAGGTTTTGACCTCAGTGACCAGGATTCTGGACCTAATCAATACAATCATTGGTGTCTGGTCACGTTCTAGCTGATGATGTTCTTTGATCACACAACTGAAACGATTACTCAGTCTGTGATAGTGCAAATCAATCCAAAATAATCAATAGTATTGGTTTCAGGGTATCTGCAGAGCAGACAGTGGAGTCATGCTCTTTCTTGAGCTGAAAAATTAGCTGGCCACCACGTGACGGCAAGAAAGAGCACCACGAGAGGCATAAAGTCTCAGATGACTTCTCTCTGAGTAGTAAATCGAATTACAAAACCCAGTGTCACAAGTGTGCAGGCTGCATTTGGGCAAAGGCCAAGCAGTCACTATCAGCTGTGGTCAAACATTTAGTCTAGAACATGATTTAAACGTCAAAGTTTGAAAGATCAAAAACGCTGATAAATAAGAAATCTGGCATTCATCTGATTGCATTTCTGTATATAGCTTAGAAGCAAAATGACGTACGGGGTCACAGGAATAAAAGCTCGTCAGTCGTCTCAAATCATCACGCGGTTTCTGCTCCATCTCTGGTTTGCCTAAAACTTTAATACTGCAAAGTTCAGATCGATCTAATCACTGCTGATAGATCGATTTTGACATATTTACTTTTATGTACAATATTTTTTTTATTTGCACTTGTTGACCTTTAATAGCTTTTACTATTGTTTAAAAACTTTACGTGAAATATTGGATTCCTCCAGGGCAGTGTAAGTCCAACAACAGTAGGTAGAGTAGCTCTCAAAACTGAATATGAATATGCAAACATTTAACAATATTATTTATTAAAATGGTTACCATTTCCATAATTCTGTTCTATTTGGATTCAACTATATATTGATATTTTTGTTTTTCTGGTAAGGGTTGTCATATTTGCTCAATCCAGCATGAAAGTTGAGTGAAAATATAACTTTATTCACTTTTGTGATAAAATATTTTCTTAAAAATATTCTATATGCTTCATTTTGCATGCTTGTGAATTGCAACGATATACCATTCAAAATTATCACTAGTTTTTTTAATTTTAATTTTTATTGGTATGTTTTAATAGGTGTGACTTTACAGGACAGCTTGAATGTTTAAAAATATTTCATACTCAGCTATTTTTCAACGTATCTGTCCCACGTTACACATCCCACAAACACCAGTGAGAATTCCAGGCTTTTATCTTTAATAGTGTCTGACACCAGTGTCGTTTTCAAACATTGGCTCAGATTTTAAGTCAAAAAAAGAAAAAAGAAAGGTAAAGGAGTTGGATGGACAATTTTTCAAAATAAATAATCTAGAAAAGTATTTCATATATAAAACTACAATTTCACAGCAATTATTATGTTTGTTCAAACGTTGAACCACACTATATTTGGGTAAATCTGGGCTCGTCGAGTGGAAAATGTTGGAAAGATGTGAGGATTTTAGATGGATTGAGCCTTAATGAGAATAGCATGAGGAAAGGCTTTCGGGTATTAATAATTAACAGCGAATTTAAAAAGGAAAGCTTGTTTCTCTTGGAATGAATAATAGCTGTGTAGTTATTAATTCATAAGAATATTTAACAATTAGTTTGGCACATTAAAACAGCATAAAAGCTGGGGCATTTTACACTACGATGCTCTCGACAAACTAAATGGAAATGAGGATATATATATATATATATATATATATATATATATATATATTTATTTATTTTAATAGAATAAAAGTTTAAGATTGCTTAATGTGCACTAAATGGGAAAGCATATATATTTGTTGTGCAATAAAATGTTGATTCTGATTATAGTATCAATATATTAAGGAGTTAATTTATAAGGTAATAAAGTCACATGCTACACGGTGAAATCTGAGCAGACATGGGGTAACCTGGGACAGTGTAAGCCAATAAAAAGATCGATTTGAAAGATGTCTTGAGATAACGTTCTTCATTCATAAGTGGACAGCTCTGCCGTCCAATGAGGGGCAGGCACTTCCCCTCACCGTGCAAACGCTGAGCTCGTATTTCCTCTCCGCCGACGGTCCCAGCAGCGGTGCGATGCTCACTCTCCAACCTTAAGCTTCATTTCTTCCCCCTTCTCTTCCCCCCAAAGCACCCTTAAAGCGGGGACACCTTGTGTCTTTTATACCTTTCTTCATTTTTCTTTTTCTCGAACAAGCAGCTCCAGGTTTTTGGACATGCCTAACATCGTGCTTTTTAGCGGGAGCTCCCACCACGACCTGTCCCAGAAAGTGGCGGATCGGCTGGGACTGGAGCTGGGGAAAGTGATAACGAAGAAATTCAGCAACCAGGAGACATGGTGAGTATATTTGGGATTTGCAGACTATGCTAGTTATCTTGACATTAACGCGTAACGGGTTTGTCTTCTCTTTTTGCCCTCAGTGCTTTGGCTCGGTGTCCCCATGTGGGAGGGTTAGCTTCTGGCTAACAATAGTTTACTATTCACGTCTACACGTGACTAGCTAACCACATGTAAACATAGCAGGTTAGCTTGCTAAAGTTGGGGCGTCCTTTATCGGACACCTGCGCTATCCTTATCATTGAGGACTTGTTTTATTACTTAAAATGCTCTATTCACCTGTCTTGCGTGCGTTCAAAACAACCGGTGTAAACCAGCGTCACGTAACACTTAATGCCGTATTTTGTATCTGCGTCGCAAACTCCACAACGAGCTCGTGTCTTATCAAACTCGGCTTTGTAGCCATTTAAAGGGATTTTCTGTTAGCTAGGAAAACGCTACTGTTGAGAAGGGAACAGGCTGTTACTGCTGTTAAATAATTTAAGTTAAATTGTGGTTATTACGGTATAACTGATTCAAGCCTCGCTCGTCGTTGTCTCGGTTAAAGTGCGCTGGTGTGCGGGGGTCAACTACGTCCGATAATGGATGCTGGTTTACCCCGCTGTCATTTTAACACACTCTTGAGTTAGCTTGCTAACTTCATAGACCGAAATATAGCTAAAGGCATCTGAAGGCATTAGCATACATTTAAAAAGTCCACAGCAGCCACAGAGATACGTTACATGTTAAATAAGAGCACAGCTTGTTTCTGCTGCCTCTGTGTATGAGGGAAGATGGTCAACTGTCCACTGGTTGTGTCACATGCGCTTAATTTGAGCTTATATCCACAATACCGAGCTCACCATTAGTTTATCCAGTGCCCACACGCATGCGTCGACCCTTGTTTAATAACTTTCAGCTTTCCACGGGGCTTTTATTACTTTTACTGCTTGTGGACTTGAATGTGTGCAGCCTGTCTGAACTCTCCTGCGGGATGATGACCTTTTGGTTTCATGTTTGCATGCTTGTGCTGACCCCGAGCTCTCAGCCCCCAGCAGCTTCAAATTCAGCACATATGGAGCTGCTGGGCTTCTTTTGGATGGAGTAACACGAGAAATGTAGTGTCTTGATTTTTTTTTTTGGGGGGGGGGCTGCAGTGACCATTTCATTGCTGGGGGGGTTACTCAGAGAGGATTTCCTTGTGTGATGCACTCGACTGCATCTGTTGTTTGGTCATCTGCAGTCTCTCTTAAAGGTGTCTGGATCCTTTTTCCATTCACAGCTTTTAAAAAACAAAAATCCAGGGAAACTCTTGATTATCTGCGGCGTGTTTGCTCTCCTGGGAACGCAGCTGTTTGTGCGACACAAAACAAAGATTATTTTCTCATCCTCTCACAATAAAGGGAGGCGATGGCAGCTCTTCTCAAATCTTCCGACTAAGACTTCACTTTGTGACAAAAACAAGAGCGTAAATCCCTGGGAATAAAACGGCATGGAGACTTTTTATTTGTGCTCTTTTTCCCTTGATGATCAGGCTGGGGAAAATACTCTGTTACTCAGCTCAAGCTGATGGAGTTGAAAGACCCAGACATGGAGGATAAAGGGAGAATTTGAGGCTATTAGTGGACTAACTTTGCAGACTTGGAGCGATATACAGTATCAGTGTTTGCACAGCCTCTGCTGATGTAATTAAGTTCTATTAACTGTTTGTCTAATCGTGATTCTCCCTCTGCATAGCTGTGCGTGCAGTGATCACATGACTGAGGTTGACGGGACTTGGTCATCTCCCACAGAGGAATGACACACACACACACACACACACACACACACACACACACACACACACACACACACACACACACACACACACACACACACACAGTGTCAGCTTCACATGTTCAACCTGAGCAGAGGGACTCAGCCCAGACTTGGCCTTTAACACTAAAACCTGCAGTGTCCCACAGTGCAGTTTGTGTGAGTGTCAATATAAAGGTAAATGTATTGTTGGGGATTTTCTGAGCATCACAGAATCCTGTAGTTTTAATATCAGATTTATAATATAAAGTGGTCGAGTGCTTTTTTGTTGTTGTTGTTTTGACTGATCCATCCTTGAGTTTTTCTTTTACCTGGATTTAAGCAACAAGACACCAAAGTTATGTTTCTGTCTTTGTGCTCAGTTTATGTCTCTGGTAATTTTGCATCTTTGGCCTTTTGGAGATTTTTGGGCTTGTTTTGAGGCTATATTCTGTCTCGAGTCTTTTAAAGTCTCTTTGTGGCTTTTTAGTGTTGTTTAGTTTCTCTTTGTGGTCTTGTGCCTCTGACTTGTATCTCTTTGGAAGTGTTTTTACGCTGTGGGTTTTCTTTATGCGTTTTTTCCTTTTTGCGTCATTTTGAGTCTGTTTTTGGTGACTTTGAATCTTTTTGACTGTTTTGCTTTGAGTCTCTTTGGTAACTCTGAGGATACGTTCTGCGTCTTTAGAAACTCTAAAGCTTGTTTCTCATCTCTCTTTTTTTGTGGTCATTTAAAGTCTTTGTGGCTTTTGTTGTGTCTCTGTGGTCTTGTACCACATTGGTTGAATTGTCTGTTTACGTGTGGTTTTGGTCGTTTTGTCAAATGTCTCATTGTCTCTTCAGTCTTGTGGGTTTCTTTGGTCGTTTTACTCAAAGATCACAGGGTCGTGTGTCTGTGTGGATGTAAAATATATTCTTTTGCCTACATTTTTGTTATACAGTGTGGAAATTGGGGAAAGTGTGCGTGGTGAAGACGTGTACATCATTCAGAGCGGCTGTGGGGAAATTAACGACAACCTAATGGAACTGCTAATCATGATAAACGCCTGCAAGATCGCCTCGTCATCCCGTGTCACTGCTGTCATCCCCTGCTTCCCCTACGCCCGACAGGACAAGAAGGACAAGGTAAACGCCTCACCACTCTGAAACCCTAACACCAGAAAGAGTTCAGAACCAAAAGTACAAACGTCACCTCTGCTTGTTCCTGCGAGCCACATATATATTTATATGACTTTAATCCTGTAAACTAGAGCAGGGCGATATGGCCAAAAATATTTATCACGATATATATTTGAAAATTTGCGATAACGATATAACTGATGATGTAATTGATGCGAGACAAAATACAACTCCACAACATTACTAGCGCAAAAAGACAACCTTCCATTTATTTTCACTTAAACAAGAAGCTGGTTTTTATGTACATTAAAGCTTTATAAAAATGTAACAGTGCAAATGCAAATTCCTTGCTGAAAGTTTAACCAAAAGGCATTTCCAGTAGAAATGGGCTGACATATCCTGAGCATAACCATGTATAATATCCACTGAAGTTAAAAAGAGGTGCTTTGCAACATTAAACTGCAGTGTGCAGTACGCATTTTTCGGACCATAAGGTGCACGGGATTATAAGGCACATTAAGCGAAACAAAGCAGTCAGATAAATCAAACTTTATTAAACTCATTCTTCTTGCTTCCTCCACTTCTGTACCATTGATTCATTAATGTTGAATTCTCTGGCAGCTGCTCTATTCCCATGTTGTTGCAGTATTATATTAATGACTAACCTCGTATTGTGGATGGATTATCTCAGTTGTTCTCCTGACTGAAGTTTGGTCCGTTTACAGCATCCTGCCATGCGATTGCATTTGTCTCTAACCATGAAGAACCTTCACGTTAACTTTTATAAGTGGAAAAGTGTTAGTGTTCGTCCTCCAGCTTCACTGTTTATGTTATGCTAACATAGCTGTGTCGCTAGCGATCACGTAGCACATCATTATATAGCAGCTAGCCCAACTTCAGTAACCCTACAAACGTCACTGCTGTTTAGTTTTCTGTCTTCATTTATGTTGGAAGTGATAGCAGAGCTGTACGTTTGATTTTTTTCAGAAATCTCTCAGTCAGAACATGCTATATCATGCTTAGGTAACTAGCGAAACTAGCGAGCTAACTTCCGCTAGCTTCCTGCTAACTTCTAACTCCATTAAATGTAATAACTTTTGTTTTCATGGATGCCTGGAAGTTAAACTTCATAGTTACACCTGGTAAAGCAGCAATGCTGATCGTTTTATTAAAGATGAAAGAATTTAGACAGTTTTTAACTCTAAGTGATGCTGCAGTGTTCGTTTGACCTGAAGAATACGGAGTTTAGGACCCAGATTACTCCCAGATTTAAGAGCATCTTAGTCCGACAAATACGACAATAACAACGGCCGCTTGCATGTTCTGCAAAAAAATGTGCTTTGTTGTGTATCTGACGGACAAACACCAAACCAGTTCCACATCACTGAAGTTGCACCATTTTTACAAACCAATTCTGGTTCATCTGTTTCACTCAACAATCGGCCATGTGCGTATGAAAACAAAGGCACTGCGCATGCGCGTTTTACTCATATTCTATCGCGATATTTCATTTTCCTATCGTTGCCTAACATTATACCGGTATTACCGTGAACGGTATAATATGGCCCAGCCCTACTGTAAACTGGCATTTAGTCACAGGCTGCAGTGCAGCTGTGAGCTTATACAAACATAAATGGTCCTGTGGGCGCCGGCTCGAGTGGAGGCTGCTGGGTAATGAGTGAAAATCTGTCTTTGTAGGAGACGTTAAAATGCAGATTTCAAAATCTCAAGAACGAGACCAAACAGGTCCCCAGAGAACGTTTCTGCTTCCCCTCTGGCAGGTTGACGCATTAACTTAATCGCACTGACGTTTTAATAAGAAATCCCTCAAGGTCAGCAGCGGCGTCGGTTTGCAGGCAGACTGACGTGTCAGAAACCGGCTCAAGCTGCTGATCTTGTAAATCATTATCTTGTGTTGCCACAGTTGTTGGTGTGATGAGTGTGGAGAATCACGTCTGCACGAAGCAGCGAGATGGACGCGGTTTTCAACTAATTAGCACCTGCAGAGGTTCTGATCCAGCGAATTAGCGTCCTGTCTGACTCCTCCTTGCTTTCCACCTTCACTCTGCCTGCGTGTGCGCCGAGCTCCACTTATCTAATAAAGTCTCATCGTAGCACGTGAGGGTCAAAGCTCTGTGAACACTTTCTTACCTCATCCTCGTTTACACCAGATAAAGATTCTACTTTAAAAACTTGCCGATTTCAGGCTTCCTGCCAGATTCTGTTCATTTGGAAACGCTATACAAACTTAACCTGGTTCACATTTCACAACACAAACAGCCAAGCTGTCGCTGGGATTTGTAGTACATATATTGTCCAATATAGTGCATGTGTTGGTGGCTGTCAGGTTACTGTTCTTAAAGAAGGGCAACAGGAGAAGAGGCTGATGGTGTCAGATTACACAAGAACTGGACTGAAAATCAGTGGCAGCAGTGATGGGGGGGGATCAGTCACATACTACTGACAGATATGACAAGACAGCCGGCCTTGAGTTCAGGCTGTGTTGAAATACAAAGGTAAATATTGACTTTCAAGCTCATTAGAATTGTGCAAACTCAGTTTTTGTCCTATATGTTGTATTTCTGTTCTGTTTGCACGAGCGACAACAAATCTGCGAGCTGTGACTTTTGCACTACAGGATATAATAGCCATATTTACCACATTCATTCTGAACAACAAGCTCATTTTGTGCTAGATTATTATTATTATTATTTTTAAGTTAAATTTGATCAAGGCTGAAAAAGCTGGATCCCTGAGGCCGCCCACCTCCACGATAAATAAGTGGAAGGAAATAGATGGATGGAGAAAACAGGTCTAACTTCCTACAGAGCTGTAATGTGTTTCAGGTGAATAATGAACGTCCTCCTGACAGCTCAAATCTTTTTATCTCACGTACTTCAGACTCCACTCACAGCTGCTCACTTTATCCTGGTGCAGTGAGCATCTAGCCATCATGAATATCCAAGCGCCACATTTAGTCTAATCACCGGCCTAAGCGCCGCTCCACCGTCATGAACACGTATTCGAGTGTTCTGTCAACAAGCCCTGACGCGTCTCTCGAGTAGACGCAGCAGCTAAACAGCACAGGCCCCGAGCGGCAGCCAGACCTACATTGCTGGGGTGACCCCCAAAGCAAGGACTCTGACAAGGACGGAGCCGTCTACGTGTGCCTTCAGCAGCTGACAATCACAACACACAAACTTTGAACTTTGTAGCAAAACAAGGGAGGGGTTTTATTTAGGTTGCTGGAGCTTTTATAGCTTTAGTTTCATTTTTGTAAATAAAATGTGTGAAAATGAAAGCCGGCTGATTAACATCAGCACAAATGTTCAAAGGTGCTGCGAGTCAACATAAAATGATTATACAAACAGTATGGTCACCATATAGGAGGGGGAAAGTCCTTTCGGCGTATTTACCCGTGCATACTTGCCTCCAACGACTGTGTCTCAATGCTTCCTCAGAGCCGAGCACCCATATCAGCCAAACTGGTGGCTAACATGTTGTCGGTGGCTGGTGCGGACCACATCATCACCATGGACCTCCACGCGTCACAGATCCAGGTTGGTGCACCAGTGTTTCCACCTCTTACTGCCAAACTTGACGTACAGACTGAGAAATCGCCACATAAAGACCATCAAATCTGCCTGTTAGCACCTCTAAGTCTCACACACGGCTGCACAGGTGCTTGTAGATGGACCTAATACTGCTGCTAGCTTCATACGAAGCTGCCAGTTTCACAGCAACAGTTTCTTAGAGTGATTTGAAGGTGAATGTATGCTTGGATCCAGTTCTATTTGTGCTACACATGTTGTGTTTGCATGCATAAAGAGCTAATTGTCGTTTTACTCTGGTCCGGTTTTTAAGGGCTTCTTCGACATTGCTGTGGACAACCTGTACGCCGAGCCCGCCGTCCTGCAGTGGATCAAAGAACACATTCCTGAGTGGAAGAACTGTATCATCGTGTCTCCAGATGCAGGAGGAGCCAAACGGTAAGCCGCAGCGACACGAGATAGCGGGGTTAAGGAGCACCACGTATCTCTGCATGATGTGAAATGCTAATAAGCTGCAGACGGACTGTATGCAGTGAACTGTGACCACTGTTTTTATTTATTTGTGCCGTCTTCAAATTCAAACTTCATGTCCCATCATGCCTGTGTCTCCTAAGCGTCTTTGAGAGGTTTCTGGATCATGACTGGAGTCCAGCTTTGGGTGCGCAAGAGCGTGACGTGCAAGGCTGTGCCATATCTGACTGTACGCAATTGTATCATTATATTGCGTTATCAGCGATATAGCAATGCGTTGCGTGTCCTTTCCCTCGAGCTGTGGATGAAAGTTACTGATGTGATGGTAAAGGAGGGCTTTAAGCAACTCCTTAAAGCGCTCGACCCAACACGAAGATCCCAGGTAGAAAAATGTTTTCAGTTTCAATTCTAGTGTGAGACTGTCTCGTGCAGGCTCATTTTATGCTATGTCACTGCAGTTGTGTTACTGTACTGCAGCTGCTGGCACCTCGCAGCAGTAGATTTACTCTTTAAATTAAACAGCGTGTCGTCAGTGGCAGCGGCTCATTGGAAAAGTCGTGTTTGCTCTAATAAATGCTGCCGTCTGCGAGCTGCAGTCGCCGATACAACACGGTTCAGTATTTCTTTTTTCTGTGTGAGTGTTGTGATGTCATTTTGGGGCTGTGTTGCTCGCCCTCAGCAACGACGTGTCTGTAAAGCCTCAGTGCTGATGGTGACTGAGCAAAAACCACATCATGAGCTTGAAGGAATGACCCACAGAGCTGAGGCAGGAGTGTGTTGAGCACACGTTATGGGATCACTGCAAAAGAATGATGCCTCATGGAAGGTTCCTGAAGGGGAGTAAGGGCCGCTGGCCAAACAGCGACGCTGGGGGAGTAAAGGCCATAAAAGCTGGACTGGAGCTCCCCCTTAGTAAAAAGCTTCTTTTCCACCAGCAGCTGCTTGACTTGGCTCATCTCTGTTTTTAGGGTTTCCCATTATTAGGTGGTAGCATTTAAGACGTGACGTCAGCAGACTGCAGGCCACCGATTGGACGAGGAAAATTATTCCACACTAACCAACGACAAGGTGCAGATGTTTACCATCTGTTTAGCAGCAGGTGTACCATCACCTCGATGTGCCCCATTGTGTTTGTGTCACATAAAATGACATCACAGGACATCCCGGCCACGTTGCTATAACAACTCCACCCACATTGAAGTGGTACTAATGGAAAACAACTGAAATAGTCGGTTGGGTCTATGCTGGTGGAAAAGAGGCAATAAAAAACAGACAAAAGGCTCTTATGTGTCACATTATATTTTATCACCTGCCCAGTGTCATCTGATTGGTGCATGACTGGTAAAGCATGATGGAGGTAGCATCGTGCTGCGGTGGCTAAGACAAAACTCTGAGGGATGTGACTCCGACAGTGTTGGGGAGTAACGGAATACATGTACCGCCGTTACGTATTTAAAATACAAAATATGAGTAACTGTATTCCGTTACAGTTACCGTTTAAAAAGGTGGTATTCAGAATACAGTTACTTTGTTGAAATAAATGGATTACAGGGCAGTACTTTCCTGTTTCATTTTGTCGCGGGTCAGGACTGTTTGGGGTTTGTTTGACAGCTACGTTCTGTTGTTCCAGGCGGCAGCGTTACGGTTGCCATGGTTACAGGGCTACGCTCTCTCTCTCTCTGCGACTGTGTGTTTCCTGGGTGAGAGAGCGCCTTTTCGTTGTTGTTGTTGTGCTAAGCTAACAGGCAGAATGCTACAAGCATAGCTCTAAAGAATGTAGCATCATGGGCAGTGTAGTCCGTGCTGCAGGGAGAATGGACTGCCATACACGTTATGGGTCTGTGAGCGAGGAGGGAGAAAAAGGGGAGTGGAAAGGTACGAGTTGTCATCGAGCAGAAACAGGAGCTGGAAGCATGTAAATATAATAATAACCACTGCAGCCAAGAAGAGAGCCTGACGAGCCCAGTTGTAAGTAAGCTGTTAAGACTCGACTGTACACCGTGTTCCTGTTTTCCTCCGAAACAATAAGTTCCGTTGGAGCAGCCTTTCAACGCCTCTCTCTGTCTCTCGCCAGAAAAGTTGACCCACACAACAAAGTAAAGCTATTTTTCGGCTACGAGCCGACAGGGACCCCGCCGTACTAGTCAGAGGTCCCTTTACTACAGTTTGGAGTCGCGGACCTTCAGTAATAGTAATAAATCACACAGCAATAGTACATTCACGTAGTTGTAAAAAGCATGATAATATATTAAGAAATCCAAAGTATTCAGAATACGTTACTGTCATTGAGTAACGTAACAGAATACGTTACAGAATACATTTTGGGGCATGTATTCTGTAATCTGTAATGGAATACATTTTAAAAGTAACCTTCCCAACACTGGACTCCGACCACATCAAAGGTCCTGAAAGTGGCCGTGCACCTGGTCATATCAAGAACACACAGACTGCACTGACCCCCCCCCCCCCCCCCCCCCCCCATCTGTTTGGCCATTCGTTTGTATTGAGTGTAGAAAATATACTTCAATGTTTAGTGTAGGGGGAAAGTGAACGTACTTCAGGGTCTGCTGGTGCTGCAGATGGCTGATGTGCTGATTCAAGCTTTAGCTCCAAGTCTTTTCACAGTGACATTAGGAGAGATCAGCAGAACCTCGGTGATTATCATCTGCTTAGTTTGCCAACTGCTTGCCATTTTGGAAGTTATTTGATGTCATCCTGTAGAGAAACGAGGGCGCACTGCGGGGATTTCAGTCACAGCTTTGTAGTCGACTTGTTTGAGAAGCAATTAAGGGTTGAGTCTGTGCATGTCCCTCCTCTTTCCTGTCCCCCGCTCAGCGTGACGTCCATCGCGGACCGTCTGAATGTGGACTTCGCTCTCATCCACAAAGAGAGGAAGAAGGCCAACGAGGTGGACCGCATGGTGCTGGTCGGTGACGTCAAGGACCGCGTGGCCATCCTGGTGGACGACATGGCCGACACCTGCGGGACCATCTGCCACGCTGCCGACAAGTCGGTGTCACTTAGATGGTTTTGTCTTTGGCTCGTTTTATGTATAAATGTAGTGACTTTTTTTGGTAATTGTTCCACTTTTAGGCTAATCGATGCTGGAGCTGTGAAGGTCTACGCCATCCTCACGCACGGCATATTCTCAGGGCCGGCCATATCTCGCATCAACAGCGCCCCGTTCGAGGCTGTGGTGGTGACCAACACCATCCCGCAGGAGGAGAAGATGAAGGCCTGCCCGAAAATACAGGTATACACAACAGCTGCCGTCTTTAGATGAGATGGTGCACAGAACTCAACCGACTGATGTTCGGTTGGTTGGGATCGTCACTGGCTACAGCAGTGCAGCAGCTTATTCTACCAGTTTACCACTTTGGCAGTGATAAAGGTGTCCAGACCAGTCCAGGATAGTGTGGATCCTGTTTGGATTTCCAGGAACTACATTTGGCTAATTAGGTGTAAAACTGCAGCTGAAGGTCCTCAAACTCCCTCATGTAGTTCTGCTGTGGTTACAAATGCTCAGCTTTTGAGTAGAACCACAGTGTAAGATCATAATACAACAGTGACATCCAGTGGTATGACCTGTTCAGCTTTACAGGCCTGGTTCTTAGCTGACAGCTGCTGAGGTAAACACTTGGCATCAGGTTGAGCTTTTGTTTGTCTGCAGTTTCTGTCCTTCAGGGAAATGTTGCTGTTGTAAGTCAGTTTTCTTTAATTCTGTTAGAAACTTCCAGATTCCTGAGAATTAAAACACAAAAATGTAGCTTTACAAAAATGGATGTTAAGTTGGTTTTAATTTTTCTTTCTTTCTTTCCTATGACCATTCTACATATTTTCATCATCTCTTTCTTACTGTCTTTCTCCTCCACTGCTCTCTCCAAGCCTCCTCTGACCTGCAAAGGTCTGCAAATGCTCAACAACTCCCCTCAGCATCGCTGTCATCAGTGACTCATCGACTCGTATCAGGCTCCTTTCAGGAAACTTTCCAGCCTCCTCCAGAGTAAATTGTTGTGAGTGCTTCACACCCAGCATGTTGGGGTAAACGGTGATCGGTCAGCCTGTGCTCACTAGACGAACACTGGCCAGAGCATTGTTAAAATGTGTTAAACAAAAAGGTTTTATACACAAACAGTTGTAGAAACAGGGTGGCCAGCCACGGCTGCCGCGCAACAAAAAGAAGAAGAAGAAGAGCAAGGCTGGAGGAGGCTTGCAGCAGATGTGATTTGTGCTACTTTCTATCTCACGTTACAAACTCGTTATTTCCTGCAGGTCATCGACATCTCCATGATCCTGGCGGAGGCCATCAGGAGAACCCACAACGGCGAGTCGGTGTCCTACCTCTTCAGCCACGTACCCTTGTAGAGAACAGGAGCTCGTCAGGCCACGGGGCCAACGCTTTCGGGCACACCTCCTCCAGTTAAGGCTGAAAACAAAAGAGGCCTGATGGCTTTCAGCCAAAAGCCCATGTGACTGTTTAAAGGTCACGCCCACATTGCCCTTTACACCTCACCCAGCAGACAGAGAAATATCACTTCCTCCTCCGAAGACCAACTTTGTATTTATGAGCTTTTTTTAGTTTTTTGTGCCCCCCCCCCCCCTCTCAGTTTCAGTATTGCTAACCTTGAGCCCAGCACTCATTGGCCTCCACTTTAACCAAAGGGTCCCTTATGTAACACCGTGTATTATTTGTACCTCACTTTAAATGAAGCTTTCCACTGTGTCGTGGGTCAGCGGTGTTTATGGCCCTTTATGCTTCACAAAGTAATAAAACATGAAAACGTATCCGCGTCCCTGCTGTCACTGAAGTGTTTGCTTTTTCAGAGCTGCTGAAAGTTTTCTAGTTGTAGCCGAACTCTAACACTTTGATTCTGGTAGTTCAAGCTTAGCGCCGTATTCCTGAGCGTAGTTCAGAAGCTGCATGGCGAGCGTAACTGTACCGACGTGACCACGGGCACAGTCGAGTCAGAGCTCGAACACTTTGTTTTAGTTCCTCGTTTCTTTGCCTGGTTCAGCTGCACGATGTTAGGGCAGCCTTCCTTCCTGAGAATCGCACTAAAAGGAGATTTAACGACGAATACGAGAATCCAAGAGGTCACGATGAGAAATGGAGCATCGAGCTTTGTTCTAGTGTCAATTTCAGCCGTAATTTGTTTTTGTTTTAAAGGTGAATCAGCTGTAATGGGTCACATTTGCCTGCAGGTTGATTGAAAATGTGATTTCTTCTCTTTTTATATATACATATATAAATATCTGTGTAACGCTTTGACAATAAAGCTTTTGACATTGGCTTACCGACGCTCTCCTCATCATCTCTGCGCTCCTGTTTAGTGGCACTAAAGAAACACATGAGCAGCAACATTGTAAAAGTGGTAAGATGGGGGGGTTAAAGTGTTCTCAACTGACAAGTTTGGGTGGAATATACTCACCTGACACTTTGTTGGACCCCCTTTTTTGCTTTCAGAGCTGCTTTAACTGTCCTGTAAGGTGCTGGAAACAAAGATTTAGATCCATATTCACATGACAGCATCACACAGTTGCTGTAGATTTGTTGGCTGCACACCCTCCTGTTCCAGTTTAGCGAGCTGAGACTGGTGGTGACTGTGGAGGCCGTTTGAGTCCAGTGAACTCCAGTTTGAGGGTTATTGTGCATAATCCTGCTGGAAGAAACCGTGAAAAGATGAATGGGCGTGGTCAGCAAACACACTCGGGCAGGTCGTTCAGTTTAAACGATGCTCGAGGGGCTCAAAGTGTGCCAAGGAAATATCCCCCACACGTTACACCACCAGGAGAGGGAGCTGTTCTGATTCTACCTTCTGAATATTACAGCAGAGATCAAGACTCATCAGACCAGACGACGTTTTCTAGTCTTCTAATATCCAGCTTAGGTGGACCTGTTTGAACTGTAGCTTTAGATTGCTGTTGTTAGGAGTGACTCGCAGTGTGGCCTCCTGCTGCTGCAGCCCATCTGTATCAAGGTTCAAAGCATTTTACACTCAGACGCTCTTCTGCTCAGCTGTGAAATTATGTGAGTCATTGTTGCCTTCCTGTCATCTCAAAGCAGCCTGGCCTTTCTCCTCTCACCTCTGGCATCAACGAGACGTTTTCTCCCAGAGAACTGCTGCTCACTGGAGATTCTCTCTTTCACTCTGTTCTGGTGGCTGTGTGGGAAACACTCAGACCAGCACACACTTAAATCACCTCCCTTCCCCATTCTGATTGTCAGTTTGAC
Source organism: Aulonocara sp. 'chitande type north' Nkhata Bay (assembly GCF_057382095.1). Taxonomy (NCBI): domain Eukaryota; kingdom Metazoa; phylum Chordata; class Actinopteri; order Cichliformes; family Cichlidae; genus Aulonocara; species Aulonocara sp. 'chitande type north' Nkhata Bay. The sequence continues at coordinate 50,223,703 of NC_141365.1, read as the reverse complement.
CTTCAGCAGGTCTTGATGTGTCTACATAAATAAATGAGGTGAGTTGCTGCCATGTGATTGGCTGATTACATATTTGAGTTGAAGAACAATTGAACAGTACTTGTAAACTTGCACAAATACACAGTTCATGTAAAGCACAGAACCTCTTACTTGGATAAAAATAAATAATCTGTCTTATCTTTATCTCTGAGGCCCTTTGACTTGTTTCTGATGTCTAAAAGGAGGTCACACCTTTAACTGTTTTAACTGACCCTGTTTACAGCCCGACTATGTGAATGCACGCAGAAAAGCTGAATTGTTGCTAGGTGATTGAAGAAAGTTTAAAGGCTGCATTTTTGGCAAATGCACTTACATACATTGTTCTTAACACAGTTTTTACTGCAGTCTGCCTAAACAGAGCTTTCAGTATCAGAGCTCTTGCCAGTGAGGTGGGAGGAAAAGAAGACCACAGAGAAGAACCATGGATGTATTGAAGGAGGTCGTAATGAGAGCTGGTGTGACAGGATAGGTCTGATGACCCTTCAGAGAGGCCTGACTTCAAAGAGAGACCTGAACTTATGTATCGGTGCATTACTGTGTCTATATTTTCCTAATCAAAGCCTCTGAATATGCCTTCTGTGGAGGGAATGGATTTCTGCAGTTTAGTCAGTCTCGATAAAGACGTCCTGGGAGTCTCTGGGGAGGTCAAAGGTCACAATTTAGTATAGAACTCCCTAACGTATGGTTGGATTTCCCACTTAAAGGCAGATCCTTTGGAGAAACTCACCTTGAATCCAATCTAATCTACAAATGAATCACAGTGGAAATGCTGCAAAAAGAGGGAGACGCACAGCTCAAATGAAGCTGCCACCAGGTGGAGCCCAGCACGCATGGAAGTGCAGTCAGTGGCACGTGGAAGTCATATCAGGAAGGACGCAGTTTTTTAACAATTTTCCACAGGTCAGGCCTTCAGAGAGCGATTTCCAGATCAAACTGAGCGAACGCAAAAGAGCCACTCAGTCAGACGCGTGCTGATGTTGCACTCAGTGCAGTGGCATCATGTTATGAAACTAGAGGAGTGGAGTGTACCATTCAGCTCAGTGGGGATTTCACAGTAAAAACAGACACAAAAAGCAGAAATCCACATCTTTCCATTCCTTTCGTCTGTCACGTAATAATAATAATAATACTAAGAGCTTACTACAAGAGGTGGTGGTGTGTGTGAGTGTGGATGGAGCATTCAGAGCTTTCCTCCAGCAGGGGGCAACGGAGGACGGTCTGGGGGAGCGGTGATGTCAGATGTCATTAGCATATTTCTGAGTATATCTAACGCTTGCGCAAAGACGCGCCACTACTGCTGCAACAGCGCGCCGAGCACAACCTTTCCAGACATCAGCCGACACATCGGTGAGTAAACAGCTGCTCGGCATCTCATGCTGCTTTTCTGTTTTTGTGATCAGCCTCTTTGTGCTTCACCGTGTGCAGCTGGGAGAGCTGAGACTGTCGGAGTCGATGCGGGTAAATGCGCAGTGGAGTGGATGTTGTGCCAAAAGTGATGCCACAGCAAAGAAAGAAAAAGGAGACAGAATATGATTAGATTTTTTCCTCTTTTCTTTCTGTCCTTGAGTTAAGAGGGTTGCAGGTTTTCTAAGCTCCCATCAGAGTGTAAATGTGACAGCAGGGTGGGCGTGTGTGCAGCGTCTTTGTCTCAAGCATATCAGCCCATTTCCTTTGTTGCTGTGCGCGCGCGTGTGTGTGTGTGTGTGTGTGTGTGTGAGAGAGAGAGAGAGAGTCAGAGAGGGAGCCCTGCACCCACCTGGTTCCCTTCATAAAACCACGCATTTAGATATTTTCCCTCGTGGGTTTGTTCGAGCAAATGTTTAGGGTGGAGGTTTAAAAAAAAAAAAAAAAAAAAATTTTTTTAACGCCAATCAGGGCGGTGGTTCCTTGAAGATTGCGCACCAAAGGGAGAAGTACGTAACAAGTGAATTTTGCGGATGTTGTGCGCAGTTTCCATGCTAGTGGACGCTCATAAATCCATATTTTCTAACATTTAGAATATTACAATTTTTATTCACTCAGCGTCATATTTTAAATAATGCGCACAAGTTGGCTCCCCCTCCCCCCCCTTTTTTTTCTCTCCCTCATATTTCTCCTCGCTGTGCCCAGCATGGGAACTCCTATTGTTATGTAAATGCGCGCTGAACGCCTTGGACGGGCTTCATTGTCTTCCCCCCTCCCTGTGTGCAACATCCCGGGTTGTGTGTGCGCACTTTTTGTGTGCGTGTGTTGGGTAACGGGATGGATGGCAGGCAGTCAAATCAGGCAGGGCTGAGCCGCAGGCGAACAAAAGAAGGCGGACTCACCGGCGGCACATTCGAGGGAAAAAGTAGTCTGCGGTTGCGCAGTCAACTTCATCTCGAGCCGTCGATTTCTGGTGGCTGAGATTTTTAGGCAACGCCCTTCTACTGATTAAAAATGTCAGCTCGGTCCACATGCTCGGTGCTTTCTGCCCTTTCCAGAAATCAAATAAAAGCCACTGACATGTCAGATTTGATGTGCCGTGTATATTTAGTCTTTTGTTTTTTGTTGCACAACTTTGCGTGGTGAATAATATTAATCATCTCCCTGCTTGTTCCATCTTTTCTCAGACTAACTGCAACAATGAGCGACAAGCCCGACCTTGCAGAGGTGGAGAAGTTCGACAAGTCCAAGCTGAAGAAGACAGAGACGCAGGAGAAGAATCCCCTGCCTACAAAAGAAAGTTGGTGTCCTCGTTTCTTCTGGATTCCTCTTTTTTGCACGATTCTTTTCGTATCATTCCTTACCCCTCCTTTCCTCTCTCCTCTCCTTCACAGCCATCGAACAGGAGAAGCAGGCGACGTCGTGAAGCCCCCACCTCCCGTCATGCACTGTACACCCCTCACCCCTCCTCCTGCATTGCCTTGTTTTCAGTCACTTCTTTTTAGCTGTATAACTCTGTAACCGAAATTATGAAACGATAACCAAGCTGCACAGCCTGTGGATGGATGATGCCTTCGCCAGAGCGCCCACCCCGACCCCCACCCCTTTACTACTGTCACCTTTAACCACCGTCATGCTCGTCCTTCCGCCAGGGAAGAGATGAGGAAGATTTCTCTGAGGCAGAGAGGGAAGGGAGGGGAGTGCAGAAGATGGTCCGTGAATGTGCACGTCTCTCCTTTTAACACCGCCTTGACCACCAAGATCGACGTGCAGTGTCAAGAGGGCGAGAGGCCTGAGGGATGGGGCGTGGCCTGCGTCCCAGGAAGCTCATCACCGTCTCACCAAAACCCACCAACCACCACCCAACTTTCTGTGTGGCTGCTTTTGCGCCAAAGCTGAGGCGTCAAGCTTTTTTTGGTTTTGTTTTTGTTGTTTTTCTAATTTTCGGAAATGCACAACTTCGTCTGTACGCTGGCCAAAATGTACCCCCCCCCCCCCACAACCTGGAAAAAGAAACTGATACTGTTGTTTCAGTGTTTTCTTTTTTTCTTTTGTATGTACACAAGGATTTAAGAAAGTGTAACGGATGCCATCTAGATTCTGGGAGATGCGGTGAAAATGTAACGTGCTTTGGCCCTTTTTCGTTTGTTGTGTGGAGTGATTCAGGATGGCTTTTGTCGTCTCTGAATTGTTTCAAATGAGAGAAAAGGAAAAAATGATTCTGCCAATCGATTCCATGTGTTTGCTTTGAACCGTAGAGCGAAATTCTTTTGGAGTTTTGTATATTCCCAGCAGTCATGTTACTCTGCCACAAACCATTACCAGAAATGGAAAGAAAAAAAAGCAGTGAAATGTTGTAATAAAAAAATTTGTTACTAAAGAGGTGTGCTGCGAGAGTTTATCTGCACATTTAAATGTCCCAGTCCCCCACCCCCACCCTGCATGCTCTATCACAATCCTCACACTTGAAGGTAGTTAGCAGGAATTTAAATTGGCTCCAGCTTACAGTTCAAGTCTTAGTCTAACCTACTTTCCACACTACCTCACTCTTACCTTCCTATAGGCTTACTTAACGGATGAGGCACCATTGAAAGGCTTAAATGTGTTCCACGGCCGGGATTTACCAGCACAGGAGATGAGGGTTTTTTTTAAATGTTGTGTATGTGTCGAGGTGGCGGAAGGGAAATGAAAGTTGTTAAACCACCTGTCATGAATCTTTCCTCTAGAGGAAGCTGTGAACACCACCGTCAGCTTGAATTACACTTTAAAAGCCTGAGCTGTGGAGCAAACAATCTCAAGTTCAGGAAGTAGAGTAGACCAGCTGAGGAACTGATTGTGTAGGGCACTCTAACAGCTACAGGTCTGATTTGATGCAGCATGAACGTGCTATACTGAATGACAGGGGAGAATAAGGGTGTACCTATAACAAGTTAGCTATTAGCTGGGTCGGTGCACTGGTGAGCGGTGGCTTATTGGGACAGGATGGCCGTGACCCAGCAGGAGATTTGCTCAGTCCTTCACCCTAAACTGCATTAATCCTAATTTAGCCACCGCCTACACAGCCTTACTGTTATTACCATGACTTCTGTAAGACTTCCCGTCAGCAGCATGCATGCAGAGAACCTGCTGCATTTGTAAAGGTGGACATAATTCACAAGAGACCTTTTATTCAGGCTCTGGAGGAGCAGAGCCCTCATTGGCTTGCTTAGCACGGGCGTAGCGATGAATGCCTGAACTATCAGCTAATGAATTCTGCAAATAAGTCAGATGAGTCTTTGCTGCAGGACTGACTCTGTGTATTTCCCCGGGGTGGGGGCTCGCAATCACTAAAGACAAATGCAAAGAGGAGACATCGTCATCGTCAGAGTTTGCCTCTTCTCAGGCCGAAGACGGGCTTGATCTCGGGCCATATAACAGTCCGAAGATCTTACGTGCTAGTGTAAGTGGATTAGTGTTAAGTCAGAGGCTGTTAATAAGGTATTAATCTGCATTGAGGAGGAGGGGTAGTGGCTATGGCAGGGAGAGCGGGCCCGGTCTTCACTCGGATGGGATTACAGCCGCCTGCGGTTCAACAGCATGCTGTGCGCCTCCGCTCGGGCCTGCATCAGGACCCCCAGAGAAAGTGACGGAGAATCGGGGTGGAGTCGCTGTTGTCTAGGGATGAAGGGGAAAGGGGAGATTTGAGGGGAGGGGTGCGTCAGATGTGTCAGCACTGTGAGCTCGTTGGGAACCTATGGGTGTCCTGCCTGGTAAGCCATGGCAACAGCTGCTGCTGAGTCACGTCCTGGGGGTTGGGCGGTTGGATGCTTGTTGTCCTCGTGGAGAGCTTTTCTCCCTGGCACGCACTCGACATCAAACCTGTCCTCCTGGCGCGTTTTCAACACTTGGGAGATTATGAACGCGTCGGGTTCTGCTGTGCTGTTTCTGTTCAGACGTTTCAACCATCTGGCCTTGCAGCACGGTGACTCAAACTAAAGGCATGTCTTTGAAACTGGCCTAATTAACAGAGGGAAGTGATTGATTAATGGCTGCTCAGTGGACGTGCTCCATAGTTGCAACTCTATTAGCAGGCTGTTCGTCCCCCTACACTTAGCAGTAATGGACACACGGTTACTGGATGTGACTTGTTTGTGGCCACAAATAGGGCGGTTTGTTTTTAAACGGCTGGATGGATTGCATGTAAATTTGCACAAGACGTTAACAGTCCTCAGTTAAGGCGGGAGTGCCTTAATGGACCAACCATTGCAATATGCAGGAAGAGATAACGGTCTATAAGTCACACAGGTCTGTCGGCCAGAAATCTGTGCTTCGTATCCTGTTTAGAGCATTTTGTTTTGCACTTTGTTTTTACTTTCACTTTAACTTGCTGGTTAAATGAAGGCCCCAGACATTTCTTGGTTACACTAAAGGTCATTTTACACAGCGTGCTGCCAAAGAGCAATGCAAGATTCACAATTTTTCAGATCTGAACTTGTTGTGTGACGTGTACGCACACAAAACGTGTTGTGCTTTATGGAAAATTCATCCTTAAAAAAACACACTGTGAAAAAATATACAGTTGACATCAAGCAGTGATGAGCTGGTCCAAGAGACGTTCTGGATTCATCCAATTCTCAGCAGCAGACAGCCCACAGGGAGAATTTCATACATGATCCAGGAGCTGGCTTTCGTACATATTTCAGGACGTCAGTGATGCAGTTTGAACCACATCGGAGGAGGCAGAGAAATAATTTCAGAGAGCTGATTGACCCAGAGCAGCCTTTAGTTGTGTGTCTGGAGTAAGGTAGGATCATTTTGGTATATACTCAGTACTGGTACACATTTTATGCTACAGCGTACCTTTTGCCTGATGCAGTGGTCTGATTGGTCTGGTCTATTTATTTGCACGTAAAAATACAGATTGATCCAAAAAACCCACAAATACTGCAAATGCACGTTGAAAACTGATGTCGTTCTAAGCGAGATGGCACAAGGTCATTTACAAGCATCTGCATGTGGCAAATTGAGTAAAAGCTGTCTCAACACGCTGTACAGTGGCACCAACTCTATAAGACACATTTTGCACATCAGCGAGGCACCAACAGCTTTGACAAAACATCGATATTTGGCATCCTGGAAATGAGTTTACTTTTCCTGTTATGACACCGGCATCTGCTGCACAGCAAGATAAGCACTTAGTCCCCCAAAAATCCAGATCCAATGTCCCCCGTAGCAGGTAACAAAGAAACGAGGAGCCACGTATTACTGCAGCACCTTCACCGAGAGCTGCAGGTACAGCTAGGTTTTCCACTGAGCCGACTGAGTCAAACACTGGGTCTGCTGTGGATTTCCATGGCAACTACCCACCCAGGAGCTATATATTCTGTTGCCTGCAGTGGCTCTCACGTTATCATTAATCATATCTGCTGTGTCTTCAGCTGTTACTGCTGCGGAGGGGGCTAAACAGGAAAAACACATTCTGTGAGCGTCATGATTGTGGTTTCCTGTCCAAAGCGTATCTCTCTGTACTATCTGTGGTGTCATTGTTGTGTGCTGGCTTTACCTCCAGAAGTAAAAACACATACATGAAGACAATGGCTAATATATAGCATGTGTTCCTTCTCTGCTTCTGCGACTTAAAGGTCACTGAATGCAATCACTCCCCACAGATTTTTTTTCTGCATGTGGTAGTGTTGAGGCTACCAGGCTAGCTCATAGTATGTGACTCCAGAGTGTAATTTAATACAGCTAGCAAAGTGCCCGGGGACTCCCACATGGTCATATGGATGAAACTAAAGCCGATGGAATCCTGAAAACAAATGAGAAGTAATATGAAAACTTTATTGGTTTATTTGATTTTCTGGCCATGCTCGTAACAGTAAACCAAACGACACAGCATCCACACATGAAATCAAACAAGACTTTATTTTCTTAGCTGGTTATAATGTGGAGAAAATGTCCTTAAATCAGCGATCTGCAGGGAGGCGACAGAATTACTCTTGTGATGATGTTTTTATGAGACAATGAGTGCTGGATTTTGTTACCCAGTAAAACAAATCACCAAATGGGATGATGATACATGGCTTGGTCTGGACAGCGCCGATGCACTAATGGTCAACTTAATATTTTATTAATAAAGATTAGACTAGGAAAATGGTTTCCTTTTTTAAAAGGGCTTCTTGCATTTTTCATAGCGGGGTGGGCGTGGTCTACTGTGGGATGTTTTGTCATCAAGGGCTGCACGTTTACAACCCGACATGGTTTAACCACAGAAATTAAGAAGAAATCAAAGAAAAATGAATTGTTATTGATAGGAACAAAGAGATGCACATGACACTGTCCTGCACTGCTGTGCTGCAAGTTTGAATGCACTGTAACAATCGATGTAAAATCAAAAAACACTGCATGCTCACTGGCTAACAATTTATGAATGAAAAGTTGTTAGCCAGTGAGGACTCCCCATGATAATCCTGGAACTACAGATGAGGCCCATAATATCATCAGGAAGCTTTTTACTGAGCACACAGAGTAAGAGAGCCAAGGACCTTTTCCTCATAGGCTTTCTTTACAACCAGAAGTAACCAGAGGAGTCGCCCTCTGTTGGCCAATAAAAAGAATGCAGGTGTAAGGTACGTCTGTGGTGGCTTCGTCAGTCTTTAAGCGCTCTCTGTGCAATGGTAATATTTCTGTTTGGGCCTTGGTAGATAAAACAGGCTTTTCTCTAGTCCTAATGTTAGGCCCCAGTGACACAGGCCTAGAAACCAGCTTGGCAACCATTTGGCAACTGGTGGTTGTTTATTCTCTGACTGGTTGGTGAGTGGTCACTAGCAGTGGTTGTGAAAGCATTGCTAGGGACTGGTCAGTGACTCCCCCAGTAACCACCAGTTGTTAGAGAAAAGTATGTATTCCATGACCAGTTGGCAAGTGTTTGCTGGAGGTTGTTAGATTAGACATAAAGAGGTGTATAAGATAAGATAAGATAACCTTTATTAGTCCCACACGTGGGAAATTTGTTTTGTCACAGCAGGAAGTGGACAGTGCAAAAGTTATGAGGCAAAAATTAGAATACAATAAGAATAAATACAGTACACAACTGTACAGAATAGAATAAAATAAAATACTATATACAGTAGAATAAAATAAAATAAATATACAATAAGATAAAAATAGAATACAAATACAAATACTATAGTGCTGCACCTCCTTGTGATTTCTTTTGATGCTTGCAGATTGGATGCCAGTAGTTTGCATGCATTCTGCAAACACTCGCAAACTAGCCAAGCAGAAGCAAAACTGTGAAAAGTGCCACGCGAACTGGAAGACGGGGAGCATTTGCCTTCAGCCTGGCACCATTTAAAATGCGTCAGTTGCAATGATAATGCATGCTTACTTTGATGGTAAACGCCCCGTGTTTCTGGTTTCACCATGGCTTGGCAAAAAGTGGCGAGTGATTTGCAGAAAAGTTGACAAACTACTGCAGAACAAAGGAATCACAAGGAGGTTTTTGGTATCTTTGTGACTGATTGCACCTACAGCCAGGCACAACTGTCAAAATGGTGACTGAATGCACATTTTTTCTCTAGCCCTTAGCTGTCCAAGATATCAGCTTAGAACATAACAACATACGTAGCTCCTCACTAGCAAAACCTTGCTACTGGAAATGTAATCAGGTTTTGTTTTTGTCCGTATGAGGAGGCTGTGTTGGGGTATCGTGCTGGAAGGTGCTTTTTCGTCGACACTGCAGTGATTAGTGGACTCCATTTTTAAGGTAGTGATAGTTGGCACAGTTTACTGTTTCAGTAAACTGTGCAGCTCAGCGGAAGAGAGAAACTAAGGCAGGGCACACCCTTCAGATTTTCCTGGAAAATTAACCCCGAGTCTGTGACTAGAAATCAGTTTACAGACATTTTTAAGGAACAGAGTGCTCAGATGGTCTGTTCTGTCTGTGCTACTCCCGAAAGTTACTCCTATACAAGGAGGCCTACATAAAAATATTCTTTTGAAATATTTCAAGCAGGTGTCAAAACCTTTTTTTTTTTTTTTTACCAGTCATGTCCTCTTTGTGCAATGTGTTTACAGATAAGTGATGTTCTGCATCTGGGGTTTATAGGAAAGCAGGAACTGTTTTATAGCATTTTTCTGAACAAAGACACAGAGTGTTGTAAAAAAAAGTCTAGTAAAACATGACACTGTAAAAAAGAGCACACATGTTCTCTTCCCCATAAAGCCAGAGTTAGCGCTCTTGTTGCACAAAATCATAATTACATCAGAGCCCATGGATTGGTAACAGACCGTTAAACAGTTGTACGGGACCCTAATTACACCATCACACTGATGCATAAAAGCACAGCCACACACTGAGCGGGCGTGGGCCCGTATTACAGAGTGCAGCAGGCAGCTCTGCCTGTCTATAGCTTGGGTTGATTATTCCAGACATGCTCTATTAGCCTGGCCCCAGGTGGGGCCTCGATCAATGGTGTTTAAATGATGGTGACGCTCTCCATTGCTTGTGAATGCATTAGCCCTAGCATTGTAGAGAATCAATGTGGCTGCACAGGCAGTAGAGCTCAGTGCAGCACATCAGAGTGTCAAACTGACTCACTGTGACTTTATGAGGCCCTCCTGTAAATATAATTTCTCACGTGACAACCACAAGTGAGTGTGAATAAAAGCTGGTCCTGCAGGTTACATATAGCCGTGCATGCATGTGTGAGTGCATGCATGATCAACACATGATCGCATGAAGAGATGTGTTGGTGAGTCACCTTGGTGCACTTGTGAAGTGTAAACAGGGAGAAGCTCTCAGCGACTGCTCTCCTGAGGGCTTACCCAGTGCGACAGCCGTGACATTTCCTCAGAGCGCAGAGGCTGTGGCTGCCACGCTGCAGACGCAACACTTCCTCCCTTGCCACGGGCACAGATCTGGGGCACTCTCTGCATCTCCTCTTCCTCCTCCCTGAAGCAGACACCTGACACTTTTGGTTTCTACTTTGCAAAAGAGCAGAGAAATGTTCTGCATTTGATAACTGTGACTCGGTCTACGGTGCTGTTCTGTTTTTTCACTTATGTGAAAAATTTTCAATTTACACAAAATGTTGCAATTTTTACTCTCTAACTTTTTAAACCCAAGGAATGCATTTGCAGCAAAAGGGCACATCTGAAATGATCCCTGAACCCTGATGAAATTTGAAACGACACAGACCGTGGCACCCTGAGACTCTCCGAGGCCAAGCTCATCGCTAGGAGAATGTTGATCATCAGCGTTAATTACCCTCTTAATCCCAGAAGAGATCTGCTTAATTACTGGCCCTTTGCAACTAACAAGCTTTACATGTCATGCCCTTATTTGGGTTTTATTAATCAGCAAGAGACCAACATGAAGCAGCACAGCACAGGAGGCTCAGGAAACCACCTTTCGAAGAAAGAAAGCATCTGCCTGGCTTCACATGCTCACTACCAGTTCTTGTTGTGCTTTTTATAATAGAATCAAGGTTTTACTAGTTGAACCACATGCAGACTGTACACAAGCTTTGGAGCTTGATGGCTGTTACTGAAATCAAATATTCCTTAAGGGTGAAAAAGAACAAGTTTGTGCAACCATGTTTGAAGACAAAAAATCTTTTATGCATGAGCGAACAGCTATTCCTGCCAGTATGATGAGTCACAGAAAAAAGGCGAAATGATGGGAACGACAGCAATCATTTTTACCCAACATTATTACTGGTATTTGTGCAGGACTCCCTGCTGACCACCACATATGTGATCCATCTGTGTACAAGGGTTGATTGCAAAATTGTGTCACTTTTAGTGCAACTATTTTTAGAGCTTTTCTAGAAGTACTATCCTGACCACTTGTGTCCTCTACGATACTTGTTGGATGCATAGGAGGTATAAACCAGTGTGATATGACTCAGTGCTTAGTCAAGCCTCAAGATGAGCATTTTATACTTTGCCAGCTGGTGTTTTGAAATCAGATGTGTTGCGGGAGAGGCGGATAAGATTGACAGTACACACATTCACAAAGTTTACACAAAATAACCAAACAGTAACCAGACTTTAAATCATATTTGTAGAAATCAGAAGTTTTCAAAAGCTTGGCAAAAAAGGTTCGTCTTCAGCTTAAGATAAGATCACTAAATCTTTTTGGACCTGGAAACCATCTTTCATACTTTCTACGGTTGGATCTCCTCCTCTGTGAAATTAGCAACCCTCCACCTTTAGTCAGCCTCAGTCTTAGGGGTTTGCACCAGAAAACACCTTTTAATTACTTGGTCACCAATAATTTGCATAAAATGATGGCGACTTGTCTGCAAACATTCAACATTCACTCTCTGAGTGGTAGTGAAACTGGAAAAAGTGCAAATCAAACCAGAAACAGAGAAGTAAATGTAAATGTGCCTTGGCACTCCAGCTAACATGTTAAAAAAGTGCAGGTTTCACTACAACTTGGAGAGTTTGCAAGTGTTTGCAGACAAGTTGCCATCTTCCATGCAAACTACAGGTGACTGTGGCAACCTGTTAGCAACCAAAACAAGTAGGTTTTCAGTACTAATTTCACCTTGCCACCACTGTGAACCTCCAGGAACCACTTGCCAACTAGCTGGAGAATGCACATTTGTCTCTTGTGACCAGTAGTTGCCCAGTGTAACTGGGCCCTTGTTCACGTTACTCTACAACACCACACATCCACAATAATGGCCAAGTTAATGTCATGTCTGTGCAGTGTTGGGAAGGTTACTTTTAAAATGTATTCCATTACAGATTACCGAATACATGCCCCAAAATGTATTCTGTAACGTATTCTGTTACGTTACTCAATGACAGTAACGTATTCTGAATACTTTGGATTACTTAATATATTATCATGCTTTTTACAACTACGTGAATGTACTATTGCTGTGTGATTTATTACTATTACTGAAGGTCCGCGACTCCAAACTGTAGTAAAGGGACCTCTGACTAATACGGCGGGGTCCCTGTCGGCTCGTAGCCGAAAAATAGCTTTACTTTGTTGTGTGGGTCAATTTTTCTTGCGAGAGACAGAGAGAGGCGTTGAAAGGCTGCTCCAACGGAACTTATTGTTTTCGGAGGAAAACACGAACACGGTGTACAGTCGAGTCTTAATAGCTTACTTACAACTGGGCTCGTCAGGCTCTCTTCTTGGCTGCAGTGGTTATTATTATATTTACATGCTTCCAGCTCCCGTTTCTGCTCGATGACAACTCGTACCTTTCCACTCGCCTTTTTCTCCCTCCTCGCGCTCACAGACACATAACGTGTATGGCAGTCCATTCTCCCTGCAGCACGGACTACACTGCCCATGATGCTACATTCTTTAGAGCTATGCTTGTAGCATTCTGCCTGTTAGCTTAGCACAACAACAACAACGAAAAGGCGCTCTCTCACCCAGGAAACACACAGTCGCAGAGAGAGAGAGAGAGCGTAGCCCTGTAACCATGGCAACCGTAACGCTGCCGCCTGGAACAACAGAACGTAGCTGTCAAACAAAACCCAAACAGTCCTGACCCGCGACAAAATGAAACAGGAAAGTACCGCAGTGTAATCCATTTATTTCAACAAAGTAACTGTATTCTGAATACCACCTTTTTAAACGGTAACTGTAACGGAATACAGTTACTCATATTTTGTATTTTAAATACGTAACGGCGGTACATGTATTCCGTTACTCCCCAACACTGACGGTGTGTGATTCCAAAACCTAAATACACCCAGACGCCTTTTGCAACCAAAGAATTGCCCCCTGCTGGCCATTAAGAAGAATGCAGCCTTAAGGCACTAACGCATTGGCTCCATTTTTAATACAAGTGTGCACTTTGTCCATCTTTTATGTGGTCTCTGGTTCGATCTCTTCTGTGAGTGTTACAAGGACTAAAATCTAGCAAGTGCGACTAACGCCAAGTAAAGTGTTGGTGTAGCCAACAAACCCATGTGCCAGCGCACCTGAAACCAGTTAGGGCTTTTGATTTTTATCTGTAGATGTTTGACTTGGAAGTCTTTTGTTGCCTTGAGCCATTATCTTAAGACCCAGATAAGCCTTGGGAGAAAAACAAAGAGAGCGATTAGATAAGTTTCCTCAAGCACTGCCACCTGTGTACGCCTCCACCTAAAACATCTGGAGATCAAACCTATTTATTGTTAAATTCTTCTCTCGCTCCAGCTGAACATGATGCTGAAATGCCCGAGGACTCCGTTTTCAGCCCACAGTGTTTGTGTGGCACAAATGCTGATTGATGATTCAGTTTTAGAAAGGCATGCTGCAGCTTTTCACACTGTCCTGACTCAAACTGTGGGCGACTGAATAAAGCTACTCTTCTCCTGCTGTAATTAAGAGAAGTTCCTGGGCTTTTGCCTCATGCTGCCACTTACACATTAAACCTGGCATGAATGGTATCTCTCAGTAGAGGTGCCAGTGTTGGTCAATTTGTGCCCGTGTTATCAGGGTGGGGTTGCACTGATAATTTAATCTGTCTGGGCCTGTGTGTGTGTGTCTCGTTCAATCTTGCAACAGTACATCTCAGTTGTTCTTGCCCGAAGGAACGTTTATTATTGTGCACATGAGTACAGGAGAGGGATGAATAATGTGCTGTTCATTAACTTTGTTTTGACGCTCCAAGGTTTATGGCATGCACCTCCTCGACATAGCATTCAAAACTGCCTAACCCACTTCAAGGCGTCTCTCAGGCCTCCTCCGAGTGTTACATCATATGGAGTGTGTGACATGAGACTTGCAGAGTTGCTCAAACAATGTTGCTCAAAGGCTGTATTGTGCAACACCCAGCCAGGGTCTGAAATTCACACAAACGATCGATCTCAATATGTTTTAATCGAGGGCTCTCTCACGCAGACTCTGATTGAATCTCAGGGTGATAGCACCAGCTCCACACCCGTAATCCACTTAACGTATCTTGCAGTTGCTTGTCACAGTGTTTAGTTTTTATTTCCCTTTCTGAGGTCATTTAAGTGGTGATAACAGCTGCTGGTATTGCAGTGAGTCACTCTGGGCCAAGGTCGCCATTAAGCCGTGTCAACAACAGCAAGGCCCAGCATACTTGACGTACAAGGTAAGACAACAAGGAAGCTGGAGCTCTGCCATCATCCGAGAGAGTGCAAATCCAAAGATTAGCCCAGGTGTAAAAACTAATATTTATGGCTCGATGTTTGAAAGATATGTTCTTGTGACGTTCATAATCTTTTAATGCAAGTGTCAGATTACATTATGATTGAAATTGCCAAAGAAAACAATAATTTTTTGAAAAAATAACCGCAGAGATTAAAACTTGTTCCATGTTTTGTGAATCTGAGGTCAGCTTCTTTCCCGTCAACCACCCGGCACTGTCAAGGACGCCGACACAGACCAGCTTCTGCGGCATCTGAGGAATTTTGATGCCGCAGCACACCACATGTTGTTTTGTCTAAACGAGGTCAACGCTCATGCTGGCAAAACACAATTGTTATTGCTAACAAACAGGTTAGTGAACATAGCCCATTGTCGCCTCCCCCATGAGGATAATATTAACATCTGAAACCTCAAGAACATGTAATAAATAGTTTTCGTGCCTTGAGGGAGAAAACAGTGCGGTTTCCTAAGGCATTAGAAACAAATCTCCAGGACTGGTGCCTGACCTTTGACCCCTGCTTTGGTTCCCAACAGGGATCAACTGAGTATGAGATTCATTATCATTTCAGCAGTTTACAAAACTGGATTTTGTACGTCTCAGCAACCAAACCCGCAGGCCTGCTTGCAGCCAAGATGTGCACAACTTCCTTGGCCTCCTGAATGTCCCAGCATGCCTTTCAGCGTGTGGTTGAATAAGGTCTTTTGTGTGTCTGAGTTTGGCTACACTTTACTTCCTTTCAGTAATGACTTGTGCTCACTGCTTTTTAGTTGGAAAGTTTCAGAGTAAGTTAATGTGATACATGAAACTGTACAAAAAAAAAAGTTTCACCAATTTAAAATGTCAAGAGTTATTTAAAGCAGAAGTTTATACCATTTTCATATGTTGTAGTCATGCCATATGAACTAAAAAAAACAACCCTTCCCTACTCATGTCATGTTTAAATACGTTCAGCAGACAGACAGCTTATCATTTCTACATTTCTATTAACTCTTTCAGGCATCCATGTTTAAACTATTGTGCTATTTCAGCTATTTATCCAATGTTTAGCTGCTAACAGCAATTTAGCAACCAATTCCACTGACTTATGTTGAGCTAACAGTTTTATTTTTACTGTTTGCTAACAATGTCAGCTGTTAAATCATATTTTAAGATGTTAACACAAACTATTACCTGACAGCAGTTTAATTTGCTGGCAGACCTTTAACTAAAGAGTTTACCACTTTTCATTAATCATTTTCACTGTCCATTGTAGTTCAACTCTTTGTTATGTTTAGCTAATAATTCTCTTCATACTGTTAGTAATAACTTCAAGTATTAGCCATAAATTAGCTAGTTATGGTCAGGTTAACAACAGAAGATGACACGTGGCACTGTTTCATTTCATTAACAAAAATTAAACCAAAATGCAAATGCAGTCATATGAAAAGCTAAGTGCACCCTTAATGCTACCATAAGAGTTAAGATGGGAAGTTGCAACCAGATATTGCTAATGAAATAGTAAGTGTGAAGACCTTTATAGTTTTGGTAGTTTGCCTGTCTGGATCGTTCATGGTAACGCAACGCCAAAGAGGCAAGACTTGAGGATCAGCTTTATGGAAGCATCTGTTTGAAAGGTTATAAGAGCATTTTCAAATAATTTGAAGTAAACCATTCTACAGTGAGCAAGATTATTCACAAGTAGAAAGGATTCAAGACAGTTACCATTCTTTCGTTGAGTGGACCCCAAGGTCAGACCATGCAGTGCTCAGAGAAACTGCAAAACCCCAAAGAACATCTCTGACTCTACAGGGCTCATTTAGCATGTTATATGTCAAATTTCATGACAGTAAAGTTAGAAAAAGAAAAGACTGAGCAAATATGGACTGTTTGGCAGAGTTTCCAGGAGAAAGCCTCTTCTGACTAAAAAGAACATGGCAGCATGGCATATGTTTGCAAAGCTCCATCTGAACAAAGCCAAAACCTCTGGAACGACGTCCTTTGGACAGATGAGACCAAAGTGGAGCACCACATTTACACCACCACAAACACATATAACTGTGAGCACAGTGGTGGAGGCATGATGACTTGGGGTTGTTTTGCAGCCACAGGCCCTAGGCACCTTGCAGTTATTGAGCAGACCATGAGCTACTCTGTATACAAGAGTCAAAGGTAAGGCCAGCTGACAGCTAAATGGTAAATGGCCTGTATTTATATAGCGCTTTACTAGTCCCTAAGGACCCCAAAGCGCTTTACATATCCAGTCATCCACCCATTCACGCACACATTCACACATTGGTGATGGCAAGCTACATTGTAGCCACAGCCACCCTGGGGCGCACTGACAGAGGCGAGGCTGCCGGACACTGGCGCCACCGGGCCCTCTGACCACCACCAGTAGGCAACGGGTGAAGTGTCTTGCCCAAGGACACAACGACCGAGACTGTCCAAGCCGGGGCTCGAACCGGCAACCTTCCGATTACAAGGCGAACTGCCAACTCTTGAGCCACGATCGCCCCAGCTAAAGGTTGGTCCAAATTGGGTGATGCAACAGGACAATGATCCTAAGCACAGCAGCAAACCTGCAAAAAAATGGCTGAAAAAGAAAAGAAATCAACGTGCTGCAATGGGCTAGTCAAAGTCCAGACCTCAATCCAGTTAAAATATTGTGGTAGGACCAAAGAAAGATGGGCCAAAGGTCCACAATGATGTGAGACTTCATGTTTTTGCTGCTAAAGGTGCATCTAGAACAGACTTGGCCAACTCCAGGCCTCGAGGGCCGGTGTCCTTCAGGTTTTAGATCTCACCCTGGATCTACACACCTGAATCAAATGACTAGTTCATTACCAGGCTTCTGAAGAACTTCAAAACATGTTGAGGAGGTAATTTAGCCATTTAAATCAGCTGTGATGGATCAAGGACGCATCTAAAACCTGTAGGACACTGGCCCTCGAGGCCTGGGTTTATACACCACTGATCTAGAAGCTACAGAATAATGGGACGACTTAGTTATGAAGAATTATTGACACACTAATAGATTTTCAAAACATTTTATATCAGTGGATATGCCAGTCTACCATTGTGTCCCAGTCCCATGTGGTTTGAGTCACACTGTCAAAATCTTGCAGCCTGTCTGTTTAATCTTCACTGCAAACTATTAAATATATCTTACCTAATGTGTTTAATTAGAGAGCTTTAGTGCTCCTCTCATTAGAGCCTGTTGTGAAAATGAAATCAATCTAAACAAAGGGGTAACTAATATGGAAACTGATGGTTGGGGGAAATGACTGTATTCTCTCTTTCACTTCTGATACACAATGCTGCTTGTAAACTCTAGGAACCAGGGAGGAAACAGTGGACATTTTAGGTCATCTATTTTTTGCTGTTTTATCACAATAAAAACTGCAGGCTACAGTCAAACCTCTTTTATTGTCAGATAAAGTAGCTCCAGTCACAGACTTAGCAGACTGAGTCACTGATATCGTGCAAGCAATGTAGGTCAACATCCAGTCAATAAAGATAATGACACCAGATTTACTTACAGTGTGTACGTTATAATCTCAATCATAAAGATACAGCCAGTTACTGTTGTTGAGGCCTGGGAGATTATATCTCTGTTTGTGTGCGCACAAACCAACACGTCAGTGTTGTCCTCGTGTTTACAACAAAAGTTCAAAGTATGAGAGCTATTCGTGTGGGCCGGTGAAATGTTCTGTTATGTTGAGTTTTGCAGGTTCCCTCTCGACCCACTGGAGTATCTGTGCTGGTGCTTCTGCACAAGGAAGTCAAGGAGCTGATTGCTCTTCCTGTTTTTGGGTTCAAAGCTTGGGCCAGGCAGCACTCTTTTCTGCCAAGTTTCCACCACCTGTGTATCAAAGGTGAGGCCACGTTGTTCTGAGGTCTGAATTAGTGAATTATGAAGGTTTATGGCCAGAACACTTGTTTATAGTAGCAGATATTTCCAATGAAAACAAGTCATTAGGCACAACAATGAGCCATGAAGGGACTCGTAAGGATCTCTGATTTTTGGGGTACTGCTTCTAAATCTAAATCGTCCAAAATGCTTGCTTTAAAGATTTTAGCCGTTGTTGGGTGAATAGAATCCCAGATGCTTGAGTGCCCCTTGGTTTTAGCAGGGATAAACAGCTGGCCCCTGTGTCTTTGTTGTCCGTTCAAGCCCCCTCCTTGCGTTCAGACGTGTGCCTGCACCCCCCTCCATCCACTCCACCTCCAACGTCGTAAGTTCGACTGGACCCCTGCCCAGGCGAGCACCGACTCACCCTCTTTGTCTGCAGATCTGGCGCATGAGCGGCTCTGGCAACTGGCACGGTGGGCCGAGTTCCAAACGCCACCCACGCCCCTATTGTTCCCCGTGCCCTTTTTTTTACCCCCTAAAAAACTCCCTGCTCTCAAGCGTAGGCATGCCGCCAAGACGGGTACAACAACAATCATGGCGTCAGTGCTCATGTGTAATGCGTGCGCTGCGACTGCCTCATTTGGCACAGCAGCATTGTTGTTACAACAAATTATTCGAACATCTTGAAACCAATGAGATCCCCATTTGCAACATTATTGAATGTAATGAAACATGACATACATGTTGATCTTTTTTTTTTTTAAAGTGTTCAAAGGCTAAAAGCCTGTTTACACTCACTATATGACACAAAATAGTGCACACATATAACCAAAACCAAAACCACATGATGCAAAAAAAAGCATCAAAAAATCCCTGGGGAAAGCCATATTTCACCACAAACAACAAGATCTAATGAGGCCTCAAATGTCAACCAAATGTCTGCAATTGTGCAACCTCATAACAACATTCCTCTCCAGAAACATTATGATAAGAGCTGAAGTTTGTTCTTTTTTCCCCTTTTAACTGTAGCATGGATGAATACAGGCAATAAAAAGTGGTACACCACTTGTGCGAAGAGGTGAGAAAACACAGATATCGCCTCGTCTTCTGCAATTGCTCTCATCAGAATGTAAATGTTTAGATTGGCAGGAGAAAGCTGAGGTTTCACCCCCACCCCCATCTGTTACACAGCAGATTAGCATTCCGATGGAGTTCGGACCTCGCTGGATGAAGGTGGGGAGAAAACTGATGTGGGCTGGGAGGGAATGTCAGCTGTGAGCTCGAGCGCCCCCGCCATGCCAGGCAAATGAATTCATGAGCAAGACAAATGGTGGTCTGATAACATTTACCCCAGAGGCTCGCTTTTCTTGGGTATTTAATTTAACCAAAGCAGCTGATTGAAGCTTGAGTATATCCCTAACTCAGGGATGTATATGTAAAATCGAACAGACTCCACCATTGCAGCCAAAACAATCACTAGTGGGAGCCAGTGCAGTGAATCCCCACTCAATCCAAACTTTGTTTTTATTTGATTAAGACGGAGTATTTCTCCACCCCGTGGCATTGTTATGAACATTGCTTGGCCCTCGGCTCCAATGAGAAATTTGAGACAAAGCAGAAGTGGATCAACGTGAGAGATGGAGAGAAAGCTGGGTGGGGTGGGGGCGTGTTGAAAGAGGTCTGCCACAATCCCCAAAGAATCCTCTTCTCCTTGTACATCCACCCTCCCCCAGCTTCTCCTCCTCAGAGGTCAGCACGGGGTTGCTTCCCAGAAACAAGCCGACCCTCAATCTCTCTGTCTTTCCCTTACAAATCCACCCAAACACAAGAGCGCTCGTAGCCCCGAGGGCAACAAAAACTGTGCGCCTGATGTAGCTGGATGGTTTACACACAGCTAAGGAATGTTTCAAGTGTGTGTGAGGAGTGATATGTGTCATCTGCAGTGTGTACGGTTGAGGTTCTGTGCGAATTTGTGTGAGGTCCTGTCATCCTTTTTGTTACGGTACACAAAGCTCACTGTCAGATTGCTTACCTGTGTTAGGAAGTCGGTTGTTGGTGTGACTCAAACAACCGCATTTCTGAATAGTTTTCATTGTCAGAGTTGGTGCTCTTGTAAGCTGTTACAAACAAGCAGACAATGCTTGTTGTGGTGCTGAAAGCTTTGTGATAGCTTACAGGATTACTGCAGCTGGTAAACTAACTGCTAACTGAGCAGACTGGAGTAACACCATTTTGCTAGTCACAACAGCTCTCTGGGTCTTTTTGTATTTTGTCTGTAGAAATGTTTTGTTCTTACTCAATATTGTTTCACTGAAGAGGAAACAAAAGCTAGTTAGTGTGCTAGCTAATTAGCTTAACTGTGACCGCAATGCTGATCATTCATTTTCTTTTGTTTTACCTCATTTTGACTTCAGTAAATTCATCTGTTTTAAGCCAAAATAGGACACTGGTAGTTCTTTAATATAGTATTCAAATATCGCTTTAGCTCTCATATTTTC
Source organism: Aulonocara sp. 'chitande type north' Nkhata Bay (assembly GCF_057382095.1). Lineage (NCBI taxonomy): Eukaryota > Metazoa > Chordata > Actinopteri > Cichliformes > Cichlidae > Aulonocara > Aulonocara sp. 'chitande type north' Nkhata Bay. The sequence goes on along the minus strand of NC_141365.1, from coordinate 50,202,812 downwards.
AGGGTGCCTGCTACTATGTGCTATTTCTAGCTAGTTTCTAGCTAGGTAGCACCTTTGACCAGCAATAAATGGTTACAACCTCATAACAATTTAAAGTTTTAGAAAAAATTTATATGACAGGTGTAAATATGGAGAATTAGTCAAAAGCTTCTTTGTATACACCACTGACTTTCCTCCACAGTGTTTTTACTACCATAAAGCCAAAAGAGCGGTAGGGGTTAGGGTTCATGTGAATTTGTAGCCACTTTTTTCAGATTACTCTAACATCATTTATATGAGCAGCAAATTCAGTGTTAATTGCACATTTTTCCATTTTCATTCAAATGTTTGCAAAAGTTCCTAGACTGCAATTGGTGCTGAAGTGATCCCAGAAGCTTGAATTTTCTGGATCATGTGCCAAGTGAATTATTTCCATTCACTCACCATATTTGTGGTCAATTTTGGTTCTCCTTCCATGATGACTGCGTGATTTGTTCTCTGAAAAGTCAACATTGTGTGATGGCTAGCTAGTAGACAACAGGGTTCGTTTACTTCTCCAAACTCACAAAAGTGAACCTTGATATTTATTGGCTGAGGATCTAAATCTCTTTTATGCCCGTTTTGACAGGGAGAACATCGACCCTGTCCTGTCCCCTCTCCCCTCAACCGACCCTGCTCCGGTCCTGAGCACTCATGAGCTGAGGCGTGTGTTCCGGAGCATTAACACCAGGAAGGCGGCCGGGCCGGATGGAGTGCTGGGCCGGGTGCTAAAAGACTGTGCTGCGGACCTGGCGGACGTCTTCACCTCTATATATAACACCTCGTTGTCCTGTTCACTGGTACCATCCTGTTTCAAAGCAGCAACCATCGTTCCCATCCCAAAACAGTCAAATGTCACATGTCTGAACGATTTCAGACCTGTGGCACTCACCCCCATTCCCGCCAAATGCCTGGAGAGACTGGTCATTAAACACATCAGAGCTGCTTTTCCACCATCCCTGGACTCGCACCAGTTTGCATACAGGGAGAACCGGTCAACCGAGGATGCGATCGCCACAGTGCTGCACACATTACTGAAGCACTTGGAACACAGGAACACCTATGCACGGCTCCTCTTTGTAGACTACAGCTCGGCTTTTAATACCATCCGGCCATACAAACTCCGTCCCAAACTCCACCAACTGGGACTTAACTCCTCTCTGTGCAACTGGTTTGTGGACTTCCTCACTAACCGTAGACAGAGTGTCAGAGTGGGTAAGAACACCTCTTCCACCCTTGTGGTCAACACCGGTGCCCCTCAGGGGTGTGTTCTGAGCCCTCTGCTATACACTCTCTTCACCCATGACTGTATTTCCTCCTGCGCGTCCAATCTCATTGTTAAGTTTGCAGATGACACTACAGTGCTCGGACTTATATCCAACAATGATGAGACAAACTATAGGACAGAGGTGCAACAACTAGAGTCATGGTGCCACGACAATAACTTGGTCTTAAACACCAAAAAGACCAAGGAGATCATTGTAGATTTCCGGAAGAGGGGCCATAACAACCATCTGCCTCTCTTCATTGGCAGTGAGGCGGTGGAGAGGGTGAGCAGTTTTAAATTCTTGGGGGTAACTGTGACCTGTCCTGGGGCAACCATATCACCTCAGTTGTACGGAAGGCCCAACAGCGCCTCTACTACCCAAACGCAATTTCATTGTTCTTGACAATGACAATAAATAAATAAATACTAAATACTAATACTATACTAAAAAAGTGCCAATATATAACTGATTATAACAATTACACTGAAGCAAGCTGATGATCCTGTCGAATTCTGATGTTTAAAACACTGAAATAACTGGACCTTTCAGCTATGTGCAGGTAGATATTAACACTCCTTAAAAAGATTTAATCAAAAAAAAAAAAAGCCAGTGCAGAGAAACCTTTAGTGAAATGTTGAGCATGGACAGTTTTTCACTGATTACAGTTTGGTATTGCTATGCTTGGTATTGCTTCCAGTTGCTTTGTAACATTAACATGGTTTAAATCCTGTGCCTATTACAAAAAGCTCTGCACTGTTTTAGCTTCTGTTTGTATGGTAAAGTTACAAATTGTATTTCTTGGATCATTTTGATTGTTCTTGAAACAACATTCTGATCTTGGGATGTTGAAATGCACCTCTGTTTTTGGATGTAAATGACCTGGGGGCAGATTTCAGTTGCATTCTGGCAGATGAACAACAAATGTGAGCCAGCTATGGTTCAGATGGGCTTTCGGATAAAATATGAGTTTCTAGCCATGGGAGGATTGAGCTTAAACAGGATCATCTCCAATGATCTTAGGTCAACTCTTCATTGTGGCTGATGGTAAACTGAGCATGAAAGCACAGTGACTCTCTGCAGACCCTACGTGAACATCTGTATTGGATCTACCTGTGTAATCTATTGTAGGACAGTATTGTTATGCTAATACTTACCGATGCAGCCTGTAGGCAAAGCTAGGCTCTTGAAGTAATTACCTTCCATTTTCAGTTTTCAAGTACCTAAAATGAATAGACTTAATGCAAACATAGTGGTGTTATCAGTGTAACTATGCAGAACAAGGACTTTGCTAACTTTTGAGTCATGAAAAGGAAACAGTGATAGCTTGATAGGTTTGGTGACATTGTGGGACTCAGTGGAGACAAGTGCAAGAGTAGTTTTAAAGTTCCGCACTAAAAGGGCAATGAGATTAGACAGTGTTGAAATCAAACATCAAGTTTCCCTGACAATGCAAGGTCTGTCAACTCTCCAGCTCCTGATATGGAAACAATAGGGAAACTGGCAGCCTCTCGCATTCCTGCATCCACCAGACAAGTGGCCTAATAGACAGCTCATAGCCATGCGAAACAAATCTATTTTCACATTGATGGGAACAGCTCTGCTAAATGGACTCCTGCTTTTTGTACTTCTGTGTCATATCAGGGCTTGCCCGGGCTCGGCAGCAGGAGCACCCAGTTGCCAGAGGGTTGAAATGCTTTAGCTGGATTGCGAGGCCGGGCTTGGTGCCGATAAATAGGACAACTAGTGCTCCTAGCTACAGTAATGCTGCACATTGGGAGGCTCTCTGAACAGCTATGGCTTAACTTTTTTTTCCCTGTTTCCCCTGAACAGAAAAACATGCTGATACATGTTCCTAACAGCATACAGAGCTTAGGATGCTTTTACGGCTAAGAAGATTTTTCATGTTGGCTTAAGCATAGTGTTTTCATACAAATTGAGTCACTGGAAGCTAGCCTTGGCCAGTAAAGCCAAACAATGCAGAATTTGTTGTATTGCATCATTTTGATGATATGATATAATTGTGTTTTGCCTGCGAAGTATAGGAAAGTAAATCTAGCCACATATTTATTGCTAAATGAGCAAAATCAAGAAGAAGAGTGCATCTTAACTGGCACTACTCCACCGGCACCCACCAGCCTGTCAAAGAAAACACACTGAAACTCAGACACGCTAATCCTCTCTGACAAGATGCTGATCAGATAGAGCAGACTGCAGCCAGATACTTCAGACAAGACATGCAGGCCCTGTCAGACTCATGCAGTGTATGTATGTGTGTGTTTGACTTCAGGCTGGATGTTATGTAACTCATGACTGACAGACAGAAAGAAACACAGTCACACAGATTGGGTTTGAGGTACCCCAGGGCAATACAGTCCAGGTTTTCTGCTTTCTGCAGAGCTGACATGGCTTTCCTACATTTTAAGCATTTATTTGACACCCTCACAGATTGAAATGTTGGCGGAATAACAGGCACGGGTCCCGGCAAGGGCACTAAAAAAAGAGATGAAAAAACATTCGTTTTTATTGAAGTAGCAATAAAATGACTGAAGTTAAAACTGAACTTGCAGTTAAAGGTCTTTTAGAAAATACACTTCTCTATTTTTTTTTTTTTTTTGAGAACTACAGCCTGCAATTAGCCAGTCTGCTTCTGGTAAGCTAAAGTAATACATTTACAAGCATCTAAAGCTTACATTTTCTATCCAGTTAATCAGTACAGATGCTAAATATATGCAGGAATTCAGGCTAACTGTTTTTTGTGTGTGTGAATGGGTGGATGACTGGTTGTGTAAAGTGCTTTGGGGTGCTTAGGGACTAGTAAAAGCGCGTTGGAAGATGTATATCTGTGTGGGTTCTTTCCAAGCTTCTCAGACAGAAAGGATGATGTTGGCCTTCAAAATAAAAGCTGTTCCTTACTGCTGAAACTAACATGTTTTAAAAATGTCGGCTTCTACTTTGAAGTCAGGCGTTCTTAGTTTCAGGGTTGGTCGGCACTCGTCACAGTTTCACTTAGCAAGTACCGTATTTTTCGGACCATAAGGCGCACTATCGATGAACGGGTCTGTTTTCATACATAAGGTGCACCGGACTATAGGGCGCATTAAGTGAAACAAAACAGTCAGATAAGTCAAACTTTACTCAACTCATTCTTCTAGATTCCTCCACTTCTGCTCTATTCCCATGTTGTTGCAGTATATTAATGACTAACCTCGTATTGTGGATGGATTAGCTCGGTGGTTCTCCTGATTGAAGTTTGGTCCGTTTACAGCATCCTGCCATGCGATTGCATTTGTCCCTCACATTAACTTTTATAGAGTGGAAAAAAGTTAGCATTTATCCTCCAGCTTCACTGTGTTTATGTTATGCTAACATAGCTGTGTCGCTAGCGATCATTATATACCAGCTAGCCCAACTTCAGTAATGTTACAAAAGTCACTGCTGTTTAGTTAAGTGATAGCCGAGCTGTACGTTTGAATTTTCTCAGAAATCTGTCAGTCAGAACATGCTATATCATGTTTAGGTGGTAACCAGCGAGCTAACTTCCTGCTGTGTTCGTTTGACTTGGGACCTGAAGCAGACGGAGTTTAAGACCCAGATTACTCCACGAGGCTCCTGACTACGGTAGCTATAATGCTCTGACAATCCATCAAGCGGTGCGGCTACGTAGCTTACCAAAGTCGTACTAAAGCATTTTTGACAGATTTGTGAGCGCCGTGTACCACATAAAATTGGTTCGAGGTCAGTAAGAACAACCAGAATTCATACATAAGGCACAGATTATAAGGTGCACTGTTTTGAGAAAATTAAAGGATTTTAAGGGCACCTTATAGTCTGAAAAATACGGTACTGGGCAAGTGTTTGCTGCCAAGTTGGTGTCTGCTGTACAAACTACAGGTGACCACAGCAAACTGCTAGCAGTCAAAGTAATTGCAGGTTGTTGGTTTTTAGTGCAGCATTTATCTTTTTATCTTTTATATATCTTTAGTGCAGTTCATATCTCTGTTTGAGATTAATTTTACCCAATGACAGCAAGCAAGAACCTACCAACCAGTCCGGGAATATTAATTTTTTACCAGCAGTTGTTGCAAACCAGTCTCTAGGCCTGTGTTACTGAGGCTTAAAGTAACCCACTAAGGTACTGGAACTAAGGACTGGAAATAAATAACCTGGTTCTTCTAAAAGATAATTAGGGAGGCTCGGTATTTCAGTTTGCATGAGCTTTGCATTTGATTGATTCAGAGTAAAAAAAATGCTTTATATTTATACACGTGCTCTTTAGCTGCGCTTCACTTAAACCTATGTTTAAGTCCACCACTTCAGGTCTTGTCTTGTTAAGTCAGTACTCTCCAAAAGCCCCATTTCTTTTAGTGTGTCAACTTTTGGAAGCCTCCTGAAGGTCTGTGCTGTCTGTACTTTATGTACATGTTTTCCCTGTAGCAGAAAGAAATAGACAAAAAGCTGATGTCAGCTACAAAGCATTTAAAATCTGCAAGTGAAACAGGCAAAATCTGTGGTACCTTCTGAACTGTAATAACACTTTTTTTTTTACTTTGAAGTGCAATAGTCTTTGAAGTAGAGTGCTGTCTCGACAATCAGTAAGGAAGTTTATATATGGTTAATATGGAGAGCTGCAGTATTTTTATCTACTTCCTATTTTTAAATATGCAGTCTGTAATTAACAGCAAATTAAAGTGGTAAAACCCATTATTAGGTCTGTTTATTCCTGAAAGAAGAGACAAACCTCACCCTGTAATTCATTGTCTGCGTGTCCTAAACACGAGTTTTCCATTGAAACAACTTGTCTGGTCACTTTTGAAGTCATGCTACAGTATGTGCAGCATTGTGATGGAGATTTATAGCCTTCATTCTGCATTCATTCAGCAGGTTATAGCACTGTACTATCAAGTCTGACAAAAGGTTGAAATCTATAATAAAACATGAGTGCCACGAGTGGGAGTGGACAAACCTATGAGGAATTGAAAACTTGTGGTTATAGCACAAATGTAAAGGTCACGGGAAAGCGGATCTCCTCGCAGACAAAAGGCGAACAACTTGTTTTCATGGGAACTGGAGTAGCAGTGGGTACGCTGTGTTTTGTTTGCTGGGTCTAGAGTACAGTTACAAAACCACTATGTAAACTTCCTCTAAATCAAATTGATATTGTGATGTGGTTTGGGTTTGCGCTAAATGGGTGAGAACCATTTTAGGATGTTTCTCGAGATCCTATTTTGGTGACTTTTCAGCTTAAGATCTAAAAAAATCCCCACTTATTCATATTATGGATGCAAAGTTATTTCTCATTCCTGATGTTGATAATGTTTAAAAATCTGTGTTTGTGTTCCCATCCTCAGCAACTTCCCCTCAGTTATGAGAATTTTGATCCAAGGATTACAGCTAATCTCTGTCAGGCAACTGCATCAGCCAGCGACGGCCTTTTTAATAAACATACAAAGGAAGAAGAGCAGGACTGACTTCACTACATTAGCAGATTGCAGACTTAAATAACACTCCCCTCCATTTATCAACACCACGTTGTCATGGAGATGTTCACCAGGGCCAAAAGTGAGCAGATGGCTCGAGAAATCGATGGCTGAGACTCAAACGAGCTGATCCGCTGATTTGCTTCAGACCCAGGGGGAGAGTGTTTGGGCTCGCTCTCAGCTTGTGTTTGTGCCGCCGTGTGTGGGTGTGTGTCTTTGCAGTGCGAGCTGGGGTCAAACGTGTACAGGCCTGCCACAGTCACCCAGAGCATGAGATTATTGTCTTTTACCTCTACTTTTGTCTGACATTTCAGATATTTCCACTAAGGGTGCTTGGAATGAGACGTTCCCAACATGAAATCAACACTATACACATTTAATGGTTGCTTAAACCTGAAGAAATATATATTTTTTTGCCTTTAAAAGTTATTTTTAATGACAAATGTGAATACTTGGCTCTTTATGTTGCTTCTGGCAGTTAGCTGGGGAGACCTATCCATGCTTTCAGCCATGCCTGTAGGGCAGGGTCACATGATGGCTGGGCTTTACAGCCTAGTCTTATTCAATCACCACAACATGACCCATGAGAGATAGAAAGCTAACCCCAGCTAAATGTTTATATAATACCTCATTGTGGAAGAGCTGCCAGCGACTGAGCAAAACATTAGCAGGCCTTTCGAGCATCTTTGTTTTGTCTGGTAGCTAGCTGGCTTATCAGCTCCCTCTTAACAAGTAATATACAAAGTGAAGCACAATGGTCTCTCAGATATTGTAAACACGGGGCTAAAATTAATTCAAATGGAGGAAATCACTGTTTTTCACCTGCCTGCCAGAGGCCCAAATGATAAAATACTCAGTTTGACTAAATTCAAGCATCCAGTTGGAGACAACCAAGTAAACAAGCAATCATCTTCACCTGAAATGGCTTTTTAATATGTAATCCTGTCCCAAGTGTTCATTAGTAACTTTGTTCCGTTTATGCTTTTACCTGCAAACACAATTTTTAAAGCTTTTATTTTGAAAAATACAGTGCTTTTTGCAGCACAAATACGAGTATTATTATCAATGGAGTTCAGAGAGAGAGCGAACAGTCGGTCAGACAGACAGTCTGCCCTTAATGCAACTTTCCAATATTACCCATAATCCACCGGCCAGGCCAGTCCAGTTATCGTGCTCAGAAGCAGCCAATCAGACCTCATCTTATGTAATCCCTGCATTCATCTAGCAGCACAGCGCAGGCTGACAAATTGTGGAGGAGAGGTGTGCATGTGGGTGCGCGCACGTGCGCACACACACACACACACACACACACACACACACACACACACACACACACAAATGCAGTTAACCCATCATTTTCCCTTTGAACTACACTACGCTTTTTCTCACTGTCCATCAAGACATATTCATCTCTTCTTCTATTCTTTAGTATTTCAATCCTTTGACACACACACACACACACACACACACACACACACACACACACACACACACACACACACACACACACACACACACACACACACACTCAATCCAGACCAGAGTAATTTGAACATTCCTCCTCCGCGAGCCAGCGTCTCCTGCTGCACATTCCTCAGACATTAGACTGAGCCGCTGCAGCAGATGGGAATTACTGTAACCGCTTCTGTTCCACTTATGTCATCACACACATCGTATGTGAATTAAGAGTGAAGTATAAATTACCGCATGTTTGGGATGTTTTGAATGACGATGTTGTTTTGTTGATGCTGTGAGGTGGTAATGTGCGCTGCATGGCGAGGAATGTGGAAAGTAAAACTGCTCTTTATTATACAGCCGGGGGGATTATGGCAGTAAAATTGTTTAATGGATTATTCTGGCCGCAGCAAAACTGAAGCCCATTTTCCAGCATGCACTCCCTCCCTGCTCTAAATCTTTGAATATGTTTACATGCTAATAGCAGAGGCACAGCTATCCTGTGGCTTATTTTCCTACATCTTAAAGGCTTTTTTGCCTACATGTTCATTAAAGTTGTGCATGGCCACAAATAAAAAACATGAAAAAGAAAAAAGATGTCCGGCGATAAGTTGCACAGTTTCACCTGCAGCTCTCTTCACCAATAGGAGGTTGGGTTTAGGTGCAATTAACTCAAACCTTGTGCTAGTTAAACTCTTATAGCCTAACTTGTTGTATCGCACCCTGTAATTTACAAAGACGGGAGGCAGCTTTCAAATGTGGGGCTTTTATCTTCGACACTGTTACGCCTGCTCCTGTGGTATTCAGCTGATGACACTCCCCCATGATTCTCTCTCTTCTTTCCTTTTTTTTTTAGCACTGGACAGCAATGTTGGAAAGCCAGCTTGTGCTAGCTGAAGCGACTCAACCCCGTGCCCTCTGAACCATCACCCGCCTCCTCTCCTGTCTTCCCTCTGCTCCTTCACTGCCAGTTATTCTTGTTTCCCGTCTCTCACTGTACAGTGTTAACACACCCATGGCGGGAAACGCCATTGTCTTATTGGGGGAGGAAGGGGCACTGTTGGTTGCGGACAACAGCCAGCCAACAAGAAGACCCCCTGCTGCGACAGCTGCCGTGCTGTTCCACTGATCTGTGGGCATTCCTGCTCATTAGCAGTCTTTGTTGTTCATTTTGTGCGTGTCTGTGTGTGTGTGTGTGTGAGTGCGCACAAAGCTGGGTGATGAATTGACTGTGGCAGGTAAAGTAAGAGGCGCAGGATGAATATGCATTAGACTTCCCAGAAAGCCAGAAAATTTCCCATCGCTGGGACTGAAAACAAACTTCACAGCAGGTGTGCCGAGCACAGAGCTCTTATTAAGTCCTCCTAACAGTCTGAACTCTCACTCTTTGTGACCACACCTGAGCTCAGGAGGTCACTTCTCGTGTTTTTGTGACGTGGGCGTTGAAAAACGAGCTCTCTCCTTTTGTGTGTTGTGTGGAACACACGTCCAGGCTCAGATTTGTCGTTCTTACCTCATGTTTTCACTTTTGTGCCAAGTGCCAGCGTGCAGCCTTATTTGGACACGAACGAACATGCTCCCATTTTCAGGAATTTTCTTAATGTGTCCCTTCTTCTGTGGTAATCGATGCCATGATAAGACGTACTTCTGGCTCAGAATCTCCTGGGGAAAAAGAAAGAGGAAGAAACAAAGCTCACCGAAAACCAAGCAATGCTAAATATATGCTTATCTTCCTCACTGTTTGCAGAAAGGAGGAACCTCCATTAAGACTCTCTGCGTGTTTTTAGTGAAAAGCTTTCATTCTTCACACATTTTTAATGTGAAAACTGCAGGTGAGGGTATGACTGCAATATTTACAACACCCTGGTGCTGGGTGGCAGGAATGAATTAAAGGTAAAAGGAAAACGGGTACGTGCGCTGCAGCAAATTATCCACCTCAGTCTCAGCTGGTTGTTGGATTTTAAAGCAAGTATTGAAGGTTTTCAAGCATGAGCTCACCTCTAAAGAATGTGGGCTGCCCCTTCCTCTGTTACACTGAAACCCATTACAAGGACAATATGCTACCACATCAAGAGGGAATTTTTCTCTCTCTACCACACATCTCTGAGCTGAGGAACCTTTGTATTTGGTACAGAGAGCAGCCATTGTTTCAGGAATGTGGGAGGGATGATGTGTTTTTTAAGGCGAGGATATGAGCTTGGAGCCCTGAAGAGTCCTCCAACAGCGTGCAATTTTTTGTGGTCGTCAAAATGGAAATGCCAACAACAGGAAACTTGTTTCCCAGTCTGTTTGTTATGATAAGGTTATCTGTTATCAGACTGCATATGGTGCTTAATGTCTGCAGTTTCTCTCTAATATGTCGGCCTGTTTTTTTGTCACTGTTTTTTGGTGGAGGTGGTTTTAGTTCTGCCGTTGTAAGTATAAACACGCCTGACATGGAGCTGACTCATAGCTGGTCATAGATCATACTTAGTGACCTTTGGGACAAACATTATTAACAGTTTATAGCTACAGTACGAGCACCGAGCCAGGTGAAATATATACTTTGGAAGTTGCCAACATTTATCTAAATACACTGGAAAGAAGCTCCCCTGTTAAATTACACAAAAGTATTAGCAGCTGGCTTTGCAAGCTAACAAGGGGCCCAACTATGGACAAGCATTGCAAACTAGCTGAGGTTATAAAAGGTGGTGCATGGCTGGTTCATGTAACACACGTGTGCCTATAAAAAGAAACCATGAATAAAAAACAAACATCTGATATTTTACAGTGCGCCTACCGTAATCTGATCTATAAAAACATGTATTTTACTTTGCTTCACACAACATATGCTTTGCAGTATAATGCTTATATGTTATGTTCCCATAGAAACACTGTATTATACTGTTTACAGCAACAACATTTACAGCATTTTCTCACAGTGCGTCTAAATAATTTTACCACAGGTGTTATTTCAGTCATAGAAGGAAGTGTCCCACAACAATAACACCTCATCGCTAATGACGAATAAAGGTTGCCTTATGGTCAAGCTAGCTAGTTCATGCAAGGCATTATCTGACAGCATGTGAAAGCAAAGATATTTAAAGGTGTTGTGAAAGTGGAGTAAGATGCACCTGCAGCTGAACAACAGAAATCCCACTTTGGCAGGTGTTTCTTTTCTGTGCTGACTTTTTGTGAACATGCATCATCGTTTTCAAGTATAAACTTGTTTGTCTTATTTGTGTTCTGACTGCTATCTTTGCGTTTTGGCAGATATGAGCTCCATGCGTCTTAAGTTATTTATATGTTTTTAATTTGCAAAAGAAGAACAAACATTAACACTTGTCACTTCTTTGCTTTGTAGGTTGAGACAGTTCAAAACTGATAATAACAACGTGGAACATCCCTGTCTTTGTGAATTCTGATAACAGGGAGGAAGAGGATGGTGAAGAGTTTCTGAATGAGAACTGAGAGCGACCTTTCTCCTTCTCGAAACCCTCTGCACTTCTGCAATTGCCCTCGCCAAGGAGGAAGTGGGAGCGCTGACTTCCTGCTGCTAACACAGGTGGGCGGGGATAAGGGGGGGCAGACCCTACTTCATCATGGGTCCCTTTACCCAGAATCCATCGCGTGGATTCAAGCAGCAGAAAGGCAGGAAGTGTGACCCAGGCTTGATAACAGCGGGGGCGGCTATTTCTGAAAACGGCGAGCACAGAGCAGACAAGGAGGTGTCTGTTCTGCTTCCTGTTGGTTGTTTTGTCAGATGTGAGCGGCTGAATGTGTCTTTATGTGTCAAAATGAACTGTTTGTGCTCCGAGGTCACCATACTCAGTGACAGACAGAGAAACCTCTACATGGGCACCGACATGAGTTTGCATGGCAGATTTTGCACTTTCTTCACATTAACACATTTTAGCCACAACGCTTGAGCAGAGGAAGAGCAGCTAAGGTAGCAATGAGTCCTGTCTGTGTTGCAAAGACTTCAGGCTTCAAAATGGCGGCCTTGATAACCTCCAGATATTGTTATTCTGCGTTCACGCTGTGCTTTAAAGCCTGCTGCTGACTCCAGATCAGTCTTTGATAAAAACCTGATGTGGAATTTTGGCCTTCGCCGCCCTCTTTCCTTCCTTCCCCCCCCCTTTCCTGGGATGCCAAATAAGGCCAGGTTGCCACATCTGCTGAAACTCGAGGGCTGCTTTGTAGCTGCCTTTCAGAGTCTCCACATGAGACCGAAAGAATGAGACAAAAGGGGAAAAAAAGTTTGGTGTTTGTGCGTTTGCCCTGCTGACTTGATCGCGTTCTTTTACTATGAAAGCCATGACATCATCTGGTTTCTTTTTTCTCCCTCTCCTCTATCGTTCCCTCGTTTAAATTCTCCTGCACTTTTTTTTGCTTTCATATGTTCACTGTTATGTAAGTCTGTCGAGGCAGCCAGGGTGAAATTGTGAACCTTTTTTTTGCCTTGTGCAGACAACATTTCCCCTTTTCCACCCCTGGCCACAGCTGCTGTTTCACGGACTGTCAGAGTGCGCACAATTAACCCAACAGTCTCCACATGTCTTTTCTTGAGCTTATGCGACGAAATAAGATGGCCTAAAATGGTCATTTAGTAAGTCTCCAGAGCTGATGTAAGTGCCTGGATTTAAAGAGGTTATAAGATAGTTTGATGTGTAGAAGGAAGTTGATATGAGAAGCAACCGAGGCTGGCGTGAAGATTGAAGGTCTGCATCTTGCTGCTTTGATAGACTTTTGTGCGGAGACACACCTGTGAGACAACACTGAGACAAAATGTACATTTTCTGTCACGATGCAAATGTGGTGGCGTCAGCAAAAATGAATAAGCTGCGTTATTCCTCCCTGCTTGCAACTATTTCCACCTGATTTTAGTAAAACAAGCCCCGGGCTGGATATCTATACACCATCTTCCTGTCAAGTGTTACTTCCTCAAAGCTGTGTGTGACTGTGTGTGCGTGTTTTTTTACTCTAAAGTTCCCCTTTTGGAATGAGAGAAGCGCCGCGTGTTGCCTCAATGCGAGGAAGTGAGACGCAATGTTGTGGTTTACCTCAGCTCAACCAAGTAGCTCAGCACTCAGTTCAAAGCCAAGGAGATTAAAAGGAGCATGACCTGCACTCTGTCTTCAGATGTCGCCTCCTCCCCCTGCTCGGTGTGTTATTGTACCAGTCTCATTGTAAGAGCAGCTTTCATCCCCTGAATAGATTTTTATCTGCAGACAAGATTCGCCTCCTCCGTTTGACACGTCTTCATATCACACTACACATTCCACACCTTCAGCAGTGCAGAGGTTAACTATTCGTAGAACTGACAGGACTGAAGGAGACACGACTTTCAGACAGGCAGTCATCAAATGCGTGAGTTGGAGGAGTCCAGATTTAAGGGTGTGTGCTTGGAGAGGTTTGTTTGACCTGTGCACAGCAAGCCTTTACGCCTTTATCTTCAATTTGGTGAAACGCACTCTGGGCTCTTGACTAGAATTAAAGTGGCTGAACCTGAAATTGGAGGTTAACTTGGGACAAAAATGCCATTATCTGTCTGAACTAAAAGTACAGTCCTGACTGGATTTGTTTGGTGCTTCCAAATATACAGGCATGAACACAGCTCTGCAAAATTGTGCTGATGTCATCAGGTATCTTCAAGCTCACATGAATTTCCCATAAAGTTTCCAGTTTCATCACGTGTGGATGAATGTTCATTACCTGCGTGTGAATGCCTTTGGTGACTTTTTTAACATTATGAGCAGGTATCATCACGGTTTTCTGCTAAACCAAAACAAGTTTTAGTTCCTGAATCTAACCACGCAGCGGGTGACTAAGAGTCCACATGGGACACGAGTCGAGGTTCAACGAGTCAGTCTTACTGTTTGGTAAGATTGGTTTTGCATATCTGGTGTTACCTGATCCAGTCTTATCACAAAAAAACATCTAAGAAGTTTTCCATTTAGATACCTAGCAGATGATTGGCTGAACCATGTGTCTGTCACCATCTAAGCCTTAAATGTTAGCTTATTCCTTATCTTTGTAATAAGAGCTCACCTTCAAAAAAAAAAAAAATCCTAGCAACATAAAACATGAACTGCAGCCTTATTGGCCAGTAGTTCCTTGTAGAATGCTGATTGGTCCAAACTCACTGTGGTTTGGCAAATGTGTAGGTTGGCGTCTAGCAACATGGATTTCCTTGCAACTGATCTTATAAATACTGTGTTAATTCCGCAATGCTTCATCCCCTCCTGTTTGTTTTCAGCGTCTGTTATTGCTGCAGTCGGTACATCAAAGACATCCACACTTTGCTAACACTACAGTCATGTGACTCTTAGCAGCCTTGGCCCAGATTAGGTCACACAAAAGGACGATGATCCCAAGCAGAGCTGCAAAGATACAACAGAATGTCTGAAAAAGAAAAGAATCAAGGAATTGCAATAACCCAAACTTCAGACCTCAAGTAGAATGAAATGCTGTGGTGGGACCTTACAAGAGCCATGCAGAAACAAATGCCTGCAAACCTCAATCAACTGAAGCAACGTTGTAAAGAACCATAACCCTGAGCCTCCACAGCGATGCGACAGGCCGATAAAGTCATACAGAAAAAGAGTTACTGCGGCTAAATTTGGCCGTGCGGCCTTTTGAATTTAGAGATGCGTTTCATGTTCGGTGACCACAGTCACGTCTGTAGCTAACACGAGCTTTCAACATTATGCACTCCACACTGTATGTATGTCCACTTGTTTTGCACAATATCCAACTACCAACCTCTGTATATTTTATATATTTTATTTATTGTTTACTCTATTTAATTTGTAAAATATGTATACACACACACACACACACACACACACACGTAGAAAAACATATTTAGTATACACATCCAGTAATGCATACACTCTTATATTGCACAGATATTTATTACTCTCAGATTCACAAGGATTCACTCGCCTGTACTGTACCAGTGTACCTGCACATGTGATGTGACAGTAAAAGTGATTTGATTTGAGCTACTAGTCGCACCGTACTTAGTTAGACTGTTTGACTAAATATTAAAAGTAATGAAACGAGTAAAGGTGCGTTTACTGCTTTCATGTTAACCCTTTTTTTCTCTACGTAGACTGAATGCGGCGTTGTGTTAACAGCTGCTCACTTATATTGTGTTGCTGTATGATAATGAAAGCGAAGTCCAACAACGCAATGATTTTTCAATGTTTTTATTTTTGTTCAATCAGAACTGTAGGTGTGATTCCACTGCTTATAACACGTTTTCTATTCACAGCTTTCTCTCATCTCGAATAAAACAGTTTGTGTTTGTTGTGTGTGTCTGTGTGCATACATACATTTGTGTGTGTGTGTGTGTGTGTGTCTGTACATCCCCTTACTGATTACTCAAAGGGAGTGGCGATGACTCCTGCACTCCGTTGGCTGCTGTTGTATTTAACACATGACCAATCAGCAATCTGTAAGAGCATGCATGCGCGTTTGTGTGTGTGAACACAAACACATGAACTCAAAATGTGTGTGTACATTCCCATGGCTTGTGCCCAGGCACAGTCTCACAAGCACACCTCATCCCACACTTTTCTTTTCCCCACTCTTTTCTACCTTCAGCTTTCCATACTCTGTGTCACACTGCGCCTCCCGATCGTGCCTCCAGCAGACAGCTGAAGTGGAGGACAGGCGCCGAGAGGAGGATGTAAGAGGGGAGGGGAGGAATGCATTTAGTAAATCTACAAGGGGGTTTTTGGAGGGTGGTGGTGGTGGGGGCAGCAAAGTGAAGGAGAGCGAGAAAAGGAAGGAGAAAGAAAAGCAAAAATCGAGGAAAAGGGAAAGGTAAAAGAAAGTTAAGGGGTTAAGAAGTGTCCTGTCCACACACACCGCAGGGCTATGAATCTTAACTGTGGGATATCAGGAATTCAGGCTCAATCACCCAACGGAAATCACCAGAGAGGGGAGGGGGAGGGGGAGGCCGGCTAAAAATGTAAAAAAAAAAAAGGACAGAACGTGCACTCTCTGTCCTTTCCTTTTTGAAAAACAATAAATCACAAGTTTGACTGTTGCGTGTATCCCCTACCTTGTGTTAACCTTTTCCCCCTAAAAGCTAAAAGTGCGTATTGGATGAATCATTAATCTCTCGCGGGGGAACTTTCTCATGTTAAAAAGTAACAGAGCTATCTTGGGACATTTAGACTCCGAGGAGTTTATACCAAAGCTGGTCCCTGAAACAGCTCGATATGTCCTGCCTCTGCTTCATGTCGGGGTGAAAGAAGATATTATGGCTCACACCAGACAAAGGCCTTCTATTGTTCCATTCACACACAAGGCAGCGCCCTCCCAGATAAAGGCACTTTCAGCTGTTATCGTTCACTTTGTCACACCTATTTAAATGTTGTTTACAAAGAGATGTTTAACTGTGTGTGGGGGGCGGTTATGTGCGGGTTTACATTTTATGAGAAAGTGAAAAATCTTTCTGAT
Source organism: Aulonocara sp. 'chitande type north' Nkhata Bay (assembly GCF_057382095.1). Classification (NCBI taxonomy): domain Eukaryota; kingdom Metazoa; phylum Chordata; class Actinopteri; order Cichliformes; family Cichlidae; genus Aulonocara; species Aulonocara sp. 'chitande type north' Nkhata Bay. Next base: position 50,186,140 of record NC_141365.1, on the reverse strand, counting down.
GTGTGTGCGTGATGATTTGCAAAATTGCTGCAGAAGTCAACGAATCAGAACAGAAATAATTAGCACTGTCAACCTTTTCCAGCATTATTTAATGTTATTTTTTATAGGAACCGTTTATACACACAGTGGGCCGGAGCCAACCTCGTGTGATATTTATATCTAATGACACATTTATATAAATCAAATTAAATTAATGGGAAATTCAAAGCAGAATAAGGAACCCTCCAGTTGTCGCAGCAGGAGGCTGCCCCCCCCCCCCCCCCCCCCCCGAGTCCTACTGTTAAAAGAGAGTTCTTCCTTCCCACTGTTGCCATCTGCTCGCTCATAGGGGGTTGTCTGATCGTTGTTTTTTTCTGTATTACTGTAGGGTCTATACCTTAAAATATGAAGTGGTTTGAGGTGACTGCTGTTAAAATTGAATTGAAAAAATATTTCAAACAAAAAAAACACTGAAATGTAGACACGAAGGGCTTGTGAATGGCAACAAATATTATGTAAAGTCGCCTGATTTCAGTGTCAGTGCCCGTCAGCTGATGTTTTTGCGTTACACTTGGTCATCCTATTACTCAATCATATATAGGACGTGTGGTTTAAGCAAGTATTAGCAGGTTTCTGCTACACTGCAAACCACTTTGCAACCCACTTCCACCCCATTTCCTTACTGTCTGCTGCCACTAATGGCTGCCCTTTTCTTTGGGCTCTTGCTCCTGCTCTTGTTGCCCTAAGATGTCCAAATATGAGCACAGAACAACAAATGCTAAAAATAAACCACCAGCAGCACAAGTGAAATTTATTTTAAAATGCTATATAAAATAAACTGTTCTGCCAACTGTGTGAGGTGTAGAAGAACAAGGTTAAGGACGATGTTAGCCAACACTAGATGCTTATTTGTGATTGTTGGTGGGCTTCAGGAGTGACACAGGCGAGCTTAGTTGAGACCTATATGAGCATTTTTTCATGAGTCACCGAAATTGTATTTGTTGGGCAGAGAAGTTTGGTTTCTTTTCTTTTCTCTGCTCAGTTGCAGTTGGACGTCATGTGGTTACCGTGAGTAACATGTGTCATCATCTATCAGACATACTTGCTCTGAATCCCTTAGACTCGTCTTTTGGTGTGTGTCTTAAATTTGAGTGTAATTGATGTCACACGCAGCTGAACCAAAGCAAAGAGCAGGACCTCACACCTGTGCACACTTTGAGCCTCAGACCTCCGCTGTGATCACATTACAAAAGTCCAGTGGATGCTGCACAACTGTGAGCAACGTGGGGAGGATGTGGTTATTTGTAACCCGGGCCCACCGGCTGGTGGATTTCCCATAAGGCAGAGCATGCGTCCAGTTGGTGTGTGTGTGTGTGGGAGAGAGAGGAAGGGGGCGTTCATGGGAAAACAAATGTGATGAATCAATGTGGATAATTATTTGTACAGGGGAGGAAACATATGGTTGAACCCTCAGAGGATCAGAATAGCAAAATCAATGCTAAATTTTTCTCTTTGGTACAAAGGGTTAACAGAGGCAGTTATACAAAAGGAAACAATTTAATGAAACTATTTCAGAGTGCACAGTTTGAGCCCCCAAGTCTGCTTTGAACTGCTATCAAGTGCTGCGTCACATCCCAAGAGACGCTATGAAATTGAGTTGCTTAAAAAAGTACCTTGCACAGCATTGTTTCACCATAATCAAGAAAAGGGTTCGAGTGAGTCTCGTGATTCTGCTTTGACTCTGCTGTTGAGCAAAGCACAAACAAGTCACAATCGTCTGCACTTCCTCATCGCTTCTGATGAAACAGAGGGGTTTTTTCTTAATCAAATGGGAAAATTTTCATGATCAGCAAGAGAAGACATAGCAACTGTGCTCTTAGCGGTTTCATGTTTGGGGAGGCTCATTTCCTGCTTCGGGGTTTGCAGGACTCCAAATAAGCACAAGCTAAAAAAACAACACTTTGTCTATACTTTGCCTCTTTATAACATTTATTAACCCCCCCCTTACTCCTGCCCCTCCCACACACACACAAACAGAAGAAAAATCTTTGCAGCGCTTCAGACGAAACAGAATGAACCCTGAGGCAAAACAAACAGAATCCAATCCAGTCATCAGTGATTACCCTCAAGATAATGACGGATGGGAAGGGTATGATGGGTAGGGTACTGCCAGAGTCCCTCTCAACACACACACACACACACACACACACACACACACACACACACACACACACACACACACACACACACACGACCTGTCAGGAGCATTAAGCATGGATACAAAATAAGAGTTGACTTTGCTCTCACAGCATAAAAACCCCACAGTCTCTGTCGCATGTGCTTTTACAGAGAGATCACATAAATAAATAAAACACATCATTTTCATCATATTTAATAACATCTGAAAGGCAAAGCACTCTAATTATAGAGCATTACATGATAAAACTCGTTTCACTTTAAACAAATAGGTAACAATAAATATGCTGCTGTTTGTGGTAAAGTTCGCATTTTTTTCCTTTGGAATGTCAAAAATGGGAAGAAAACAAAAAAACATTTCCTCTTCCTCCACCGAAAAGTCCGATCAGACTTCTGCCAAGAAAAAGCAAATATGCGTAGCTCTTCCTGTTTTCTAACCTCCTCTCACCCTGTGAAGAACAAGGTTTATCATTGCACTGACACTCACTCAGCAGCATGTGACTCACGATTGCTTTGAACACTTTTTCACTTTGTTGTCTGTCACACATGCACTTGGCAGCGTTGGGAGTATTTGCAGGTCGTGGTTGCGGGTGCAGGGACTTACCATGTTGTCATGAATGTCTGACCATGAAAAAGCTGATCACTCTAACAAGAAGGCCTTGCTCCTCCTCAGAATTTCTCAAGCTCAGGGCGGGGTAGTGTGTGCGCGTATGTGTGTGCGCTCATGCGTACACGCCATCTAGAAGGCGGGGACAACAAGAGCAGGATGTGATACAGCAGGACTCCACTTCCTCATAGGGCTCAAACCAGCGCAGTGCAGAGAGCGCCACCTCTCGGCGCTCGGCTGTCACAGCAGCTGCGTGCTGGTAAAATTCCATTCCCACTTATAAGAAAGTGCACAAGTGCAAGCAGGCCGCACTGATATGACTTGATAAGATGCAAGGAGTCTTGTGACTCTTGTGATGGAAATCAGTCGCATGTGTTTGAGGGTTCAAAATTTAGCAGGTTTAATGTATTTAACCACAGAAAGAGGAGTTTTACACGTATCCACTGATGGCTCAGCCGGACCCCACCCATCTCAATCCAAACCTCGGAGGGGGTCAACACTCAGGATCCTTCTGCTTGAGTAAAAGGTTGGAGTTTTAGTTCACAAAATGCACTTAACAAAAGAAAGCTCGCTCACAGAACCTCGAATATCCCACACGGCACATTTCCTCACACGCTCAAAGAAAACTCCTCAAGCCAGAGAAGAAAAGTTAAACATTAACGCTGCTAAAAGCCTCCTGGAAGCTTTAACTTCCATTTGGGGTTTTAAAAGCAGCTCTTTGAACTTGAGAACCAGAAGCTTTTATGCGAAGAGACGCCAAATCAATTTTCCCTTGAGGCCTGCACTGCTATCGGCCCCAGCTGCGTGAATCTTGAAAGCACATTTTAATGTAAGATCAGGAGGGTGATGTCACACCAGCAGTTGCATAATGGCGCCCTGCTCGTCTAATTACATTTCATCTGGGCTTTTGTGTGAATAATAACATATATGGTTTGGCAGGACTATTAAAAGTGCTTCAGTGAATAAAAAGCTCATTTTGATATAAAGGCAGCTCGTGGTTTCTGTTTATCTCTAATTTATGAATGCAATTCACAGTCAAAGGAGTCGTGGAAGGCTTTACAACTTCTGCCACTGCAGCTATCGCCAAATTTGTTGAAACCAGCACCTCAGATGTGAAAATAATACTTCCTACATGGGCAGAAAAATACATATATTCTCAAGTAACTTATAAAGGACTGTACAAAAACATTTGTCCTTATAATTAAGATTTTGAAAACGTAGAGGGTTTTATGATTTGTTTCTTGTGTAAAGGAACGCCTCTTGACATCGTTTATTTTTATGCTTACCTTTAGCCTTATGTTGCAAGATAAGTCGCTATAATCGTCTCTACAATATCCCCCACACCATTACACCACCAACTGGTGATACAGGCCTGCATGATCCATGCTTTCATGTTATTTACTCCAAATGTGTACTACTATCTGAATGTTGCGTTAGAAATTGAGACAAATCAGTCAACGTTTTTTCAATCTTCTAATGTCCAATTTTTGGTGAGCGTTTGTAAATCGTAGCCTCGGCGACCCTGGGTGTGGTCTTCTGTTACTTCAAGGTTTGATGTGTTGTGCATTCAGATCCTTGCTGATGGCTGAGGTCAGAATGACCAGTAACTAAAATAACCACTCATTACAACCATCTCAGCATCTCTGAATGTAAAGGTAAAAGAAAAAGGCTACAGCAGCAGCAGACCACACCCGGCGCCACTCCTGCCAGCTAACAGAAAACTGAGTCTAAGATTTTCACAAGTTCACCAAACGTTTCTGCTCCAGCGTTTAGAATTTAGCACAAACAACATCCAGCCTCAGTTCAGGCTGCTGGTGTTGGTGTAACGGTGTAGGGGATATTTTCCTGGCAGGCCTTTCGACCCTTGAGTACCAACTGAGCCTTATTGAAACACCACAGTCTACTTGAGTGTTGCTGCTGACCATGTTCATGCTGTCATGACCACAGTGTACCATCTCCTGCTGGCTGCTTCCAGGATTAAACACTGTGTTACAAATATCCTTCACAGTCATGAGATCCCAGCGTAATGCAGCACCAACGAGATGTGGTTAGACAGAAGATTCACATCACGGAGCCATGTGCAGCCAACAAATGGATGATGCTATCATGTCGATATGGATCAAAAACTCTAAGGAATGTTTCCACCAGCTTGTTGAATCTGTGCAACACAGAACTGAGGCTGTTCTGAAGCCAAAAGAGGGTCCAAACCAGTCCTAGCGGTGAGTTTACATTTGGTCTTCTTTGCTCACCATGAAAAGCACGAACTCCTTTTCGTTATATTATTTTAGTAGTTAGTATGAGTGTGTTCGAGTGAGTCAGTGCTGCATGTTTGGAAACAAAAAATGATGATGAATATGCCGTGCTGTTGGGAAAAAGGGAATAAAGCAGCAAAATAGGCAAACTGTCTAAAAAACAAACACAGACTAAATCAGCCTCCCTCATCACGTCAGCAATTTCCGTACACTCCATAAATCCCTAAAGGTATTATTGAATTGTTTTGTCAATATTCAGATATGCTCCCATTCAGACAACATCCAATTAATACATAATCAACCTTTCAGCCATGCAATTAAGCCTCCATTTTTCTCTCATTCACGTCACCGTCGATGGTGTGATTACATCAAACCATGTTCCAGGTTTCCACGAAATACTAACAACTACGTGCGAACGGATACGTCCGCTGGAACGTTTCTGGTCTTAGCTCCACAACCATGAATTATCCTAAACACTCAATCATCTTCTTCCATCACAACATGTAATTGCAGCACAGCTGAAAGACTTGCCTCATCTTGTCACGAGATGTGTTCCACTAAATTCCTGTCTGCAGGTCATTTGGCTGCTTGGATGCGAGGATTACACGTTTCTGCACGCCGAACCAAATATCTTTCATCTCGATCTCAGGGGCTGAAAAGAAGGAACACAAGGCTATAATAATAGCCATTAATGCAACACACATTTGAAATCGAACACTTTGTCTGGACAACACCCTCAGCTCCTCGTGTGGTTTAGCGCAGGTTCATCCACATTTGTTATTGTGGGAAAAACAGGAAAGAGGCGTTAAAATAGACAGAAGTTTGGCCGTGGGAGTAACCTGCAAAATCCAAAAGCACACACCTAAATCCTCACATAAAGCACTAATCCCACAGTACATTTTAGATAAATCACAGACTGACAGCACAGCTGGAAGGCTCTGCTGGGATACTTTCAGATTAAACAGGCCACAGTGTACTCAAAGGATGATTCGGGGATTCAGGGTCACTTTCATTGCAAAGAGGTTTCATTTATAATATTGCATCAATCCCTGTTTTTAGGGAAAAAAGATTGCATACATACATATACATATAGTTCCATTTTAAGAAACTGATGGGAAACTACCTGCACTACCCTCTCTTTGTGAGGCTACAGCTCCATCTAGAGGTGAATGCTGGCATTTTTCTCCCGTGAAGACACATTCAACATGGCTGCTCCCGTGTAGACGTTTGCTAGGTTCACTGTTAGCAGGAAGAAACTGCAAACCATGAAGGAACTCAGGTAAACACGTGCAAAAGTCTATTTTAATGTGTTTCTAAGTGGTACATACTGCTGTGCTTTCAGGAGAGCACTGCTTCATTTTGCAGTGAGGGGCAAACATCACCACATTAAGAAAAAAACATTCATTGTTTCATCTTTGCTTTTGTGTCTTTGCAGCCACGATGGATCCAAAGGAGATGCTCCGCTGTGCTCTTCAGATAGAGAAATTCAGTGCAGACAGAAGCTATGGGAACATCATGACCCTCCTTGGTGACCTCCAGAAGTCTCACGTCACAGCGGAACAGCTGGAAACAACGGACATCGTCAAAGTGCTCTACAGGCTCCTGAGAACCTGCAATGATGACAGCGTGAAGAAGACAGTCAAGAGCTTGCTGTCCAAGTGGAAGAGACAGTACACGAAGGACAGGCAAGGGGTGAAGTGCACAGAGGAGAGTGAGGATCCTGAGCTCCCTGCCGGTGTTTCTTTACCAAAAGAGGCCGTGGGTGGTGCGGTTGTTGCCCAAACATGTGATGGTGGAGAGGGGAATGCTGCAGGAGAACAGTCATCTATGCAGGCTAAACCTGGACCCAAAGCTCATACTTCTGCTTCATCTCCAGATAACGTGAGGACCAAATGCGTGCAGCTCCTCCTTGCTGCCCTCTGCCCCTCTGCCCCCGATCAGCACAAGGCTGCTGAGTTGGCGCGAGACATCGAGCGGCACGTCCACGAACTTCATAAACACAACCAGGTCAAATATAAAGCCTGTGTGAGGAGCAAGGTGGCCAACTTGAGGAATCCCAAAAGCGGCCACCTGCATCAGGGCCTCCTGAGCGGCTCCCTGTCCCCCGAGGCCTTCGCCCGCATGTCTGCGGAGGATATGGCCAGCGCAGAGCTGCGGCAGCTGAGGGAGGAGTACTCCTCCCAGGGCGTGAGTGAGAGGCAGCTTCCTCAAGGGATAGAGGGGACGCGGACGGAGAAGATTCGCTGCAAAAGATGCGGGGGGTCCGACTGTAGGGTGACGCAGGTGTCCAGAGGGGTTCTGTTCTTGCCTGCGTGGGTGAGGCAGGGCGGCCCAGACGAGGATGCAATGACCTTTGTGACCTGCAGCCGGTGTGGCCAGCAGTGGTACCACAGCAGCTGGGTCTGCCTCTGAATCCACATGGATAACATACATGACTCAGCAGCTAAGAGCAGGCTAACTGATAATGAAAATAACAGATTTTTAACAGTCATGCTGTGTAGAACTTTCATTAATGATTTACTTTCTTATTTTTGACGTCTATGGAGTTAAAAATGTTCAGAAATCTGGAACATGACCTTCTTAGATTCCTAGCTCAGATACTCAGTGTTGCTAGTTTTGAAATAATACATTTTGAAGGCTTTTCTTTACACATTTACATAATACATTGACTTAAACTGCCATTGTTGCAGATGAATCACCAGCCATTTAGTTGATTGGTTGTTTCAGCTGTTCTGCCTGCTGTAAAATTGCACCCCTAGTACATCATTTGGTATTATAAAGGCTTTCCTGTGACCAGTTACATGATTTGAGTGTCATAAACTCAGCTCTGAAACAGGAGGATTGGTCACATGGGATGCAGAGTGGAAACTTGTGGTTTAAACCAGATTTTTCCCACAGGATTTGTGCTTTGTCTTTCATGAAGTGACCACTCAAACCCACAGCTGAAAGCATAAACTGTATCTTTACTGGCTGAAATGCCAAGTCATTGCAGTCTCCGACTGAAACCATGGGTTTTCAAGAAGCAGCTGTCGTCATCTTCTTCCCGCTGAATCATTTCCTGTGTCTCTACTCTCTGTAATAGCCCTTCGTTTTATTTCTACTTACAGTAGCTCATTTAACTGCTTTTACTGGCCGCTCTCTCTTACATTACTGATCTAAAGATCCATTAATGCCTTGACCACTGGCGGGGAATTCTTTAAAACATGCCTCTGCTCTACAGTATCCCATTCATTTGTGGCAAACTGAATCCAGCAGATGAGACATGTGACCCCCGAAGTACTCTGAGCATGTGAGCCAGTAATCTGCCCTCCCCAGCAGCCGGAGGGGCGGATATCCCGTGGTGCTCCAGCCAGCGTGGCACAATGACTCACATACACGTCACTGTGATGTCACATGAAGCAGTCTTTATGTGTGTGTGAAGATATTACAGAGAAAATCACTTATTTTTATCCTCAGCTCTTCTTCCTGCGTCATTATTTATGTCACGTCCTGGCCCACTGCAGCTTTTCTGATCTTTGCAGCAGACTCATTCCAGGATGGCCGAAGGTAAAATGGCCAAATATGAAAAAACAAACAAACCATATCTTTCCAGTAAGTGTTTGGTGTCTCAACACTGGTGCATTTGTCTGTAATCCATCTCCTCGCACGTGCTCCTTATCTTTTTAGTAGATAAGGAGCATTTTAGTGGCGTGGCCTGTCAGATTGATGCTCTGCAGCCACATACAGCTGTGGTGAGGAGTTTACATCTGCTCATCAAGGGCATGGCTGTGATGCTAGTTTTGGGCTTTTAATGGTTTCTTTGAGCTGTTTTGTTTTAAGGGTGGAACGATTGTATGGAATCCATTTTTAATTACTCTAAAGAACAGTCATGTGCTGCAGGTTCTACAACGTCTTAACAAAGCTAAGGCCTATTAGCTCCTCATTAGGGATTATGATTGGGTGCAGCAGGGAGTTTATCTTTGCAGCATAAAAAGGATTTGTTTGACAGCACTCATTGGACTGACTCAGAATACTCAGAACAACTGGAAAATTCAAGGAACTCACTGAAGAGACTTGTAGATTTACATAAGTTGGAGTGGCAGCTGTTGGCGAGATAGTTAGGACTGCTGTCTTGTAGCAAGAAGGTCTTGGGTTTGAATCAACCATTTTTCTGTGTAGAGTTTGCATGTTCTCCCCAAGTCTGCTTGGATTCTCTCTGGTTACTCCGGCTTCCTCCCACAGTCCAGTTAGAGGGGTTAGGTTAGCTGATGAGTCTAAATTGCACGTAAGTGTGAATGTGAGTGTGAATGGTTGTCTGTCTCTCTGTGTTAGCCCTGCGACAGACTGGCAACCTGTCCAGGGTGTACCCCGCCTCTATCCTATGGTAACTGGGATAGGTTTCAGCCCTCCTGGTTCCCTGAATTGGTTAAAAGGAAGGAAGGAAGAGAATGGATGGATACGCAAGTTGGGAAGGTCTCTTGGAGCCATTTCTAAGCAACTGCAGATTCCATAATTGTCAGTTCAAACAATTGTACAGATGTGTCACCATTGGAAAAAGAACCAGAATGTCAGATTTGTTAGGATGAAATTGGTTAGGATATTCCAGAACAGCCCAGGAACCACCAAGGCTCAAGCCTGAAATGGACTGGAAAATCCTGGAACACCAGTGTCACTGTCCAAGGTAAAGTGAGTTCTATCCCCTGGTCCAAAGTTGACACTGTTAAGGTCAAATGAAATTTAACAGTTGCTCACATGGACAAGCCGATGATGTATGTTTTGGTGGTGGTAGCATCATGTTCTTGGGCTGATTTGCTGCCAGTGGTTCTGTATACAGCACAAGGTGGATGCAATAATGAAGAAGGAGGATTATTACCTCCAAATTCTTCAAGTAAACCTCAAATTGGAACTTGGACACAGTCGGGTGTTTCAGCAGGACAATAATCCCAAACACACATCAAGTTTATCAAATTTCGCTTTGAAATTGATAGAGCAGGCTAACATTAATCTTAGGTATTCTCAAAGTCCTGACCTCAGTCCTAAAAATGTGTGGACTATGACTAAAAGCCAGTGCTGTGCAAAGAAACCAACCAATTTAAATGAACTCCACTCCTCTGGGAAGAATCATTAATAAAATATACAGAATTATACCCAAAGATTGTTAATGGCTATGAAAAGCATCTGGTTGAAGTACAACTGGCAAAGCAACAACCAAATATGAGTGTGTGTGTTTATACTTTTGACCCTGTGTGGCTTAGAGAAAATCCAAAATAAATTTGAACTTTTGCACCCAGTTTTAGTTTTCTAAACTCATCAAACATGTGTGTAGTACAATCATTCAACAGCCCCACGAATAATTAAAAGCCCAGAATGGCCATGTGACTCATGAAGAGTGTATGTAAGCTTCTTACCACAGCTGTACCTCCTTTCCTTCTCGTACATATTTGCAAAACATTAGTCTGAGCTCTTTACTTCTGCAGACGAATAAACCTACAGAGGTGCATAAATGTTTAATATTTGCACTTGTTGTTGTAGTGCAGGAGGGACGGTGTTGCAGTTTGTGGATTATGATCCCTTCAAACGATTCATATCTGCTTAAAACCTCTTAATACAAACATGTCATAGTGGTGGTTTGTAGAGGCCTGAAGTAGTAAACGTGTATTTAACGAAACAAAAACAAGACAAAAATCTTAATATAATTCAATAAAACTGTGAAATCTTTGATTTTCTTATGCTTTCTGTCATTTTCTGCCTTATTCTGGAACACTTTGGAGGATCGCAGTGTCTATTTCAAACCTACACACACACACACACACACACACACACACACACACACACACACACACACACACACACACACACACACACACACACACACACACACTGCCAACTGTATATTTCACTTTCATTTCTTCACAGTGAGAAACTCACACTAGACTGTGGATGCGTCGGTTTGATCCAGGAACGCGCCTGGTGACGGGAGGCGTGACAGCCCCTGCCGGGTCATATGAGCGTCATCCGCAGCTGCGGGGCCAGAGAGCAGCGGCAGGGACACCGCAGCGCCATGTCACCGGCTATCAGCAGCGGCCCATCGGGGAAAACGGGAGGAATTTAACCGCTAGAATCCAGCACCGATTGGCACATCGACAGGTACGGTTACCGAAAGGCGAAAAGTTCAGTTTCAACCGCGAAAATACCAACTTTCTGTGGGTTTAATTGGATTAGGAAAGTCGGGAATGTGCAACTACCAGCGCGCCCATTATCGGACAGCAACAGTTTTACGAGAGGCTTCCATTATCGGACAAGCTCAGACTTCTCTTTAAAAGGATTTGTCTCCAGATTTTGACGTCGACTAAATACGCGTAACAATAATAACATTTTCATACGTCATGTGCGCCGATTCTGCAGTGATGAACACCTAATTTGAAAGCAAACTTAGTGTATGGCTGTTTCATCGAGGTGTTTCCTTTAACTGTTTAATGCTGTTTTGTCAGCAAGTGGTACAAATGACAACATTATTCATCATCATCATCATCATAATCATAATAATAATAATAATAATAATAATAATAATAATAATAATAATAAAGAAACTATGAAAAACATAAGCGTTACTCGAGGTTTCCTGCGTGTCCGAAAATGGATCTAGTGCGTGTTTGCCAGCTGGAAAGCCCCAGAATGCTGACTCTGTGCTGTCATTATAATGTAGTAACTTATAGTGCAAACGCTTCCTGTGCCTCTCACGGCGACGTTTACAGCCTACACACAGCCAGCTGTCTGAGAGGGCTTAACTGGTATCACATGTGGCTGCAGCTGTTTCAGCTCTTCGTGTTGTTTACGGATATAATACTGTCAATTATTAGCTCTCCCTCAGCTGAGGTGTGTCACCTGAACGGCCTGTGCTGCCGTGACTCACGGCTGATGATTACCCTGCTGACTGAGCATAATGGATGCTGCTTTGATTTGAAGATGCAGGATACAAGGTTGTTTTATTTTGAAGGCTCAGAAGTGCAACATTGGGAGGAAACGCACATTTTCATGGAGGAAAAATAAAGACGCGCACACACACAGACACACACAGACGCATAGCAGCCCTCTCTTCAAATTGTATCCTGCTGAATGAAGCACATGACTCTTGAGTGAGTGACTGTGTGTGTGTGTGTGGGTTCTTTCCCGTTTCTTTTTTCTGCTGCATTGCTGCTTTTAGAACTGTCACAGGTTCTTTGAGCAGCTCTGTGCTTAAAGTTTTAATTGCAAAGACATTATTTGCCCCACTTTGGTCCTTCAGCCTATTTTTCAGTCAGAGGTGACTCTGCAACTCAAACTTTCCTATGGAGCGGTGGGTTTAGTCCGTTCTTCCCCTAAACTGTTGCAGACAGCACGTGATTTTTACATGTAGGACATATTATATAACAATGCTCAGAAACGTGTCTGAGCAATAACTTAAAGTCACAGTCATGGTTATTTAGAGCCGTTAGCAAGCACCGTCACCTGGAAGCAGCATCATGGACATGTGGAACAGCAGCATGGGCTGTTTTGGTTCCTTTACTTCACCCCCGTGTGTGGAGAAGGCAGAAGTCATAATAGACTTTGTAGTGAAGTGAAACTGAGCGTTAAACCAGTCAAAACCACCCACTTTTTCCACTTTATGTGTCTCACGTGTGCTTTATGAAATCTTAAATGTTTCTCTTTGCTCCTTCCTCCTCTGCTGTGTCCCCTGTTGTGTTCATGCCGCCTTTTCTGTGTCTCTGTCGTCTCTGCAGTGGTTGAACTACCATATTTGTTCTCTTGACAGTCAAAGGATCAAAATCCTGCAGAAAACTACAAATGATAATTAGTGTACTTTTAGAATAATCAAACAAAATGGTAGCATTGTAAAAAGGATTTGAGGACAGACTGTATTACGCTGAAGGAGTGTTTCAGCCACTGAAACCCACTGCATGCATGACATCAAACGTAGAACATAAGGATTGGTACCTGTGTGAGTAATGCGGCGGTGCAGTCTCACCGTGGCTGTGATAGATGAGGTGATGGTGTTCGTGTGACAAAGCCGTTAGAGTGCCCACGTTTGCCTCAGAGATGATCCTGAAGACTGTTATCCTGAAGGTGCATGAAAAGTATGCCAGTGTGTGGGACAGGATTACATTTGCACTTAAATCCTCATTAGGCTGTTTTTTGTCTTTGCCGCTGAGCCTTCGTGGGTTAAACCCTTGGCCACTTCACGATCTGCGACTCTCTGTCTGTCTTACAGGCAGCTGATGCTGAAGTGATCGATGTGCAGAAGTAACGGTGAGGAAAACTCTCTTGTGAATGACTCAGCAGTCCTGTGATCATGTCCATGTGATGTTTAGCAGGGGTCATTTCATGCACAACATTGTGCACATGGTATAGTAGCAAGTGTATTTGTTGCATAGAGTAATGAGGGGGCTGTGGTGGTTTAATAGGATTAGCTAGTCTACTGACTTGAATCAGATGTTCACGTGGTCCAAGTTGGAAATCGTGCAAATAATACTTGAAGGCCACAAAAGAACTTGGAGAAGTTTTAATGATCCATTTTCTTCCACTTCTCCAATTCAGGGTTGTGGTAGGAGTCTGCTCCAGCTGTGATACGCAGGCAGGTTGTCAGTCTGTCACAGATCAAACCACTGTCATGATCATATCCACAGCTACAGCCAGTTTAGAGTCACCAGTTAGTCTAACGTGATTGTTTTGGGACTGTGGGAGGAAGCCACAGTGCTGAGAGAGAACCCACACAGAAAGGCCACAGAGGATGGATTTGGACCTTCCTTTGTTGTGACCGTGCAACCCACAGTTCATCTGATCTCAAAGTATTTGTAAAGCAACGTGTCAATGTGTGGAAGATGCTCATACAGAAAAACAAAGAAAGCAAATGTGACAAATTTTCCTTCTCCTTTGGTTCAGCTGCTGTTTCCAGCTCATATGTGCAACGATTTATCGACGATATTCTCTTATTTGCAGGATTGATAGTGTTGAATCCAACAGCAATGCACACCCCAGGGTTCGGCTTTCTCTTTAGTAATTTATGAGTAACCCAAGTTTTTTTGTGTGAGATTCACCTTTTGTTCTTTAATAATTGAACTGCAAGTTTATTTCCTCGATTATTTAAAGAACTCTTGATTAGAAAACTGTAAACGTGCAGTGCCTGTTAGCATTTTTCACATATGACTTCTTTTACATCTAAATTTCACAAAACTCGAATCTATGATGGGCAGCCAATCAGAACAAGAGGACACAGAAGATGAACTGAGAGGCTGCTCCAAGCCCCTATATCAGATAAATGAGGATTATTCTGAACGCTGAAATCATGCAAAGCTACTTTAGTAGAATCCAAGAATAACAATATGAAATCATTTCAATAGTTCCTGTTTAAACATAAATTGTGCAGCTAAAAATGGGAATTAATGTCACTGGGAGTATTGTTTAGCACAAGGTCACTAACTGGAAGTGTTTTGAACCTTGCAGCGTGTTGTGGAGCAAACAACCACACCCTGCAGGTAGCCTCATCCTTCCTCATTCTCATGCTTCCTCATAATTCTTACCTTTATTTACTGTTTAGCTGAATGGCTTCTTGAACACAATGTTTCTGAAGCGCATTCAATAACATACTTTTGTACTTATGACCTTAAATGAAGGTATTTTGCCTCCGCCTGCTGTTGGAGCTACATTGTGTACCCCACTTTTGCACATATATACTGGTAGAGTACTAATACTGCAGTGCAGAGCCGAACGAATTCGTCTGTTTGTCTCGTTTTTATATCATTGTGCAGTGCTGTGAAAGTTTCTCTAGGAAAATGGGGCGTTTTACTGAATTGATGCAAACATACATGCGATTACAGTAGATGAGGCACAAACAGAGCATGTGCAATTCCAACCAGCTTGAGGGTGAATATTTGGTATGACCACCTTCATTCATCATATTACCATGAACATTTGGAACTTAAGTAAAATAAATAGATCTGTTTTTATTTTCTTTTGTTTGAACATTTCCATATTTAAAACGATTCTTTGAGTTGATCGTGACTTTTTTCCTCTGCAGGTCAAACTGCTTCCTTCATCGTTCGGCCGTCCCGTGCGGTCTCCTTGCTCAGAGTAGTCAGTCCAAAGCACCAGGCTTCATGATGTCCAAATCCGCTCTCTTAAAGGTGATCCTTCTGGGGGACGGTGGTGTGGGCAAATCGTCACTCATGAACCGATACGTCACCAACAAGTTCGACTCGCACCTCTTCCACACCATAGGCGTGGAGTTCCTGAACAAAGAGCTGGAGGTGGACGGGCGCCGCGTCACCCTGCAGATCTGGGACACGGCGGGTCAGGAGCGTTTCCGCAGCCTCCGCACGCCGTTCTACCGCGGCTCCGACTGCTGCCTGCTCACCTTCAGCCTGGACGACGGACAGAGTTTCCAAAACCTGGCGAACTGGAAGAAGGAGTTTACTTACTATGCTGACATAAAGGACCCCGACAGCTTCCCCTTTGTGGTGCTGGGAAACAAACTGGATATCCCTGAGCGTCAGGTGTCTGGGGAGGACGCTCGAAAGTGGTGTCGCGAAAACGGCGGACACCCGTACTTTGAGACGAGCGCCAGGGACGCTACGAATGT
Organism: Aulonocara sp. 'chitande type north' Nkhata Bay; assembly: GCF_057382095.1. Classification (NCBI taxonomy): domain Eukaryota; kingdom Metazoa; phylum Chordata; class Actinopteri; order Cichliformes; family Cichlidae; genus Aulonocara; species Aulonocara sp. 'chitande type north' Nkhata Bay. The sequence goes on along the minus strand of NC_141365.1, from coordinate 50,170,512 downwards.
AGCGTCGGCCTTTGAGGAGGCAGTGCGTCGCATTCAGATGACAGATGACAGAGATGGTCACCTCATCAGCACTGACACCAACACGGTGGACTTACAGAGGAAGAGTCAGGCTCAGAACAGCTGCTGCTGAGCTCAGCCTTCAGTGTGTGACAGGAAGTGAGCGAGCAGGAGATCATGTGATACTCCTGCAGAGGGCACACAGGGAGTGTGTTTTCTGCAGAAAATGGGAACTGGCGGTGGCTCAGCAGCTCCTCCACAACGCAGCCTGTGACGTCCTCGGCTGGAGTCTTGATGCAAATCAGCAGTTTTGTGCAGTTATTCATGATTTCTACACGTTATGATGTCGGTTACATTCAGTCTCTCACAGAAACAAATTGAATCATTAACATTTCTCATTTGGATGTTTCGATTTATAAATTGTGAATAACTCAAATGGGGTTTTCAATTTATTAAAAAAAACAAAGAAAACAAGCTAAATTGTGTCACCTCTAAACCACTAAACACAGGATTTCCACCAGTTGGTGTTTCAGACTCGCTGATGGTTTTTATGTCACTGATCGAGCTGCGTCTGGAAGCCACAGAAAGTCCTTTACGATTGTTTTTGCACACCGAAGCAGACGCTGCGCTCAATATGAAGGAGTAAAACCTAAGCTACAAAATGGCTTTTACAGCAGTTTAATACTAATTATCCTTAAACAGACCTGCGAGTTAGATGCATACCTCTCAGAAAACAACCTAAATTTAAAGCTAGTAATGTTTTTGTCTTAGAAACACACGACACACCTTCTTTTCCATCTATATAAACACATAAATGGATGTAAACTAAATGATATTATTTTCTATTTTGGCAGCGTCATAATGCCAAACCAGATATTTTCAAAATGTTGCTAGCTGGAGTTAATGTTTTGTGTTTATTAGTATTTTTTCATCAGCTATTGTAATGCTTAAATTACTGTAATTATGGTTAAAGGAGTTTGTGTTTTTTAAACTGATAATAAAACAGAACCCAAAACTGGAGAAACACCTGGTATCTGTACGGTTCACTTGTGTTGCAGTACCATTTTAATCCACGAGGTGGTGCCCCTGTGTCAGAAAATGGTGAGATCGTTCCAGCGTCACACTATTCTTCCTGTATGTTAGCATTAGACCTCAGATGTGTTAGAAATTAGGCTGAATGTTAGGAGAGCTCTCCTTGGACTCTAAATAATATCCATTAAATAATAAAAAATGTTTTGCAGCAATTTTGTTAGAACATGAGTGAAAACACCCGTGTGGGCAGACTGAGTTTGTGTGGCGTCTTTCAGTTTCTTTATAGTCTGGAACTGTAGGTGTTCAGTAGTTTCACAGCTCAAATATTTAGAACCACATGCTTGCCTGAAAAAAATGATCATATCTGCTAATTTCCTTTGGCATTCTGAGAAAGAAACATCTACTTTTCTCTCCCCGTGACACAGACGGTGGCAGCAGCATACAATTATCTCAGCTGGAATTACCTGTGATTTCAGAAATGACTTGTTCTTTTTGTCCTGCTGGCAAAGCTGCCAAGCTCATGAGTCATGTAGGATTTTTATACTCTGGAAACGACTTCAAAGATTCAACTAATCTAACGTTTTAATTTGATGTATGCATTGCTAGAATAATAGACAAACAGGTGTTACTAATGCTATTTGGCACAGAGTCTTAATTAATGTAATTATTAACGCTTGTGTTTATCTACTATTTTAGATCAAAAAGGCTACAATGCAAATGATTGTTTTAATTAGCGCTAAAATGTTTAGTTAGATCACTATTGAAGCTTCTTCATGCCACTTGAAAAATAAATAAATAGATAAAATGTATTTATTTAACAGGCAGCCAAGTCAAAATTTCAGGTTACTGACTTAAAATTTTGAGATGATCTGATTATTTATCCATTGGAACAGTCAGTGAACAGAAGATTAATTTCTATGCCAAGGCACGATCCAAAGAGGAAGTATTAAGTGTTCAATGCCATTTGTTTGCCATCACGATAACACAAAAAATACCAAGATGAACTTGGAAAGTTTAAATGATCAGTAAAAATGATTAAATCCCAAATCAATCCAGATCACTCTTTAAAAATAACAAAACAGCATAACGACATTAAGAGAATATGCTCATGTGTACCCTTTTCCCTTCAACATTGCTTTTTATTTAGAGAAATGTTTGATATTTAAGCTGAAGCTTTGCATTTTGTTCCCATTACTGTACAAAAATGCACTCCAAGCGCTATTCTGCTGTGTTTTTCTTTTTTTTTTTTTATACATTTTTGATTCAAATCACCAGTTGGAGCCTTAAGAGAAGTCTCTTATCTATACTTTCACTTTAATTTTTTAAATAAGTGTCCATAAAAATCACAAGGAAGAGGCGGGAGGCAACGGTGTCACGATAATAAAAAATATCGGTTTTACTAGAGAAGGTTACAAAAATCATCACTATATAGGAGTCATAGAACTATTTCCAACTTAAAAAATAAAACCATAATGAAACACCTACAGGGACTACAATGCCATCAAAGTACAATGGAGTTTTCTTTAGAAAAGAGTGGGTGGAAGGGGAGGAAGGAAGGGGGCAAACACCGCCTACCATAGTTGTCATTACAATTGACTACACATCACCTGAAAAACTGCAAAGACACAGTCATGTCTCCTTCATGCAAATAACAAGGAAACAACAACACCCTGACACGCATCGTCTTATAGGAAATTGAAGTTTGCCTTTACATCGACCTGGCGGCAAAGCACGTATATTTATCAAACATAACACACATGGCAATATAGTCCTTTTTTTTACAGAATAGACAGCTGCACACATGGACAATACTGACATGCTTCATCTCATCAAAGTTCAAAAAATTGTTTTCTTCAGTGTTTTTTGAGGGTGAACTAACCAGTAATGACTGATATAGAATATAGTTCATGATTATTAAACAATATCTGGTTATAAAATTAATGTCTGAAAATTCCTGACTTGTTTTATTCAGTGTAAACATCCAAAAACAGTCTCTGTGGCTCATTTGAGAGGCATGACGTATAAAAAAAAAGGAAATAAAATAGGAGAAATGAAGAAAAGAGTGACTCCCACTCATGTCTCGAGTCACTCACTTGGTCGGCCGTCGAACAAAAATAAGCACAGACATGTTCCATAAAATAATTAGTACTAATTTACAAGAAGAACTCAGCTGCCTAAAACTGGTAAAACATTAAAAATCAATTTCCACTATATTTTTTTTTGTCACATTTTAAAATGTATACGTCACAAGCACCTCAATCCATCATATCATGTGACTGCACTTTATCCCTCTCACGACATATCATTTAAGATGTTACATTACAATTATTATATCAAATGCAGAACTAGTATCTGAGTGCTAAACACATATCTCAAAGGGTACATTTACATATATTGGTGGGAAAAAAATTGCATGGCAAATGACTGATTGTGTTCTCATTGGTTTGGGAACGGAGCTATTTCATGTTTTTAGGGTCATTCGGCTATTTACAGGTGAACTTTCTCAAAATAAGGAAGTGAAAGAAGAAGTTTTTACTGTATAATTCACACAGGACTGCAGTCTGGAGAAGAGTTTAAATGGTGATGTTTTAGGAAAAGTACACAACTGGTGGAAAATCAGACTTGGTTTAATACCTGAGGTGTGTGTCTGTTTTTTAAGACCCGGACAGATTTATCTTTGATTTCTGCTGCGGCTGGTGGTGAGTGTAGCAAAACCCCATTTTGGTCTTCAAAAGATCAGTTTCATATTCAGAAGTATGCTAATATGTTTTCTTGCCAAGAGCTAGATGAGTAGATCCATACCACCTTTGTCAGTAAATAAACATCAAGCACTAAAATGCGTAAGAAAGTACTAAAATGATGTACTTCTTTACTTGCACTTGCTGTTTTGAATGCATAAATGCATTAATACTAAAAAGTATGGCTACAGGAAGTGTGTAAGGCTGAACTTCTCACTTTTAATAATGACCACCATCTTGTAGCGGAAAAATAACAGAAAAAGAGGAACCAGCAAACATTAGCCAAGAACTGGAAAAACAAGGCCCTTCAATTAATTATTAGCCCAAAAGTGGTAACGGAGGACCCATCAAACAATTTTTAGCTATGAACTGGAAAAGGAGGGCTTTACAAACAATGTTTCAGCCAGCAGGCCCTACCAATGCTAGGTAGCTAGCTAGCTAACAGCAGCAGATATCTTTCTTCAGCTGCTTGCATTAGTGTTTTTGTGTTTGTTTTTGGATTGATTTTTGCATTTTGTATTACTTAATCATCTTCATTGTAGAGTGAATTAGGTTAATATTTGGTCGGCATCTCAACAAAAAGGAATGTTCACAAAATACATTAGCTAGCGCAACAATTGATCCAACGCTACAACTGTTGTTTCTGTAGGTGCATGACTTGCTGAAACAAATCAAAATTCATACACTACATGATTATGTACACTGTGTACTACACTGAAGTGAAACATCTTAAATCAGACACAATACCAGTCTTTGTGTTTCCAGTCTTTATGCTAACCGTAGCGCTATGATGAAGCTTTTTACAAATCATACAGACAGCTTTTAATCATTTCCTCTAATCCTTGACCTGAAAGCAAATGAGCGTATTCCTCGAAGCTTTTCCTTGCTTCAAAGGTTGCTACCTCTCCGGTCTTAAATAAACTGTGAGTGCCTTAATGAGTAAATAAACTCTTATCATGTAAATGCATAATAATCCTTGAGATACCACATGATTTGACATAATTTTAGGTATTTCTATGAGAGAAGGGATTGGAGTGGTTCATGTTTTTTAAGGGATTTTCATTGTCCCTTTTTTTTCTTTATTTAATAGTGCAACAACGAGCATTAGCAAAAGAAGTTAAAGATGGAAAGAAAAGTAAAGGAGAAAAACCTATGAGCGCAAAAACATAAAGAAGAAAAAAGATCATAATAGTATCTGGCATACTTTTCAGAGAGTATTAAAAAAAACAACAACATTCGTACACATTCGCACAATATATTCATATTCATATATATATGCATATAAAACACCAAAAAAACAGAGGAAGTTGATCACTGCCTGGCTTTTTATGGTCGATGCAGGCAGTGAACAATGTTTATCTTTTTTAGGCTGTTAGGAGCTGTGTGTCGAGAGGCTGTGTTGGCTCAGGGCGCGAGGCCATCACAGCCGGGCCACGTTCACGAGTCGCCGCCCAAAAGCACGAGGGAAGAGACGCTTCTGAACTGATGTACTGTACCTGAGCTCGACCCCGCGGGCGAGCTCTCCCATTCTGAAAGCATCCGCCTCCGTCTGGGCCTGCCACTTCTCCTGACTTTCTATTCTCTTCCCCTCAGGTGTGAGGACGTGCCCACAACCCTTAATGAACACTGCGGAAGGGAAGAGGATGGAGAATCAGGAGGTTTTGGGACTATCAAACATGACCGAGGTGGTTTGTTTTAACGGAGGGAAAGGGTGGGTGTTAGTTGTTGCAAGGGGATGGGGGGTTGTGGTGTGGAGAGAAGACGGATGGTGGTGTTGGGCTCTCTTGTCCTTATGAGTAGGAGGACGAGTTCTGGCCCTCCTTGGAGCGTGCCTCAGCCTCCAGATCCTGGTCATCCTTGGTCTTGATGTCCTGGTAATCGTGCGTGGAGGCGGCGCTCTTCAGATAGGCCCAGTTGGCCCCCAAAATCATCAGGTAGTGGATCTGAAGAGATACAAGATTTTTTCTTCATGTTCAAGCACAGGAACTAACTCCATACTACTACTACTACTTCTATTATTACATGCATTCAAAATGTGCTCAAAAACCTCTGCGTGCATGTTTTTGGTATGTCCTGTTACACCCTGTTTTACATCTGTGTGCCAAATCCCCAAGTGTCTCATCCCACACTACTGATTTGTGCCCACTGAAGTTTAGCGATGTCTAAATGTAGAAAACATCCAAATATATTAATAGAAACCAACCTGAGAACAATGAAAATGTTCCAGAGCAACATTACTGTACAAGCCAGTTTTCCTCAGTGACTTTTTTCTAGCATGTCTTTCCACCTTTTGTAACACATCAAAGTACACAGAGCTTCCAGCTGACCCTGTGCCAACATCTGGAGTACTGCTTAATGCTTTTTTTGAGCATCTCCATCTCCCTGGACTCAAAACAAAAAAGCCCACCTCCGCAGCAGAGTAAAACACTGACCCTTGGTGAGCGCATGCACAGAGGCGGGCTGCAGAAACCCATAGAAGGACATATGTGAGAGGCGGAGAGGTTGCCGTGGAAACAGATAATCATGCCATAGCAACATGCATATTTTGAGCGGCACACTACCGCATCGGTGGGATCATGAGGAGCTTACCAGTGCGATGACGGTGGCTCCTGCGCCGGCTAACGCAACGATGTAGAGGTGGTAGGACAAGTAGAACTGCGGGGAGAAAGAGAAGCTAGGTTAGTGAAGGGAGGAAAGGAGAGCGAGGGAATAAGGAAAAAAACAAAGGAGGTCAGCATCCTCTCACCTCACTGGTGTTACAAATCTCTCCCAGCGTGGCTCCGCAAGCTTTTCCTGGCGTGGCATTATAGGGAATAACACCTGCGGGATCAGAGAGATGAAACGTCACAGGACTGAGACAAGAAGCTTTTTCCTCCCCAGAGACTGTGTGATATGATTGAAGGCATTATGCATTAGGCGCAGATAAAGATTAAAGGAAACAGGGCTGCTGCTGGAAAAATGTGGGTCATTGTGAATCCCTTTTTCCTTTCTTTCTTTCTTTCTTTTTACTGTAGAATCACTTTAGGGGATTGCTGCTATAGGCTGCTATCTGTAAAAAACAAACTGTGTGCAGTTGCTTGTTTTAGCTTCTAAAACCTTTCCTCAATCACTCATCAGCTGGAGCTCCAAAACTGCTGACAATAATTTGACGACTGAGTAATTGGGGTTAATATTTCACACGCCGTGCTAGTGCAGCACCGCAGCCAATGAAGCATATGTGATCCTCATCCTACTTTGTAAGCGAGCCAGCTGTCTTTCAAATGTGGGTCACGTACTGTACGTTGGGCCATCAGACTGATGACCACACACGCAATCACAGGGGAGTGTTGCTGTGCTGTAACACTGCTTTGAGGTGGATTTTCATAGAGATCCAGTCACGCTCTCAATAATCTAAATGTATTCGTTTGACCTCTTCGTGCATAGACAATGACATTTAAAGTGGTTGGAGATGAATAGGTGACGTTTATAAGCCTGAAAAATTGTTCCAGAGTTTTCTGCCTGCAGGTAACGCCTGTGTGGAAATGAGAGAGGCACCTGGATGTTTTTCCTATTTTGCTGCAGACTTTTTAAAGTTAGCCAGAATATTTCTTGATCAGGGGAATTTCTCCTGAACTTTAAAGACCGGTACCATGACAGATTTATTATTTTTTAAGACATCTTTTGAAGATGGTTTTAAAGTGAACTGATTAGCATGAAAGCAGGTTTCATCATCTAAATCTTTGGTCTGGTGCAGCAATGCCACAATTCTATTACATTTTATACAGCACTTTAAAATATTTTGTACAGATTTTCATAACCTATGATTTCCAAATGTTGCATATCTTCTTGGATGTTTCCATACATACTATACTGTACATAGTAAACAGATACAGTGTATATATGTATATTTTTCATTGTGAGGTCGGCCATTTGCCTCAGGAAGAACCACTGTGTATACATTGTCAGTATGTGGTTTTACATGTGATTCGAAAAAAGAATAAAATAAGCCTAATAGGTTTAGGAGGAGGCAGTTTAGCTTTGTTATTCCTAATTTACATATAGCACATTTGAATAAACAAGCTCTCCTTCAGGCTGCATGTAGCCCTGCATATGAGCTAACATGAGTTTGGAGCAACAAGGAATGGTTGTTGAGTTACAAACGACACATCATCTGTACATATTATTTGCAAACTGTTTATAACCAAGTAATGGAGGCCCACCTGTCTGGCAGGTACTACTCCTGCACAAACTGTGATGAAAATGTGTCAGCTGTGATAACATAAGGTGGGCAGAACAAGAGCTACAGGAAAAATATAAAGGGCAGACTGGCCTTGTTGACTGGAGAAGGAGGTAAGAAACAATGCTAGGGAACTGCAAAGCCTTACAGCAATGACTATTAGAATAAAAACCAGGCTTTCAAAGATTTATTGGTGCTAAGTGATTAATTTATTTTGACAGGCTGCATGTTTCAAAAACAACTAAATTGACAGATTTCTCATCGTCAGTATCTGAACATTTATTATTGTTCCAGTGCTAATTTATGTACGATTTTTTAGCCTCTCAATACTAATGTTTATCCTTTATAGGGAAAACTATGATATTAGTACAGAAAGATACAAAATATCTCATAAAAGTTCAGAGAATTATGAGCTAGCCTATACCTAGCTAGCCAACCTAGCTCAAATGGGCTAATGTCAGCCAATTTCACTTGTAAAATCTACGTATGCCACACATGTACGGTTCATTCAATCACCGAAAGAATGCATCAGACATAAACTTAACTAATACAGTTCACGTCATTTCTAAGTTACTGACCGTACTGCCTGACATCCACACAGATGGAGTCAGGAGAAGTGATGTTAGCATAGGGAGATTTCATGGTAGCACAGGTATTCCACATGTTAAAGAAGAGGAAAACCGGGATCGCCGTGAAGCCGAAGATGGCAAGGAAGGCCAGGAAGAGGATGTAGGTCAGGAACATGAACTGAGGAGAGGAGACAAGTGGAAATAAAGAGAAAAATTGTGATTTTATAAAAAAGAAAAGAATATTTTTTAAAGGCTGAGATTGTTTATACGGACACAAATCAGAGGCAAATCAGGGTTTACGCTAATGTTAGCCGACATCTGCAGCAATTAGAGTAATCAGGGTAGAAAGGACAAACAGTGCCAGAGTTACCCTGAAGGCTCGAGTGGGATTTTAAGCATTTGTGTATGTGCAAGTATTTGTTTATATCTGTCTTCGTCATGCGCACGTGCTCATAAACGTGTAAATGCGTGTGACTGGGTCTCTGAAATACTTGATGACCCTTATTCAGGCATGTAAAGCATACTGAAGGACCGTTTTCTGTTTGTTGTTTTAAGCCACTAAACTACTTTAAGCAGGAACATTTTAAAATACACATCAAAGTCATTAAGTCTCATTTGGAGGCTTTAATTTGAAGTCTAACTGGGTCAGTGGGTGTGATGATTTGCAGCTGCTTATGTGTGCGTGTGTGTATTTGTGTGTTCACATACGAAGGCAGTGATGCAGCGTCCACAGACGGTGGTCTTGAAGTCACTCTGCAGCTCCTTCTTGATGGCGCTGGTGGTGTAAAAGCCCTCAGCCAACAGGACGATGGCGTACACAAAGAAGAAGGAGCCAATGCCATAGATGATGTACTGAAAAATCTGAATCCTGAACAAAAACAGAGGCAAAGCAAGGAATTAGCTTTAAACATCAAGGTTATACGAACCTGCACCAATGAAACCCTAAGCTAATGTTTTATGCTGTTTAATGTTAGCTCGTGTAAGCTAAAACCCTTTTTATTTTATGTTTCATTTAACTACTTTTACCTTTTTTTAAAGAGATAAAGATCAAGATTATATTGTATTATATTGACTATCGTTGGGTAACCTTAGATAATAGTACCATTAGCTCATGGTGGTTCATCTTAGCTAATGTTAGATGCAGTTTTTGTGGCTAAAGTTGGTTAAGGTTAGACATTTGTGATACATAATTTAAATTTTACTTAAAATGTAGACTTTTGGGACAAAGGGATGTGATACAGAGCTGGATTAATTGGTCAGGAAGCTTTGTTGTGCTTAAAGAATTTTCTATCAGTCTGTCTTTTTCCTGACTAAATCATTGTAATAACTCAGGTTATGTTCTGAGTTTCAGTTTAAAATAGATTCAGATCGCACAGTTTCGCTGATTCTACTATCCACAACATGTTTTAAGTATAATATAAATACTCTACTGTAGGATATGTGCAGCTTCAGAATGAAGCTGAAGTGTAATGTTACAGCAGCAGAACGGCAGCACAGTGTCACTGGCATTTGAATGCAGCTGGTGAAGCAGACAATATATATATGTTTTAATACTTGGTTCTAATCTCTTGCTAAGTCTTTTCTCCACTGCTGGAACTGAAGCTAGAATATTAGATTAAAAAACGGATTAGGGTATTTATTTTCAAAAACACCTATTCAGGCAACTTAATAATAACTTTTCTTTTGTTAGACTACGGGACAGTAATGTTTAATGTTTATATTTAAAGTTTCACAGCTCTAACGTGCAGCCATCACGTAAGAAGGAAACAGCAGCGTTAAAATACATGAATTTAAGTTAAAATGTTTATTTTAATGCTCTGCACTAAATCCCAAGATTACGATAGATAAAGATCGAAATATGAATTTGTCTTTCTTTCTTTTTTATGTTCCTTATAAATTTTAATCACCACTTTATCATCATAATCTGACGACATCTCTGAGTGGACTAGACAGAACTCATAGGGATGACTTTGTCAGCACGAAGAGTCAGATGACACATGAAACACCCCTCTTATAGCCTCTGTAGGAATTATATCTCACTTATCTTAACTGCACTACTGTATAGCTCTGTGTAAATAATCATTCTGTACATTCGATAATTTTTAACCCTACAACTGTTTACAACTTGCATAGTTCCCATTTCTGTATAGCTGTATATCTCAGATTCTGTAAAGTTATTTATTTCATATTCTGTATAGTTTTTCATATTTATATCCTGTTCATATCCTGTACATAGCTTGTACTCACTACAGCCTGTACATACTTATAGTTATAGAATATTCACAACATCATACCGTGTACATTATAACATACCATAATAGACCCATTTCTGTAATATACTCACATATCTATATTATTGCTAATATATATTGTAATATATCTATATCACTAAAGCACTTCTGGATGGATGCAAACTGCATTTCGTTGCCCTGTACCTGTGCATGTGCAATGACAATAAAGTTGAATTCTATTCTATTCTATTATGTGTACAAGTAGAGAACAGGAAGCAGAAAGGAAGGCTTAACAGACCATGTTGATAACCATCGTACTGAAATCTGTTTTCTCTGACTAGAGTTTGAACTTTATGATGATATGTAGACTATAGTGAAAGGTAATCAAAGACAGTTCTATCCACTAACTTATGGTTTATGAGAGCTTTTGTTATATTTCGGATTATTTTTTTAACATGTTTAAACCAAAATACTAGGGGGATTTGTTAGAGGTTTCTTTTGTGGGGCACATTGATGAGAGTTGTTCGCCATATTGGACAAAATACAACCACTGGTTGCTGGCGAAAGGTTTGCATTCTCTGATTAGCTGGTGTTTGATTATCGGAGGCTGTAATTGGGAGAAATCCATCACAAAGAGTGTGCTGCACCAAAAAAAACCCTTGTTGCTACAGATTACTGCAAATGCATGTAGTTTGCATGAAAGACGGTGGCTGTTATGGCCCTCTGCAACCCCTACTCAACTCAACTTACAGTGGCAGTGCAAGATTCTCTGGGTGTTTCCAAGGCATAAATGTCTATTATCTACACCTGACAAGGTGTGAATAAAAACATGCCTGAGGTTGGCTTAGTGTAGATGCCACTTTTTGCCTTTTTGCTTTGCGTCATGGGCTTTACAGTTTCATGATCACTCAGTGAATTAGTTGGCAAGTGTTTGCAGACGGGTCATGTTCAACATAAACTCTGGGTGATCACAGCTAAAGGTAATCACGAGGAGGTTCTTGGGTTTTGCATCTCTTTGTGACCAATTTCACCTCGTGGCTGCGAGCAACCTGTAGCAAATATTTATGGAATTAACTTTTCCTTCTTCTTTCTTTGCTTAACCTTAACCTGGTTTACAAATCCAAAATAGTTTATGTCATGTGGTTAGCAGTCATATAACTGCAAAACCTGAATAAATGAAAACAGAACTATACGGTCCATCGACTCCTTTTCTTTGCTGATTATCCAGGTCAGCATTGTGGGCCTAACTTAAGTTAGATAAAGATTTCTGAATACCTGACATTACAGAGTGTATAAGCACCCCAAGATTTATATTTATGTCAGGATCCATTTTAAATATAATCACCAAAAAATATATTTCAGTCCTGTGGGAGAAGATTAGGGCCAAAAAAGGGGGTTGGGGCTGGATTTTTGTTTTCCAGATTTTAATCTCAGATCCCTTTTCCCCCCCTTTCAGTGGCCCTAATCCTCTTCCATACAATTCTAACCTTGACCTTTTAAGTAATAATTTTCTGACTGTTTCTAACATGACCAGTTTACCAGTTTAAGGGTTCTAAGTTATGGCACACAATGTGGCGGGTTCTTCTCAGCAGATCATTGCAAGCATAATATCAGTAAATTCTGGTCATACCAGTTTTTAAGTAAAAGAAGGGGAGTAAGTGAAATACAGTGACAGGACTTATCCATGTCTAATCTTTTCCATAAGTGACATGTGATAAAATCATAAGTAAGAGAACGCCTTAGTGATGAACTACACTTGGATTAGAAACTCAGTGGACTTACACCACAGTGAGGGTGGCGTGGTCGCTAGATACCCTGGAGAAGTGATTCTCCAGCATGGTCAGAGTCCCAGTCAGCGCTACGTGGCCACATCCGCAGAACAGAGCCACACCTATGAAGCAGAGGATGGTGGCCACCAGCGAGGCATAGGGCACCCCGCCCAGACACTTGATGCAGCACTCGAAGCATCCTATAGGGGGAGACAAAGAGAGCCTGAGCCATAGGTGTTCTTTTGCATTTAGCTGCTAGAAAGCTTCAAAGACAGAAAGCTTTAAGGAAGGATACAAGAGCAAATAGGTCAGATTTGAAAGCACACACATGGCAAAATCGCAATTCAAATGTATGATTTTAATGATAGCAACGAAAGCTGACTGTGGCAACGTGACATCTCACATAGAGACTTGTTCGCCTCTGCTGATGACACTCAGCGCAACACTCGACGGGCCTTTTTGTCCACCGCTCTTTGATTTTTACTCAGGCAGAAACCTGCATGGATGTTTGCACTGCTGGGGCTGAATCAAGCGTGCACGCTTCAAGGGCTTTATGCTCATCTTTCAGAGCAGAACACCTCTCCATGTCGGGAATGTCGAGCGGCTAATCACGGCATCATTCACAGTAAGAGTGTGTTCACTTTGAGCTGAATATTACATGTAAGCTGTGCTACTGTACATGCTGTACACGCTCAAATCTTAAAACTACTTAGTTATTTTCTTTGTTATGACCAACTTGCAAGATTAACTCATGACCTAATCTACATGGGTTTAAAATAAATTCCTATGAGCTACGTTATTTTTGTAGACCAGAATGATTACAACAGATTTGGAGTTCTTATGCTTTAAGTATTTGGGATTTCTATGCAACAAGAAATTGACAAATTGGACATTTTCTTAGGGCAGGCGGAAAACGACTGAGATTTGCCTGTGCCCGTGTGCATATTTTCCAGCTTTCTGCAGCTGATTTTGCCTTTTTTCAGAAGTCAAAAGAGAGTGATGAATAATTTAAAATTATCCCTTGTGCACGAGCAGTTTCTACACAGTGATGATGATGAATTAGTAAATTTGTTTTCCATTAACCGCAGCAGTGTGTGAGGCTCCCTGCATGAGTTATGGGCTTGGGAGATACAGGTGCTGCAAACACTGTGCACCCTGCTGCCTCTGCTCCTCTCACAATCAAGAGGATAAGGACTGATGATGAAGAGGGCAAATAAAACACTGTGTTGAGCTCGAGAGTTCGAATCTTAATAACTCCTCGAATAAACCACGAAGTTACTCAGGAAAAAAGACAAAATGAAATGTCTTGTGCGTGCCACTTTGCTGTTTCCATGACAACCCGCTCCAACCGGAAGCTTTGAAGCATCATAATTTTATTTTCAGAAGTTTGTTCAATTCAGACATTCCTGTATGTGAAACCTTGGAAATGTGATTTATCACATTACGCGTGTTTCAGAACCTGCACATGAAGGTCTGCAGAGATCGGACGATCTATAGCTGACAGCCCCTGCTACTAAAGTTGATAGCGAGCATTAGAGAATAACACCCTTCGTGCTAGTCGCAGCTCTTTAATGCATCTGACAGTTGATTCTATCAGAACATGAAATTCACTTCAACATCCACACAAGCCGGCGCTAAGACTCTCTGACAGCTTCTATCAACGTCAAGCTCAATCAATAGACTCTGGCAGGTGATGACACGAGGTGATAGCCTCCCACACAAAGCAATTAAACCGCACACTTGAATGCGTGCATACGCAGAAAGACACAAGACCATCTCAAGGTTGGCCGGAAGGGAAGAAAGTTTCACCAAAATGCAACAAGAGTGTCATTTTATAGTGAAAAAACCTTCTCTGCCACTACACAGTAGAGAGCATGGTAGGGTTGTAAGCTTGTGGACACTCGTTATTGATGAGCTTAAAGGAGCAGATTGGATTTCAGCCTCCCCGGGGGAAAGAATCATCAATAAAATTACTGCTGGGAGAAAATATACTCCACCATGCTGAAGCTAAATGTGGCGATTATTACCTTTTAAATTTAGTTATCACATTATATGTTCCCATTTAATTAAGTCACTTATATAATAAGCTAATTAACTTATAAATAACTTGACAAAGGAAAAACAACAATAGCACTTTGCTTCCTGAAATAGACCGGGGATTAGCTTTGACTTCCACGACCTGAATATTATAAATTGTGTTTTATTCATCCATGCAGTGGTGCAGCCAGATGGTAATGCTTATCTTTTGGATATTAATTTGTTCCAGACTTAAATTATTTAACAAGAGTGGATGATGCTAACCGATGTGACATGTGCTGGTGACTACTGGTGATCCCTTATATGCTTTCTTCACACCAAATCTTACTTGATTAATGCTTTAGTTGATAACCAAATGCCTTCAAAGCTAACATTTTAGCTTCCTCAGATTTCTTCAGGGTTTAGTTCTAAACCAAAACCAAAAGTTGACCTGCTTACACACTACACTGTGACTACTGTAAATGTTAGAATTTGAACCAGCCAGGCTTCAGTATGTTATCGTAGTTTGCTGTTGTTAGTATTGATTATTAGCAAGGATTAGCATGCTAACACGCTAAACTGCTGGGGAAAAGGTTTTCCTGCTGAACACGGGAATGTCACATTGACATGAGAATTTGTGTTTGCAGCTGATGAAGCAAACTTTCACTACCAGAAACATGATTTGTTCTATGCACAAGTATAAAAATGTGCACTTCCTGTCACTGTTACAGTTTAAAAGGAATTTTTCTTCTTGCGGAATTTAGAGTAAAAATCTCAACTGTAGAAACTAATAAAGGAAAAGCTTGCAAGCATCATTTTTAACCGTTACATATCTCTCTGTTATTGAAGGGTCTTTACCTTACAGTTTAAAGCACCTTTAGGCAACTGTTTTTATGATATATAAATAAAATTAAATTGAATTTAATTACATATCCTTACATATACGTAATGACAAAAAATGTTTAGTGTGACTTTTATTCCACCCCTTGAATAATTATAAAAAAGATTATATACATACATATATTTTCACAATTTAATAAACAGCATTACTTTACAAAGCTTACACACATTTTTAAACAACTTCTGAAATAGATTTTATGCACAGACGTCACACAGTTTTTTGTTTTTCTCTGATCTAAAAAGAAATGTTCACTCTGGTCAATGCCCATGTCCCTCTTTAAAAGCTGAGACTCTACATCTGCGTGAACATAACTGAACCATAAGTCTAAGATGCAACTGCTCCCCTCCAAAGAGTGTTGCTGTTGATGAAGACTCTACGTTGCATAACGCAGCGGAGCCTCGTTGCGTAATAGATCCAAATCCTATTAATGTTAATGAAGAAAACGGGCTGATGGAGAAGTTCAGCTGATAAGGCTGGATGGCTCTAAACTCCTGAGCCCAGAAGCAGGCCAGGCCTCAGGGGGCCTGCAATGGAGTCGGTGGTCGATACAATGACAACCAGGAGGTTTAAAAGCTGCTCTCGGCTGACACTTCATCCTGCTATAAAACGTCTGTGTCAACAGGCAATTTAGTGTGCAAGTCTTCTGACCTTTCTTTCTTTTTCTTTAATTTGGAAAAGAGAATAAAACCAAAAGAGACGTGATAACCCTGCTTTTTCAAATGCAAATCAAGAACTTCCGGGAGATATTATCGTCCAGGTCTATTCATGGATGTGACCGAGGTGACTTTGTTCATTTAAGGCAAATCCTGAGATAGCGTGATTGGATTTTAAGGCTTATATTCTGCTGTTAACTCTGTATTTTCCTTGGCTCCATGCAGCGTCATGGATGAATTCATAGGTTTCTTTAAACACTGGTCAGGCCGCTTCTTCTGGTCTGCCTCTGGCTATGACTGTTTGTCAGCCTCAGTTTAAAACTGCGCTAATGGGAAACAGACAGGCCAGAGTGGTCAGCTCAAGCCAGCCCTAATGGAAATCAATGGGCTATTCATTAGAGTAGAATTTAGGTGAAACACCGAGGCTGGCCCATCTCTCTTGGTTTATAGCTCGCTGCATCTATCTCTGCCTTCTTCTCTGCTCTTCGACTGAAATATGACTGCACGCCCATGCAGCACTTACAGTGAGCCAGCTGGAGTTAATCGCTGAGACAATATGTTACGCTCCCGCTACGATGCTGCATCATATATCACCTCAACAATCTCACACCAAGGACGACGCATCAGTTTGTGGGGACGTTTCACAGGCTGTCTGTGAAGGTGCCCCACCAATAAGTCAGAACAAAAGACTTTCTGCTAATATTGTCAAACAACAGAGCAGCAAATAATATGACAGTCAAAGCTGCCACTGAGGATTAACATCCCCCTACTGTTAAAAAGCTTGTTTTCCTTCCAAGTGAGCTGCTTCGGCCTACAGTGCAAAACTATACATTTGTGGCTGCTGGTAAGAGTTAAGAGAAAGGATGATAACAGACGCCTGCTCTTTTTGCTTTCTGCACAGAGCGAAGGCTAAAGACACAGGGATAGAATAAAAGAGTTGAAGGCAGCATAAAGTCAGGAGTTTCAGAAAAAAAAGGAAAAGGGTGAATGGAGATGAAGAGCGGCAACAAGATGGATAAAAGCAAGCAGAGGAACAAAGGGATGAGTAAGAAAAAGGAAAGAGAGAAGGAGGTGAAGAAAGGGAACGCGAGAGAGAAACAACAGAGAGAAGAATGAGAAAGAGTAAGTGAAAAGCAGTTCTTGGCCCCAGGGCTGCAAATGGCAGTTGCCATAGCAACGTGTTACCCGCGACCCAGTTCAGCGGTAGCGTAGTCCTTAGCAGCCGCTGCGCTCTTCTCACACGTACACTCAGAGTGATGTAGCCTGAATCAAAACCCAGAGATCGGTGCTTAATGGAAGTCAAAACAAAAATAACAACCAGCTGCAGGACGTTAAAGCAACTGGAGCTATAACACAGGAAATACGGAGGGAAGGCAATCTGGTTTACTCTAAAGTCGCTTTTTGGGAACTGGGTCAAACAGAAATTGCAAGTAAGAATAGTATACTGTTAGTACATGCCACAAAAAGCCACATAGACTGCTGATGTGGAAGTATCGTGCCCCACTCACACATGTTATAACTTGTAACTATTATAACTACTGACCATGATAAGCTTTCATGGTCTGAAGTTACACCTTTCATTAAGTGATGCAGGAAATTCAGCTAACAGATGCTTCACCAGGAACTAGTTAAAGCTTAGTTTTCTGAAGTGGACGTACGTGAGATGCTCGTCTATATTCATGTGTATTAATGACAGTGAGTGAAAGCTGGCAAGCCCCCAGTTTAGAAAAGCACGAGCTGCAGCAGTAGATGTGCAGCCTTAAAGAGTATTTTAAGATTTTGAACATTTTCACAGTTTTGCAGTCTCTTATGAAGGGAAACTGAAGCCATTATGTTCTCCAAAGATGTCTCTGACCAAAACAGCGCCTTTTCTCCAACAAATCATGGGAGTTGACAGTCAGCTGCTACATCTGTTTGTGTTACAGCGGGACATTAATGTGGATTCATTCGAACTATTTCACTATTTCAGCACATCCTTAAATCGGATACTTGTGAGGTAAAAGTGCCTCTATCATCACGAAAAGCTTGAAAGCTGGTGATGTAAAAACTTCCACTACCCACCATTTGCCTACTGTCAGTGTAAAGCAATGCAAATATTTTAAAAGTGGCATACAGTCCAAAGTGGGGCACACCTACCACCATCAACTGCAGCTAACACAGCAATCAACAGGAGGTTTCTGGTGCAGCACCAACAATAACCAGCAAAGAGTTGCCAACTGGTAATACACCAAGAGTACACATTTTCCCCAAGGAACCACAGGTTATGAGGGTTTCACCAGCTGGTCGCTAGGCCCGTGTGGCTGAGGCCTTAAATATTTAACAACAGTGGCATTTCTTCATCCTCATTTCAGGTTTTCTGAACAGTTAGCCTTGTTTTAGAACCAAAGCCTTATTTTTTTCATCATATTCAAACCCAAGTCTTATTGGACAAGAGAGCCTTTGAGGCTCTTTGACTGGATAAATGAGGCCTGGCACGCAATGGATGTGGTTGGAGACAGAAGCTGTCACAGATTGCTGACATCTTTTGTGATTACGTTCCGCTTCCTGTCAATCACCTGACACCCACGACACAAAATGAAGAGCGTTTGCTATGAAATAATCCCTCGAATACACTTCGCATTATAAACTTTGTCACATTTTGTAGCATTTGGTTTTAATAACAGACATCTAAGTAGGTATGAAGGGAAAAATAACTGAGGTCAATATATCATTGTTTTCTCAGTCGGTAGCAGGATCTGCTAATGTCTAGTTAATATTGCCTTGATTTATGCACTATATTTCTCTGGCTACATCGATTTCTGTGCTTCTATAAATCAGATTTAAATATAAACTGAGAGTAAAGGTGTCCCACTGTCCTGATAGTTAATGATTTGCCATAAACCTAGTGGCACAGCATGATTATCGCCAACTGTGAGTGCGCACAGTGCATCTGCCAGGAATAACAGCGTTATTAAAGCTTTGTGAATATTTCAGTGGCCGATCTGGCCACTGCCTGAGGCTCCATTCAAATTTAGAAGTGTTGTATTCATTATGGGGCAATTTCCTCACAGTGCATTATGGGTAGTTTCCCACAAGAGAGAAGAGAGTGGGAAAGGTGTGGGAAAGTGAAGGAAGAAAAAAGAGATGGGAGGGGGGGATGGATGACTGCGCCTCCTCTGGTGGAAATAAAAAAAAAGCCCCATCTGCTCAATGGCTGCAGACTCCCGGCACAGCCACGCACAAACTACAGCTTGGGAGATTTCCATTGTTCCACTTTGTGGAGAGGGATAAAATGTTCTTCAGAGCTTCTTCAAAACTGCAAAAGAGAACATCAAAAGCGCAGCATTACGAAGTTCAATTCGCTTTTTCTCAGTATTTTCTTTAACCAGTTTTTTCCACCAACATTATTCACTAAATCTGGGAACACGGCTACATCACCGCAACAAAAAAGAAACATGAACAGTTGGATAATCAGCCTGGTTGTAAGGAAGCCAACAGCTAGGCCAGATTATGCACATTGGCACAAAGTTGCAAACGCTGATTGGTTGCAACCATTGTGATGTGCCAGTAATGTTCTGGGTAAACATTTTAATAATTCTGACTATACAATGTTAGAAAAAAATTACCGTGAGAAATTCCTGGAGCCCAGACAGTTTTCTACAAAGGATCTGTCTACACAACAGCAGCAATGTCAGTCCTTTCAGTGTCTACCTGTGATTGAATCAAGCACAGTGCTCGGTGTAGGCCATATGCATTTTGTCTGAAGCCATTTAAGTGGTTATGCAGATAAAAATGTTAAAAAGCAGAATTTAGGGTATATTTCTTGCACTTTTAGCAACTGGACTGATCAAAAAGACAGCAGATGATAAGCTGTCGTGGTCCTGAATCTAAAGATAATCAGTATACTGTGGCGTAGATGCAAATAGAAGCCAAAACAATTACTCACTGCAATTAATTTTAATCAAATTTGACTAATATACTATAAACAGGACTATCTGCATTCTCTCATCTCTGTAATAAAAAAATAATTATCTCACGGATTATCTGGCAGGTTATTAGCACATGCACAGTTGCTGTATCTGCATGATTCGTCAGATGTGTCTTCTGCAGACCGTTCTGTGCAAAGAAACAACACGAGAATACTCATTTTGTTTTATTTTCTTTCGATTTTCTCCTCATTTTGCCTCCATCTGTCAAACGACACTTTGAAGTTGTTTTCGGTCGCTTTTCAGAACAATAAGAAACAAAGCAGCACATAATGGTTTGCCCGCAAAAAGCCTGTAATTCACTCAAAAAGTTTCACTTATTGCTCAAAAGAAAACATTTGTTTCCGTGAACAAATCAGTGTCAGAACCTTGACAAATGTACCATCCTGTCAGTGCAACAGAGTTTAAGTGTGCGGTGGTTAGAGCCACTGCCAAAGCAAACAGGTCCTGGTTTCAACCCCAGGCTGGGCTTTCCGTGTTGAGGTTGCATGTTCTCTCTGTGCTTTTGTGGGCACAAATCCTCTAGCTTCCTCCCACAGTCCAAAAACATGTGTGGGTCAAGTGGTGTTTCTAAATTGGGTGAGCATAAATGTCTGTCAGACTGGCAACCCGTCTTTCCACCCCTTGACAGCTGGGGTGGACTCCAGCTCCCCTGCAGCTCTGAACTGGAAAATGGATGGATAGGGCTTTTCTGATGAGGGGTTTCGTCTTAAATTAGCAAGAAGTTACATATCACCTGTGTGTGGTAGAGCAACTATTAGACATCTTTCATTTTTGTTTTTTTCTTTTCAGCATCCCGATGACTTGGTCACATCAGGTCATGTTTGCAGAAAAACAAAATATGCAACTGGCTTAATCATTGTGCGTTAATGGACTTACCCAGAAGATGTCTGAGTACGTTCAACTGAGAAGGACATGAACTTTCATATGTGGAAAGTGTGGACTCCTCACAAGCATTTGCATTTAGTTCAAAGGAATGATAAGTTCCTGATGTTGGAGATAGTTTCTGATCTTTTGATTTCTGTTCTGAGGAATATACCAGCTTGTAGCTGATTAAAAGGACATGCTGGGTTTTTTTTTGCTGTTTTATTTCCCACGGTACATAACTGACCCAAATCTTGTGTTTGTGAGAAACCCTTGGCTGATTTTGCAGAATTACGAAGGGCCACAGGGTCAGCATCTGCCCTGGCGTAACTGAGCTTGATGGAACGTGCGACGCTCAAATCCCGTTCTCGGCACTCCGCTGCGTGATCAATACTTTTTTATCCTGCTGATCTGTGCCGTGTTCATTCCCCTGCAAAGCTCTCTCTCTCTTTCAGCAGTCAATCTGAGCTAAACGCTGCCAGCTGGGAGAGAGAGGGAGAAGCAAGTCCCAAGACACACATAGCAAACACACTTACCCATGTTAAAATAAATTCTACAGAAATGCCTACACAGATGGGGCGCACATGAGAGCGGATGCTCACACAGATGTAGAGCAAAACACACAAACTGTCAAAATCAGCTTGTTGCCAGTTTGCATCCAAACCACCACGGTTGACACTGACGCTTCCAAAAAGGGGACAAAAATAATGAGCAGCATGAAGTTTAGGACCCCTGATTTATCTTCAGGCAGTCACGTCATTTGGAGCGTTTCATCGCACAATATGATGAAAGAACACTGTATTCCTCTGGGGCTATTTGGCATAATGAGGCGAGTGCAATTAACATGCACAGCACTAAAGGAGTTCATTTAAAAGCACCTGCCTTAAGTGTGCAGTGACACGATTTAAAGCCTGATGGCAGATAGTTCACTGACCTCATACCCTGTGTGAAAACTACTTAAACCGCTCTCCATTGTCTCCTATCGTCTCGTATGCAGAGGCAGGGTCACCTGTCCTGAGCCACCGTCTGCTGGCTCAGTGGAGCGCAGTCAAAGCTATTACTTTGAGTCTTGTTCCACCAAAATGTAAAATGGCCCCTCTGGCCAGAAGTGCGGTGCCATTGGAGTGAATGGCTCAGCGGTTACGCAACCAACTTGGCTAATGTCACTTTCCCTGAGACGTCAAAGAAGTCAGTGGCCCTCCCCTGGCCCATTCGCCTCTCCTCCAACTCGATGTGATCATGGAGATTCACTTTCAGCCGCCTCAGGGACTCTGCACGTTAAGTCTGTGTGTGTGGCACAAAGGCACCACTGAGCATGAACTTTAAAACATGAGCTACAAGTCTGATTTAGTATAACACAAAAGCACGTTCTGCGGTGGCTGACTTCACATAGTTACATCTCTTATACATATAAAAAGAAAAGGCTACGAGATGAATCGTACATAAAAAAGCAGGACTGAGACTCTTGCCTGAAATCGAGCCACAGAATGACCTACACGTAACTCCGGCGAGTCACTTGTTGATGTCAGCTGTGGCTAATGATCACAAGCGCTAATCGGCGTCAGGAATTTTATTAGGTATGGATGAGAGAAGCAGATTGGACATCAGTGGGTGATGGACGGGGGCCAGAGGAGGTTGGCATCACTCAGGAACAAGACATGCTGCGCCAACCTGCCACTTGCTGCTAGTCATACACTCACTGCAGTCTGGGATTCAAACATAGATGCAGCGTTGGAGGGTGATGTGTTCAGATTACAGTTTTTTTGCACTAGCAGGGGTATGTGTTTCCAAATTCTAGCAATCTGTTGCTTCTTGCTAGGGCAACACAGTTATAGACATCAGCAGTTTGGGTGTAATTTTGTTTTTAATTTAGTCCTCAGAATGTTAGAATTAGCGGATAATGTTGGTTAATGTTGGCATGATTGTGAGGCTAATGCGAGCTAAGAGGTCCGTCTTCCACAGTAGGAAGTAGCTAGCTGTCTTAGAAAGGCCTGCACCTTCACTAATATTTACACACCACTTTGCATTCATTCATTCATTATAATTAATCTGTGGTTCTCTTTCACAGTCTGTCTTTTGACCCCTCATCTCAGACCAATTGTACCAGCTGGCTGCCACTCACTGCTTCAAGTGTTTGCTCATAGAGGGTCGTGTGATTGTTGGGGTTTTCTATCTATTATTGTAGGATCTTTACTTTAAAATATAAAGCGCCTTGAAGCAACTGTTGTTCTGATTTGGTGCTGGTTAACTAAAATTGAACTGAACTGGTGTTTGTGGAAGAACTGGCCCTAGTAGGACCTCATCCAGGGAAGTTCTGGGGGATAACAAGGTATTTAATGCGAGGTAGGTAGCGTACTTTAGAGTAAGAAGAAAAGCTAAGAATGGTAGGATGTATACTGTCAAACATCACCATGAAAAACATAATATTCAAGATGCAGTCGGAACAACAAAACCAGTGCAACCATGATGATGATGATAATGAATTTTAGGGTTTTCCGTACAGGTTTTTGGGGCAAGAAATTTAACTGTGACTCCCAAGATCCATTTTAGGAAGCAAACATGGCATTTACTTAAAAGACCAGTTTACAGAATAGTTGCAGACAAACTGTCTGATGACCAATTTTATGACACACATGGGAGGACGGCTCCATGCTTATTTATGCCAAATTCTGATCCTACCATCTGAATGCTGCAGCAAAATTTGAAAGTCATCAGACCAGCCAACATTTTTCCAAACATCTGTTTTTAGGAGTGACACCCAGCATGCTCTTCTGCATGCCTTGGTTGTAACAAGTGGCTATTTGAGTTACCTGTTGCCTTCCAATCAGCTTGAAGCAGTCTGGCCATTGCCCTCTGACCTCTGGCATCAACAAGACATTTTCATCCAGACACCTGCTGCTCACTGGATATTTTTTCTGGCCATAAACCCCAGAGAGGTTTTGTGGGAAAATCTCACCAGATCAGCAGTTTCTGAAATACTCAGACCAGCCTGTCTGGCACCAACCACGCTCAAAGCCACATAAATCACCTTCCCCCAAGTGCTAACTTCATAGTCATGTTAACTGTTTCTGAATGCATTAACTTGCTGTCATATGATTAGCTGAATGAAATTATGGCACATTCTCAAGTTTAGTTTAGTCATTTTGGGCAAATTTACATGCTGATGTAGAAAAATCTCCTAAATCACCTGATGTCCATATTTTAATAATTAAAAAGACTGGACCTGCCACTGTAAGTCACACAATAAAAACTAAGCTGAAATGAGTTAACCCACTCCAGAAACCAAGTGAAATTAAACTAACAATATCAAAACTCTGTTGACATGTTGTAAAACACCATGCTTTCTTTTTAAAACTCCTTTGTGACGCAGCGAATACAAAGATTCCTTTTAAGGTGAGAAACAAAAGGCTCTTTTAAAGGGAGTTTCCTCAGTGCAGCGCGCTTTCATGCAGACAATAAATAGCAAGGCACTCTAACACGACATAGTCCTTGTTTTGTGTGTACACACAGAGATCAGAGCCAAATAAAAAAAATGTGACCACAGTGCAGGGACCGAGAGTAAGAGCACAATGGTGCACCACACGGTCTCGCCCACATGTGTGTCCAAAAATAGAGCTTTTCCTTTAGTGCAAGCGAAGCACTGACACAGACATTCCCCTCAACCACTCCTGGTCATTGACACGTAAACAAATACAAGCGCACACACAGACACACACACACACATATCCAGATGGAGGCTGACAGCATGCTTTGGGCAAATGGCTTCAAATGAGGAACACATGAGCCTCTCTCTGTGTGACGGCTTTCACATGCTCCCACAACCTCACACACCTCCGGGGCGGGAGGAGGATAGGCGAAGGGTGTGTGCGCATTAGTGTAAATGTGGGAATGAGAGAGAGGGAAAAGGACAAGACAAAGAGGAGAAGAGAGGAGACAGAAGAAGCAGAGGAGAGAAGCAGAAAAAAAATTAATGACAAATTAATCGGTGGGAACAGTGAAGATGCCAGAGCACGTGGGGTCAGATTTGTCAGAGGGATTTTTAAAGCATGTAAAGACAGAATCACAAGTGTAGTTTGTGTTTTGCACAGAAAAAAAAAGATTTTCCTTTAGTTTTGCTGATTCCTTGCATGCAACATTGACCTGATAGCACAGCAAATCACCAGCTACATAAAAATGCATGTAAAATCATCCATTTATGGATATTTTGAAGCCTCAACTTTGGCATCTTTGACTATCTTGAGAGGATCTGACTGAGAAACGAAGCACACAGGACGCTTCTGTGACAGAGAATCACACGGTAGCCCGATCTGAAAGCAAATGCTGCGATATTGTCTATTTGACTAAAATGGGACCATATTTTCATGTGTCGCCAAATACAGAGTTTAAACTGGTGATAGAGACCATAACCCCATAAGGAACATTCCTGCTGTGACATTAAATCAAGTGGGAAAAAGAGTCATCTTCCCATGCACTTCTATTCTTTTTGCAACCAGAGGAGTCGCCCCCTGCTGGCCATTAGAAAGAATTAAGGTTTAAGGCACTAGCAAATAAGATTTCACTTTTTAAAAGACAAACTATACTTCTTAAGTTTTTCTTATTTGTCTTTGATGCTTATCTATATAAATAAATAAAGCCGTGAATCACTATTAATGTAACTTGTCCTTGTTTTAACCCTGTAAAGCCTGAACTATGAAATAAACTGAACTTTCTGACAAATTTAAAATAAAAGACATTAACTACCAACTTGCATGTACAAGTTTGAATTAGTATAATTTTTGCTACTTCAGTGGCTCTAAATGTGTCTGGTTATAAAAAAATAAAGTCATACTGATGATGTAGAGGTCTCAAAAATTCATATTAAATATGATGCAGTTGGTGTTACAGGTTCATATAATATTTTTGGCATTGATGAACAAACAGATTAAAAGTTCACAAGGACATAACTACATATAGTTGATGTGTGGGAGCTTTTTTCTTTTTTGTCTGCCATAAAAAGCAAGTGAAGGGAGTAAAAGCCTTAGTGAGAGGAGGCTGTTTGTAACAAAGTCGAGTAGGAGACCGATTCCAGCTCAGGCGAGTCTGTGCATTCGAGTAGACGTGGGTGTGTGAGAGAAAGAGCGAGGTTTGCATTTGGCCGGACTGTTAGGTGTCAGCTCCCAGTTTAATGGTGACTGAAACACTGTGTCAAAGCACCGATAAAGGAAGCAGCACCTGTAAGCATGGCTTACACCAACACGTCTCAAAAAATATTCATATCAATGTAACTTTGGTATATCGTGACCTGAACTTTATCTAATTTCTACTTTGCAAGAGAGAAAAATATTGGGATGCTCCACAAAGCCGCTGAAGATAAATGCGTGTAGGCCGAGTGATGAATTTACCAGTTTCCTGCCCTGAAGACAAATATAAGCGCTGAATAATGAGTGGCTTTCTGGTAAATCTTACTCCTTCACAAGTGTGGAGAGGAAGCTTCTTAAGATTTATGTGTATGTGTGGGTGTGTGTGTGTGTGTGTGTGGCAGCAGAGCTTTGATTTGGTCTGTAAAGTGGATTACAAGCCAGAAAAAGACTGAACACAGGCGGCATGCTCCTTCAAAAAAGGAGCAAAAATCTCCATTGGACGTGTATTTACTTGGCAAATAAATCCTCTGTTGGTGCTTTACATCCACACACAAATAAAAAATGAGAGGTCAAGAGAGGAGCCCAAACTTTTTAATATGACATTAAAGAATAGCTTGATCGAGATGTAGTAAAGACAGCTGGGGAGAGAAACTACCCCGATATTCACGAGAAGCACAAACCAAATGTCAGCAGGGAGAACAGCCCCGCCCGGCTCCTCACCGCCGCCTCACCTGATTGAGGATCATCAAACAGAGGTTGGCCTTTAAATTCAAGGTGTCAGCCTGGGCTCAGCTGGACTGTAGCACTGAAGCTTTTTTTCTCCAGTGACCCCTGTCTGCCCCCCCCAAATATATACACGTATAAGGCCAGGATGTCATCACACCTCACAGTGGTTATTTTCCTCTTTGTGCAACCTTGCTGTCACTTTATGAATAAAACTGAAGCACATTTTCAGATTGTTACTTTTGTGATGTAAAAATGTGTTAAAAATGAGCAAATTGGCATTACTGGCACTGCCTTTACTTGGTGCCGGATCCATACAAAAAATTTGCAGTATCACACAGTCTCTGATTGGATGCCCGGTCGATGGTCTTAGAAACCAGTTCTTACTGCATCCTGGATGAGCTTAGTGCAGCAAAGCAGCTCTCTACCTGCAGCAGGGCCTGCTTAGACTGACTTTTCAGCTCAAAGAAGACTCCTAGAGCAGAAAGAAAACTAGTTATGGTTGCTCTGGAGTCTGTCGACCATGGGGCGAGAGATTCTCTAGGAAACATGTGACAGGAAGGGCCAGGACTGGTTGTTTAGCGGAAACAGAACTTTCAAAATAAGAGTGAAAGGATTGAAGTGAATTGATTTGATTTAAAATAAATTTTATTTTTTCCTAAAATGAGCTGTCAAATCTGGAGAGATTCTCGCTGGCCTGGATTCTAGGCAAGAAAAGGAGCGTTTTGAAATTCACAAAGACATGCAGACCCTTCAGTCTGCTTTAGCGCGAGAGTCTTGTAAGATTCAGAATTTTTAAATGCAGATGCGGGTAAGACAGCAGAAAGCAAAAAAAATAAAAAACAAAGCCTGATTAAGAGGAACTCGCTTTGTGCTTCAGAAGCTGCAGCAGCAGCTCTGCCCTTCCATGCAGAAAATTCGACTAAACCTGTATCCTTCCAGACAATGATGTAATCTCTTACGGTTCTGATCTGAACATCATAACCAAAGACGGCGAGCCGGCACTGGGTTATGTAAGAGCAGGCCTGCACGCACACACAAGCAGGAGAGGGAAGGACGGTGTGTGTGTGTGTGTGTGTGTGTGTGTGTGTGTGTGTGTGTGTGTGTGTGTGTGTGTGTGTGTGTGTGTGTGTGAACAGGCCAAGCATTTACAACAAAGGGCAGGACAGAAGCAGCAAGTTGAAATGCGCTCAGGGGCACTTTCAAGCGCTTAAAGCCACTTCAGGGAGTAAAAGGTAAAAAGGTAAAAAAATGTTTTTAAAAAAGAGATGCTTGCTTTCGCTAATCAAACTGTCTCAGCCTAATGAAATCTGATATAATTGCACCTCAGAGAGCACAGATGATGTCTTGTTATCTGAGCTCAGAGCACCTCAATGCACAAACGCACACGCACAGATTAGAGATTATAGGAAGCAATCAAGCAAAAGGATCAATCCGAACCCACCCAAACACCACCCGCCACCCACCCCCTGATTATAAACCACGTCTGTGTTCTGTGTTCATTTTCCAGTTTGTAATTACTCTCAGCGAAATGTCACACAGAGACCCTGCAGACAGACACAATGAAGGTTCAATTAAGAACAAGACTCTGTTTGCCATGATTGGCTAATGGAGCTGAAGCTAAGGGAACATGTAGCTAATGGAAGCAAGTAATGTGAAGAGAAATAATCCAAAGTATGTGCTAAAATATCATACTTATGACTCAGTTCACTTATAATATTCTAAGAATAACCAAAGCTAGACACACCATGAAAGCCAGCTGCTTCACTGCTTCCTGTCTTCATGCTAAACGCTAACTGACAGACTTGACTTTGGCAAGAAAGTTAAAAAAATTATATCTAACTACACATCCTCTTAAGTACAGAACTTTTGAGCATGAAACTCAAAATATTTACATTATGGACAGATTTTTAAATTGTAATGTTTTCACTTTTTCTCTGTTTGTCGCAGAAATGATCCTAAAGACATACATACTGTATATAAAAGATGGACTTTGGTTAGCATAGTTTTGGAACGGATGAGAAATGGGTGGGTTTAACTCAGGCTCAGAAGGATGCTGTGTGCTCATTCAATAGTAACTTGTCAGTCACAATGTAGAACCCACTCAAACATATCCTTCTTGGTCATCTCTTTGGACAGAAATAAGGGGCTAATTTAAAAAATGAGCATTGTGCTGTATTCAATAAAACTTTAAATTAGTGCTTGAGCCCATAAACTCATGAGAAAAAAATTTCCTGAGGTCACAGATCAAGGCAACAAACGGCAGTTTCCCTTTTGCCTTTTATACAATTGGAATTCCATCAGAGCTGCCCTCTGCTGGCCGTTAGAGAGAATGCAGGTTTAAGACACTTCGTAAATCTGTCTTTTATGTACAGGTGGAAACGCCTGCTATAATAAGAACTATCACAAAGATGCTGTTCAAGCTATTTGGCGGGAGGTGGCTGTCTCCATTGGGGTGGAGGCCCCCATTGCTTTTGCGGTGTATTCTATTAGGTAGCACTTAGCATTCATTTAGATTTTCACGAAATGTGTCCATGACATTGAGTGGATGTTACAATGAAAAAAGTGTAAGCCTCTACAAAGAGAAGAAACTCTACTTTCTGTTGCTCTTGCTACAATTTCCTGTTACCCACGGTGCCACAATGGATGTAACCGCAATCAGCTGACATAAGCAGTTCTTTAATCAGTCGTTTAAAACTAAACACGAAGAATCCGCTGCAGAAATAGGAACTCAAGCATCACAATTTAAGCACAAATCCTGCCTTGAGCCTCCGACTGTGACACCAAGCATCTGGGATTGTTTAAGTGTTTACTCCAAACTTCGTACATGTGCTTCCTGATTCAGAAATGCTGGCACACACGGACACAAGCGCCTTACACGACAGCGCTCGCCTTGTTGCCCCAACTTTAAGTCTTCAGCTTCTTAAGGGATGCTACAAGCTTATGGTCACATTCCAGATGTCAAAGGCACACACAAATGATTACACCAACAAATAGGCCATCCTCCAATCTGGTCTATTTTGGGCCACTGGTGTAGGTGGACTTGGTTGCGCAACATCACACCTGGAGCACAGCAGCGAGGCTGCAGAACTGGGAGAAAGCAGTTGTGTTATAATGTCGCTAATTCAGAAAATAGTCATTAATGAATTCAAGGGATCTATCGATAGCTATAAATATGGCTCTCTATCTTTAGAGGCCTTTAAAGAGGCTTCGCCCACTCTCTCAGCTGAAGTCACACAAAAGGCTCTCATTGGACATGGGCGTGCGCGTGACAGGATGCCTTGGGAGAAGATGATGTAATATCTTTTTGAAACATTACTGTTGAGGGACACCCCACACTTTTGAACTTTACGTCACAGACAAACGGTGACCCAGCAATATCACCGAGACAGGACCAAGGAATAAAATAGAGTTCCAGCAAAACCACATAAACTTACTGACAGAGAATGTGCTTCTAGTTTGATTTCCAACTAGGAATAAAGATTTCCTTCCAAACTTACCGAATCCAATCTAATACTAAAAGTACAAATGTAAATATTTGCTTCCAATCTAGTCATTTTTAGCCGGTTTTCAAGCATAAACACTTCATTTTAAGATGGGTTCACACACAACTGTGAATGCAATCTGCAGAAGACACTGCATGGCGCTGTGAGGTGAGTGTCTGTGCAAAGCCCTCCGGGCGTATGCACTCTGACTTGGTGTCACCTATCCTCCTCTCTAAGGAGGCCTAAGGGCAGGATGTCTGATCAGCTGAAACACAACCCTTCCCCAGGTGTAAACATAAAAAAGGTGTTTATCTTTAAAACACCCATCACTGACTAAATTACGACTTACACCTCAGACTGTTTGTGCTGCACATTCACATTTTAGTAAGTCTATAATCACCAGGGCCTGTTTTCAGCTGCCCCCAAACTGCAGGATGTGATTTTTACTACCAGGCCACAACGAAAACAAATCAGTCACATCCACTCTGTATGGATGTCGAGTCCTCCGACGCACAAAGAAACGCCTACACAGAGTCAGTATGAGCAACAGTTTGAGCACGATTTTGAGGGAAAAATATCTAATTGCTTGCTTGTCTTTGACAGGTGACAGGCTGTTTGCACATTTGCGCCTGTAAATTAATTCCATGTGCATGTAAAGGTCTAAATGTATTTTAACCACTGATGGTGTGACATACATTGTTGCATTTTCATTGCATTATATAAAAACGAGCATGGCGCAGGGGTCCAAATCGGCATGCGTGCATCACACAGAGGCTCTGTTTCGAGTGCGCCTGGGTTCTAAATGATGGACGCGACCATCTTTTTGCGCCAATAGGATCATTGATTGTTTCGTAGCCTCCGGTTCGTCTAATAAAAGCTGATTTTTTAATTATTTTTTTTAAAACAACAACAAATAAGAATCTCTTCTATATTCGATTAATCGCGCTCCTGACAGTTCAGCCCTCATGGAGACCGCCGATAACAATCAAAGCGGCTGCGGCGGGAGGATCCACCTGGCGGAAAACAATAATGCAGCCGTGCACGGCGCGCGGCCCCGTTATCAGCCGCTCATTAGGCAGGAATGAGCTCACGATCGTGCAGCAACGCAAAAGCAAATTGGCATTAATGCATGCTCCATAAAACCAGAACGAGCAACCTTCCCGAGCGCATCAAGCCGCCCACCCCCTCATTGTCTCCCTCCTGCATCCGTCTCCCCCCCCCCCACGCACACACATTCTTTGAAATCGCAAACCAAGACGTTAAATTGCGCTCGAAACCGCGCGAAATAATCTCGATCACCATATTCCCACGTCGCCAAATCGCCCTCAAATAGGTGTGCGGCCGCAGAACAAAAAAAGCCATGCTATTGTGTCGCGCGCAAGCGAGAAAGCCATTGCAAGTAGGTTAAACCCGCTCGCGCTGGCGCAGACGCAAATGTCTCCAAAGACAGGGGGAAAAAATGCCAAAAACGCGCAAATGCCAGCTGCGGATTGAGCGTACCTTTGCTCTCCTGCCCCTCGTCCTGAGTCTCCTCTGCGTTGGACTCCATGGCAGGCTTTGTCCCGTCCATTATTTTAGGGGAATATAGTCTCCTTGCAGGCTACTTGCACTTGTACCTTACAGTGTGTGGATGATGGAGCCTATCCTGGTGACTGGATGCTCTCTCTCTCTCCGTCTCTCTCTCTCGTACACACCCTCCCTCTCTCTCTCCCGCTATCTCTCCTTCTCTCTGTTTAAGCTCGCCACCGTCTCTCTGTCTATATCAACAATTCAGTTTCGAAATGCAAATGCACACGCATCGGTGTTACAGAACAATGCCCCCAAAATAATGGCTGCCGACTCCCTTTTTGGCGCCCAAAATCATCCTCATGATGTAAATTACTCTCTAAATATATTTTGGTGACATATTATTGCAAAAAAAAATTAATAATAATAATAAAATCTTGTCAGACTGTTTCATCTGTGGATTCCTGTGATTTTGATTTGTTTTATTGTTTGCTTGGATAAGGACAAAATGTGCAGGTGATTTCAATATGCAAACTCACGAGTAACCATGCAACCACAAACACACACACACACACACACACACACACACACACACACACACACACCGCCCCCTCTCCATCTGGTGAGCTAAGAGAGAAACAGAGAATGAGGGAGGGAAGGAAAGGATGGAAAGAGGCAGAAAGAGGAAGGGAGGGAGTGAAGAGGGGAAAAGAGGGAGATGCTGTAACAGAGTGTAACTGTGTGAAATAAAAGCGAGCAAGAACCTGAGCAGGAAGGCTGGGAAAAGGGGGTAGTGACTGATTTTCAGCTTTCTCTCACATTGAACATCAGTTATTTTAACACTTCTGAGCAACCAGCCAGCTCTCATTAACAGCCAGCACGCTTGGTTGTGTGTTGCATAATGGTTATGTTTCATTCAAAATCAATCTCTTGTGTTTAAGTAGCTTCAATTAAACTCATTTGAGCTCTGACCGAACCATCTTTGACCAATTAGAGCTTCCGAACTGGTACAAAGCGACACGTTCACCTCTGCATTTCACTGCTGATTAGTTGTTCCCACAATCTAATGAAAAACCGATCAAGGTGGGTCCTTGAATCCCAGAGAAATGCCTACAAAGTGGGGGTGTTTATGCAAAGTGGGGGTCGAGGGAGTGTGTTGTGCAGTTTTCATCATTCACCCCATTTTCTAATAATAAACACATCCCCAAACAATGGGACACCATCTGTCCCGAATCCTCTTAAATAAGATTTTAATTTGAGCCCACGCGTCCCTGTTTTAGACAAAGCTCAGCTCACAAAAACAGTTTAGGAAATCCCCCCTCACCCCACCCCACCCCAACAGCCCCTGATGTTTTCATCTAACAAAACATCAGACGCCAGAATGGCTAACGTGACATATATGACATTTAGTGGGTCCATTCACCCTGAGGGTTGAAATTAACACCCTGCCCTGCACCATATGCAAGAGGGTCTCCAATCACACTGACTTTTTGACATTTGAATGGCTCTAAGCACCACGAGGAAACCTGAGCCTGCTGCATAAATGAATGACCACCCAACGAGACACCACGAAAACATGTAGGAGTCAAGGGAGTTTGGTAAGAAGTATTATTCCCTTTAATGACAGCACACTTCAGCACCGGAGCCAGATGATTAGTTGAGCTTCTGCCATACGAAAACATGTAGTTATCATAGAGCATAATTATTTCTTTGTGTGGTCCACAAAAAAAATAAATAAAAATCCACAGTGATACAAAGGCTGTGAATAGCTCCCATAATGATTCATCTGGAGTTTTTAATTAACAAGTTAATCATTATAATTTCATGAAGGAAACTGTTCTGCTCGAGAACCTGAAACAGCAAATGTTTGCCATTGTTGCTTAAAAAGTGAGAGAAAATGAATGGATACAGCTTTAAAAGGGAATTTAGACACAGAAATACAAAATAAAAAAATCAGCAAAAAACATTTTAAATGAAAGGAAAGAAAAACTATGAGCTGAATTACCATTTTTGCATTTACGCAAACATCCATAAAAAAACGGATCATGTATTGGCTGAAAATTACCAGTAAATTTTCTTTCTTTCTTTTTACAATGTAGCCAAAAAAAAAAAAAATCCACCTTAATGACCATCAAGTGATTATTTATAAATACATTTTTGCATTTATTGCCCACTAAGCACTGATAGTTTGAGGCTAAAGTCATCATCTTGTTAAAACAAAGCATTTCCCACTAAAGTCAGTAGAAACAGGATCAGCAACAACCTTGGGAAATGTATCCAAATACCTCAACATGAAGCTTTTTTCTAAACAAATTTCCCTCCGGACACATAATGTGAAATTACTGGGCTGCTATGCTTAAGTTGGCCATTTATATTCACTGTCAAATTAACCAAATGACTTCAGTTTAAGTCTGGGGATTATTCCTTTTCACTTAGCTGTACTAGTTGCCAAGCACTACAGTCTATGCAGTTCTGTAGTCCATATAGAACAATGAGAGCTCATACAATGAGGATATTGAATAATCAGTAAATGGTATAATTCTGTTTTGTAGTTAATTTGATCTGTAGCAAAACACAGTCATGCGTTGGGACACAAAAAGAAAAAAAATGGAAGAAAGGAGGGAAGAAATGCAAAAGGACCGAGTCACACAAACTCAAACTGTCAGTTACCAGGCTGGAAGGGTGAGCTTCAAGTCCCATTTTTCTCTCAGAACCCCCATAATCCCTTGCTGGGTCACACAGATTAAGGACTTGTCCACAAGATGAGATACAGTGCTTCCTGGCACTCTTCACGATCACCCTGCCACACACATGCACATGTGCACGATGTTAAAAACACACACGCATACACACACAACATGCCGTTTGGCGTTCCAGAGACGTCAGAAAGTCAGAGTCCTCATAATTCCTACCAAGTAAGGCGCAACAAAACTGTTTCTTTTTATGGTGGAATTCCAAGCAGGATTTCTTAAGACAGAGTTCTTCCAAACTTCTCTTACTTCACCTCACAGATTATTGTGTAACATTATTAAGTGTGTGAGTCACAGAATGAGCCAAAACCTTCACAAATGCAGCTAAAATCTGTTGGTGGTTCTACAGCATGAATTCATTGTTCAGACATTTCACTAAAACAACAAATTGGGGGAGATTACCAAAGTCAGCAGGATCTGAAAAATGAATATTTGTACCAAATTACATGGCAGTTCATTTAAAATGAAAGGAAAAGGGTGCACCAACTGTGCCATGTTGCCATCCTTAGAGTCGTGCTCCTTTGTACTGAACTGACGCATCAGTTCAGTACAAAGGACAGTATGCAAGGGATGCATACTGTGTTTGTGTGTTTGGGGTGGCAGTCAGGTATAGAACTGTGCCTCTGTGTATTATTGTGAAATGATTAACAACAGAGTGTGACTAGGACTGTAGTTTGGACCCTAAACAGTGTGCTTGTTTCTGTGGGCATGCAGGGAAATGTCAGTGACGCCAGTAAATATTTAAAATGCAAACTTTTGAAGCCCGTGATCAGAAGTGACCCATGCAACAGCTGATTTTGGAAAATATCCAACATCTAGGTCATTTTAAAGTAGTTGTTAAGCTTGAAAAAAAGCCTCTGTGCTTCTGCAGCACTGCAGAAACTTTCTTATCTGCCTGCACAACTCTCTCAGTCCATTAAAGGCAAAGGCATGAGTGCCTGTCGACTGCCTGTCTTCCCTCATTAGAACGACACAGAAGGGAAAGTGGCGCTCAAATTGGGTCGTACTACAGTAACGAGCACACTGCAGCTCCTTCATGGGAGCAGATGTGCAGCTAATGTTGAATAAAAGAAGGAAGAAAAGGAGAACGCCGGGCCTATGAGCGCCTCTGCAACGATAGCCATGAGCAGCTTCAAACTGACTTCAATCTAAATATTTCTACACCATCGTGATACTCTGGAGGTGGTCACATCCTCTTTATCAGCGCAGTCTTGTCTCAGAGTGATACAGGCTCTGCTGTTTCCATGGAGATGGGAAACACTGCCGGCAGGCTGCAGTGATTGAGATCTTTTAGCGATCCTATCAGTTCCTAGAAAACTTCTCATGTGGCTGTGGCTCTATGTCCCATCAGCCAAAACTTAAAATCTAATCAAGGAGATAACCATGACATGAAAGTTCTCAGTGTGCTATCAGTAAAATCGTTTCTGCTCCCACGACCAGCTCAGCCGAAGGCTACTGTTGATGACATGCAGCCAGTGTATTGAACGCTTCCTGTTGTTGTGAGGAAGAATCATCTTGTGCACTGTTAGAGTGCGTGTAAATAAATAAGCAAGTTGTCTAGCGTGAATCACCCACAAGACGCTTCGCTTCTTCTGAGTGCACATCTGTAAGTGCAGCAGGAAGCACCCTTAACCACATTTATGGAGATGACTGAAATCTTTGTACAACTACATGATGGATTAGAAGAACTTTCCCAGAGATGTTCATGATCCCCAGAGGATAACTCCTATTGACTTCAGCAAGCTTTGTTTTTCATCACCACCAGTAAAGGTTAAAATATCAATACTACAGTCTAAATATCAGGAGAGCAATTTGATGATTGTGAAATTTCTCAACAACTGCTGGATAGTTCACTCTAAATTTCCCCATTAGGAGAAATGTTAATAACTTTCTGTCTGTGAAGGTTCTCAGTCACCCAGGTCATCGTAGTCAAAGGAGCTTGCAAAGAAAAGCGTCTGGACTTCTTTAAGCCAAAACACAGACTTAACAATGTGGTGTATGCTGTACAGTGCAGCGAGGAATGCCCAGACCTCTACATCGGAGAGACCAAACAGCCACTTCACAAGCGCATGGCACAACACAGAAGAGCCACATCCACAGGACAAGACTCAGCAGTCCATCTGCATCTTAAGGATAA
This sequence comes from Aulonocara sp. 'chitande type north' Nkhata Bay, assembly GCF_057382095.1. Classification (NCBI taxonomy): domain Eukaryota; kingdom Metazoa; phylum Chordata; class Actinopteri; order Cichliformes; family Cichlidae; genus Aulonocara; species Aulonocara sp. 'chitande type north' Nkhata Bay. The sequence goes on along the minus strand of NC_141365.1, from coordinate 50,133,840 downwards.
AGGTCACTCTTTCGAGGATGCCAATGTTCACATTTTGGACAGAGAGGACAGATGGTTTGAAAGAGGAGTGAAAGAAGCTTCTATGTCCACTGTGAGCGACCATCTTTGAACAGAGGCGGGGTTTACGACACCAACTGTCTGCCATCTATAATCCAGTTTTGAGATCCTTCCCAGACGCCTTAACGCCCACTCACATCCTGGGCCATCTGACCTCAGGAAATCACATGATAAGGTGGGGCCAGGTTTCACAATGAACACACCCGAAACTCTGGCTGATTGGGACCCACACCCGCTTTCACACCTTGGCTCATGTGATTAGAGGATCATCAGGGGTCCTTTGTCCCTCTGTGGGGGGAAACTCCCACTAGGTTTATATCTGGGACTCCCCACCATTTGACCTTAGAACTGAAGAAGCTTCTCGGATGAAGGTGAAACGTCTTCAAGCAACTTAAAGAAGTCCAGACGCTTTTCTTTGCAAGCTCCTTTGACCGGTAATAACTTTCATTCAGCATCATTGACAGGTCAGTGTTCTTTAATTTATACTGTACTTTAGTTATACTAAATATCAGCTATATCTTGTGTTTATTCATCATCTTGCTTTCCATTAGCATGTTAATTCGGAATTAGCATTTGGCACACACCACTTCTGTGTTGTGAGCTAACAGAGCCATTAGCATAGCTGCACAACAGTTTAAATGCAAGTTGTTAAGATTTAAGCTGTATCCACGTAGGAAGTGATCAATCATCACTCGTCACATAGAAACTGAACATTTAACAGTGTTTCCTGAAAACCCTCTCCTGTCTGATCATTTCCTGATAACATTTACATTTACAATTATTGATTACACAGCGGTGGAGAGTAGACTTTATCAAAGTAGATGTCTTTCTGAAAGCGCTGTAACTAAGTTTAAGAATATAATCCAACCACTGTTATCATCTTCAATGCCCTGTACCAACATAGAGCAGAGCAGCTATCTGAACGCTACTCCAACAGAGGTCGATTATCTTGTTAATAATTTCACCTCCTCACTACGTACGACTCTGGATACTGTAGCTCCTGTGAAAACTAAGGTCTCTAATCAGAAGTACCTGACTCCGTGGTATAATTCTCAAACACGTAGCCTAAAGCAGATGACTCGTAATCTGGAGAGGAAATGGCGTGTCACAAATTTAGAGGATCATCATTTAGCCTGGAGAAATAGTTTGCTGCTTTATAAGAAAGCCCTCCGCAAAGCCAGAACATCTTACTATTCATCACTGATTGAAGTAAATAAGAACAACCCCAGGTTTCTCTTCAGCACTGTAGCCAGGCTGACAAAAAGTCAGAGCTCTTTTGAGCCAACCATCCCTTTAACCTTAACTAGTAATGACTTCATGAACTTCTTCACAAATAAAATTTTTATCATTAGAGAAAAAATTACCAATAATCATCCCACAGATGTAATATTATCTACAGCTACTCTTAGTACCATTGATGTTAAGTTAGACTCTTTTTCTCCAATTGATCTTTCTGAGTTAACTTCAATAATTACTTCCTCCAAGCCATCAACGTGTCTTTTAGACCCCATTCCTACAAAACTGCTCAAAGAAGTCCTGCCATTAATTAATTCTTCGATCTTAAATATGATCAACCTATCTCTAATAATCAGCTATGTACCACAGGCCTTCAAGCTGGCTGTAGTTAAACCTTTACTCAAAAAGCATCTCTAGACCCAGCAGTCTTAGCTAATTATAGGCCAATCTCCAACCTTCCTTTCATATCAAAAATCCTTGAAAGAGTAGTTGTCAAACAGCTAACAGATCATCTGCAGAGGTTTATTTGAAGAGTTTCAGTCAGGTTTCAGAGCTCATCACAGCACAGAAACAGCTTTAGTGAAGGTTACAAATGATCTTCTTATGGCCTCTGACAGTGGACTCATCTCTGTGCTTGTCCTGCTAGACCTCAGTGCAGCGTTCGATACTGTCGACCATAATATCCTATTAGAGCGATTAGAACATGCTGTAGGTATTACAGGTACTGCACTGCAGTGGTTTGTATCATATCTATCTAATAGACTCCAGTTTGTTCATGTAAATGGAGAGTCCTCTTCACACACTGAGGTTAATTATGGAGTTCCACAGGGTTCAGTGCTAGGACCAATTCTGTTTACATTCTACATGCTTCCCTTAGGCAGCATCATTAGAAGACATAGCATACATTTACACTGCTATGCAGATGACGCCCAGCTCTATCTGTCCATGAAGCCAGATAACACACACCAATGAGTTAAACTGCAGGAATGTCTTAAAGACATAAAGACCTGGATGGCCGCTAACTTTCTGCTTCTTAATTCAGATAAAACTGAGGTTATTGTACTCGGCCCTGAAAAGCCTAGAAATATGGTATCTAAGCAGATTCTTACTCTGGATGGCATTACCTTGGCCTCCAGTAACACTGTGAGGAACCTTGGAGTCATTTTTGACCAGGACATGTCCTTCAACGCACATATTAAACAAATATGTAAGACTGCGTTCTTCCATTTGCGCAACATCTCTAAAGTTAGAAATATCCTGTCTCAGAGTGACGCTGAAAAACTAGTTCATGCATTTATTACTTCCAGGCTGGACGACTGTAATTCATTATTATCAGGATGTCCAAAAAACTCACTGAAAAGCCTTCAGCTAATCCAAAATGCTGCAGCAAGAGTCCTGACAGGGACTAGAAAGAGAGAGCAGATTTCTCCTGTTTTGGCTTCCTGTTAAATCCAGAATTGAATTCAAAATCCTGCTCCTCACATACAAGGTCTTAAATAATCAGGCCCCATCTTATCTTAATGACCTTGTAGTACCATATCACCCTATTAGAGCACTTCGCTCTCGCTCTGCAGGCCTACTTGTTGTTCCTAGAGTATTTAAAAGTAGAATGGGAGGCAGAGCCTTCAGTTTTCAGGCCCCTCTTCTGTGGAACCAGCTTCCAGTTTGGATTCAGGAGACAGACACTATCTCTACTTTTAAAATTAGGCTTAAAACTTTCCTTTTTGCTAAAGCATATAGTTAGGGCTGGACCAGGTGACCCTGAATACTCCCTTAGTTATGCTGCAATAGACGTAGGCTGCCGGGGGATTCCCATGATGCATTGAGTTTTTCCTTTCCAGTCATCTTTCTCACTCACTATGTATTAACAGACCTCTCTGCATTAAATCATATCTGTTATTAACCTCTGTCTCTCTTCCACAGCATGTCTTTATCCTGTCTTCCTTCTCTCACCCCAACCGGTCGCAGCAGATGGCCCCGCCCCTCCCTGAGCCTGGTTCTGCCGGAGGTTTCTTCCTGTTAAAAGGGAGTTTTTCCTTCCCACTGTTGCCAAAGTGCTTGCTCATAGGGGGTCATATGATTGTTGGGTTTTTCTCTGTATCTATGAAGCGCCTTGAGGCGACTTTTGTTGTGATTTGGCGCTATATAAATAAAATTGAATTGAATTGAATTGAATTGGCCCGGCTAAAACAGGACAGTTGGCAACCCTAAGGTTGTTGATAAGCCAAGGTAGCTGATAAGTTGCCTGGATAATCTTTCACTCGCTGCGCCCACGTCCTCATTTTAGGTTTGACAGCGTTTCGGTAGATAGAGGTGAAAGGCTTGAACATGAATTGAGCTGCAGTTTAAAGAAGGCCTGTCTTATCTTATTTTACATGTACAGCACTTTGGTCAACAGTTGTTGTTTTAAATGTGCTATATAAATAAATATAACTATTTTTGTTTGTTTGTTTTTTTGTCTGAGTCACCGAATGTGACTGACCATCTGGAACAAAATGACTGTGTGTGCATCAGAAGTTATTGTCTGCCCATGGCCTTTTCAAAACCCAGAAACTATACTAAGGGTCATTAAACCACACCTTTACTGATATATACTGAGGTCACAACTGTCATTGAGGGTACAGGGGAGTTTGTCTTTATGTGGAAAAGAGTTAAAAGGGTCTTGACCTTACTGTGTCAACTGCCTTGAGATGATTTATGCTATGATTTGCTGCAAAATAAATACATCTGAACGGTTGCATCACTTTGTCAAAAGACCAATGCAAACAAATTGCAGGATGAATGTACAGTGACAAAGAGCACTAAAGTTCAAATGCCTGTTATTGTTTCCATAATCTGCTCCTTTGTCTTGTGTGTGACGCTCAGTCTCACTACAGGCATCGCGTTGACCTTTTAACTGTCTTCCTGACACGCTGTTCAACACCATTAAGCATCTGTTTTGTTGAGCTATGAAGCCATGAGCTCCGATCCCAGAGGATGGCCTCATGATGACCTGCAGTATCTGTTGGTCCGTGCCTAGAGAAATCAGTTGTGCGCCACTCAGAGCTATTTGTGCCTGTCTTTGTCTAATGCAACTTCTATGTCAGTGGGAATGAAATGATCCTTCAGGAGAAACAGTATACGGAGAATTAAAGGTGGGCCATTTCTTCTGCTTTGCAGTTGTGTCGACTTTTTTGGTTGCATGGATATAAAGCTTTCAGTTTCAGGTTGACACATACCTATTTTATAATAACTGTTGTTACAAAATTGAGTGATGGCAAAAGGTTTAGCTGAAATGATGACACAGTTATTAGTAGCCTGTAGCTACAGCTAAGTGATGTACGTAGCTACCATGCCAACCAAGTAAGCTCATAGGAACAAACTTCTGAAAAATGGACTACAAGGGCATGACAGGGTGGAGTATAAAATACCAGAACTGAACAGTTTCAGTTCAGCTTGAATTATGCAACAAAAACAAACCAACCATATTTGTCCAGAAAGACAGCACCACCAGGTCAGTGACAGATGGCCTCACCTCCCTGAGTCTGGCTCTGCTGGAGCTTTCTTCCTGTTAATAGAGAGTTTTTCCTTCCCACTGTTACCAAGTGCTTGCTCATGGGTTAGGGTTTTTTCTCTCTATTATTGTAAGGTTTTAATCGTACAATACAAACTGCTTTGACATGAGTTGAACTGAACTGAAGTAAGTGGCTGCCAAACTTTTAGAATATGAAGAAGGATACTAATTATTCAGACCAAAGCCATTTTTGTACCAAGCTGCAAACATGGTTATATCTCTTGTATAGTTGTGCATTTTAATATCAGAGTTGATGGGAAATTGAATCACTCAAGTAGCCATTAGAGGAACTGCAGTTTATGGCACTTCTGTCTTAGCTTCATTTTCAGCCCTGGCAGCATGGTGGCACGGTGGTTAGCACTGTTACAGCAACAATGTTCTGGGTTTCTGACTGCGCCTTTCTGTGTGGAGTTCGTATGTTCTCCCTGTGGTTGTCAGGGTTCTCTCCGGGTACTCTGGCTTCCTCCAACAGTCCAAAGACATGCAGTTAGTGAGGTCAGGTTAACTGGTGATTCTGAAGTGCCCATAGGTGTAAATATAAGTCTGAATGGTTGTCTGTTTCTGGCAACCTGTCCAAGGTGTACCCCGCCCCTCGCTCTATGACAGCTTGGATAGGCTGCAGCCTTCTGCGACGCTGAATTGGATAAACGAAAGAGAATGGATGGATGTATATTACCGTTGCAACCAAAGCAATCACCTTAAAGTTTTCGAAATCGAACTTCTAAGGTAAATAGAAAGCATCGATTAAGTTACTTTTTGTAAACTTTACTTATTGGGCTCACGAATCAAATTGTATTGTGTACTCGTTCTTCTTTCCACAGCTTGCTTGTTTCACCCCACAATAACCAGTTTCACACATACACTGGAGCACTGATTTTTCTTTACATTACTCAGCCAGACTGGTTGAATCCAATGTGGCCATATAAGGACAGAGTGGGTGACTGTCGGCCAAATTCAGAGCCAGTGATTGGGTGTGACTTGTCCTGCCTCCTGCATGCGCTAATGTGTCTGAATCTCCTGCTGCTAAATGCGAGAAAGGGCAACCAGAGACTCTGACTCTGCAGACACTGTCCAGAGTTCATGTGTGACAGCAGCTGATGTTTGGGTGTTTGCCTCCATTAGTCAAATATAAGAGTTGTATCACTAATGCTGAAAACAGACCATCACTTAAGCGAGCAAAAACATGCAAAGACTGGTACAAACACTAACGCGCGCACACACAAACATTGTCTCAGCGACGGCTTTATGAGCCTCCCGCTGTCGCTTTAGTCTAATCCTTGCTTTTTTAATGGGCTTTTGGCTTCCCCTAAAAGGAAAACCTTTGCCAGAGAGTGAGGCTGAAGTTCTGCACCTTGCTCATCTCTAACCTGAGACAATCCTTTTAATTTATCAGTAGAAACAATGTGCCTTTGTGACTTGTCTGGCTTTATTCATCTGCGTGTGTGTGTCTGCTCATTGGTGTGTGCATGTGCGTCCAGATCTGGTCTCTTAATCTGTGGTTATGATGACCCAGTTTCGCCTCCGCCCTCTGCCGTCGGTCGCCAAGGAGACACTTCCCTCTCATTCCTGAATCAAAACGTTGGATGCTGACAAAGGTTAATCTACCTTGAATGCACACACACACACACACACACACGTACACACAACTCTAAAGATGTCAACACAAATACAAACATTTCATTCAGGCCAGTGTTTTTGTGGATTTTTAAAGGAATGTTCCAAACAAATGGGATTTCTTTCCATGTTCCTGTCCCCTCCATCTCTAGCTCCACTCCACACTTGAAACAGGCACACGGGCAACTTTAATGCAAATTCATGCAAACTAATCCCGTCATGCTTCGTCATCATCCATGCTGGCTGAAATGCCTGCACGTCATTGTGCTCAGAGTTTTCCCTGCGATTGTGATTTCTTAGTCTTAATTGCAATACAACAGAGCACTGAAGCTTCTGTTTCAGCATCTCACCCTCATCCTCACACTCACTCACACAATCAAAATGCTTGACCGAACGCCCACCCTCTCCTGTGCAGAAATAAAATCTAACTGGGAGAGCATCTCCCATACATTTCATTTTATTCACAATAGCTGACTCCTGTCACTACGCATGGGTTAACCTACACACACCTAGAGACACACACACACTCACACACACGCGTCTACACGCCCATCCCCCCAGGGCACCCTCCGCTCAGCAATTTATCAGACGAGCCACTAATCCTGCTGGCCCAGATTTGGTCCACAGTCTGCTCCACATGATGTTACGTTGTCATCGTCATCCAAACAACTGCGCGCACACCCAGCCTCGACCTCAACCACGCACAAACAAACATACATATATATATACACACCCCCACCCCACTTCAGACTGCCTGCCTGCATCATATGACCCCCCCCTCCTTCAAGAGTCATGTGACTGCTGCACCTGTGAACTACTGTCCGGAACTGCAGCACACACTGGCAGCAATGTGGGATAAGAGATGCTTCCCATCTACAGTGTGCAGGCGCGCCATGAGTCACTGTGTGGAGGAAATGCAAAGCAGGGTGGGATCATCATCTTCTTCACCATCATCATCACTGCAGAGGTGGGGGAACAGCAGGGGAGGGAGGGGAGGTGAAGCAGAATGGCATCCCCTGCTGTCTGTGGGTCATGTGTATGTATTTTTATGTACTGTCTATTTCTTGCCCGAGTGGGCTCATGAGATCTGATGTGTGACTGTTTGCATGTGCCGGGATTTGAAACGACGCCCGCCTCGCAGCTTTGTGCATCAGTGCGTTGTCAAGGCAACAGGTCCTCTCAACGCCGACTGATTCCGACACATAAAAAGTGGCTGTTGAGCTGAGTTTAAGGAGCCTGAATATGAAAGCAAGTGTGAGGGCTGTGTTTACATATTGGCCTCAGTCAAGGCCGAATCAGTGGGGCGGGTACTAAGCAACAGCTTTCAAAACATTAAAACACACTGTACAAAGAGTAAGATGCCTTCAAACAATAGCAAAATCAATAAAAAGCGTAGTAAGAGAGAAAAACAAATACTACTAGTTCATTTCTTACATTGTTATGGGCAAAATAATGATAGTTTTTAAGACTGTTACTGATATTTGGTGATTCAAAAATCTCCAAAGGCTGATATTTTTTTCTTTTAGACGAATTAAACATGAACAGATTTCCCAAACATTTGTTATCTGTAACTATTTAGGAGTTTTTAAAGTTACAGTGTGTAAAATCTCATCACTAGATGCCAGTAGATTGAAGACAACTGAATTCAGTTTTCTTACCTATTTCAGTTCTATCCCAGCTATGGAGGCTGCAGTAGGACAAACACGTTTTAATTCAATTCAATTCAATTTTATTTATATAGCGCCAAATCACAACATAAGTTGCCTCAAGGCGCTTCATAGATACAGAGAAAAACCCAACAATCATATGACCCCCTATGAGCAAGCACTTTGGCAACAGTTTTAGTCAGCCAAGTGAAGACCGTTCCCAATAAGGGCTGCAGCTGATCCATCCATTTATTTTCCCTTATCCAGGGACGGGTCACGGGTGCAGCAGCCTAAGTAGAGAAGCCCAGGCTTCCCTCTCCCCGGCCACGTCCTCCAGCTTGTCTGAGGGAACTCCAAGGCGTTCCCAGACCTCTCCGGTGTGTCCTGGGTCTGCCCTCTCAGTGGGTCATGCCTGGAACACCTCACCCAGAATGCGCCCAAACCACCTCAACTGGCTCCTTTCGATGTGGAGGAGTAGCTGCTCTAGTCTGAGACCCTCCCTGATGGCTAAACTCCTCACCCCATCTCTTTTTATTTTTTTTAATTCATATTTTTATTAAGGTTTCAAAAGCAGGCATTCACAGTATGTACATCATGTAAGCATTCTTCATACTTAGGTTATCTGCCTTAAATACTGAAATAGTATTTTAATTTACATCCAAGTCATAAGGGAAGAATACTTACAACGATAGAAGTAATTGAAACCATCACATAATCCGAAAATCAAAAAACAAAAAACAAAACTAACTCCTCACCCCATCTCTAAGGGAGAGGCCAGCCAGCCTTCGGAGCAAGCTCATTTCTGCTGCTTGTATGCACAATTTCATTCATTTGGTCACTACCCAGAGCTCATTACCATAGGTGAGGGCAGAGACATAGACCGGTAAATCAAGAGCTTTGCTTTTACACTCAGCTCTCTCTCTCTTTCAGAAAAAGGCGCACACTATATTTGAACATAAAGACAAGACAAAATGAGAGCTCTATAGTGAAAATGAATACAAACAAGTAATTCTAGATGATCTTCTTTTCACAACCACTGGAAGTCAGAATCTCTTGTAAAATGGAAAAGATTCAAGTCATGTGTTCATAGGGGTAGAGTTAAATTCTTTCTTCTTGGTAATGAGCAGTCTGGAGTTAGAACAAGGTAATAATGGCCTCTCATGTGCTTACACATACGCAGTTCTTTCCTCTCTTTTGAGATGTTAAAGGTTGTCAGATAAACACAAACCACTGTACAGCTAGTTTACTAAATGCACTTCAAAGTGAGAGTGGGCCACTTAATCTGTTGGAATCAGGCTCAACACGTTAAACAGTGAAACTGATTGAATCTTAAAAGAAATAGAAAACACTTAAAAGTCATTACAAAGCAGAGACCATCTCTCTCATACTCAGCAGGGAAACCTGGAGGCCATGAATCATGAGGAGTGTAAACCATTCAGCTGTTTGTGAGCTCAGCGAGTGTGATTGCACAGCTGGAGCTCCGATCAAGCACTGCACGATTCAATGAGCAAATCTTTTTGAGGAACTAATTCTCGTCATTCAGGAGACTGTAAAGAAGCGCTTTGTGCATAGTTGCGATGAAGGCTTACAAACAGGTATTTATTAACTCTCAGCAAACCACGTCAACTGTTGTTGTCTTTCTCGAGCTCCACGTGTGATCATCAACAGTCCACCATGCTCTCGGCACCAATCCTCTCACCAGCCCCACAGTACCTCATCAAAGTTCAGCTTTAAAAACTGAGGTCTGCGTTGCTCCAGTCAGTTTAAATCAAACCTCCTCTAAGAGTTTCAAGAGGGAGGGATGTTGTTTTAGGTAGTTGCAGGAGTTAAAAGCATACAAGCTTTTCACCTAACTGTTACAAGCGTCTTCCTTGACTCTGTTGACTGAACAAAAACGACACAAGCCTGAGAACAACATGCCACAGGGAATAACGGCACAATAGAAAGGTGCTTGGAGAGGTGTGACTGGCACTAAAATGTTAGGACTTTCCTCACAGTGTGACAGAAACGCATTGCTACAATAGGTTGCAATAAAATCTGTGACCACACTTACGGCTGTTTTATCCACAGAGTAATTTTGTTGCAGGAGCACAATGTAAAATGAACTTTACTTGTTCCAGTTCATTCAGAAATTTACATTCAATTTTTTTTTTTGCCAAGCACATTTTCTTTCATGATTAACTATCGGAATGAATAAAGTTTTCCTTTTTTTTAAATATATTTCAGTTGCAGTTTACTCAAAATCATTGCTTCATGAATCATTTTTCAACACTGCAAAAAAACCAAAGAAGTAATAAAAACATAATATTTTTTCCCCACAACTTTGGTTTATTATTTCAAAATTTTGACTTGCTATCTCAAAAGTCTTAAGAAATCAGTCAAAACTACCAAAAAAGAAAAAGAAAAAAAAAAGAGTTATTAAGTTGAAACTTTGAGTTAATAACTCAAAATTGTGACTCACAGATCACAAATGTTCTTGTTCCAGTGGTGGAAACCAGCTTCCATAGTTTGAGGAAGCTGGACTACAAGGAGCAAACCTATGCAGACACAGGAAGCATTCTGCTGTTTCTGAACAGACACTGCAGCCCTGAAGTTCTCTAGACATCATCCAACACAGGTGCAAATGAGAATGCAAATATCCAGCATCGGTAGATCAGATCAGTCGCTTTGACCTGCTAGCTTCCAAGTGCAAATTTCATGTGATGTTGGATTGTGCTGATGTGCAAACAGCACTGGGCACCATATGCAAGTGGGAACCATGTGAGCAGCTTCCTGTGCGCTTAACTAAGGCATTTCCAACTAAGGCATTTCCAGCTGAGGCGTTTCCAGTAGCGCGACTACATCTGAAGTGGGCTATTTCTTGAGTACACATGCACAGCTGAAAATCTGGGAACCCATCAGCTACTCTGCTGACTTAGCCTTTGGGCGTCACGGACAATTTTACGGGGCTTCCTGTGCATTCAGCAAACTACAGTCTTTGGAGATTCCCATATCTGTGCACCAGCCATTGTTTACAAGAGTATATTAAAAAAAGGAAAGCTAAATGACTATCAGGTGGTCACCCTGCTTTTCTCCAGGCAAAAGATTGTTTACCTGCACGCAACTAGCCTGCGTGCAGGTAAACAATCTGCTGAAATGATTGGTGCACATTTTATGCATTTACATATAGTAACTGTTTATAGAGATTACATAGTTGGTTACTTTATTCAGTTTTCTACACAAGCATACCATGCAGTGACTTCATATTTGCAAAGTTAATAAACAGAGATTAAAAAAACAAGTATTTGTGGTCTGTTTTGGGGCACAGTCAAGCTGTCATAATGACAGCAGTGCTTTAGTGTCAGTACTCTGCTGTTCTAATCAGCTCAGTGGATCGGTCCACTTTTCTCCCTTTTTGCCAGCTCAGTGATCATTTATTCCTTCAGAATAAAACAGTCCTTGAAAATCTGAAGCCTTTGAAGTCTGTCTGCTCGACGGCTGTGGTGCTCAGTATCCATTCTGCAGATCAGCGCCGAGCAAAATCCACAGGAGAGGATGGAAGAGGACACGAGTTTCCACGCGCAGTCGAGCAGAGACGAACTGCAGCAAAAAAAACGCGAGCACAAAGAGCAGATTCACGAAGGGGGACGCGGAGGGGAGGAGGGGTGGTGGTGGAAAGAATAATGATGAAGACAATAAGCAGGGGGATGATGAGAGGAGCAGATGCAGATGAAAGATGGGATGATGATGCTGACGATGATGGGACTAAAGTAGCAGTTTGGGGGGAAATAACAGGCAAAACTGGAGAGCTGAAAGTAGAGAAGTTTACGACGGCTGCCTGTAGAAAAATGGCTCCTGTTCTCCATCGCAGTAAATCATGTCATTTGGCTACATCCTGTCTGTTCTCAACTTCTCACCAGCCTAAAGGAGATAAACAGACCTGCTGGCTTATTGGAAACAGATGTTATGAATGGGAGAGAGAAAAGCAAAGAAAGAGAGAGGGGGAGATCCAGACGTGGAGGGAATAGGCAGAGAAGTAAGAGGTAGAAACACTTTGAATAAGTGGCCTAATGAGATCAACTTGAACGCTGCTGGTTTCAGGTCAGCCTCCAGTAAAACACAAACAGACGAAACTGCCAGTTTAACAAAAACATGAAACATGCGTCTCTGCAGTTTTTCTGAAATCTGTTTCTCCTCTGAAAAAAAAGACACGTGAACGTGAGCACTAGTCCAGACTGCGCCTTGTCCTCGGTTTGTTTTTTCTTTTCATGCCATGAAGAAGAAGTGTTAGCATGTCAACAGCTATCCCTCTGCACCCATGAATTAATACTGTATACTATAAATACACTGCTTGGTATATAACCTCTGTTCAATATCACAGAGCTCAGTTTATCTTCTTCCTAAAGCAAAGGACCCTAGACTTCAAATATACCAACCTTAGCATGAGGTATATGGGGCTTTGAGCTAAATGTGGAAAAATGTTGCCGTTAATTTCAGCGTGTTTCACTTGACAAACGGTGCCCCATAGAGGTAAGCTGCATTAGATTAGAGAAAATGTTCATTTTGATTTTAGATAATTCTAAATGACTACAGCAAGTATAAGTTGGGACTAACCAGTATTGGTGCCATAGTTTTTTGGTGTCAATTTCTAGCAAAAAATTACAATATGTATATATTGGCATACATTATGTAGATGTTTCACTTTAGATACACAAATCTTTGTACACATTATATACAATGTACATATGCAAATCTGTTGATTGTTTAAATGCTTGTCCACTTTGAAGCCTCTTGATTCTGTGTATCACAAAAAAGCAGGATGGTCCTCCCAAGCAAACATAATAGAGCAACATGGTTTATTTACAAGGTTTTTGCCTTAAGCCCCACGCCCCCGGTACCGGGGGAAAAAGGAGGAGATCATGTTAATCACGGGGGGGAGAAAGACATGTGTGGTATCCACAGAAACCTCTGAATCTCAGCTAAAATGTCATAAAAACAATTTCTACAACCACCAAACACACCGAAAACAAGCCACGATTAAACAAGCAGTCACATAAATGTGCAGAAGGCCGCTGAACAAACAAAGCCGAACAAGAAATTTGCTGCACCAAAAATTGGTCCACCCGAAGGATGGGGTCCCCCGACACAAACAGAGTAACATAGTGTACGCTGTTAAGTGCCAGGAGGATTGCCAGGATTTATACATCGGGGAAACCAAATAACCTCTGGCTAAGAGGATGGCACAACACAGAAGAGCTACCTCATCAGGCCAGGACTCTGCAGTCTATTTACACCTACAGGCCTGTGGACACTCTTTCAATGATGAGGATGTAACATCCTGGACAGGGAGGAACGCTGGTTTGAGCGCGGAGTCAAGGACGCCATTTACGTGAAAAGGGAAAAACCATCTCTGAATCTAGGAGGGGGCCTAAGGGTACATCTTTTGCCATCTTACATCTTAATGCTGTGATTGCAGACATTTCCCAACTCTCTGTGAATGGTACTCAAGACCATTGATCAGTGGTTGTCGAATTTGCATATTAATGATTAAGGAACTGACCTCCCAGCCCACTGTTCCTTCAGTGGGCTGGTTTCAGTCATTATGCAAATATACTGTTTATAAGATTTGGGGAAACCTGCAGTCATCTGAGACTGAAGAAGTCACTTGGATGAGTGACGAAACGTTTCTCCCACAAAACGCTACGTCCAGATTAACAGAATCAACTTTTGTAGATGAACAAGAAATTCTTTAGACTTCATGTAACCGGCTAAAGACAGGCTGGTTTGCTTCCAGAGCTTTTACTGACTCCAAACACCAAGTTTCATCATGTTCAGACCAAAATTCACTGAATGAGCCGTTACTGTGATCCTATTGGCTCAAACGATTAAAAAGAAGTGTCAATCATGTAAATTGACCAAAAGAAACCAAAGTTACAGCCCCTCAGAGAATTAAACGCTCCATGCGCACGGCAGAAGAGGGCCAATACTATGTAAATGTGTGGTTAATTCTTCAAAAATGTATATATATATATATATATATATATTTAAAAAAAATAAATAAAAAAAGCTTTTTTAGGCCTGTTAATAAAATTTATTAATTTCTGCTCTTTAAGTCCTAAAAAATTAAACTGGCAATGTGTCCAATTGTGTGCCAAAATTGAACATTCATTGTTTTCAGCTAGAAAATAAAACTAAATAGTGTACATGGCATTAGTAATACAACTATGGTGGCCATTTATATCAGTTCTTCCAATTTATGAGTCAAGAGGAGAACATCAAACTGTCTTTGCACAACTACTTACAAAGATATTTCCCTTCCCACTGTTTAAATAAAACCCCTTAATTCTGAATAATTCTTGTCTTTCTTTAACACCAATACTGTGCTTGACATTCTTCCATCTCGTTTAGCTAAGGACTGTTTTGATGTAATCGGACCTAGTATCCTATTTCTTATGAACTTTTCCTTGCTCTCAGGCTGTGTTCCTTTGGCCTTTAAGCATGCTGTAGTCCACCCGATTCTTAAAAAAAGAAATTCTGACTGTTATGACCTTTCAAACTATAGACCGATCTCTAAGCTTTCGTTCTTGTCCAAGATCCTGGAGAGACTAGTTCTCTCCCAACTCCAGGCGTACTTGGACACGAACAATATTGCTGAGAAATTTCAATCTGCCTTTAAGCCATTGCATAGCACTGAAACAGCGTTGGTTAGAGTTCTTAATGATATTCTTGTAATCACTGATACTGGACGCTCTATGGTCCTAGTTTTACTGGACCTCTCTTCGGCCTTTGATATGGTAGACCATAACATTTTATTACTAAGACTTGAGCACACTGTGGGTATTAGAGGCACTGCCCTCGACTGGTTTAAATCATACCTCGCTGATAGATCCTTATCAGTTCACTTAGGCACCTTCTCCTCTTCCTCCGCTCCGGTCTGTTGTGGTGTGCCTCAAGGATCAGTTTTAGGCCCTATTCTCTTCTCATTGTATTTGCTCCCTCTAGGCACAATCTTTGAAAAATACAATATCGCCTTCCACTGTTATGCCGATGACATACAGATCTATTACTTACTTACTTACTTACTATTTTGACCTTACTGACGACCTTGCTGTGTCCCTGCACTACTTTCAAGAATGCATGCGGGAGGTCAAAGAATGGTTCCTGAGTAATTCCCTCGTTTTAAATGATAAGAAGACTGAGATTGTGGTGTTCAACAGTAAAATCCCTCGTGCCCAACTCTGTGCTGCCCTGGGTTCCTTTGCTAGTTTTTCTTGTGACTATGTCAGTAACTTGGGTGTACTGCTGGATAGCTCGCTCAAACTCGATAAGCAAGTGTCTGCTGTAGTGAGATCTAGCTTCCACCAACTGCGCCTTATCTCTAAGGCTAGGCATTATGTTCTGCACGAGGACCTGGAGAAGCTTATTCACGCTTTTGTGACCTCCAGGTTGGATTATTGTAACTCCTTGTACTATGGTCTTCCCTCTTCTCTTCTTCTTAAACTGCAAACAGTCCAAAATGCAGCAGCCCGCCTTTTGACTGGTACCAGGAAATTTTGCCATATTACTCCTGTTCTAGCTAGCTTACATTGGCTGCCCATAAAGTACCGTATTCAATTTAAAATATTACTCCTTACATTCAAAACTATTAATAAATTAGCGTCAAGTTATCTTAGTGAACTTCTCAAACCACATACTCCTGCTAGAACACTCAGATCTGCCACTCAACTACTTCTGACCCAACCCAGATCTCGACTGAAGTCCCGGGGTGACCGTGCGTTTGCTCTGGCTGCCCCGGTACTGTGGAATAACCTTCCTCTCGACCTCCGCGCATCTGACTCCATTGCATTGTTCAAATCACGATTAAAAACCCACTTATTCAATCTTCTTGCCTTTCCCTCTAGTTAATATTTCTTTTATTTTTTTTATGATTTTATATCATGCACTTCTATGCTCATTTAAATTCTTGTTTGCTCTGTACCTGTTGCTTTCCTATGTATTAGTGACAGTTATCTGCTTGCATATTTAGTACTTGCTTTGGTCCTATTTCTATTATCCTCCTCCTATACTCTATTTTACTTGTTAAGCACCTTGGCATACCCTTGGTTTTTAAGTGTGCTTTATAAATAAAGTTTATTATTATTATTATTATTATTTCTCTTCTCATTTCCTGTGCCATACTTTCTGTTTCCTGTTGAAAACAAAGCAAATCTTAATCTCAATGAGATTACCAATCTGATTTGAGCTAATAAAAGAACAATGTGCAAAAACCCTGGAACAAGCATCCACCTCTACGCAACAACTGTCTTCCGTGTCCAGCCCGTTTAATCCACAGCGGGGAGCGGATCACTCCCTCTTAATCCAATCAACATCGACTCTCACATGAGTAGATAAGGTGGGGAGAGGTAACCGCTGTGTGCTAGCCGAGAGCCAAGGAATGTCACATTTTTACCTTGCAACAGGAGAAATGCATCACGTGATTTGGCGAGGATGGGATTTTTGTACATTTTGAACTCTAATAAAACATCTTTAAAAAGATCTGGAACATGTATCCGGATTATTGGAAGGAAAATTAGTCTAAATCTAAAATGAAATCTACATCCACCCTCTCTCTAAAGGTGTAAAAGCTTTAATCCATGCCCTTTCCACTCACACGCGTGCACCACTGCCAAGACGCCAACAGCGTCTTCTGATGGCACAGTGTGACATCAATCAGCAGATACACGACCGCGCAGGAGAGCGCGGGCACGTTGATTTGAAACCATAACTGCTTAATGAGCGTCAGAAGAGTGATCGTGTGACAAAAGGCTGCAAAGATATTCAGAGTGAAACGGTGAAAGTTAACAGACCGAGGCTTCAAAGTGATAATCAGACATGCAAATAAGAATCACACCGACAACACGCAGCTCAACACGGCCAGGACAGATCTCTGCAGCATCCATCACGAAATGAACCCGCTCCCCTGTGCAAGAGTTGAAATGCAAAATAAGCAAAAACAGCAAACATGTAAAAACACAGTTCGCCTACCCATGTTTTCAGCTGTTGTGGAAGCTGGTCCGGACACTGTAAGTGACTGTAAGGTGATGTCCACAGGTTGTCTGGAGAGGTCGGGAAGGAGAGGGGAGGGGGGAGGCAGAATGAAAACAACTGCACGGCCCGTTCTGGAATCAGAGGGGGGAGGAGGAGGAGGGGGGGTGACGTCACCCCGGGGTTAGAAATGGATAAGGCTTCATTAATCCAAACGCACAAGACAAGTGTCCTGGTCAGTTCTTCGCCTAATTATAAGACAGAGGTCCACTTTAACAAAGCGCAGCCCAGCTTTAACTAATTTAAATCTGTTTTACATTTGTTTGTTCGCTCATTGAATATTTATGTATGTGTTTTTTCTTTTTAAATAGCTTATTATTTATTTATTTATTCACTGGCAATAAATAAATAAATTATTCATGAAAATATTTCTTTATTTTTTGCTCATGAAATGATCATATCATCACATCATCATGTCATTTACTTTTCCTGTGACGCCCATAATCACTGACTCATGAGTCATAATAACAATTTTGAATATACAACTTATATGAAAAATATTTACATTTTTTCAATATTTATTTGTCAATAAAAATAGTATATTTTAACATGAGCTTGTTTTTATTTATAGTTTTCATTTTTAATTGAATAATTATTGAAAATAATTGAAAAGATTTAATTACCCGATGTTCTCTAATGTGTTCCTGTGACTTTCATAATCATAATGAATTGCAGACAACAAACATGTTATTTTGTTGTATAACATGTTTTTTAAATCATGTATCTATTTATTGATAAATGTGATTTTAAAATTAATTTGCATTTATTTACTCTATTTACTGGCTAATCAGTTGGTTAAAACAACAAGTGTAAGTCATTCCGATGTGTCACCACTTTACAAAGACCTGGACGAAGAACCAAACCTTCATCTTTAGGAAATTGATTACGAGGTTTAGAAGCAACCCAACCCCAACCAAGATACAAGCAACTGCTCCAAAACCAGCACCTTTAAGCTCAAATAAAATCTGCAGTTGCCCACGTAGACGAGCCAAACACCATCTGGAGAAAAGTTTTATAGTTGAGGTGTTTGGTCACAGTTTGCAGTAGTAAAGGTGAAGCTTTCCAACCTAACAACAGTGTATCAGCTGTCATCATGCTCTGGGGCTGTATTGCTGCTACTGGTACTTCTTTAGCACGAAGTCTACCTCCATATTCTCCAACTTCACCTTAAATCAACAGTTAGATGGTTTCAAATGTGGACCCAGTTTGGTGTTCCAACAGGACAATGATCCCAAATATACATCAAAACTGGTTTTGGAATGGAAAAGCAGGCTAACATTGAACTCCGAAAAGCCCTTCTGAAAGCCTCAACCTCAAGCATTCTGAAAATTTGAGGACTATGTTTAAAGGTTGGGTCCATGCTGGGAAACCAAACAAATTAAATGAAGTCTACCAACTCAACGAAGAAGACTGGTCAAATATGTAATTTTTCTATATTTAAATTTAAATTTTATTTATATAGCACTAAATCACAACATCAGTCGCTCAAGGTGCTTAAAAGCTCTTTAGAAGCTCACTGAGGGGGAAAAAGTATCCAGTACTTCACAAAAAGATTAGAGATCCGCTCCCGTTAATCTCGCGACCCATCCGATTTATCTCATGACCCCGCAGAGGGGAATCAGAGGACTGAAATACCAAACGTCCCTTCTGAGCAGCTGAATACAGAGTACTGAAAGTGCTAGCATCACAGTTTCACTTCCTTTTTCTTTTTTGATAAGTAAGAAAAACACAAAATGCCTGCATTTTTTTTAGTGTCAACACTTAATAATTAAATCATTACATTTAATGAAAAATAAAACTGCATTTGCATCCACTACCCCAAAAATTCAGAAATAAAACTTCCAAGTCTGACACTAAAAGCTTTAATGTATGTTGAGAAAATAAAAATTCTAATTAAACAACCAACCAACTTGAATTACACAGTTTTATTTCTGAGTACAGAAATGTGCTGAAGAGCAGTTATATAATCGGATTTCCATCTCACAGCGATGCCACTAAAAATGACTGAAAGCAAAGGAAGTTTCATGTGGACAGAAAACACTTTATTACAAACAGAAATCATATAAAATACACATCCTCCCGTTTAAAAAAAAACGGAGCAGCTTGGTGCAAACACAAACAAGATAAAACAGAATAGTCAACACCCCCCCTCCCCCAGAGAACTCACACGAGTGGCTTTGAAGCCAGTGAATGTCAGAATCGGAGAACCGCACTTTAGAAGTAGCAACAACAAATCACTCTTGTTGTGTAGGCAGAGGCAGCCATGCAGGAACGCTCCCAAATCTGAACACAGGGAGGGGAGGGAGGGGGAGGACGTGGGGCTGACAATGTTTTTTGTGGTTAAACTAAGTTGACAGGCATAAGAGGAGCTACTGCAGCATGAAACATCACCGAGCCAGAGGGTAAACAAAAAGAGATTAGGAGGAAACACAGGCGCAGCCTGTTTGAATACATTTGCATCACCTGTGGGGGCAAATTTACTGCAACTCTGACCCTCCGCTCACGCTGCTTCTCACTTTTTAGCGCCGAACCAACAGGATGTTTTGGGGGACTAAGTGCTGGTGTTTCATGCCATAAATTAAAAACCAATTTATGCAGTAGGGTAAACCTCGTGTTTCGTACTGCCACAGCCAGAGGTTTTTAATCTGGAGCAGCAGCCGACAGGTCGGGGATGTTCGTGTTTGGCCGAGCAGAAGTTTTGTTTTCTTCCTTGAAATAACTTCAAACCTCCTAAACCCGTTAGTTCTACATCAGCAGCTCGCAGAGGGATCAGAGCATGGATCGTCTCCAGATCAAACTGTTTACGGCGTCATAGCTTCAGCGGGATCACGGGCCAGTACTTGGGCTGCTTCAGGTCACAGTTTCTTTCGAAATTGAGTTGCATCGCCGCCTCCATGGCCATGATCTTGGCCGCATCCCCGCCGTACAGCTTCTTCATCTCGGCCGTGCGTCTTTCGCCGGGTCGCTCCAAGGGAGGGGCGACACTGCTCCGCAACGAGAAGCTGTGTAGGTCCTGATCGGCCGGCACGTAGCTGCCCTGCTGCTCCGCCTCCATCTGCTGCTGCTTCTCTGCAAGAACGACAACACGGACCATTTTTGGACACATACCAGACAGGCTCCTCACCTTAGACTAAACATCTGGAGAGGCTGCGCTTTTAAAAAATTGACCTTTTAAAGCACCTGCTCCCCTTTGTTTACTTACTGAGCTCCTCCCTGTGTCGCTCAGTCTGGGCGAAGTACTGCCGGAGCTCCTCGCTGATCTCCATGTTGCTCACATCACACTCAATCTCGCTTTCCGAGCTACTTTCCTCTGCATCGTCCGCCTCGTCTTCGCTGTTGCTCTCTGCAGAGCTCCAGTCAGCATAGCGAGGCCGGTCACCGGGCCCCTCCTCCTGGTAGCAGCAGGGGCCGTAGGCAGCCTCCAAGGCCTTTCTGTAGGCGCGCCTGTGCCTCTGATGCCATGCCATGGCCTGCCGATAGTGCTGCCAGTATCGGCTGTACACCGGGCTGGAAAACCAGGACATCACAGTGCTTATGTCCTCCTGCTGATGAGAAAGATGAGCAAAGGTCTTCTCAGCTTGATCATTTGAAAATGTCCTCTCTGACTGATCGCAGTGATTAGCATACAAGAACATGAGCTAAAGAGTGCTCCTGAAAAAGCCTCGTTTGTCAGTTGAGGGTAGAATAAGTGGCGTGATCCTACAAAATAAAAGCATTTCTATCTCAGTTTACTGACCATGACTGCAGACAGCTGCAGCTTCTGAGACGTTCCTCTTTGTTAATGTTTCGTCATCGGTAAACCTGCAATTTATGAACAAAGTGGTTTACGAAGGCAAACCAGCCAACAGAGAGTAAAGTAAACACCGCAGGTGTTTGAGAAACTCTCAAAAACACATTGCGGGTTAGCGAGGCGCGTGCTGACACCTGGCAAACAAAAATGGACGCTACGTACGTCACTTTTCACCCAGCCACACGCCAACAACACACTCCGACTTTTCACATCATTAATGTGTCAGTGTAAGCGTTGTGACCCGATAAATGCCTCACATTATCAAACTCTTACCTCTGTGGAGCCAGCTACTTTAGCATCTATCTTACTTCCTCGGAGAAAATTTCCCAGCAGCCTTTGAGTCCCTGCACAATAACTGCTGGCTATTTGGCGCCACCCAGTGGATCCTGTGCGAACATGCACCCACGTTCAACAGTTGGACGTCGCACATGACAATAAAAACGCCGCTGCATATTACATTTATTGGTGAATTTATTCATTCTTTCCTTTTTATGCTAGTAAAACGGTAAGATTAGTTTATTTCGCTGGCTTTGAATTATTAGCTTTACACAAGAGACACTCGCTTTGCTGTTTTTATTAAATTACACATTTATTCATCTAATACAAAATCTCACTCCAACATTGTGAAACACAAAGGTGTTTTGTCATGAAGTAAATAAGGTAAGTAAAGGAAATAATTTAGAGGTTTTTATTTGTTTTTGTTGATGTCATTTGTGCACTTGCCCTTATTCTCGTCCCTCATCTAAAAGCTGTTTGCGAGACCATGCCAGGCCTCAGGGACCGCCCCACATTTAACGCTTCTTTTATGCTTCAGCAGGTGCAGTGTGAAGGCCAAATCTACTTGAAGACAGTGCTTGTTGTCAGATGGAGGAAGTGTTGCTTGTGCTATTGTTGGTCTAACATGCAAAGTTATGAAATGAAACTGAGTGTTAACAACAATGCCCACTACAGCCACTGTACTTTCAGGTTTCTCCATCCCCCATAAACTCCACTTATACTTCTTTCCCTATTCTGGTCAACTTGTCAACCAATCAGCATCTGACTTGCAGATCATCCATGTACAGCGACATGCAATTGGGAGACAGGTGGGTGAAAACACCTTTGAAATGCAAACGCCGATGAACAATGTTGACTATATAGTGTCTGTTCTTGCTCATAATACATCTGGCACAAACATTATTGTGACTTACTGTGCTGGACTGAAATAAAATGACCCAGCAGATGGTGCAGTTTTAAAACGGTTCACTGAAATTTATTCTGCTGCTTTTTTTCTTTTTCCTTTTTTTGTTTTCAGCCACAAAGACACACATCTTGTGTGTCTTTGTGCATGCATGTGACCCCAGCTCTGACAATGAAAATGATTAAACTAGTAGCTTTAAATTGTCAGTCTCTTAAAATCCTTCCATTCTCTTCCGCTTATCCTTATCAGGGTCTCAGGGGGCTGGAGCCTATCCCAGCTGCCACAGGTCGAGAAGCAGGGTACACTCTGGACTGACTGCCAGCCTGATGCAAAAAGATGGACAACCATTCGCACCTATGGGTTATTTAGAATCAACAATTCAACTAACCCCACTAAGTGCATGTCTGTGGACTGAGAGAAACCCACTCAAACATGGAGAGAACATGCACGCCACACAGAAAGGCCCCCATATTTTACGTTCTGCTATAAATATAACACATACACAATAAATACACATTTATAGATCTTTCCTGTGCTCTTGGGGGGCTCCAACCTGCTTATCAGTTTGCTTATGCTTCAGGGCCAGTTATGTTCACTAGGGACACACTTGAAATTCAGCCAGTTAAAGTACACTGTTGAGACAGAGGTCTTGCATGAAAGCGTGGCGTTATAAGCTGTCAGCTAAGGGTTGCGGGTTGGTTAGTAGCCTGCAGATGCAACTCATGTATTCAGCAAGCTAGCAAAATCCAAGGTGTTGCACATGATTTCTGATGGTGCTTAGTGGGGCTATTTAACATGTGAGTCCATCAGGATTGACTTTTGGGGCTGCCGTTAGATAGACCAGTGTCTGCACTGGTACTGAATTATATTTAAGGACGTTTTGTGTGATTGTGCGGTTACAAAAGGCCAAAATAGGCATTTATTATTTTTTCAAAGCGATAATAAATATTTTTCATTCTTCCATAAATTGCTTTTATTTTGAAAAGCAGTATTACGTACACTGAATTTATTTATGTGACTAGATGCTGCATTTTAATTCACATTATGCACAAGGACATGCTGTTACATGCATGCAGGCAGAGCAGCAACACACCAAGTTAATTTTTTCATGAATTCATGAACTTTGCAATCAATAATGACTCAAGCAGTAACTTACAGTGGCTTGCAAAAATATTCGGCCCCCTTGAACTTTCCCACATTTTGTCACATTACAGCCAAAAACATGAATCAATTTTATTGGAATTCCAGGTGAAAGACCAACACAAAGTGGTGCACACGTGAGAAGTGGAACGAAAATCATTCATGATTCCAAACATTTTTACAAATAAATAACTGCAAAGTGGGGTGTGTGTAATTATTCAGCCCCCTGAGTCAATACTTTGTAGAACCAGCTTTTGCTGCAGTTCCAGCTGCCAGTCTTTTAGGGTCTGTCTCTACCAGCTTTGCACATCTACAGACTGAAATCTTTGCCCATTCTTCTTTGAAACAGCTCCAGCTCAGTCAGATTAGATGGGCAGTGTTTGTGAACAGCAGTTTTCAGATCTTGCCATTCCACTTCTCACGTGTGCACCACTTCGTGTTGGTCTTTCACCTGGAATTCCATTAAAATTGATTCATGTTTTTGGCTGTAATGTGACAAAATGTGGGAAAGTTCAAGGGGGCCGAATACTTTTGCAAGCCACAGTATATACACATATCTATTTATTTATTAGAAAGAGTTTCATTTTCTATTTTTGTCAATAGTTAGATTTGCTTTCCTCGCATTTGAATGAATCAGGATATCATTTCATTGTGCTTTTGGCTTAATGACAATAAAAGATTCTGATTTAAAATAAAGTTTGGAGTAGTTTGAATGAACTTAAATATGATTTGGAAATGAAGATTTGATCGCAGAGTTGTAGAAATGCCACACGTGACCTTATACAAGCGAGGACGCTGTCATATTTGAGTAAGGGGGTGTAAAAGCCGAAGAGAGTGTTTGAGTGCTGCTGAGATGTCTGACTGTATAAGTGGGTCATGCATTGGCTTCAGGCTTCAAAGCTTTCAGAGGAAATGCAAAAAGACAGATGTGTCTTTTCAGTGTTGTTCACATGGATGTGTTAACAGCACAAGCAAAAAGAATAATAAGTACTTCATTTTCTATTTCGGTGGTTCTGGATATCATCAAATATGTTGTCAACGCTTCCTTAAATATCACCCCATGCTGCTGACTGAGTGATAATACCTCGTGAATCGCACAGAGGAGGATTAGTAGTTTGGATTATTATTTTATCATTCAACAACTGGATTAATTTCATTGCCTCATCCCCAAAGTGTCAAAAGTCGACACAATTAATGAGAACTTAATTGTGTCCAGTGATGCATGATTTATGTTCCGATATCTGTAGTGTTTGTAATCATATCTGCGATTGCCTTTTCTTCTCCTTCTGCTGGCAGGTCTCAGAGATAATTGTTTATGTGTCACCCACAACAATGTATAGAACAAGGCTGAAGCTGGTCAGGCAGCATCTGTTATACTTGATTTTGAGCTTTGCTTTCCCCCTTTTTTCTTTTTTGGTTGCATTTCTCAGATGAAAAAGAAAAGCCATTATCAGACAGCGATCTAACCAGCATTACTAACAAACAAGAGCAAACGGCACAAAGAGGAGGCCACAAAAACCCACACCTGAAACTATGAGAGGCTCCTGAAGCTGCGGTTTTGTTCTTATTTTGCTTTCTTCCTATGAAGTTCTTGTAAGCTTCGTATGTTTTGGAGTATTACCGCCCCCTCCTTATGTGCACATAGCCTTGCCTTTGCTAAAGCATCTTGCATCTTGGAACAATGGACTATCATTGCCACTGTCTGTGTAGGAGGGGGTCTCGCTCTGGGGTGCTATCTGTTGCATCCTGTTAAAAAGGCTCATGACTTGTTTGCTTTCAGCTGATGGTGCAGCTGTTATGATACAAACGCCTCCATCAAAACATCTGTTGTAACCTGACCATTATTCACTGCGAGCCTTATAGTCCATGCTGCTCTATTTTTATTAGGTACATGTTCAACTGCTCATTTATGCAAGTAGCTAATCAGCAAATAACATTTAGGCATGTAGACACGATCTAGATGACCTGCTGAAGTCCACACTGAGCATCAAAATGGTAAAGAAAGACGATCTAAGTGATTTTGAACTTGGCATGATTGTTGGTGTCAGATTGGTTGGTCTGAGTATTTTAAAAAACTGTTGATTTACTGAGATTTTCCCACACAGTGATCTACAGAGAATAGTGTGAGCGAGGAAATATCAGGTGAGTGGGAGTTCTCTGGGTGGAAAAAGGCCTTTCTGATACCACAGGTCAGGGGAGCATGACTGCTATAAGCTGAAGGCTGGAGTCACTCAAATGACCAATCATTACAATCAAAGTAGGCAGAAGAGCATCTCTGAATGCACAGCACATTGGGCCACAGCAGCAGAAGAGCACACTGGGTAGCACTCCTGTTAGCTAAGCACAGAAAACTAAGGTTACAACACACCAAAGTCGGACAGTAGAAACCTTAAAATAAACAACATTCAAAGATTTATTACCTCCCATACTGTAAGAGCACTGGACAGTCACATGTGTCTGTATGATCATGGAGGGAGTTTTCTAATGTTTGACCCTAAACGCTGCTTCTGTCTCCGTCCTATTTGTGCTTTGCTCATCATTTAAAGCCTGCATGCTTCGCTCAGGAGCAACATCTGTCCCAGACAGCCACGTTGACTTTAACGTGCTTCTTTCTGTAATACATGTAGCGTTGCATTAACACAATCCTGTACATGATTCTGTTTATTAATAGTAGCTGAAAGCAGAAATGAAATAGCAGCTAGCATGCATTACTGTGATGTTTTGACCTAGTTTCATTTGTTCACTACTTGACCATATCATTCAACTATATCATCACATGCACATTTACCGCCGTGACAACCTTTCAGATCTATACTGAAGACAACAGCAACAGCCGCTCTGTGTCTTTGCTTGTTTGGTCTGGTGTCTAATTTTACATTTCTGTCTGTTTACCTGTCTCTCTGTCGCAGTTTCAGTTTTCAACTGTCTGCTTGTAGCTGAGGATGTTTTAATGCAGCTTTCATACAAGATCAGAGGTCTGGATTTGGACTGGGTCATTGCGACACCTCATTCTTTACTTTCCGTTGTAGATTTGCTGCTGAGTTGTGCTTGGGATCATTGTCCTGTTAGATGACTCAGGTTGAGCGAGGCTTTAGCTGTCAGACAGGTGGCCTCACATTCGACTCGAGTATACTTTGGTACACAGCAGAGTTCAAGGTCAACCCAAGGTAATGTACCCAAGGTAAGGTCGTGTGCCTGCAACAAGCCCAAGTCATCACCCCCCCGCCACCGTGCTGACAGTTGATATGAGGTGTTTGTGGTGATATGCTCGTTTAATTTTAGCCGAACGTGGTGCTGTGCATTATGACCAAACATCTCCACTTTGATCTTTGTTCCAGATGTCTTGTGGTTTGCTGAGATGCAAGTTTGCAAAGCTAACCCAAGCTGCTCTGCTCTTTGAAAAGAGGGGCTTGTTTTAAGGAAACACTTCCAATCAAGCCATACTCGCTGTCTTTTCTTTCACGAACTTTAACGTTTAACATGATACTTGAGGCCTGTAGCGTCTGAGATGTAACACTTTTTGTCACAGACCTCATGAGAACATAATGTATTAAAACACACCTGAATGCTCCAGACCAGCAAAGCCCCCTTTTATAGAGGCCCTCACACGTGCTGATGATCAGTTGATGATTAGCAGCATCTCGCTGCTATCTTTGACAATCAGAAGCAGTAAGAGTGCGTTGAGTGTTTGTTAAAGAGATCATGACACGGTGTAATAGGTCACGTGTGGGTTACACATTTGGTTGACAAGCACCTCAGTTAAGTTCCAGGAGGAAGCACAGATCCCTTTGGGATTACATCAAGAATCCCATGTAAAAGGCTGGCAAAACAAACCAGCAGAGCTTTCTGCTGTGGCTAAAAGTGGCTGTTAGCGTTCATCTGAGACTTAAAAAATATTTTTTAAAGGTGTAAAGGGTTATTATGATACATTATTATATCCTTATATCTAAAACCTTTGATGTGAAAGCCTCTGAGGAGTATAAACACTGTGGCCAATGTGCTTTAGCACTAATGTTGTGATTAAAATGAAGACCCTCCAGTTTAGTCATTGGCTGAATGTTACTTGACAATTAGAAGCAGTTGCTTGTTGCGCTTCCCTGTCTCGGCACTTCTACCTTGACTCCACTTCTACTTGATACTTTTTCTCTTGTGGTTTGATGATTAGTGTGTCAAAGGATTGCATTCAGCAGGTTTCGTTTTCTTCTGGGTATAACGTCTTGATTTGTTTGGACATTGCTGCAGCTATGGACCAGAGGGCTTTGTGGTTTGCTCTGTTTCTGCCTCTGTCTTTGAGTTTTGACACTGAAGGTACTGTATGATTACACACATCCCATCAGTTTTAAAGTCTTGTAGAATAACAGCAGACTATAGCACTGACCTATTGTTCTTAAAGTAGCCTTTAACCCCTTTTTTGGAGACGGTTGGCGCAATTAGGCCAAACAGATCTTCATTACATCTTCTTTAATTGCAGAGACGATCATGAGAACCATTGGGGAACAAAAAGATGTCACTCCACTTTGCTCCAAGTCTAGAGTGGATTACATTTGGATAGTGTGCACGATAAAGACAAAAGGGAACAGGCCAAAAGGCTGTCGTCTGCAGTATCAACATGGACGGGGCTTTGAGAACGAGTGCGACTCCAGGTTCAGGCTGGTAAAAGAAAACCGAGTCGTGTTTCTCCAGATGATCAATTTAACAGCAGAGGATAGTGGGAAGTCCACCTGTGAGTGTTCCCGTAGCGATGGGACAGATATTATCCATCTCCTTATCTCGGCTGAAGGTGCGTGTTTGCTTTGTTCTTTCTCTCATACCTGTTTCTGTTTGCCTCCTGTGCTGCTGTTCGAGTTGTGCGCAGACTGCTGTTGAATAAATCGGACCTGCATCACAGACTCATTCTTTTGAATCATGACTAAAATGAAAACTAATTGAGGGACATTAGCTCTTGTACTGATCCTAACATTAAAACTGGAGGTAATGTCTAAAGTCTGGTTTTGCTCTGTTTTTCTACGTTTTCTAACTTTTTCTTTTGTGATTTTTTTCTAGAAGCTCACACTTCTCCAGTGAGGCAGCTGATGTCTATCACTGTGATTTGTATATGTACTGGAATTGTCATTGTAGTCGGAGTTGTCCTCGGATTTATCCTGAGACAAAATCGCTGCAGGTGAAAATTTGTTTCTTGCACTTTAAATTTAAGCAGTTTGTGTTTACAACACGCAGAGAAAAGAACTGTAACTTAAACAACTGGACAATCAGTAATCAAACAATTTTAGTTTGTAAAGATGATTTAATTGTGCATGTCAACATTTAGAGATTAGAGATTAGAGAGAACATTAGACACTAATTTCAATCAAACTGTATGTAACTGAACCTGTAATAGATTTAGGATTACCTCATCTGTTTCACTGAAGCATGGCTCTAACTGTCACTTTTGTTCACAGATACCCTACAAGGAAAGAGCCACCTGTGTCAATAGTAAGTGAATCCTCTTGTTCTTTATTCTGTTGTTCTGCGTTCTTATAACACAGTAAAAGAATCAAATTTATTGTGTGCATTCCTACAAACTATACATTTAGAAATCTAGCTGGCCCTCTTATCCAATGCAACATAAAACACTTGGAGAGATGCATAAATTCTGTATAAGTCAGAAAATATAAGTTGGGAAATGAAACCACTTGAAAATCCTCTCAGTTAGTTGGCAGCTGGCACTTCACCATGTGCACATGTCACTGCAGCAGTGCACTTGTAATTCAGAGAGATGGTGTAAAAAAAAAAGTTACACTTGGCACTAAGCGATAAAACCTCATGAATGTTCGACACTCTCAAAAACATTGCCTGACAGTTATGCTGCCAGTGTTTAGAGCATAATGCTTTGGAGGAGCCCACTTAAGACAAACGAGGATGTCTCTTAAAGGATGCACATCTTAGAGACAGAGAACTGAGAGTCAAAGGGATTTTTCTTTCCGTTCAGGGTCAGTAGTGAGAGAGAAAGACCAGGGGGACTTTGGTAAAGCGAACAGCTCAGACTTTCAGTATGATTCAGGTTTCGCAACAACACTTGTAGCAGGACATGAAACATTTTTTCCAGCTTAATTATGTGGAAACCTTTATTTACCTTTAAAATGCTCGAAATGTCACGATTTGGCTTAAAGTCAGACACAAACGCGAGTACGGAGCAGAACAAAAGCCAAGCTTCACTGTGAGGCGGATGGTAATGTCAGCTAACAGGGCATGAAGAGGCCGAGGAAAACTCATAAGAGACGCAGCGAGGAAATCAATGGACAGTCAAGTGCAAAATGAACAGAGACCGAGCACTCGGTAATTACAATAGAATAACAACTGTCCAAAGGTTTAAGCACCAAAATATAAAGAAACCTCAGTTTTACATTCAAGTCACTGACCCTAAACACTCGTTTTAATCTAAATCAAGCTTAACTTTTAGACCAAAATGATGTGGAGACGTTAAATCTGATAGTCACCTTAATATATTACAAATATAAAGCAAGCTCTTGTTGGTTGAGCTGTCTGTGTTCCCTGCGGCTCAGGCCACCGAGATCCTCGCTCAGCAAACACAGATGGGGTCACGCCTGCATGCAGGTCAAAGGTGACAGTCTTCAATTTGAATTTAAGCTGATGATACTCTTTGCAATCACTTCCCAAATCCCACCTTTATGCTAACTTTAATCTGGCAGAAGCAGAAGGAAGTTGGGAAGCAGCCATTATTGCTCATGTAACATCTGCTTGCAATGAAGCTGGCCAAAGCCCACAGAGAGAGGGCGAACCTCAGCAGCAGCAGCACAGGTCTCCTGATCACAGCCCGAGTGCATAAGCTCATAGTGTGAACTATTATGTGACCTCGTGTTTTTTAAAGTGAGTCACTGGCTGCCAAATATATATGGAAAGTTTGTTTATGAGCACAAAAACCTTACACATTTGGATGTTTTTACAGGGTAAAATCGATTATGATGCTACATACACAAGCCTTTACCGGGAGTCAGATGAGTTCTACCAGACTGTGCGACGTCAGGCTTACAACAGCGAGGAGGCGACAGATAGAGATGCAGCCATCACTACGGTGACCGCCCAGCTGAAACAGGAAATAGAAAAAAGAAAGAGAGATCAAAGTTTTGACATATATCAGAATATAACTTTTTAAGAAACAACGATTTCTTTTCTGTTTTTTTCTTTTTGTTACTGATGTGTTCATATCTTCAGCAAGTTTTTCGTTAAACTAGACAATGGAAGAAAACCACAGAGCAAGCTTTATATCATTAAATCATTATTTCTTTTGCTATGTGCCTCTAGGCCCTCAATTTCAATGCAATAAGATATGGGATCTGCTTTTAGGGTTTTATATTCATTCAATTAAAAGCAGCTGTTTTTAACTGTTTGCACTGCTGCGTGTGAGTTGTGTTGTTGTGGCCAGTGTCAGATGTTACTCCCACACATATGCACGTGTTTACAAAAAAACAAAATCACCAAACGTCGACCACAAACTAAATTGACCACAGACGTCTTATATGAAACTTAAATAAGAGCCGACATGAAACATTTTTGCATTCATGCACCTGAAAGTGAGAACTGAGAAGTTGAAGTTTACCCATCAGCCTTTGTGAAAAAGAGAGTTTCTCAGGACTCCTCTGCACTCCTACGCGCCCCCATCAAATAGTTTGTAGAAACACTTCTAGCTGAAATAACTAAGTAACCGTTTTCTGTATCGGTCGTTTAAATCATTTTTATATTTTTACAGTGTTGCTTAAGTTCATTGATGTTTGGGGACTTTCTTTTAGGCCTTAAGGTCCTGCCGCTGCATTTAAGTTGAGCTTAGGTCTCGATTTGTGGTGTGCTTGGGATTATTTTCCTGTTGCATGACCCAGTTAGGGCCAAGCTTTAACTGTTGTACAGAAAGCCTCACATTTGACTGTAGAATACTTTGCTACAGAAGGGTTCATGGTCGATTCAGAGTGCCACGGTCCTGTGGCTGCAAAACAAGTGCAAAACATCTCCTCCCACACCGTGCTTGACAGTTGGTGTGAGGTGTTTGTGCTGGTTGGCTTTGCAACTTTGCTACCAAAGTTGCGGGTGCACTGCCATCTTCTTTTCTCCTGGCAAGCTTTCCAAACAAGCCATACTTGTTCAGTCTTTTTCTAACTGTGCTGTCATGAACTTTAATATTTAACATGCTAACCGAGTTTTTACATTTTTCGCACGATCTGAACTTGAGGTGAATTTCTTGAGAGGATTGTGGCAGAGTATCAGCACAAACCTGAGTGATCCCGACCTGAAAAGTGTCAAAGCATCTGTTTTTATATAAGTGCTCACACTTTATTTGTTAGAGTGCATTTGATCAGCAGTACGTGACTGCTAACCTGTCCCACGGAGAAAGCAAGAGTGTGTTCATTTTTTCACAGGTCTGTGTAGAGTGCTGTGAAAGCCTTTTAAATCACATCACTGTATATGAGACTTATAGGAACTGATGTATTTTAACAGGAAAGTAGAAGCAGTCAGGTTCACTTCTGTTTCAATCCACGTCACATCAGGTCACGTACAGGTTACTGTGCCTTAACACAGAGTATTAAAAGAACAGCAGGTAGACTTGAGCTTGATCTCTTGGCTCTATGGACGGATGGAGACGTGGATGGCTCGTTCTTCTGCCGCTGTGTGTGTGCGCTGACAGCAGAGGTACGGCACTAAACCTAGTTTACGATAGAAAGCTCTACTTTTTGTACTGATGTTGGTAAAATGTTAATTTTGTCCTTTTCACTCAGTGACTCTTGTGAAAACCACTGGAAAAGGGCCAGACATCACTCCAGTGTGCACCAGTCAGAACCTGACTTTGGTTTTAGTGAAATGTTGGATCAGCACAGAGAGACACACAGGGGAAACCTGCTGCCAGCTATACAGACTACAGCAGCCACTAAAGTGCGGCTGTGACTCCAGGTTCACGCTGATAGACGTGAATCACACTGTGTTTCTCCACCTGACCAGTTTAACAGCAGCAGACAGTGGCAACTACACCTGCGAATGCTCATATGAAAGAGAAACTCAGGTTTTAAGTCTTAATATCACAGTGGAATGTAAGCTTGTTTGGTCTTTTTTATACTTTTCAAGATAATGTTGATCGTCTCTGATTTATTTATTTTGCGTCAATGTTCAGTAGAGGACGACACGTTTTCTGGCATGAAGTTCATGGCAACAGTCATCATCATCTCTGCTGCTGCTACGCTCATCATTGTGGTTGGGATAACGTGCTGTGTCACCCTGAGGAGAAATCCTCCCAGGTGAAAACTTTTTAACTTGTAAAATAACGCTTCATGATTTAAAAATGTCAGATTTTTTTAGCTTCTTTGAAAGCAGCACGAAGAGATGCCCACATCAGCAGGTTGGAGGTATTTAATGTTCACCCTGTAAACTCTGATGTTTTTATTCTAACAGAGAAAACCAACCAGGACCATCTAACTTAACCAGATCTGAAACTCTGCAGACTTTGGTGAGTTTGACGTAGTTCTGTTTCACACTTCTCAAAATGTTTAGGGTCATGTGACAGCGTGTCTATTTTCAAACAGCACTGTAATTAAATATTATAATAAATATTAAATATGTTTAAATCCGAAATGTTGTTTAGGATGAAGTGGACCCCTACATGAGCCTTCAACACCCGACCACTGATGTCTACCAAACTATCTCGTCAGGTCGCCCCCAGCATGATGCTAACTCCAGTCCGGCTACCTGTGATGTCACAGTGATGTACATTAATACTCAGGGAATAGA
This sequence comes from Aulonocara sp. 'chitande type north' Nkhata Bay, assembly GCF_057382095.1. Classification (NCBI taxonomy): domain Eukaryota; kingdom Metazoa; phylum Chordata; class Actinopteri; order Cichliformes; family Cichlidae; genus Aulonocara; species Aulonocara sp. 'chitande type north' Nkhata Bay. The sequence goes on along the minus strand of NC_141365.1, from coordinate 50,100,793 downwards.
AGGAAAAGAGTTACATGTTGATTATGCAATCTATGAAACTATCAAGTACTAAGTTGGAAATATTCAATATCTACTTAGTATACAAGGTGCAGATAATATCTGTTTATAATATCTGTAAAGTAAAGAGAGATATTTTGTTGTACAGAAAATGGGTCCTATAGACTAACATGTCAATCAGAGGGTAGAAAATGTGCTTAGAGGCCTTTTTTGTTCTGTTGTTTTGTTTTTGCATTTTATGTAATTCTGTGTGAAACCATCAACTCCACAACTGTGAATCTCAGACAAATCTATATTATTATATTGCTTCATGTCTGTTTGTTTGATTAAAATCACATTTAATAAATACAGAATTTCTAATAAAGTATTTTTAATCCCAAATCAATCACCTCATCCACACAGCTGCATCTCAAAGACCAGAGGATTGTACAGCACCACAAACTACCAGAGGCTGTACATGTGTCGGGTTTGACATGTGTGCATTAATCCTCTGTTGTTGCTTTGAAATGTTTTACAAAGATCAAGATGTGCCCCGCTGGGGTGGGTTTTAAAGTGACCTGAAAGACACTTGAAAATAGGTAGATCTTCAAATTGAATTTAAAAAAAGGAAAACTTTATAAAAGAGGGATGACTGTTCCAGAGATGGAGAAAGGTGTGTCACTTTTAGATGTTAAGTGGGAGTGTGGAACCACTAGAGGACTGCAGGTTTGAGTGGATTTGGCTGACAGATGTAATGTGAGTGTTATTTGGTAACACATCAGTCGCATGTAATATTTACATTCCTTCAATGTTTTTGCTTCATGAATTATAATTTTAAACTAACAATAATGGGTGAGGCTACATTTGAATCCATAAAAGTACTTCCTGCTTTAACAGCAGCTCAGTCCTCTGAACTTGGGTAGCAAAGGGGTGTATCTGACTTCCACCCTGCAGTACAGTAGAGTACAGTGTACACAACCAGCAGCAGTTAAAGAGTTGTTTAGATGTATTGACCAGTATGGGTAGATGGAAACTGTGGTTTGCTCTGCTTCTGCTGCCGTTCTGTACAGGCACAAAAGGTATCGTGCACGAGTTACTTTTATTTCTAAAGGATCGCTTATGTAGAGCGTTTTGATGTTGAACGGTTAATATATGTTGTTTTTAGAGGGAGAATATTTCCTTTACCAATAAATGTTTTATTTATTATTTATTATTTACTTTAATACAGGAAGTGCTAACTTAGCAGCTGTAATTCATACTGAACTAACTTTTATTTTTTTGTACTGCAGCTGTGCAGGAGCACCGTGTGAAAACCATTAGTAAAGAAGCAGATGTCACTCCACTGTGCACCAATGAAACAACACAAGTTATCCTGCTGATAGTGTGTAAGATTCAAACAGAGAGGAGCAGAGGAGAAAACTGTAGTCTGATGTATCGACATGGACACGACTTTGAGCATGAATGTGACTCCAGGTTCACACTGATGACAGAAAATCAGACTGTGTTTCTCCACCTGACACATTTAACAGCAGAGGACGGCGGGAGCTACACCTGTGAGTGTGTACACACTGGAGGATCAAAAAAGCTTCATCTCAGTGTAACTGTGGAAGGTAAAGTGTGGATTTATTTAATAACTTTTATGATTTACACTTTATGTATTTCTCTGTTAATTTTCTGCAGTGGTAACATTGTGATAATAATTATCACTGACACGTCTGCTGTAATTGTCAAAGAAATCAAAAAGCTTTATTTAACGAAAAATGTGAAGCAGTTAATCTGACCAAACCAATTATAAAACAATGTTCAGAATTTAAATATATGACAACACACTTAATACAAGTTAATATTACATGACAGGCAAGAATGCGTAGCATCCTAATGTTCCCTTATAATTGATTAGAACCTGTTTTACTTTTCAGAGTTTTTAAATAATGTAGACGGAGTCAATGCCACCACAAACAGTTCTGCAGAAGTAACTTTCTTCTATGCTGCAGCTGGATCAGCTGTGTTCATCATCACATCTGGAGTTATTCTTGGACTGGTCTACAGCAAGAAATACAACAGGTAAGAGCTTTTTATAGCTCAAATAGTTAACTAAATAGTATGAAATAGCAAATTTATAACCTCCTTTTCTTTTTTAATTGTGTTGTTTGACAGCAGAAAACATCATGCACTAATAATCAGTCGTGGAAACGACACATGGAAACTGTACACGGTAAAATGTTGCACTTGCCGAACTTTTCTCTGCTGTTCGTTTTACTTCAAAAATGTATTTTTTCATCTTTTCTTTTGCAGGAAGCAGAATACCGAGCCGCACAGTGTCTTCATGCAAACGAAGAATGGGCTTTAATTACAACGACTTCTAAAATCAACACGCTTACTATTTATGTAAATGTTTGAAGAGACATGATTAGGGAACATTATTATTGTTGTTATCGTTTTATTATTATTATGTTGTTATGTTGTTGTTGTTGTTAAGGTATTGCATTTAAAGAGATTTATTTTTAGTATAACATGATGAATGGTTTTCTGGTGGATAAAAACGGAGGCAGGCTTGCTGCTTTTGTTCCTTTGCTACCTGTTTCACTCACCTGTAGATGTTTGAGTAAATTTTGTTTTAATGTTTTACATGATCATGTTGAATATTTCAAACATTCAAAGTTTTACAAAGAAAGTTTTGTCTATAACAAAAATAAATTGTTGATCTTTTTCATACCACAAAGTTTGTCTACTACCTGCAAAGCATTAGTGACCTTCTGTTACTAATCTGCATATTTTAAAGGTTTTATTAAAAAGAAGCTCACCCAGACATCATCTGGAGGAACACTGATGTTTCACTCTTAAACAAATATTCATGTTTTGTTTAAGAGTGATGTTTATGATTGATTCAAGCTGAGTGTTTCCCCAGTAATTAATGAGTCGTCACCTTGACCATCTTCAGTCTTCCTGTGTCAAGCTCCTGTCCTTAAAACACACATGACTCTTTTTCACTGTTCAGCACTGATTAAGCTTTAAACATGCCATCAACTTACAGACACCTGAGCACAAACGCTTGATGGGCCCAAACCACCTGAAGTTTAATGTGCAGACATTTTGTCCCGTCTTCAACAATTAGCTATAACATTACGGTCATGCAGTGTTAAATCATTATGAATGGCACTTTACATTTAGGCATCTAGCGAGTGCGCTTGTCCAGTTTTACTGTATATGCTAAAAAGTCTCCAATTCATTAGTAAGCAGACTGCTCATACTCTTCTTGTCTACAGCCTCTGTGTTGGTCTTCCAGTTCAGCCTGCTGTCAGTGGTGCTTGCACTCCACCACCAAATCAACATCCTGTCCTATTATAGATGCCAGCCATGTAATCATCGTCTTCTTTCTGAAGTCGATCACCAACTAATGGGTCTTTTTCACATTCAGGCCAGATGATTCCTCTGAGAACACACCGCAAAATCATACACTAGTTCTTTGTACTCCTCCACCTGCCCACCAGTAATACATCTAAAGTGTGAGGTGCACACGCTGAGCAGGAGTGGAGACAGCACAGCCCCTGTGGAGCCTGAATGCTGTCTAGTCTTATAGGCTGTGGCCTTTCTGTCAGGTAATCAGTAACCTGTGAGATAACAGACTAGTTCCCTGACATTTTCTGTAGTTTCTGTCTCAGAAACAGTGACTGGATTGTGTTAAATGAACTCGAGAAATCAAATATGATGCTCACTGTGTCAATTTACTCAATAACTCAAAAAATGTTTCATATTTTAGAGTCTTTAAAATAGCCACTCTTTGCTTTGACTACTGCTCTGCACACTCTTGGAATTCTCTTGATGAGCTTCGTGAGGTCGTCACCTGAAATGGTTTTCCAGCAGTATTGAAGGAGCTCCCAGAGATGCTGAGCACTTGTTGGTCATTTTGCCTTCACTCTGTGGTCCATCTCACCCCAAACCATGTGTACTGGGTTTAGGTCAAGCGACTCTGCAGGTGGGGGAGAGACATAGGAGAGGTGGAGAGTAAACTTAACCTGGGTGTCTGTTGTCTTGTGTAGTCTGGGAGATGATTGAATGTTAGGGTGGGTACAGTTTCCTCTGCGGTGGGGTCGGGTGGGCTGCTCCGGGTCCTGTGGGGCTGGGCGGTCCTGCTGCCGTTGGCCCCGGTCTGGATGGGCCTGGGCTCCCTTGCCTTGGTGGGTGCCGAAGGACGGGGGTGCCTCTGTAAGTGCGCCCCAGGGTGGCTGTGGCTTGCTATCACCAGTGTGTGAATGTGTGTGTGGATGGGTGGATGACTGGGTGTGTAAAGACTATTAAAGCGCCATACAAATACAAGCCACTTACCATTTATTGGGGTCAGCGGGGAGCTGACCCCAGCAAGGGGCATCTAGCCCCTCCCTTCTTTTCCTCCCCATCCCCGGCTGCCTCCCTCTTCCCGCTCCAACACACCCACACAATTAGGTGCGGGTGTGTCACCAGGGTGCAGGGGAGGCACTCCCCCCCCCCGTCCCCGTCCCCGTCTGGCCACCGGTGCCTCAATTTTATTCCACAACTTAGACATCCACATTACTCACACTCTCATAACACATACATATAGGGCCTTGAGGGTGGGCACGTTAACGGTCTGTGTATTCAACCCCACCTCTGGCGCCCCACCTCTCAATTTTAAATCCATGTAGACATTGAGGGTTCTCGGGAGGGGCTGTGCTAACACCTGCTGCTCTCTGGCAGCAGCACCATGCTCTCCCGTGTTTTAAATGCACCTTAGAACAACACGCAGCAACACTACACATGAGCGGGAGGAGGGAGGTTTGGGGTCTTCACACGCCTCTGTTCTCTGCTGGTCATCGGGGCGGGGGGGCTGGGAGAAGGTGTTGGCCGGCCAATTGGGATCTGGGATGCGGGGCCTCCCTGCTGCTGCAGAGCCTGGGACGGTCTGCTTGCCTCCACCCCGGGGGAAAGGGTAACATCTCCTGGGTCTGGGTGCCGTTTCCCCCTCTTGGGGCGAGGGTACCTGGACCCGGGGTATAGAGTATGTTTGGGGAGTGTGATTGTGTGTACATGTCCATGTATGCCTATCCCTACGTTGGGTGAGTGTTAAGTATTTGTATATGTGTGCATGAGGGTGGGAATGCATGTTTGTGTCTGTGTGTGCCTGTTTGTCTGTGTCTATATGTCAGGTCGGGTCTTAGACTCAACCTCTCTGGGAACTCCCAGGCCCTCCAAGGCCTATCTCCCCTCACCACACTCCCTGCCGGTAACTGATGCCCTCAGGGGTCGGTGCATTGGTGGTTCTTGGTGTCCGGGGCTGGGTGCTCAGGTATGTACCAGCTCACACCCGGTGGCCACCTGGCGGGGCCTGGCGCCTGTTGCTCGGTCAGGCCTCCTCTGGGGTGCGGGGGGCCCTCGGGCCTCCGGCCTCTGAGCACTGCGGCTCGGTTCACTCTGGCACAGCTGGCTGCCGGCAGAGCCGGAGGGCACGCCTGTCCAGCCCCCTCTGGCTTCTGCTCCGTGGCTACTGGGTGACCCCTCATCTGGGGCTCTCCTCAGCTCTTCCCAGGAGGGTGGCACGGATGCCCCTCTGGTGGTCCTCCTTGGGCTCTCGCACTCTGGGGCCTCTGGATGTCTGGAGCCTGGATCTCCTGCATGCCTGCTTCATGCCCTGAGGGACGGGGCTATAGCTCGCTACATCCTCTTGCAGACCATTACATGGGGAACAGAACAGAAGATCTCAAATTTGGACTCATCAGACCAAAGCACAGATGTCTACCAGTAATATCTGGTCCTTGTGTTTCCTGGCCCAAACAAATCTCTTCTGCTTGTTGCTTTTCCTTAGCAGTAGTTTATCAGCAGCTATTTGATCATAAAGGCCTGATTCACACAGTGTCCTGTTGATATAGAGATGTGTCTGCTACTGACTCTCTGTGCTGCATTTATCTGAGCTCTAATCTGAGGTTCTGATAACTTGCGATTTCTGAGGCTCGTGACTCAGATGAATTTATCCTCAGCAGCAGAGGGGACTCTTGGTCTTCCTTCCCTGGGCCGGTCCTCATGTGAACCAGTTTCATCGTAGTGCTTGAAGGTTTTTGCTACTGCACTTGGAGACACTGTGATGGACCGAGCAGTAAAGGAAAGTCTGGCACAGGTTAAAGTCCAGTTTATTTATTAATTAATTAATTAAGTTTTAATTTAACTCAAAAAACTAACCTGGTTAAATTATACAAATAATAAATACATTTGGGGCCCACAAAAGAGGTCGAAGTAACAGAACTCTTCTCAAAAGCTGGCAACAACCAATACTACAGACTCAAACAAACTGACCTATCTAAATGAGACAAAAGTGAAATTTAAATAGTGGCTGATCAGCCCAGACAGACACAAAAAGGGGTACAACACACAAAAACCTAGGTGAAACCACCATGACACGTCCCACCCCCCATGATCCAGAGTTGTGATATGATTTGCAGGTCTCCATATACTGTACGCCCCTTTTACTGGGAGCAGCTGCTACTGAGGTCACTCAGTCAAAAAAAGACTAAATCATACACATAACAGTGTAAACTAAAATGTGCACACTTATTTTAGAATACAGTATCATGTCATTGTACAAGTAAAATAATTGTAAACCAAAACCAGTTTTATTACCCTGTAAATTAATTGCTATTTTTAAAGAAAGAAAAATATAAATGTAGCGTTATGTATAAGTCTGTTGTAGCACTGTGATGTTTGGTAGATATTACCACTATCTGTGGCTTTAACTGCAACCATCACAGACACATTCAAAGCAACTCTCCAGACTGCCTGACCTTCAGTTCTTAAAGTAATGATGGACTGTCACTTCTCTTTACTTAGCTGATGATTTTTGCCATATTATGAATTCTTACAGTTGTCAAATAGGACTGTGAGCTGTGTACCAACCTGACTTCTGCACAACACAACTGATGGTCCCAACTCCATTAAGAAGGCAATAAATTCCACAAATGAGCCCTGACAGGCACGCCTGTGAAGTGAAATCCATATCAGGTGACTACATCATGAAGCTTATTGAAAGAAGGACAAGGGTTTGCAGCGCTGTCAACAAAGCAAAGGGCGGCCACTTTGACGAATCTAAAATATCAGACATATTTAGAGTTATTTATCATTTTTTTCTTTGCTACATAATTCCATGTATCTCGCTCCATATATTTGATGTCTTCACTATGAATCTACAGTGTAGACAGTCGTATAATTCAATCAATAAATCAATAAATGAGAAGGTGTGTTCAAACTGTTGACTGGTAGTGTATATAAATTAATATCTCTGTCAACTCCATCAAAAACAACTTTTTGCATTTTACGTCATGCTGTATTTTGGTAAAATTGAAAACTGAAAATGTTTTAAATTATATCAAATTTAATTGACAAGTTTCTATTGCAAACTAATTTTTAACCCCGACTCAACCAATTTATACACTGACATGAGGTCTGAGTGGGAATCTTTCATATGCATTTCAGGGCCTGGAAGATTTTATTTTTCAAACCCACTGTCTTCTTTATTCTTGGCAGAGTGACATTTTGTTATTGCTGCTTTGAAATGTTTGGTAAACATCAAGTTATGCCTGTTTTGCACTAATGTCTTCATACATATTTGTTCTGTTTGCTATAAAGTCATTGCGTAGCTTCTAAGCTGCTATTTTAAGACAGACGTCTTCCTTCGTGTAAGAGATGTGATGTGAGTGCTATTTGTTAACGCATCAATCACATATAATAGTTTCATTTATCAGTGTTTGATCTTCATTCAACATTTTTACTTCTTGAATTTCTTCAAACAAGATAGTTAAAGTTATTTTAATTTGACACAAATGGGTGAGGCTACATTTGAATCCATAAAAGCACTTCCTTCTTTGACTGCTGCAGATAAATGCAAAGGGGTGTATCTGACTTCCACCCTGCAGTACAGTAGAGTACAGTGTACACAACCAGCAGCAGTTAAAGAGTTGTTTAGATGTATTGACCAGTATGGGTAGATGGAAACTGTGGTTTGCTCTGCTTCTGCTGCCGTTCTGTACAGGCAGAAAAGGTATCGTGCACGAGTTACTTTTATTTCTAAAGGATCGCTTATGTAGAGCGTTTTGATGTTGAACGGTTAATATATTTTGTTTTTAGAGGGAGAATATTTCCTTTACCAATAAATGTTTTATTTATTTATTTATTTTAATACAGGAAGTGCTAACTTAGCAGCTGTAATTCATACTGAACTGACTTTTATTTTTTTGTACTGCAGCTGTGCAGGAGCACCGTGTGAAAACCATTAGTAAAGAAGCAGATGTCACTCCACTGTGCACCAATGAAACAACACAAGTTATCCTGCTGATAGTGTGTAAGATTCAAACAGAGAGGAGCAGAGGAGAAAACTGTAGTCTGATGTATCGACATGGACACGACTTTGAGCATGAATGTGACTCCAGGTTCACACTGATGACAGAAAATCAGACTGTGTTTCTCCACCTGACACATTTAACAGCAGAGGACGGCGGGAACTACACCTGTGAGTGTGTACACACTGGAGGATCAAAAAAGCTTCATCTCAGTGTAACTGTGGAAGGTAAAGTGTGGATTTATTTAATAACTTTTATGATTTACACTTTATGTATTTCTCTGTTAATTTTCTGCAGTGGTGACATTGTGATAATAATCATCACTGACACGTCTGCTGTAATTGTCAAAGAAATGAAACTGCTTTATTTAACGAAAAATGTGAAGCAGTTAATCTGACCAAACCAATTATAAAACAATGTTCAGAATTTAAATATATGACAACACACTTAATACAAGTTAATATTACATGACAGGCAAGAATGCGTAGCATCCTAATCTTCCCTTATAATTGATTAGAACCTGTTTTACTTTTCAGAGTTTTTAAATAATGCAGACGGAGTCAATGCCACCACAAACAGTTCTGCAGAAGTAACTTTCTTCTATGCTGCAGCTGGATCAGCTGTGTTCATCATCACATCTGGAGTTATTCTTGGACTGGTCTACAGCGAGAAATACAACAAGTAAGAGCTTTTTATAGCTCAAATAGTTAACGGCTGTATAAATAGTCTGAAATAGCAAATTTATAACCACCTTTTCTTTTTTAATTGTGTTTTTTCTCAGCAGAAAACATCATGCACTAATAATCAGTCGTGGAAACGACACATGGAAACTGTACACGGTAAAATGTTGCACTTGCCGAACTTTTCTCTGCTGTTCGTTTTACTTCAAAAATGTATTTTTTCATCTTTTCTTTTGCAGGAAGCAGAATACCGAGCCGCACAGTGTCTTCATGCAAACGAAGAATGGGCTTTAATTACAACGACTTCTAAAATCAACACGCTTACTATTTATGTAAATGTTTGAAGAGACATGATTAGGGAACGTTATTATTGTTGTTATCGTTTTATTATTATTATGTTGTTATGTTGTTGTTGTTGTTAAGGTATTGCATTTAAAGAGATTTATTTTTAGTATAACATGATGAATGGTTTTCTGGTGGATAAAAACGGAGGCAGGCTTGCTGCCTTTGTTCCTTTGCTACCTGTTTCACTCACCTGTAGATGTTTGAGTAAATTTTGTTTTAATGTTTTACATGATCATGTTGAATATTTCAAACATTCAAAGTTTTACAAAGAAAGTTTTGTCTATAACAAAAATAAATTGTTGATCTTTTTCATACCACAAAGTTTGTCTATTACCTGCAAAGCATTAGTGACCTTCTGTTACTAATCTGCATATTTTAAAGGTTTTATTAAAAAGAGGCTCACGCAGACGTCATCTGGAGGAACACTGATGTTTCACTCTTAAACAAATATTCATGTTTTGTTTAAGAGTGATGTTTATGATTGATTCAAGCTGAGTGTTTCCCCAGTAATTAATGAGTCGTCACCTTGACCATCTTCAGTCTTCCTGTGTCAAGCTCCTGTCCTTAAAACACACATGACTCTTTTTCACTGTTCAGCACTGATTAGGCTTTAAACATGCCATCAACTTACAGACACCTGAGCACAAACGCTTGATGGGCCCAAACCACCTGAAGTTTAATGTGCAGACATTTTGTCCCGTCTTCAACAATTGGCTATAACATTACGGTCATGCAGTGTTAAATCATTATGAATGGCACTTTACATTTAGGCATCTAGCGAGTGCGCTTATCCAGTTTTACTGTATATGCTAAAAAGTCTCCAATTCATTAGTAAGCAGACTGCTCATACTCTTCTTGTCTACAGCCTCTGTGTTGGTCTTCCAGTTCAGCCTGCTGTCAGTGGTGCTTGCATTCCACCACCAAATCAACATCCTGTCCTATTATAGATGCCAGCCATGTAATCATCGTCTTCTTTCTGAAGTCGATCACCAACTAATGGGTCTTTTTCACATTCAGGCCAGATGATTCCTCTGAGACCACACCGCAAAATCATACACTAGTTCTTTGTACTCCTCCACCTGCCCACCAGTAATACATCTAAAGTGTGAGGTGCACACGCTGAACAGGAGTGGAGACAGCACAGCCCCTGTGGAGCCTGAATGCTGTCTAGTCTTATAGGCTGTGGCCTTTCTGTCAGGTAATCAGTAACCTGTGAGATAACAGACTAGTTCCCTGACATTTTCTGTAGTTTCTGTCTCAGAAACAGTGACTGGATTGTGTTAAATGAACTCGAGAAATCAAATATGATGCTCACTGTGTCAATTTACTCAATAACTCAAAAAATGTTTCATATTTTAGAGTCTTTAAAATAGCCACTCTTTGCTTTGACTACTGCTCTGCACACTCTTGGAATTCTCTCGATGAGCTTCGTGAGGTCGTCACCGGAAATGGTTTTCCAGCAGTATTGAAGGAGTTCCCAGAGATGCTGAGCACTTGTTGGTCATTTTGCCTTCACTCTGTGGTCCATCTCACCCCAAACCATGTGTACTGGGTTTAGGTCAAGCGACTCTGCAGGTGGGGGAGAGACATAGGAGAGGTGGAGAGTAAACTTAACCTGGGTGTCTGTTGTCTTGTGTAGTCTGGGAGATGATTGAATGTTAGGGTGGGTACAGTTTCCTCTGCGGTGGGGTCGGGTGGGCTGCTCCGGGTCCTGTGGGGCTGGGCGGTCCTGCTGCCGTTGGCCCCGGTCTGGATGGGCCTGGGCTCCCTTGCCTTGGTGGGTGCCGAAGGACGGGCGTGCCTCTGTAAGTGCGCCCCAGGGTGGCTGTGGCTTGCTATCACCAGTGTGTGAATGTGTGTGAGGATGGGTGGATGACTGGGTGTGTAAAGACTATTAAAGCGCCATACAAATACAAGCCACTTACCATTTATTGGGGTCAGCGGGGAGCTGACCCCAGCAAGGGGCATCTAGCCCCTCCCTTCTTTTCCTCCCCATCCCCGGCTGCCTCCCTCTTCCCGCTCCAACACACCCACACAATTAGGTGCGGGTGTGTCACCAGGGTGCAGGGGAGGCACTCCCCCCCCCGTCCCCGTCCCCGTCTGGCCACCGGTGCCTCAATTTTATTCCACAACTTAGACATCCACATTACTCACACTCTCATAACACATACATATAGGGCCTTGAGGGTGGGCACGTTAACGGTCTGTGTATTCAACCCCACCTCTGGCGCCCCACCTCTCAATTTTAAATCCATGTAGACATTGAGGGTTCTCGGGAGGGGCTGTGCTAACACCTGCTGCTCTCTGGCAGCAGCACCATGCTCTCCCGTGTTTTAAATGCACCTTAGAACAACACGCAGCAACACTACACATGAGCGGGAGGAGGGAGGTTTGGGGTCTTCACACACCTCTGTTCTCTGCTGGCCATCGGGGCGGGGGGGCTGGGAGAAGGTGTTGGCCGGCCAATTGGGATCTGGGATGCGGGGCCTCCCTGCTGCTGCAGAGCCTGGGACGGTCTGCTTGCCTCCACCCCGGGGGAAGGGTAACATCTCCTGGGTCTGGGTGCCGTTTCCCCCTCTCGGGGCGAGGGTACCTGGACCCGGGGTATAGAGTATGTTTGGGGAGTGTGATTGTGTGTACATGTCCATGTATGTCTATCCCTACGTTGGGTGAGTGTTAAGTATTTGTATATGTGTGCATGAGGGTGGGAATGCATGTTTGTGTCTGTGTGTGCCTGTTTGTCTGTGTCTATATGTCAGGTCGGGTCTTAGACTCCACCTCTCTGGGAACTCCCAGGCCCTCCAAGGCCTATCTCCCCTCACCACACTCCCTGCCGGTAACTGATGCCCTCAGGGGTCGGTGCATTGGTGGTTCTTGGTGTCCGGGGCTGGGCGCTCAGGTATGTACCAGCTCACACCCGGTGGCTACCTGGCGGGGCCTGGCGCCTGTTGCTCGGTCAGGCCTCCTCTGGGGTGCGGGGGGCCCTCGGGCCTCCGGCCTCTGAGCACTGCGGCTCGGTTCACTCTGGCACAGCTGGCTGCCGGCAGAGCCGGAGGGCACGCCTGTCCAGCCCCCTCTGGCTTCTGCTCCGTGGCTACTGGGTGACCCCTCATCTGGGGCTCTCCTCAGCTCTTCCCAGGAGGGTGGCACGGATGCCCCTCTGGTGGTCCTCCTTGGGCTCTCGCACTCTGGGGCCTCTGGATGTCTGGAGCCTGGATCTCCTGCATGCCTGCTTCATGCCCTGGGGGACGGGGCTATAGCTCGCTACATCCTCTTGCAGACCATTACATGGGGAACAGAACAGAAGATCTCAAATTTGGACTCATCAGACCAAAGCACAGATGTCTACCAGTAATATCTGGTCCTTGTGTTTCCTGGCCCAAACAAATCTCTTCTGCTTGTTGCTTTTCCTTAGCAGTAGTTTATCAGCAGCTATTTGATCATAAAGGCCTGATTCACACAGTGTCCTGTTGATATAGAGATGTGTCTGCTACTGACTCTCTGTGCTGCATTTATCTGAGCTCTAATCTGAGGTTCTGATAACTTGCGATTTCTGAGGCTCGTGACTCAGATGAATTTATCCTCAGCAGCAGAGGGGACTCTTGGTCTTCCTTCCCTGGGCCGGTCCTCATGTGAACCAGTTTCATCGTAGTGCTTGAAGGTTTTTGCTACTGCACTTGGAGACACTGTGATGGACCGAGCAGTAAAGGAAAGTCTGGCACAGGTTAAAGTCCAGTTTATTTATTAATTAATTAATTAAGTTTTAATTTAACTCAAAAAACTAACCTGGTTAAATTATACAAATAATAAATACATTTGGGGCCCACAAAAGAGGTCGAAGTAACAGAACTCTTCTCAAAAGCTGGCAACAACCAATACTAGAGACTCAAACAAACTGACCTATCTAAATGAGACAAAAGTGAAATTTAAATAGTGGCTGATCAGCCCAGACAGACACAAAAAGGGGTACAACACACAAAAACCTAGGTGAAACCACCATGACACGTCCCACCCCCCATGATCCAGAGTTGTGATATGATTTGCAGGTCTCCATATACTGTACGCCCCTTTTACTGGGAGCAGCTGCTACTGAGGTCACTCAGTCAAAAAAAGACTAAATCATACACATAACAGTGTAAACTAAAATGTGCACACTTATTTTAGAATACAGTATCATGTCATTGTACAAGTAAAATAATTGTAAACCAAAACCAGTTTTATTACCCTGTAAATTAATTGCTATTTTTAAAGAAAGAAAAATATAAATGTAGCGTTATGTATAAGTCTGTTGTAGCACTGTGATGTTTGGTAGATATTACCACTATCTGTGGCTTTAACTGCAACCATCACAGACACATTCAAAGCAACTCTCCAGACTGCCTGACCTTCAGTTCTTAAAGTAATGATGGACTGTCACTTCTCTTTACTTAGCTGATGATTTTTGCCATATTATGAATTCTTACAGTTGTCAAATAGGACTGTGAGCTGTGTACCAACCTGACTTCTGCACAACACAACTGATGGTCCCAACTCCATTAAGAAGGCAATAAATTCCACAAATGAGCCCTGACAGGCACGCCTGTGAAGTGAAATCCATATCAGGTGACTACATCATGAAGCTTATTGAAAGAAGGACAAGGGTTTGCAGCGCTGTCAACAAAGCCAAGGGCGGCCACTTTGACGAATCTAAAATATCAGACATATTTAGAGTTATTTATCATTTTTTTCTTTGCTACATAATTCCATGTATCTCGCTCCATATATTTGATGTCTTCACTATGAATCTACAGTGTAGACAGTCGTATAATTCAATCAATAAATCAATAAATGAGAAGGTGTGTTCAAACTGTTGACTGGTAGTGTATATAAATTAATATCTCTGTCAACTCCATCAAAAACAACTTTTTGCATTTTACGTCATGCTGTATTTTGGTAAAATTGAAAACTGAAAATGTGTTAAATTATATCAAATTTAATTGACAAGTTTCTATTGCAAACTAATTTTTAACCCCGACTCAACCAATTTATACACTGACATGAGGTCTGAGTGGGAATCTTTCATATGCATTTCAGGGCCTGGAAGATTTTATTTTTCAAACCCACTGTCTTCTTTATTCTTGGCAGAGTGACATTTTGTTATTGCTGCTTTGAAATGTTTGGTAAACATCAAGTTATGCCTGTTTTGCACTAATGTCTTCATACATATTTGTTCTGTTTGCTATAAAGTCATTGCGTAGCTTCTAAGCTGCTATTTTAAGACAGACGTCTTCCTTCGTGTAAGAGATGTGATGTGAGTGCTATTTGTTAACGCATCAACCACATATAATAGTTTCATTTATCAGTGTTTGATCTTCATTCAACATTTTTACTTCTTGAATTTCTTCAAACAAGATAGTTAAAGTTATTTTAATTTGACACAAATGGGTGAGGCTACATTTGAATCCATAAAAGCACTTCCTTCTTTGACTGCTGCAGATAAATGCAAAGGGGTGTATCTGACTTCCACCCTGCAGTACAGTAGAGTACAGTGTACACAACCAGCAGCAGTTAAAGAGTTGTTTAGATGTATTGACCAGTATGGGTAGATGGAAACTGTGGTTTGCTCTGCTTCTGCTGCCGTTCTGTACAGGCAGAAAAGGTATCGTGCACGAGTTACTTTTATTTCTAAAGGATCGCTTATGTAGAGCGTTTTGATGTTGAACGGTTAATATATGTTGTTTTTAGAGGGAGAATATTTCCTTTACCAATAAATGTTTTATTTATTTATTTACTTTAATACAGGAAGTGCTAACTTAGCAGCTGTAATTCATACTGAACTGACTTTTATTTTTTTGTACTGCAGCTGTGCAGGAGCACCGTGTGAAAACCATTAGTAAAGAAGCAGATGTCACTCCACTGTGCACCAATGAAACAACACAAGTTATCCTGCTGATAGTGTGTAAGATTCAAACAGAGAGGAGCAGAGGAGAAAACTGTAGTCTGATGTATCGACATGGACACGACTTTGAGCATGAATGTGACTCCAGGTTCACACTGATGACAGAAAATCAGACTGTGTTTCTCCACCTGACACATTTAACAGCAGAGGACGGCGGGAACTACACCTGTGAGTGTGTACACACTGGAGGATCAATAAAGCTTCATCTCAGTGTAACTGTGGAAGGTAAAGTGTGGATTTATTTAATAACTTTTATGATTTACACTTTATGTATTTCTCTGTTAATTTTCTGCAGTGGTGACATTGTGATAATAATCATCACTGACACGTCTGCTGTAATTGTCAAAGAAATCAAACTGCTTTATTTAACGAAAAATGTGAAGCAGTTAATCTGACCAAACCAATTATAAAACAATGTTCAGAATTTAAATATATGACAACACACTTAATACAAATGAATATTACATGACAGGCAAGAATGCGTAGCATCCTAATGTTCCCTTATAATTGATTAGAACCTGTTTTACTTTTCAGAGTTTTTAAATAATGTAGACGGAGTCAATGCCACCACAAACAGTTCTGCAGAAGTAACTTTCTTCTATGCTGCAGCTGGATCAGCTGTATTCATCATCACATCTGGAGTTATTCTTGGACTGGTCTACAGCAAGAAATACAACAGGTAAGAGATTTTTGTTACCCAGGCAGGGGGAAGGACTCATTAGTAAAGCATAACAGCCATTTAAATATCATCTAATAAAAATTCTTTCACATAATATCTAATGAAATTTTCTTTTTAAAAATCTTTAATAAATGTAGTTTTTAGGAGACGTGAGCTTTTATCATGCAAAGGCTCTTTTAAAAAAAAATCCATGCATGTCTGACATAAGTAAATATAACATAATGCATAAAACATTTGTTTTATCTGAGTGCCAAATACAGAAGGTTCAATCACCATGTTTTCATGTTATTTGTCCAACAGAAGGCGACATGTCCCTATAACCATCTTTGAAAACACAGAACTGTACACGGTAAAATGTTGCACGTTGAACTTTTTCATAATGTGCATTTTACTTTACTTTGGCTTCACTTTGACTTCGTGTTTTCTTTTGCAGCAAGCAGAACCGATTGAGCCATACGAAGTCTTCATGCAAAGAGAGAATTCAATTTACGATCTCTAACATGTTAAAATTTAACATGCATACTATTTATTTAAATGTCTGAAGAGGGGTGATACACATTAAGGAGTAATGTATTGTTATTAATGTTGTTATTATTATTTCACAATACAAATTAAAGCAGAAGCTGCTGTATACAAATCAATGTTGCTTTGCTATCTGTTTTGTATGACTACATGTTATTTTAATGTTTTAAAGTTCATGTTTAATGTTTCAAACTTTGAAATTAAAGCTGAAGTGTTTTAAAGCGTACTGTGTTGTATAACAGAATTAAACAATTGGTCTTTTGGACTTTTTAAAAATCACATATTCAGTTTGTCAAATACCTTCAATGCTGTGGTAGCAGTACAGTAATAATCAAAAGTTTCTTAAAGTTTAATGTAAACTTTAAGAAACCGGATGTCATCTTGACGCACTTTGAGATTTCACTGTAAACCACTGTGTGAAACAATAATCACCAGTGACACATGTAGAGGTTGTTGTTTTTTTTGCAGGTGTAAATGAGTTGTCGCTTTGACTGATCACCATCATCATGCTTCCTGTATCAAGTTCCTGTCCTTACGCACTCATTTGCACTTCAGTTACCTTCAACATGCAGATCATCACCTACAGACCCCCTGAGCACAAATGTTTGATGGCCCCTGGATTTTATTCTTCAGACTTTTTTCCCCTCTTCAACAATTAGCAATAGCATACATGCCATTACATAAATAAATACAGAAAAGCTTATAATGATAATAATTCAGGGTTGCAGGATGGTGAGTGGTCAGTCTGTCAC
Organism: Aulonocara sp. 'chitande type north' Nkhata Bay; assembly: GCF_057382095.1. Taxonomy (NCBI): domain Eukaryota; kingdom Metazoa; phylum Chordata; class Actinopteri; order Cichliformes; family Cichlidae; genus Aulonocara; species Aulonocara sp. 'chitande type north' Nkhata Bay. The sequence goes on along the minus strand of NC_141365.1, from coordinate 50,083,562 downwards.
AGGGTAAACACTGCATTAACCTGCTCATTCGTTATTCTTGTTTAAACTCTTAAAACTCAATACGAATACATTCATATTTTGGCATCTTGCAAGTGCTCTTACCCAAATTAACATGGCAAACTGAGCCACATTAGAACTTACATGATTACATGACTTACAAGTGATTCAGTTTGTCAGAGGATGGTGTGGCAATAATTTTTACATAGCATAAAATACTGAAGATGCTAAAAGCTCAAATGTCTCAACACCATCAAACAAACAGGTTTTTAATACATTTATATATTTATGATTTATTGATTTTAAGATTGAGGCAACTTGTGGGGATTGCAGAATACAATACAATGCTTTGAAGCCACACGATGGCCATATTGTGTTGTGGAGGAGATTACTAAAGACAAGCAAATATGGCTTTTGAAGTAGCGCCTGCATGCATACGTTAAAGACACAGAGGTTTTTGTGGGTCAGGAGTGAGAGAGGCCGAGGGAGCTGTGGTGAAGCGATAAGCTCAGAGTTTCAGTATGACTCAGGTTTCCTGACAATACTTGGACCGGCCTGTGTGAACCAGTTTTGCAGTCTATACGTTAAGGCTTCAGAAACCACTATCATACACACTGCTAAAAAGAAGTTATTGCTCAGGGTTTTTTTTAATAGCAGTTGAAATAATAGTAATAATATGTAACACACATGACAAGACCTCCACCTCCAATGTACAGGAAGTAAACTGGGAGGATACAAGTATACCAACTTCTGTTGGTAGCACCAGAGAGGCAACTTTCCATCTCCCAAAGGTTAGTCTCCATTGCAGATGATGAAACACCTAGGAGCCCTCCCTTGACCACTGCCACTTCCTTCTAAAATCAATCAACAACTACTGAGTCTTATGACCTAGATTTGTACTTAAAGTGGGAGGTTCACATGGTAAACAATGTCACAGGGAGTCCTGTGATCTCTAAGCATACTGCAGTGTTGTAAATCTAATTGTTGTTATATTGATGCCACATTAATTTTAACATCATGAAGAGAATTGGTTAAGATTGTAAGATTCCTGTCTAATCTGTTTCTCACCTCTCCTCCATCTGGCAAAAACCCAGTAACAGTTTTTTGGTCTCCTTCTATGGTTAAGTTCATGGGAGGGAATGTGCCAAGTGTAGTAGGGGGGGGGGGTTAAAGAGTGTGTTGATTTTAAATGTTTACGGAACTGGAGCACTTTCTAAATATACTGGTGTTAATGTTCCCAGTGTTAATTCATTATCATTATATTTGAACGACAGCTTAAGCATTGCTATTAACTTATGTAATCCTTAATTGATATTTAATTGTTATTTCAAGGAGTGGGAGGAGCCACTGGCTATACAATACAATACAATACAATTCAACTTTATTGTCATTGCACATGTCATAAGTACGAGGCAACGAAATGCAGTTTGCATCCATCCAGAAGTGCTTTAGCCATGATTTAGATATATTACAAAATACATATTAGCAATAATATATATGTAGATATATTACAGAAATAGGTCTGTTATAGGTCTGAGGGTACAAAAATGGGTCTATTATGGGTATGTTACAATGTACACAGCATGAAGGTATGTTATGAATATGCAATAACTATAAGTATGTACAGGCCGTAGTGGGTATACAAGCTATGTACAGGCTATGAACAGGATATAAATATGAAACTATACAGAAACATGCAAGTTATGAACAGTTGTAAACAGCTGTAGAATTATAATTATCATATTGCTCAGAATGATTGTTTATACAGAATAATACAGTAGTGCAGTTAAGATCAGTGAAATATGTGGCTACTTCCTACAGAGGCTGTATAAAGTTTTAGTGGTTGTGGGTGTGTGTATGTTCAGTCCATGTGTTTAACGTGGGTCAGATGTCAGGAGGCAGAGTTCAGGAGTCTGACAGCTGTGGGGAAGAAGCTGTTCCGGTACCTGGTGGTCTTAGTCCGGAGGCTCCTGTAGCGCCTCCCAGAGGGCAGGAGGGTGAAGAGTCCATGTGCTGGGTGACTGGGGTCTTTGATGATTTTCCCAGCCCTTTTCAGACACCGCTTCCTGTAGATGTCATTGAAGAAACTTCTAAAAATGCCTCCTACGAATCTACAGATGCGACAGGAGAAGCAGCAACAGTATAACAAGCCACCATAACAGAGCAAGAAGGGGCTGTACGGCGAGCCACTGAGGATGACTGCCATTTTACAGTGAACCCTGATAAAACATCAGAAGCAAGACCCTCCAGTTCAGCCAAGATATTTGAGACCTTCATGCAGTTTCACATTGGGAAGGATAAAAGAGAAAGAAACAGAAAAACAAGAACAGGAGCTCAGGGTCTTCAGCCTCCAGGTTACTCAGCTCTAAACGGATTCAGAGGTAAGCAGGGTAGGCTGGTCCACAGCATGAACCACGAGATTGCCACCTGGGGAGCCTAAACTGGTGAGATTGGAGGAAGATGATGATGTTGAACAATTTTTGACAACTTTTGAAAGGCTGGAAACTGTTTATAAATCACCAAAGCATGAGTGGGCAATTCGTCTCATTCAATTGTTAACATGCAAAGCTAGGAGTGCCTTTGTGGCCATGGATCCAGCTCATTCTACAACTATGACAGACGGAAAGAAGCAGTGTTGAATAAATATGAACTCTGTAGAGATATTTGTTGATAACGATGATCCAGGTCCCTTGACACCCCAGCGAAAAAATCTCCCAAAAGATATACACCCATCTGAGGGACTTGCAAAGGTGTTGGTTATTGTACATACACAAAAGAGGAAAATATGGTAGCTGTTGTGCTGGAGCGCTTTATCTAGAAGTGAAGATGTAGGTCAAGGAGCATGACCCTGACACAGCAACAAAGGCAGGAAAACTAGTGGATACCTACTTCTTGGCACAGAAAGGCCCAGGAACACATCGATATGCTGGACTGCTGTGCCAGGTGAAGGGTAAGCCAGAGAGTATGGGAAAAGGAGTGGTTCTTTCAGCAGTTCATCTTCTCAGACTAACAACATACTATGATTGACATCTAACAAACCATCAAATATCAATTTAAGTTTGAGGAAAAGGAACGGTGAGATTTACATAGAGGTCAATAATCAGGTCTATCTGCTAAAAATAGGTGTAGCTCCCAAATTGCTCTACCCTAGTCTGTTGGGAACAGGTCTCCCTATTGTATGATCTTATAGCAGAGAGGGAAAAGAGTTTATGTGGTGTAGTCAGTAGGTCGAAGGCATCCATCCATTCTCTTCCACTTGTCCTTGTCAGGGTTGCTGGGGGGGGCGACCCAGCTACCATAGGGCTAGAGTAGCCTGTTGCAGGGCCAACACATAGAAACAGACAACCATACACACTCACATTCACCACTGGGCAACTGAGAATTACCAATTACTACTCAGGACCTCCTTGCTATCAGTTAACAGTGCTAGCTATTGTGCCGCTGTGCTGCCCCATCTAAAGCAAATAAGCTTAAAAGTCACTCACCTAAGAACACACCAGCACCGGTTGAGTTAGATGAGAAGTCCAGAGAGAAACCTTGGAGGAAACTGATGAGGCTGAATACAAAAATGTCATCTCTTACATCCCTGACAGTTTAGAATATTCAAGATTCAAGATTTTTATTTGCCATTTGTGCACAGGACCAACAGTTTGTGCACACTGGAATTCTTGTGCAGAGCTCTCCAGGTCAGTTACACTTTTTAAAGATAAAGACAAAGCAAGTAAAAAAAGGAAAAAGAAATAAAACAATGAATGGAAGAATCATAGTATTTACTATGTACAAAAACACTGTACAGAGAGGGTGGTAATACACTTCCTAGCCCTGTGGAGATCCAGTGCTGACGGTGAGCTCAGCAGACATGCATCCTCCCATCCTCACCACCTGTGGTCTGTCTGTCTGACAAAAAGAATAGGACATCCCCCCCACTTCTTGGATGTGAAATAATTCACATAGACTGACATTTAAACTATCGTAGAGCGTGTTTGTGCCTGGTTTGACTGGTTTGACTTATGACAAGGGTGGATTAATACCACACTGTTTTCTGGCAGACACACACTCACAGATGCAGATATGCATGGTGCAGTGAGGTGCATGCAGCTTTCTTGCTCACAAAGGTGTGGGGGGGCCTACATATTTACTTGTATTTTGGGTGTGTGTTTGATGTTGTGTTGTGTTTGTTCGTAGGTAACGGAGCAATCATATGTAATTGTTACATTTACTAATGTTAGGTCTTATTTTGAAAATAATTTTTTGCTTCATGAATTTCATTAGACGAGGTGTTGAAAGTAACCATAAGGAAATTCAAATAAATATGTATGTTTGTATGTTTTCTTTTTTCTTTTTTTGCATTTCTTCTTTCTTCCAGTTCGAACATAAAAAGCAGAAATATCAGCACTTCCTTCCTTGACTCACCTCTGTGACAGCTGGTGATCTGAGGTTTGGGTGTATGTGTGCAGTGTGTATATCTTTAACCCTGCAGTAGAGTACAGTTTACACTTCAAGCAGCAGTTAACGGTTGTTTAGATGTCTTGACCAGTATGGGTAGATGGAAACTGTGGTTTGTTCTGCTGCTGACTTTCTGTACAGACAACAAAGGTATTGTGTAAGAACTCATTTTTTATTAAAATGTATAACTTTCATGTAAAGTTGTTTTTCTGCTGTTAATTTGTCTTGTCAAAGTTTTTAAAAGGAATATATTAGCAGTTAATGTTGGTCATGTATTATAGATATACAGCAAATGATATTATTTAATAATGTTTTCTATTGGAACATATTACAGCTGGTACGGAGATTCTTATGAAAATCATTGACAAACAACCAGATGTTACTCGAATATGCAGCAACGAAACGCTGAACGTTATCATGCTGATAGTGTGTAAGATCAGCACACAGAGGATCAGAGGAGAAGAGTGCAGGCTGATGTATCGACATGGACACAACTTTTTTCATGGATGTGACTCCAGGTTCACACTGATGAAAGAAAATCAGACTGTGTTTCTCCACCTGACAAATTTAACAGCAGAGGACAGCGGGAGCTACACCTGTGAGTGTGTACAGACTGGAGGAACATATAAGCTCCAGCTCAGTGTCACTGTGGAAGGTAAACCCTGGATTTAATACCTTTTATAATTGTGAGTCACTTTTATTGATAACTAGTAACATAAGAAGCAACAATGAAGCTGTGGACAGTGAGCTGTGCCCACATTCGATTTATAAATAAGCGCACCTATCGTACTTTTCTGATTTGTTTTTCTTTTTTTAGCCAATGGAAGCCATGAAGTCACCACCAGTCCAACAGAAACACCTTTATCTCTCTCTTTGTATGCTGTAATTGGAGTGCTTGTAGTTATCATCATATCTGGAGTCATCCTTGGTTTTATTCACACAAAGAAATGCCACAGGTAAGAGATTATTGTAGCTCAGAGAGGTTAGATAATGGTCAGAGAAATGGCTACAAATTCTATCCCATATTATTTAAGGTCAAGTATGTTAATCTTAACTTGGCTTCTTAAAATCCATCTATACCTGACTTGTTTATGTATTTTGGTGCCTTTTATTTGTACATTAGTTTAAACAAACGGTTTCTATCTTAGTGCCAAGACAATTGAATGTGTGCGTATTTTCCCTCACAGAGGACAGCAGGTGCCCACCAGTCATGAAAACACAGAACTGTACACGGTAAAATGTTTCACCTAGTGCACGTTTGTCTGCTGTTAATTTAGTTTTAAAAGTATTTTTTAATGACGTGTTTTCTTTTGCAGCGTGCAGAATACACTGAGCCGTCTGTCTTCATGCCAACAGAAAGTGAGCTTCTTTTCATTTCTAAAGTCAACACATGTACCACTTATTTCAGTGTTTGAATAAAAATCCAAATTTAGGGATTTTTCTTAATAAGTAATTGAAATTGAAGAATTTGTATTTGTAATCTTTTTATGTAACATCTACCTCTATAAGATGCAGGTTTTTCTTGTCCATATCTGTGTTGCTTCACTTTACATTTCACTCATCTGTAGCTGTTTGAGGAAATAGTTGTTTTTTACAGTTTGTTTTACGGTTCATGTTGAATGTTTAAAACCGGACAAATAAAGGTTGGTTTTATCATGTGTGCATGTGCTGCACCAGTAATGTGATGTGACAATAAAAGTGATTTGATTTGATTCTGTAACAAAAATAAAATGAAATTTTAATATCACACAGTGATTCAGTGATTTTGCTTAATCTATAAACAACAATCTACAAACTGTAGTGGCTTTATAACCAAAATATTCTCAGAGTTTAGGGCAGAAAGCTGTTTGCTGTGACTTGTTGGGGAGTGAGGGGAAAGGGAAAGGAAAGAAAAACGACCATAGAAAGACAGGACAGAACCGACGGTGGAAGAAAGAAGACAAAAATGTACTGACATGCTGCAGGGGTGAGTGGAGAAGTACACAGTACATTGCAAGAACGCCCACAGTAGTCTGAGCCTATAGCAGCATTACTAAAAGATCACATCGTCCCTGCCCAAGTATAAGCTTCATGAAAAAGGAAAGTCTTGAGACTAGTCCTAAAAATAGAGTATATGTAATTTGCCTGTAGACTCAAAGCAGCCCTGCAGTGCCTCCAGTTCCTCTTCTGTCCACTGTGGATACAAGTTGTCATTTGAAAGCAGTAACTCACATTAGACTAGATTATGGTAATGCCTGTTAAGAAGAAGGGGATTGGACTGTATGTATTAGTATTTCCATACAGCAGGCCTGGTAACTGATATACTTTGTGCAAAAACTTTGCATCTGTTCAGTGAGATGTGGTTACGCTCAGCAGTAATCGTAAAAACAGCGGATGCTGGGTTAGCAGGCGGTCTACAGTCTACAGTGATGTCACATTGTACCTCTGCACCACCTGATGCTTGAATGTAAACAGAAACAACAATAGCAGATGAGAATTCACTAAAATCAGTTTGTTAAAAAGACAATTTCATACTATCACTGTAAACCTTTAACAAAGTACGGTTTCTTAAATTGGGAAAACATGATCACATTTGGAGTTACTGTACTTGTATATAAAATTCTTCATGGCCTGGCCCCACCTCCTCTTGATGAGTTCATGAAACAAAATCAAAGTTCATCTGTATCTGCCAGAGCACTTTCCAAAGGTAGTTGTAAAACCGCTCCAAACTAAAGCTGATGATTTTTAGGGTCACATCCCTTTTCCCACCGGCAGTGATTACAGAGGAATAAACACAGTGGCTTTCTTCTTTTTTGGACTTGAACCCCTTAGTAAAAACTTTGTTGACATCCACCAATATATACATATATTAACAACTTTATAAACAGCATCTAATGAAATTATTCTATCACATAATATTAAATGCAATCCGTTTATCTTACACTGAGCTCTTAGAAGAGATTGATGTGTATCTTTCGTTTTGTAATTATTCCTACACAAGCAGTTTATTGTATAAAATCCACGTATATCTGTCATATTTACAAGTTACATTTACACTTTCCCACTGTTCCCACTGGAAGAAGATGTGAGCTGGACTGGCCTTGCCATCCCCAACAAAAGCTCTTTTCTCACATCTCAAGTCCAGTTTACTCTTGTCCAGTCTACAGGTATCCGCTCTTTAAGACTGAAGTCATTAGCCATGTCTGGGCTTAAAGTCCGCTGCAGGTCCCAAAGTCAAATAATCACTGCGGCATCACTGAGAGTTGGAAAATTGTCTAAATTCTCCCATCTTTAACCCTTTAAAGCAGGCCAGAGCGGACACGCTCCATTTTGCGTAACTATTTTTAAATCCCGGTAGCTCTGCAACCACGTAAGCTAGCACAATAATTTTTTTTGCATATGAAACCGGAGCAGTTGTACTTGCATCTTATGGCATCAGCTTGTCCTCGGTCACAGTTTCCTTCCACATAAAGCTTTGCAAAAACTGCATAAAAAGCGCTTGCAGCAACAAAAACATAATATTCCAGAAACACGCTTTGCCGATCCGATCAGCTGTTCCTAACACTTCCTACGTCCATCGGCGTGAACTATGCATGTCTGCAATGACCTGCCCAAAACCGGAAGTGACGTCATTTTGCGGAAATGTAGTTTTTTTTTTATCATCGGTGCCTTATGAGCCTATACTTGTGTTTTTAAAAGTTATGTTTGACTTTAGGACTTTCTGTGTCGTTTCTGGGATGCTTAGGACTCATATTGCACTGCTGGAAATAGTTTATTTTGATGCATATGCTGGTATTTTGCAAATTTGCATTATAATATTTATTTTTGTTTTTCCTGCAGTATATAAAAATTGGTGTATTTCAAAAATAAAACTATGAAGACACTCAAAATAAATTTCCTGTGGTGGGAAACTTGTTTGTGCAACTTTTTTGTATTTGCAGTTTTGAGGGATAAGCCTCTTAAATTTCTCTAACTAGAAATATATGTTAAAAAACAAAAACGATTTTCAATTTTTTTGTAGTTTATTGCAGTTTTTTGCAATTTATGTAATTACTGTGCACTTAATGCAGACATATTATTAGAATTTGGGCTATAATGGTTGTATTGATGTATATCAACTTGAAATGCTCCCAAAAATAGCCCTACAGCATGTAAAAATATAATATGAGCTCTGGCAGACTTGGTTCTATGGTAGGTCTTAAAGGGTTAATAAAAACATCAGTGTGGCTGCTTTACCAGGTCTAACAAGTAAGTTTAACATCCAGGCATCCATGGATTCTGCAGCTATGGGGCATATATGGTATCACTCTTGGCTGGAAGCTTAAACAATGGAAAAAACACAAACTTTATCCAAAAACCTCTCATGTTTAACTGTTTTCCACTTTTTCTTTGGTCATTTTAGCCTTTTTAGCCAGGGTGAAGGGAGTATCTGCCATCAAACAAGAAGACAGCCGCATGTAGCTATGATGATGTTTGCTAGTTCACCTTACATGCATTAATGTAATAACGTGGTTAGCCTACTCAATGTAAATTACACACGAACAACATTAAGCTACTCACGCAGAGAAGAACGGCTGCTGCTGCATCATCATCCTCATCATTTCTGCTACACTGGCAGGGCTAGGGGCCAGGACTCTCCTCTTCGGGTTCTTGGGGGATGTTGCTAACTCCGGGTCCAATAACAGGCACCACACCCGCAGTAGATGTGCTCGGTGTGAGGTCTCGCAGCAAGCTGTCAAATACGGCGCATTTCTCGGCTTTTAAAAAAACGCTATGCGTCGCCAGGTGTTTCATCGGATTTGAGGTGTTACCTCCTTTGACAGTATCACAGTATCAGCTTAAAGCACTTGTTGCTGCTGAGTTTGCATCTTTTGCTGTGAAGTACAGCCAGACTTTGACAGCTTCGCTTTAATCTGTAGCTCTGCTCTAAAAGAACGTACGTACCTGGACCTGCCTACTATGCTCGCAAAGGTAAAATGATTGGCTAGAATCTAAAGTGTATGACATCTCAGGAAAAAAAAAAGCACCAAAATGTGCGCTGCTTTTCGGTCTGGTTACTATCGTTTATGTCAGAACCGGTGCCATAATGGTACCGGATAGCGGTACCCATCCCTATTAAACGGTGTGCAGCAGTTTCTCTCAGCAGTAGCATTTTGATGTGATAAGTATGGTGTGGAAGTCTTATGCTTCATGACATTATTTGCCTGGTTATCCTTTACCATAAACTCAGATACATTTAATCTGCCCATACAGGGTATCAGACAGAAACTTCTCTGTAGCTTGCACTTGGTCGTTCTTATTTTTTGCACTGGAATAATCATGAGTGAATGATAATGCAAACCCATCTCTGGTCCTGCTGGTCCTGCTAGGTCTGTGTGTGGCCCTGTGTGCACACCTCACATTGTAGGGCAGGTTTGTTTGTTACCTTTGATTGTCATATCATCAACAACATTTTCCTATTTTTGAATGTCATCATAATTATAGTGCCCTAGTATTACACGCTGTGTCTGCTTAACATATCAACCCTTACACTGGTCACTCGCTGTATGCAGGTAGTGCTGTCTGTTGTATTCATAGATGTGGAACTTTGTGCCGTCTCTGTGCTGCATGGCGTCTTTCTCTTTGTTGAAAGTCACATCACCCAACTGGGAAGCAGCTGCTTTCACAGAAAAGATGTCCTGTAACTATAAGGGGATGTACAGTGCCCGTTCACTGCACTCTAAGACTAAACTGCATTTTGTACAATGAGCCAACTTCACGCAGTGTGTCCTCAGCCCAGTATCACGACAAAACGTGTAATAGACACGCCAGTCCACTGTGTCGTATCACACTTTGGAGAGGCAGAAGTTGCAATAAGTTGTAGTGAGCTGCAGTACCAGCAGAGGCTGATACTGTATTTGAAGCCAACATTAAAACAATCATAGGAAAGTGTTTGAGGCATTATTACACATTTACATGTAAACACATATTTGCTGCGTACCATCATTGCTTCTGCAATGTGCTTAATCATACCTACCTTGCTCACTACCGACTTCTTGGCTTTGAATATACTGTCTCCCTCTGCTGGTAATGCCACCTCTGCAGCATGCATGCCCATTTCAGGTTTTGAAGAGTCAAAGCGTGGAATAAACACCGATACCATATTATTCAACATGATATCGGTTTGGTGTCTCAGTCTGGAAACTTAATTTTTTGGAGCTTGGCATAATGATATGTAAACTTGCCCCCGTGTCTGTGATCAGACTCTTTTTCTGAGTGGAGCTTTGTATCCTTGTCACTTATCTGGACCTGGAAGCCACAAGTGACATTGAGACTGAGGAGGTCAGGGACCGCTCTGGCTTGGAGCCTCTGGTATGAGGACCATGAGATGTACAAATGATAAAGTATTTAATAAGTGATTAAGAGACATTGTTTTAACATCTATTTGTAATTTTTAAAAGGATAAAGTCAATCAAGATGATGCATACAAAATCCTTCATCAACCGTTCGTCTGTCTTTAGTGTGTTTTTGCAGAGTTGATTTGAATCTCTATACTGGTCCTTAACATATTTCAAAGTTCATACATGTAGATTTACAACAAGCCATGTGTCAGATAAGGATGTTTAATCATTTATGTTATAATGAATACAATGCTCACTTAGTATACAACGTGTAGCTACAGAGGAATCTGTAAATAAATGAAAAAAGGGAATTTGCCTTCCGGCTGAAGCAAACGTGTTTCCATCTTATCTCTCGGTGGATTTTGGAATTGCGCAACACTGCAACCTTCTAGATACTGAAACTCCAGCTAGTAAATCACACATCAGTCAACAGTCAAGATAACATGATTAGGAAACTCAGATACTTCTAGGTAATGGGACAGTGATGTCTATTTGTTCAAACATGAGATTCTTTCATCTGTCTTTCATGCATCTTCAAGGAGATTACTGACGCAGTATGACTTTGAAAGGCACATGCTCGCAGATGCAAAATCTCAAAAGCTTTTGTGTTCAATTCTATCAGACATCACTATCAGAGTGATCATAAAGTCCTTTAAATTAACCTGTATACAAGTGTTGCTATTTGTTTTCCTCAGCCAGAATATATTTTCTGTGTTTATGCGCCGGCTCTCTCTTCCAGCGCTCACATGAAAACAGAAGCGTCGTCAGCACTTCCTTCCTCCACACCAACACAGACCTCAGTGAAGGCTGAGAATCTGAGGCTTGGGTGCATAAACCCTTTGCCCTACAGTGATCTACAGTGTCAACTGTCAGCAGCAGTGGCACTGTTATTTAGATGTTTTGACCAGTATGGATAAATGGAGACTCGGGTTTGCTCTGCTTCTGCTCCTCACTTCCTGTATGGACAACAAAGGTTTGCAAAACAGTTATTTATGTAGGATCGCTTATGCAGCGCATTGTTGTTGTTGTTTTACAGTTAATCTATGTTAGGTTTTATTACCTGTATTTACCAATAAATGTTGGTAATGTGCAAGTGGTAACTTAGCAACTGTATATCACACAGAACTGACTTCCAGTTTTACATATTTCAGCTGGTACGGAGATTCTTATGAAAATCATTGACAAACAACCAGATGTTACTCGAATATGCAGCAACGAAACGCTGAACGTGATCATGCTGATAGTGTGTAAGATCAGCACACAGAGGAGCAGAGGAGAAGAGTGCAGGCTGCTGTATCGACATGGACAAAACTTTGAGCATGGATGTGACTCCAGGTTCACACTGATGAAAGAAAATCAGACTGTGTTTCTCCACCTGACACATTTAACAGCAGAGGACAGCGGGAGCTACACCTGTGAGTGTGTACAGACTGGAGGAACATATAAGCTCCAGCTCAATGTCACTGTGGAAGGTAAAGTGTGGATTTAATACTTTTTATAACCGAGCCTCACTGTATTACTGTGGTTATTGATAACTGGTATCATATCAATCAACAAAGGTTTGTATGAAGCTGGGGTCACCTCACGACTGCCCACATATCTTTAAAAAAAAGCAATTAAATCAACAAAATCTGCTGTTAAACAGTATAAACAATAAAATCAAAAATCACTTAATTTCAAGAACATATTATATGACACTATAGCAACAGAGGTTAATATCATGATGTTGCTTTATAATTAACTCATTAACTCACTGGTGATTTTCTCATTTCTTTTTCTTTTCTAGGCACTGAAAGCCATGAAGTCACCACCAGTCCTACAGAAATACATTTTAAATGGTCTTTCTATGTTTTATTTGGAGTGCTTGTAGTCTTAATCATATCTGGAGTCATCCTTGGATTTATATACGTAACAAAATGCAGCAGGTAAGAGATTATTATATTATAATGTCTGTGAAGGTTCTCAGTCAGTTCTCAGTATTATAACACGGTTAGGGAGTATAACCATATTATAATCATATTATATAATCATATTTACTGAGGCATTCACAACATCTCATGCAAACTCTGTCACATATTATTTAATGTAACATTTATGTTACGCTGACGCTCATCTTATGGTCGATGTGGCTTTATTTTTTTAATTCTCCTGCACAAGCTCTTTATTTAAAATCCACATATATAAAATAAATATTTTTATCTCGGTTCTAAGAAAATGCAGAACTTTTGAAAAACATTTTTTTGGTGAATTGTTTTCCCAGCAGAAGACGACAGCTGCCAATAACCAGTCCTGAAATAATAACTGATCCTGGAAACACAGAAGCGTACATGGTAAAATGTTGCACTTACTGCATTTTGTACCTGCTTTTCATTGACTTAGAACTTTTTTCTAACTGAGTGTGTTTCACTTTACAGGCAGCGGGAGAAATTGAGCCATACAGTATCTTCATCCAAACAGAAAATGGGCTTTATTCAACTTCTAAAATAAACTTAAATCATATTACTTGAAATACATTTGATGTAAATTGAGGTATGAATTTGCAGCACTTTTATAATAAGTATCTATTTCCTAGTGAATAAACAGTGAAGCTGGACTTGCAATCTCCAAAGCAATGATGCTTTACTATTAGTTTCACTTATTGTTGCATTAGTAGAAGTACAGTTTATTTTAATCTTTTAAGAGTAACGTTTTATATCTGAAACTTAAATATCAAGTCACACTGTCTAGAGTGACAAAATAGACTTTTATACATATTCAGTTTGTTGATTTCAGAGCTGTAATAGCTTTATAGCAATAATTAGATCTTGACTGATGCTGGATGTTTAAGACTGATACTGATACCAATATGTAATAATTTCAAACTCAGATATTTATTCTGGTGTTGTTGTCTTTGAGACACACAAAGACAAACAAATTTCCCAAACATTTTTTAAGGGTGATCTATATGTGAGTCCTCACTAAGATAATATCATAATACAGTCTAAAACAAAATCCTGTTTTTTTATATTAACAGGTCATGGATTACTCGTTTGTTCTCTGCACTTTGTAGCCAACAGGGGATCTTCAGAGTGCAGAGTTATGGACAAACTATGTAACAGTCATGGTTGAATGTTGAATGAATCTCCCGTCTCTACTTTTAAATTTTTTTATTTATTAGTTAATATAAATACAATATATTGACTGATAGATAAGCTCAGCTGATATATCAGTTAATAAAAATAATGATAATCCAAAACCAAGTTATTATGTCAAACAGCGTCATGCAAAAATCTTTTTTGAGCCATGGTGCGAGTTCACTACGCTGAGATTTGTAACCCACTTTAAACCGCTATGTGAAACAATAATTAGCATTTCCGCTTATCGTTATCTAAGTATGGGTCGTTGAGTGTTTCAGGGCTTTTTCAGTTAATGAGCCATAACCCTGACCTCACACCATCGTCGAGCTTCCTGTATCAACTTCCTCTTCTCACAGACAGATTTTGCTCTTTTGCACTTTACCAATGTTCCCCACGCAGTTGGTTTTAAACAGGGACTCCCCAGCAACAACCACCAAACCTCTGTACACAAGTGCATTTTCCAGGCTCTCTTCCTGGAATTTAATATATATGAAACTACTGAAAAGGCCAACAGGAAAATATTGTGTCTGAAAGAAAAGGCCTTTATTGTTTCGTGAATTGTGCACGCATCTGTACATAACAGGTTTTTTGTTGTTTTTTCGTCCTGTAATTTAAAAGAAATCATCTGAAAAAGACCCTAATAAAATACCTCATGTTAGACGCAAAGTTATTCCTTTACTTTTTTCTTTCTTTTTCTTTTGCCTGTCAACTGCAAACAATTTTAAAACAATCATATTCATTTTATTTCTCAGATTTGCACGTGGTGACCAAAGCTGCACATATACTAAGCCTACATAAAAACTTTTTATATTCATCCTTTAAGTCTGTTGAATGCCACCAGGGCTACAGGTGAGGAAAATGAAACTAATCACATCTAATTATTAATTTAATTATAATCTATCAGATTCTCCTGTGTCTTGATGACAAAGCATAGATACTTACATAATGTTACTTTACACATTTGGCATTTCTGAATGCTTTTTGTGTTGCCTCAACTTTTTGCATATCATGGTGTTTTTCTGGTCTTGCTGACTGAAGCGCTTACAGACCACACACTGGGCTTTTTTATGGGCATTTTGTAGCATTTTTAAGAAAGTCAAGAGAGAGAGAGAGGGGAAATGGCACACAGGAAATTGCCTGGGGCATAGTCAAACCCAGGTAACTGCTTGTCTTTGAGCATGTGGGTCACTGGTTCAACCCAATGAGCCACAGGGGCACTTGTGCAGCACTTTGTACTTCTGCACAGCACAATCATACTGCTGATTTCAGAAACTGTGTTAGTTTCACTCTGCATTATGCATAATTTTTCTAACATTGTAGCTTGCTCCCTTTGTAAAATTAGCCACTTCGCTACCTTTTCCATGTGGACATGGTAGCACCTAGATTAACAAACCCTGGATTCATTTATGGCGTTTATAACCACCTTTAAGTGACCGCTTAGCCTGATTGTTGAAGTTAGAGAGAGAAGCCCCATAACAGAAAGACGTCCTGGGTATGTTGAACTTGTTTCATGGTGCAATGTCTTACCGTCACGGTCCTGGCATAACTTACTGTAATGTATGAGTAATCTGAACTCCATACCTAACTTTAACAACTTACCACAACATGTGCTTTACAATTTATAGATCAAAGTGTATCCACAAATGCACAGGACATCCGTTAGTCTAGTGTTTTGACTAAACTAAAACTGAAGTATTTCACATTTTTATGATTCAGAATTTAACATTTTCATGGATTTGCACTCCTATATAGTGATGCTGTTATCCCCACAATAGCAATGGGAGCGCACATTTTATCAAAAAGTTGAAATAAATATTTCTTTTCTGTGGGCCACACTGGATGGGTCATCCACCACGGGTCAGAGATGGAAAATGAAGAAACTCAATCTTAAAATAAGGTTTGGCTTTTTTTCCAAATGAGTAAAAAAAGATACAAAAATACACTAAAAATAAGTCAAAATAACACAGGAAACAAAGCCGTGAACTCGGAAACATATGTGAAGAGCACAGGAGAAAAAGTGAGTGAACTGAAAACAGGAAAGAGGAGAAGGCAGAGTGAGGATACACAGCAGAGAGAAGCAAACTCAGGTGAAACCAATGAAAGCCAGAAAATCCCAAAAGAAGAAAAAGAACAACAAGAGGAAGTGAAACACAAAACAAGACATGAGAAAAACATCCTGAAACAGCAAGTAAAGCATATTTTTCATTTATTCCATGAAGTCGTGGTGATACTATACAACACATTATTACACAATACATTATACATTATTAGGCCTGACAGGTAATGGTGTATATAAAATGTCATTTTAGTTGTATTTAGTTTGTGTCACGCTGAAGATGTTTACCTTCTGAATGAAATTGTCATGAGATTTGCTTTTAGACCAAACATCAAAGTGCTGTTCTGCTTTTGAAGAAAGACCATGAATGACTTTGTGATGTGAATTGTGAACCTTTATTAATGGAAAGTTTAACTTACACTTAAGTCTTACACTTTCTGAGAAGATGCAGCGTCACAGACATATTAAGGTGTTAGTTTGAGGTTTAGGCAGTAAAATCTGTGGTTGTACTTCCGCTTATCAGTTACATAAAGTATAATGTGTACAAATCCAGATGATGTGCATGCTCACTGAACTTCTTTGTTATAATATGGAGCAAATGAAGCTGAAGCTATTTACCCCTCTGTCTACAGAGGCTATTTATTGCATGCTATTTTTCACACATCTAGCTTGTAAAACTTAGTTTTATATATATCTATATATAAAAGCTACGTCTACGCAGGTCATTTTAGTGCAGTCTAAATGGGGTTATTTTTGTATTCACGTGCTTGCTATTTACTTTTTCAGTGTCCTACTATAGCACGCCTGCACAGGAACTTCCTTTTTTGAAGTGCCAATACTTTGATGTTCAGATAG
Source organism: Aulonocara sp. 'chitande type north' Nkhata Bay (assembly GCF_057382095.1). Lineage (NCBI taxonomy): Eukaryota > Metazoa > Chordata > Actinopteri > Cichliformes > Cichlidae > Aulonocara > Aulonocara sp. 'chitande type north' Nkhata Bay. The sequence goes on along the minus strand of NC_141365.1, from coordinate 50,066,733 downwards.
TCAGAGAAGTATTAAAGTGGGCATCACTGTCCTCCAGTTTTCAGTATATGAGGGGGCATATGTGCGCTGCATTAGTGTTTATTTCTTTTATTGATATGGATCAATGGAGGCTGTGCTTTATCCTGCTCCTGCCGCTTTCTGGGTGTTTTAAAAGTGAAGGTAATGTTTTCTGTTTACAAATTTGCAGCCCATCTTTCATTCACATCGAGCACAATTATCTGTAATTTTCACTATTGGGTTTGTTAACCCAGACTATATTGCACAATACATAAACTCTTAATTGATTGTTTGCAGTGACTATTATGAAGACTATTGGGAGAGAAGACCAAACTCCAGCATGCACCAGTGCAACACTGAATATTAAACTGATTGCATGTACGATCAGCACAGAAAGGAGCCGAGGAGAAGAGTGTCTCCTGAAGTATGAGACCAGAGAGGACTTTTTTCATGGCTGTGACTCCAGGTTCACGCTGATAAAAAGAAATCAGACTGTGTTTCTCCACCTGAACAATTTAACATCAGAGGACAGCGGGAACTACACCTGTCAGTGTAGAACTGCTGATGGAGCATTTGTTCTGCATCTCATTGTTACCGTGAAAGGTCTTGATGCATTCTCAAGGAAGGTGAACGTGGAAGGTGAACACAAGCACAAAGGTAACACTGTGCAAACTTATTCCTTACTTTTCATGTGAGTTAAGGTTGTTACTTTCCACTGCTTTAACAGTGTTTATCAAGTGTTTCAGTGATGTGATATCCACGCTTTCATAAGAAGGTAGTACTACATGGTTTTTTAAAGGTTTTGTTAGCAGTTAAAATTCATGAGGTTTTGCTTTTTATGTTCATTGCTGTGTTTGTAGCATAGTTTCTGCAGACAGAAACATCAGCTGTAATAAACTAGCTGAGCTAATGTTAATGTTTTTCTTTGCAGACGACGTCCAGAATGGTGGCGGCAGCCTAAAGAGAATTGTAATTTTACTCTCCTCAGTTGGTGCAGCTACAGTCTTCATTGTAACTCCATTTTTTTTGGGAGTTATCTACTGTTTTAAACGTCACAGGTAAAAGACTTAAAAAATATTCACAGTGCAGATCTACCAGATAAAAGGACAGGACGATTTACTTATTTTATTTAAGAATGTAGAGTAAATCAAAATTTTATTACAAGTTTTAGCTCTATTTTTGTGAATACGTGTTTCACTAATGATGTCGTTCTTTCTCTTCCAAAATGGCAATGCAAGGTCAGAGACACCGGGATTATATATACATGAAACGCCGCACATTTTGGTGAGTAGTACACCATCTGGCCAAAAGAAATAAAACAGTAAAACATTCTAATATTTGCTTGTCTGGCTTTAGCTTTAGTTACCTACCTTTAGCCACTTTTGGCAACATTTCAGTAATCTTCACAATATGTCACAGGATTTACTCACGTCCTCTCCTGCCTTTGTAAACATGTGAATTTGACCTTCCCCAGTATGCTATCAGTGATATCCCAATTCCCTTCAAAGAGAGCAAAATGCACCACAGAGAAACCCAGAAACAAAACACTCAAGCAATAATAAGCAATAACAATGACAGGCAGTGTGGTCTTTTATTTTGTGAGGACACCCACACCCCCAGCAGAGATGGCTCTGCTGAGGGTGATGGCTCATGTGGTTCTCATCACACAGGGTGGGTGATGAGAACCACATGAGCACAGAAACCCCAAATGTCCAAACCGAGAGAAGACCAAAGTGTTGTGGAGACCAGCATCCTGAGCAAGAAACATGCAGGAAGGTCTCCACTGATCCCCAGGGCACCCCGCCGAGAGCCAACAGAGGCCAGACAGCAGAAGCCAGTCCCAACCAGGCAGCATGGATGCCAAGGAATAGGAGCACACATGAGGAGCCGAGGGACAGCAAACAGTCCCAAAGCCCAGGAAGTTCATCAACTGGCACAAACAGGATACTACAGGGTGGGCCATTTATATGGATACACCGTAACAACATGGGAATGGTTGGTGATATTAAATCCTGTTTGTGGCACATTAGTATATGTGAGGGGGCAAACTCCTCAAGATGGTTGGTGACCATGGTGGCCATTTAGAAGTCGGCCATCTTGGATACAACTTTTGTTTTTTCAATAGGAAGAGGGTCATGTGACACATCAAACTTATTGGTAATGTCACAAGAAAAACAATGGTGTGCTTGGTTTCAATGTAACTGTGTGCCAACCTGGGAATAAAAAAAATCCAAGATGGAGAAATCTGGTCACTCAGTCAGTTTATTTATTTTTTTTTTTTTGATGCATGGCATTGCTGAAGCTAGAAGTCCGAGATGATGGGTGAATAATCCACCTCGTCTTGCCCTGATGTGCCGGTGAATATTGATCTTTATTTATTGAACCAGAGCCCAATGACTATGCTTCCTAGTATAACCGAAGAAATTATTTCTGGTTAGCTTATAGCACAAACATAACTGTGAGTTCTACTGATTTCTTTTACATTCCCTTTCTATTTAAGACTTTATTTTAAAGGCCCAATAATCAATGGAACGTATGAAGAGGGTTTTAAGGATCAGTAAGTGTGTGCGGTTTAGATTCAGCAGAGATTGATCCCTGACCCAGCAGTGACTCTCTCATTGGTTATTATTCTAACTGACATCCAGAATTCATTTTTTTTTATCTATTGATTGCATCCGTGTTATTGTCTTATAGGATGATGTTGATCTCGAATATTCCTACAAAAACCTTCATCTGCCAGGACATGATGATATCGATCAAACTGTCGTCTCGTGAGAACCACAGAAACGGTTGACTTGGATGATCAGGAAACTGATCTGAATCATGAACACTATGAAAACATGTAAACCAAAAATGAGTCCAATATCAAATATCAACAAATACAGTGGCCTTGAGTCTGTTCCTTTATTTACCCTTTTCAGTCAAAGTTTTGGTATTAAATGAAATGTGTTAATCATCCACTGTGTTACTATTGAGAAAGAAAATAAATGACTGCATCGATTTGAATACATAGAAAGTATTGTTGTCTCCTATTTTTAGAACTGAGAGTAATGTTTGTTAAACATCAATGTGTAACTGGCCTATATTTTACTCATGGAAGTTTCACTTGAGCAAAGTTAAGTAACATTACACAAAGAGTTTTTGTTTCCTACTAAGTTATAACGCTGTGATGCAAAAAATTGCACACTGCTTTTTATTATGTGCAATGCAGTGAGCTGCACAGCAGATGCTGTTCTCTATTTAGAGATCAAATTCAGGCCTCCAAATATGAGAGAACCACAAATGCAAATGGATCAGCTTCAGCCCTTTACTTCATCTCAGTAACTTGATAATCACACATGTTGTGTCATTACACTGCTTGGCGAAACTTTGCACCTTTTATTCATGCCTCATTACAAAGTGATGCAAAGTATCGCTGCATTTATCTGCAGAATGGTGATGCAACACATTACTGTTCCGTGTACTGTAAGTTTGTTACCATGCCTTTTCTTGCACATTTGAGCAACAATCATTTGATCTCAGTTCATGGACACAAAAACAGGTCATCCTAAAACTTATAAGGCATGCAGATACAAAGCACACCTGTTCACCTGCACGTAAATGTAAATAAATAATCAGCCAATCATATGGGAGACACTCGATGAGTTTAGGCTTGGAGACATGACTATGGTATCCTACTGAATTTAGACTGAGTTTAAGGATGTGGAAGTGTTGACAGAGGATGGCCTGAAAAAGAGAAAATATCCCCCTCTTGGTGAAAACGCCTTGCTGATATCAGTGGTCAGAGGTCAGAAGAGAATGGCTTAACATCTTCGAGCTGAGAGAAAGTCAGCAATACAGAAGGGCATTTCTGAACACACATTAAACCTTCAAGCAGTTTACCTACAGCAGCTGAAGACCACACTGAGTGCCACTCCTGTAATTCAGAGCTGCCCGAGTTCTTCATGACATAGAGTGATGAGGTGATGGAAACATTCCTCAGAGGTTTTAGTCTATAGTGACATGATGGGATCACACAGCTGCTGCAGATTTGTCAGTTGCACATCCAAGATGTGAATATCCACATAAACATGTACACTGGACAGAACATCTTCATCCAATGCAAAGGTACAATTTGTCCATTCGTGTCACCAACTCTAACCAGAGATGCTATCAGATGATGTTCATAAAATGGTGATTAACAATCTCTAAATGACACAATAAAATGACAGTAAAATGCAACACTATTACAAATAAGAGAATAGGACAGAGTTATTCCTTGTGATGAGAGAGACAGTGAGGCTGGTGGATTCCCTTCAGATTCAGGTCGGATGATGAGTTAGGAGATCAGGGGGCAGTTAAGGGGCAAACATGAGATGTTTGTCCAAGTAACAGTGTGCGTATGTGGGTGATGATGGTGTTTACAGATTTTTGTGTCTGGAGCACAGAGAGTGAGATGAAGGGAGATGAAAGGTAGTGTGATGAAATGCTTTTCCAAACATTAGAAACACCAGAAATGTGACATCCACGTCAGTTTCACATCCCCCAGCAACTTCTTCCTGAAAGAATCATTTTCAGTGTCAGACACACAAACAGGCACAGGCTCACTAACCCATGCTTGTGCACACACAGATATTTTATAAATGCTTGTATGAAAATGAGTTTGTAAAAATAAAAGTAAACATTTTGAATCAGATGCTTGAGTATGTATAGAACTGGTGCACCTGTGTAGCACATTGTTGCCTTGAAGCAGCAAACGAAGGAACCCCCAAGTTCACAAAATGTAAAGTTAACCTTCTTTGCCATATCTGTCCAGCATTATCCTGGAATTGACCTACAGAAATTAAATGGTATTGTTATAGCACAGATGGGAATAGACTGATCAGTAGTAAAGCTTTACATCTACAGTATAGAAATTGCATCTAATGTGAATTCTGTTGCATAAGATTTGATGTAATCATGTTTATCTTACCTTGATTAAAGAGAACATGATTACATGTTAATTATTTGTAAAACAGCGCCACCCAGATATCATCTTGAAGCACAGTGAGATTTCACTGTAAACAAGCATTCTTCTTTCAGCTGCTCTCTTTAGGGGTCAACACAGCAGCTCATCTGTATCTCTAGCTCCCTCTTCTGTCACACCAAACCTCTGCATGGCCTCCTTCATTACATTCATGAACCTCCTCCGAGACTCATCTTTTTTCCTTCTTCCTGTTAGCTCCATATTCGGCATCCTTTCTCCAGAATATCCTGTATCCCTCCTCTGCACATGTCCAAACCATCTCAGCTTTTCTCTGACTTTGTCTCCAAAATGCTCAATCTCTCTACTGCTCTACTGACTTTCATTGTTCTTCTACTACACCTCTCCAGGCCCTCTTCCACCCACTCCCTATTCTCACTACAGATCACAATTTTTGAGAATCGGGACAATTGTAATGACATTGTCAAACCTTATAATTCACATAGATTCCCACCTAACGTCGGACTTCCTGCCTATCAGTGTTCACAAACACCTTGCAACTCCTTGACTCATATCTCTCCATTTCACTGTAAAATACTGTGAAACAATACTGACTATCTCTTCATCAGTGACATAAGAGGGGGTTGTGGGATTTCCGGCCTCTCTCTAAAACAATAGCAGCAGCGGTTGATGGGTTGTCACCTTGACCTTACACCATCATGATGCTTCCTGCATCAGCTTCCTGTCCTGATACATGCATTCAGCTCCTTCGCATGCAAAAGGTTTTAAAGAGAGACTCCCCAGCAAAAGCTACTTAACGTCCATGAATAAATATTTTTATTTCCATACTCTATACTGTGCATTTTTAATGTACACGTACATAATGTGCAGAGTTGGTCAGGAGGATGCTGACAGAACTGGCACAAAAGGAGCCTTTATCAGTTTGTGAACCTGTGCATGGATCTGAGAATTCTGCATGTTTTTCAGAACTAATGCTACTTACAGATACACACAATGAAACATTTTGAAAAGCTGTGAACATTAAAACAAACACAAAACCCTGCAAATAAGGCGTTATGTCTACCACTAAGGGTTTAAAGGAAGTCCCCTCAGCTCCTCAAACCACAGTGTAATGAGAAGTTTTCAGTTAAAGGTGTTGCTTTCAATACACAAGGCCAAAAAAAAGGAAACAAAATCAGCGATATTTCAATGAAATATACTTAATTCTTCAGTGGTAAAACCAAACCAAAGACACTGAAACTAAGCCCCTAAATAAGCAGAAACAACAGAAATCTGTGCAAAAAAAACGGTGAGTAACACTGTGCAGGTATGTACAACATGCAGTATAAGCAGCATGCATTTGGTTCAGCAGCAGGACTGTGACTGTTTAGTGCAGACACTATGTGAGCGATTTAAGTGCTCATAAAAGGGAACGCCTGTGGAAAGAAACTTGCTTTTTAGCGCCTCCCAGAGGTGGAAGAGTTGGAACAAGTTGTGTACAGGGTGAGATGGATCTGGAGTGATAATGTCTGCTTATTTGATGAGTAGACAATATCTGTTCATCAAATGAGTCAGGACTTGAGTCAGGACATGACAATATCAAGCCCTGACTGTTCTTTTTAGTCTGTTCTTTCCCCATTTTGTGGCTGGTACGCACCACACAGTGATGGATGTGCAGAGAACAGACTGGATTATTGCAGATTGGAATTCAGAGGCAAGCTGGACTTTCTCAGCTGGGACAGTGCACCACAGGGGTTGTTCAACATTACATCTGTTTGCAAACTCATGGCCTTCCTTGATGAGTCCAATGACCATCATTTGCAGATATCACAGTTTCACCAGATGGGTCTTGTGAGGTTTAGTTATTTTTGTACAGGGAGAAGAACAAAGGGGAGAGGGCGCATCTTTGCTGATTCTACAGGTTCTGGATGTGATTCTCTCCAGCTTTTGGATCTGTCAGAAAGTTTGTAGTTCACAGACAATTTGGAGTGCAGGACTATTGCTACTAATGAACACCGAGCTGAAGTCCACAAACAGGACGCTAACATATGTCCCTGGGCAGTTGGGATGTTGGTGGATGTAAGCCAGTCCTATTTTTAAAGCATCATCCACTGACCTAGGTTTAGATTATATGCAAATTTGGTCACCAAGAGCAAATTTGGTCTCTGTTTAAGACCATATATTACTCACTATAGTTGTAGTTATGGTTTAATGTGGTGAAAATGTCAGATTCACTGAATAAAGTCTAAGAATCTACAGGGTGGGCCATTTATATGGATACAGCGTAATAACATGGGAATGGTTGGTGATATTAAAGTCCTGTTTGTGGCACATTAGTATATGTGAGGGGCAAACTCCTCAAGATGGGCGGTGACCACGGTGGCCATTTAGAAGTCGGCCATCTTGGATACAACTTTTGTTTTTGCAATAGGAAGAGGGCCATGTGACACATCAAACTTATTGGTAATGTCACAAGAAAAACAATGGTGTGCTTGGTTTCAACGTAACTTTATTCTTTCATGAGTTATTTACAAGTTTCTGACCACTTATAAAATGTGTTCAATGTGCTGCCCATTGTGTTGGATTGTCAATGCAACCCTCTTCTCCCACTCTTCACACACTGATAGCAACACCGCAGGAGAAATGCCAGCACAGGCATCCAGTATCCGTAGTTTCAGGTGCTGCACATCTCGTATCTTCACACCATAGACAATTGCCTTCAGATGATCCCAAAGATAAAAGTCTAAGGGGGTCAGATCGGGAGACCTTGGGGGCCGTTCAACTGGCCCACGACGACCAATCCACTTTCCAGGAAACTGTTCATCTAGGAATGCTTGGACCTGCACCCATAATGTGGTGGTGCACCATCTTGCTGGAAAAACTCAGGGAACGTGCCAGCTTCAGTGCATAAAGAGGGAAACACATCATCATGTAGCATTTCAAATATCCAGCGACCTTGAGGTTTCCATTGATGAAGAATGGACCCACTATCGTTGTGCCCCATATACCACACCCAACCATCACTTTTGTTGTTCCAACAGTCTTGGAGGGATCCATCCACTGTGGGTTAGTGTCAGACCAGTAGCAGTGGTTTTGTTTGTTAACTTCACCATTCACATAAAAGTTTGCCTCATCACTGAACAAAATCTTCTGCGTGAACTGAGGGTCCTGTTCCAATTTTTTTTTGCCTATTCTGCAAATTCTGTGCTCATTGAGATGCTGCAGCAGCTGGAGTTTGTAAGGGTGCCAAATGTGAGTAGCTAATATCCGCCAAAGGGATGTTGGACTAATGCCACTCTCCAGTGACATGCGGCGAGTGCTACGCTGTGGGCTCTTGCTGAATGAAGCTAGGACAGCCACTGATGTTTCTTCATTAGTGACAGTTTCCTTGCGTCCACATTTTGGCAAATCCAACACTGAACCAGTTTCATGAAACTTAGCAAGCAGTTTGCTAACTGTAGCATGGGAGATGGGTGGTCTCGTAGGGTGTCTTGCATTGAAATCTGCTGCAATGATGTGTTAACCTCTTCGACATGTCAATGGCTGTGAACAAAGAGAAACTTGTAAATAACACATGAAAGAATAAAGTTACGTTGAAACCAATACACCATTGTGTTTCTTGTGACATTGCCAATAAGTTTGATGTGTCACATGGCCCTCTTCCTATTGCAAAAACAAAAGTTGTATCCAAGATGGCCGACTTCTAAATGGCCACCATGGTCACCACCCATCTTGAGGAGTTTGCCCCCTCACATATACTAATGTGCCACAAACAGGACTTTAATATCACCAACCATTCCTGTGTTATTACGGTGTATCCATATAAATGGCCCACTCTATACTGATGCTGAACTGGTAAGGTCAAAGACTTTAGATGCTCTCAGAGGAAACTTTAGACCAAGCTACTTGTGTGTCACTGTCTCTCAAATTGAAAAAGAGTCACATTCTTTGGAAAGAAGGTTTGAAATTAGCTTTTAGAATATCAGAGTGTTTTCCTCCTTTTAAAAAAACCTCTCCCAAAATTTATCATGATGTGAATCAAGGGCAGAACCCCACTTCTTCAGAAAAGTAGAAAGACGCAGGCGTCGGCTAGTTTTAAATGTTTAATATAGAAAAATTTGAAGAACCTTGCCATCAGTTCAGTCAGATCGCCGTGAAAGTTGAATCTGTTGTGTCTTGTACTTTCTGTGAAGCTGTATCATTGACCTACAGAAAAAGGTGCTAGTTTGAGGTTTTGGCAGCAAAACCTTTGTTTGTACTTTCCGTTGTCTCTTAAGTAGAGCGCAGTGCACACAGTCTTAGATGGTTAATGCCCACTCAACCTTTTTGTCATATTTTTGTCCGAAGACATACAGTAATTCTGCTTTTGCCTCTGTGTGCCTCTGACTTTTAGTGAATTGTTTTCACATGCTTGCTTGCAGTTGTCTTAATATGGCACAAGTAAGCAGTCCTGTCAAAGCACTTCCTTTTTAGAGATGCAACTAATTTCAGGTCCCTAGAGAACAGCACAGATGGGCGTTACTGTCCTCCTCTATATGTCCTCTCCTCTCTCACTATAAGACGTAGTACGCTAAAACCTGCTGTACTAGTTAATTCTAAACCAATATGGGTGTATGGATACGGCACTTTCTCCTACTTCTGCCAGTATTGGTTTATTTTAGCAGTGAAGGTAATGAGGTTTTTCCTCTATTTTCATCTCTTTTATTCAGATGACATCATTTTCTGTCATTTCAGCAGCAGCAGTTGCTAACCCACGCTGTAGTTCATGCTTATTGTAATGTTTTGCAGAGACTATTGTGAAGACTATTGAGAGAGAACCAGATGTTACTCAAATTTGCTCCGGGGAAACGCCGAACAATATCACGCAGACAGTGTGTAAGATCGGCACTGAGCGGAGCAGGACAGGAGAGTGTCGTCTTCTGTATCCAGATGGACCAGAGGTGTTAAACAAATGTGACTCCAGGTTCAAACTTATGAAAGAAAATCAGACTGTGTTCCTCCATCTGACGAATTTAACAGGAGATGACAGTGGAAGCTACACCTGTGAGTGTGTACACAACAGAGGAACATATGCGCTCCAACTCAATGTAACCGTGGAAGGTAAAGTGTGGATTTATTAAACGCCTTTCAATCCAGACTTAATGTATTCCTGTGGGTACTGGTACTACATGTGTGGGTGTACAAAACATAGAGGGCTCTCATGGAAGGTGAACACAGGTTAACATTATGCTTAATGTGTTGCACCTCTTTTTCATTATTAATCTTTTGATTTGAGCTGTTCTCTCATACATGGTTTGATGTTTTTTTCAGGCGAGGAAGAGTCGACCGGTTCAACAAAAATATTAACTTTAATCTCGTCTGGACTCCTTGGTGCAGTAGGGGCCATCATTATAACCGGATTAATTCTTGCATTTACCTGCTGGAAGAAAACTCAACACAGGTAACAGACTTCAAATTTATTTATGTGTTACTGCAATAGCTTAATTTGAATATTAACCTTTTTGTTTTTAATTTTAAAATTTTCTGGAGCAAGTTACTCTTCTAAACCTTGATTTTCATGCATGTGCATGTTTCACGTTTCACGTTTAACACTATCCTCTGTTATTATCTAAAGCTACTCAGTACCAGTAACACCTGGACTATCTGTGCATGAAAGTCCCGGCTCTTTGGTGAGTAATGTATTTAAAGTCTAGTTTGGGTTAAAGAAGACAATAAAGTTTTAGATTTTGACTTCAGCTGATGCTTCTTTGAGTGGCACAATGAGCATTAGAAAATGATCAACTGATTAACACACCGTGAGTGAAAAGTAGAAAGAAGCCTGTGTGTGAGCGTACTCTGACACAAAAGCAGTCGTGCCATGTACTATATACATTTTCTGTCCATTTAAAGTTTGTTTTCCTATAACCACGGAATATATGCAACACATAAGGGACAACTATGCAGACTGCAATAACTTTTTCTCAACATAATTAAGATTAGTTAATTATTTACATTAAGTAATGTGTGCAAAGTGGCATTTTGTTTTTAAAATGCAATTATTATAATTGTGTTTTGGGTGGAAAAGCGACTTCCAGATTCTCCCCACACTGCTCCATTATTATTTCTATTATTTTATTTTATTTGTTTTTTCTCTTTTTCAGTGTATTTGTTTTTATTCTTCTTTGAAAACAATAAAAAATTAAACATACTTCAGTACAACGAAGTACGTTGGGATACCTCCAATTATGGTAGTTCCTAGTCCCAGTGACTGATATATAAAGAGGCCCCCAGGGTATGGGGGGTGTTTTTGGTGGTGCTCATCCTTTGAGCTGGCTGACTGCTGTCCAAAAAATAGTGATGGTGTCAATTTTTGGAAATCTCTAACTGTTTTAGTTACACTTCATTCTCCTCTTGGCCCGTGCCACCGAAAGCTGCTCTTTTGTGTGTTATGAGCTGCTCCTTTCTTCTTCTTCTCAGATACTCCCAACAAATCCCTTCCTCTGTTGTTTACTAATATTGACATTTAATTTATTTGTTTTCCTTATTACTTATATATTTGTATAAATGTTCATGTATGTGTGCACATATGTACAGGTATATATTTACATGTTATATATGTATATATGTGGATAAACTTCGATGTCAGGTTAATGATTGTTATCACCGTGGATATTCCTTCTTTCTTATGTCATTTGATTTCATTTACATCTCTCCCCCCTTTCCTTATTCTATGTCCTTGTCTTGTTTTTGGTTTATTAAAAATAAGATTCAAAAGAATTTAAAAAAATCTTCTTACAGGATGAACATGACACAGAGAACCCCTACGCAAGCCTTCAGCAGCCGACAAATGACCTCTACCAAACTATCAGCCCGGTTCATCATCAACACAATTTCGGGAAAAACTTAACAAGAACCACAGAAAATTTCTGCTGTGATGATCAGGACAATGATCCAGACTACAGTGTCTATGAAAACATTCAAAGTTAAAGTCAATATAGTATCCAACACGGCCCCTCATAAACATCTGAGCATTTTCTATCACCACTATTCTCACCATTCACAAATATGTATATATATGACGAGTGACCGGTAAGTTCAACACAATATTCTAGAGCAGCGGTCCCCAATCTTTTTTGCGCCACGGACAATATTTTCACGGACCGGCCTTTAAGGTGTCACGGATAAATACAACAAATCAAAACTAGTACCGGTACTGAAAAAAAGAAGATTTATTCATAACACACGTGAAAAGACCCAGGAAAACCGAGTTAACGATAAAAACGATAACAAAATAACACTGAAAACCGATAAAAACCCTGAAAACCAGACATTTCACACCTGAGCCTCAACTCTCGCGGCCCGGTACCAAACGACTCACGGACCGAGGCCCGGGGGTTGGGGACCGCTGCCTTAGAACAGCCGGTCCGTGAAAATATTGTCGGGCATAAACCGGTCCGTGGCGCAACAAAGGTTGGGGACCCCTGTTCTAGTGGAAAACGTCTTTAAACTGTGATCACATATTCTCTTTCTTACAATACAAAGACAACAAACTGAAATATAACTCGCTCCAGAAGCTGTTTCATGCCTTCAGTTCTGTATAATCATCTTCAGATCTGCCTCCCACAGACTCGTCACTGCCAGACTCCATGAATATAACAGAGAGTTAAGTCTGAGCATTCTGATCATGATTGTGCTGTGTTGGCTATAAATGACTCATATGTAATCACTATTGTAGAAGAAAATAAACCAAACGATTTTAATGTTTAAGTTTTGAAGGCATGCAAAATAATTTTAATCATGAAATCTTAATTTGATAAACGTTAAGCCATTGCATTGCACAGAGTGCATTTTTATCATGCACTTGTGTTTTAAGGGTGCTATATGAAAGTGACTTTGCAAAGAGCTGCATAGAGGATGCAGACTTCTATTTACAGATCAAATTTAGGCCTCTAGCTGAAAACCACCAGAGCAAACATGTCAGTTTTAGCACTTTACTTGACGCAGCAACATCTCACTTATTTTCTCATCAGATATGGTAAGACCCTTGGTCATTAAAAAGTTACTTTTTAATTTTTTTAGTTGCTCATAGTGAATTTGATGTTAGCAAATTAAAAAATGCACCACAAAGCATCACTCAACTGTTTTTCTGCAACACTGCATCAGATTTAAGGGAGTGAGGAGACCAGTCTCAATAGTTTTCGTTAGGTTTATCTAAGCACAAACCTTTGCTGGAACAAACGAGACAACCTACTGCAGCAGCTAAACAAGACACATGACCAAGCTCTTTGTGTAATCTCACGCATGAGCGAGGCCGACTGAGGTCAAGCGCTGTTCCTCCCACTTGAACCCCGTCAAACTCTCTGCTGGCTTCACCGTAGCGCTGCTTTTATTGTGGTTACATGAATATGTGACATCTTACACAGGCATGTGTGTGAGCAGAGTATACCTGTCTGTGTGTAAGTGTGGGTGTGTGTGTGGGTCACAATATGACCCTGTGAATGACTCCCCAGATAGCTGGCACCAGGAGTCTCCTGGGAGTCCTCCTTGCAGCAGTCCACCTAAACAAAGGACTCTTGTAACTGAACAGATACAGAGTATGTATTCCACCACACCATATGTCACAAGACAGGATGCGACCTTCCCATGGACTTAAGATGCATATGAGGTATGCCAGAACACCACAGGGAGTGAACGTCCTCCCATCTCATGGTGCACACAGAATCTTAGCAGACCTACTAAGGATGAGACATTCTATCAACATACAAACGATTATATATCTCTAAGCATAAATGATTATATGTTTTTAAGTACAAATGACAACCCTACATTATTACTGTCACAGTTTTAAACCTGAAATGTTTGCTCTTATTGTTTGAAAAAAAAAAAAAGGAGCAAAATTGTGTTAAATGTCAGAAAACTAGAATCCTGGCACTTTTAAAATTATTGGGAAAAACCCGACAATGCCACCCTGGGACATTCACTTGGAGAATATCTTGTTTGAAACTATGCTAATGACCAAGAATTCACTCAGGTCTGTTAAACCTCAGACAAGGTGTAAGAACAACAATTTATTGACAGCAATTTAAAATATGTCAAATTAAAAGAGCCGGTCACTGAATTGCATATGTGCTATAAATTCAGAGATGAGACTTAAGGGCGAATCGGATGCCCAGAAAATCACCAACTCACACCTGCAGCTCAAACCACGAGTGCATGAACAATTATGGCACACAAAACTCTGACCTTAAACTGTGAATGTTGCTACTGTCTACTTTTGGTGTCCAGTTTTGGTGAGGCTGCACAAACGGTAGCTTTAGTTTCCTATTCTGAGCTCATAGGAGTGGTACCCAGTGTGGGTTTCTGCTGTCGTGGCACATCTGCTACAAGGAGTTCAGAGAACTCTTCTGCATAGCTTGGTTGTATCAAGTGTTGCCTTCATCTCAGCCCCACACAATGTGGCCATTCTCCTCTCACCTCTGGCCTTTCTCCTTCAGACCATTTGTCTGTGAACCCCAGAGATGGTTTGTGTGAAAATCCCAGTAGATCAGCAGTTTGTGATGTACAAAGACCTCCAGCAACCATGCCATGTTCAAAATGCTTTTCTTCCTGATTCTGATGCTTGGTTTAAACTTCAGCAGGTTTCCTGTTCTTTGCATGCAACAGTTTTATCTTGCATTTAGGGATTCAGTGATAACTGTGTTCACTCTTCCTGAGGCTTGGAGTGGTACCTATTATACTGTACTTATAATAACTAACGGCCCTGATGTTATTTTTGTTTTTTTCAATAGTCAATCAATGACCTCGTGAGCTGGCAGATATTTCATCTCCTGAGTTTTTAACACTATTAAAGTTTCCCACGTGTTTCTGAATGCGCTGAAATTTATTAAGTTTATGTTTTACTAAAACAGAAAACAATAACTACAAATAACTTTATAGTGATTTGCAAAATGCTGCATTCTGCTTCTATTTACATTTTACACAGCATCCCAACTTTCTTAGCAATAGGTTTATACTTTCTGTACCTTTTTCCAGTAAATGAGGTTTATCTTGTTAAAACGACAGTGAAAGTGAAAGGGATTACTTTCTGACAGTAGTGGGAACATATGACTGTGGACCTGGTGTTTAGTGATGTCACTTTTTGGCATCACTGCGCCAATCTGCTGTTTTGCTTTCTTTTTCAGTCTACAATTACTGCAGATGCTCTTCCTTTGTAAGAAAAGTCTCACCTAGATGTACGTCTGTGAGAAGTGGTCGTTTCAGGTTCACCAGTGTCGTGCTCTTTAATCCTCTGCACTGTTGGCACGTGTTACACTGTAGCGTAAAGACGTCTCGATGAGTGTGGTCAAAAGGTGAAAATGTAAATATTTTGTGGTGGGATTAAAATCATCGCAATAACTTCTGACACAGATTCATTTCACTGTTTGTATTTCATTGTCACTGATTGCAGAGAGTCTTGTGAAAAGATTGAGAGGAGAGCCGGTTATGACTCCATATGAAACTCAGAATGTTATTACGCTGATTGTCTGTAAAATCATGGGCAGGACTTTGTTAATGAATGTGACTCCAGGTTCACGGTGATGATGGGAAATGAGACTGTACTTCTCCACCTGACTGGTTTAACAGCAGAGGACAGTGGGAGATACACCTGTTAGTGCATAAAACCTGATGGAACATTTAATCTTCATGTTAATGTCCCCGTAAAAGGTAAAGTCACTTTGTTCTTTGTTTAAATCGACCACACTGTGACTAAATTTATATTTGTTTAAATGAATGAATCTTTGTTTTAAATATGTCTGATATGATAACGCAGTGCATGATGTGTGTTTGATTTACAGATGATGTCAGTCAGAAAAGATTAAATCAGAAAGAATGACTAATCCCATTTATTTGATTGGTGTGGTGTTGTCGTCATCATAATAAGTGGAGTTATTCTGGGATTCATCTACCAAGTGAAAAGCCTATGGTGAGATAATCTTTGACTGTAATGGTATTAAAGCTCATTACACCATTTTGATTGACGTCTTTTGTTAAGGCGCTGTTTGAGGTCAGAAGCATCCGGACAGTGTGTGCATGAAACTCACAGCTCTTTGTAACATATTCTCATATTCTAAACACCAGCTAGTTTAAAGTTTGTTACTAGACACACAGAAATGCACATTTACAGTCTTGTGAAGAAAAAACGAAAGACGATGTAGTCCGCTGAAAAACTAAATACACACATGATTTAGTAGCTTGTAGAACCATGTAGGTAAATTTGCAAGCACAGGTCACACTGCAGCATTGAGGTCTGAACTTTGACTCCATTTTTTCTTTTTCCGCCGCTCTGCTGCAGATTCGATGCTGTGTTTGGGATCATTGTTCTTTCAAATGACTCAGTTTCACCCAACCTCCTGCTGTTAAACAGATGGTTCTAGAATACTTTGGTATACAGAGGAGTTCATGGACAACTCAATGACTGCAAGGGCCCCAGGTCCTGTAGCTGCAGAGCAAGCCATAATCACCACAGTGCCACCATCGTCCTTAACAGTTGGTCTGAGGTGTTTGTGCTAATATGCTGTGGTTGGTTTTTTGCATTATGAACAAACATCTTCAGTTTGGTCTCATCTGTCCAAAGGTGCATAAAGTCTTTTGGTTTGTTCAGCAGCAGCTTTGCAAAGATGTGCTGCCATGGCCTTTTCAGTCAAAAGAGGATTTCTCCCAGCATCTCACCCAAATGAACCGTACTTGCTCAGTGTTTTCTAATTGTACTGTCATGAATTTAAAATATGCAGATCCTGACTGAAGCCTTTAGAGTCTGAGGTGCAGCTCTGTTTCTCTGAACATTGCACTGGTTGACCTCGGGGGTGAATTTGTCAGGATTTCTACTCCTGTTATGATCGTGGCATTGCGTTAACACACTACGGTTACATGGTTACGTGTATATTTATAAAGTATATATAATTATTTGTTGAATCGACTATTGCGGTTTCCCCACGCTTACCTCAGCCTATGACTTTTTAGCTTGGTTACTTGCACAAATAGGAAGTGGCTGTGAGTTGATTATGTATGTGTGACAACAAGCATTATATGCTATTTTTCAAGAACATGAACATGACCCAGATGACCCCTACACAAGCTTTCATCAGCCAGCAAATGATCTCCACCAAACACTCTCCTCTGACCAGCATCACACCCAGACACACTCAGCACAGAAACTGTCCCAAACCAAAAGCTCGGTTACTACGGACTGTTGTTTGCCACATCGTTAAAATATACTTTGGCAATGTCACAAATGCCATGGTACTGGGTCTATGACCCAGTGTTTTGTGTGTTTCAGTTCTATTCTTTGATTATGGTTATTTTCTCTGTTTCATGGTTTATTTTGAAGGGTCTAGTGTGTTTTTGTCATTGTGTTTAGGTTCACTCCCCCTGTGGCATCATTATGTTTATTCCAGTCAGCTGTTTCCCCATGTGTTCCCCCTGATCACCTCCTGTGTGTATTTAAATCTGTCTTCCTTTGTTCATTATTCAAAAACACCAGTTTGACAACAAATTTATTTCCATCTGCAGTATTGATTATGGGGAATGTCTCATGCTCCTGAAACACTGATCATTTAGCTGACCTCATTTCTTTAGGCATAGAATTTTGTAAAATGTTGTTAACCTAGACCCGATCGACTGAAATAATCCCAGCCCAAAACATTTCACCACACACTTATATGAACCAATATTCATAACACAGGGTGAAACTCGTAATGCAATCTAAATACAACAAAATGTTTGGAATATGACTCCTTTTTTTTCATGATCATCAATTGTGCACAGTTACTCACAGATCTCTCTGATTCTGTGTCTCTGTAAATGCTAGTTGGAAAAAATATTGAAGAATCAAGAAGTTTATTGTCATATACACCGGGGGAGGTCCTTGATGATGTTGTGTTCCCTTTTTATAAACAGGGTATTATAAGTGACCTGCAGTGATCAGAACCTCTTTTCTGACGCTTGCATTCGTGATCCTGTTCTTTCTGTAACTACCTACTAGCTCGTGACCATATGTGAGGGCAGGGATGTAGATCAACCTCTACACCAAGAGCCTCACCTTTATACTCAGCACTCTCTTTACTACACAGACTGGTGCTTTGTCTGCATCACTCTAAAAGTGGACAGCAATTCAGACCTGGTGATGATTTTCATTCTCAGAGCTTCACACAGGATTGTGAATGTTGAATGTGAATTGTTGGCAATGTGGACCAAGTTCCTGCAATGGTTGTACTGAAATGAGCCAGACACCCCATCTCAAGGCAAACTTCATCCTCCCCAGATGCTCAGCTACTGCCTCAGTGACCTTACCCCCAGTGATGGGTGTGTCAGTTTTCCTTCCACTGCCTGACTACATCCTCTGTTCAAGTCAGCAACACCCCACCCCAAAGGTGCAGAACTTGGTCCAGTGTCCCCAGCCCCTGCCCATCCTCTGAAAGTTGTTGAAGTTCTGCTGGAGGTGGGAGTTAAAGGTCTCAGAGACCAGGGTCTCTGCCAGTGTGAGAGAGTGCACAAGGTCTGTCCAGCATGCTCTCCCGCCAGCTGACTCACTACCACGTGATCAGTTCAGTCCACCTGAATCTCTATGATGTAAAATGGGGTGAGCTGGTCTTGTATCTTCCTTGGGTTGATAATCATCTCCTTAGTCTTCTCAGCCTTTAAGGAGAGATCATTTTATTTGCACCAGGACACCAGCTGTGCCACCTCTACCCTGTAAGCTGTCAATAATAAGCCAGATGACGGTTGTGTAGTCAATTAACTTGATGGAGGTGTTTCTTTGGGCGAGGAGGTTGTACACGTACAGGAGTGGACTGAACACACAGCCTTGTGGATCCTTTGGATCCTTGTTCTCGGTGTCTTTGTGCCTGATGTCCTGGTACCAGCTATGGCTACATAAAGTCTATCTATAAGGAAGTTCAGGAACTAGCAGCAGACGGATGGTGGTAGTCCAAGGCTAAAGAGCTTAATTTCCCAAGAGAAATTATGTGGAACAAAAACTCTCTGAATCCACATGATTGAGGGACCGATAATAAAACAGATGAAAGAACAAGTAAGAAAAAGAATAAGTAAGAAAAAAAGCTAAACTAGTAAAAGCAGCAGCGTGCTGGTTGGTGCATGTACAAAGGTGGTGAATCGAAGTGAGCATGACAGGGCCATAGTCATTCAAACAGGTTATGCTGTTTTTTTCCAGAGAGAGGCACTGTGGTGGTGGGGTTCAAGCATGCAGGCACAAAATGACTGAGAAACCTATTACAGACATTGCCTGGGTAGCTGCTTTTGGGGGTGAATTCTCCTCATACCCTTGGATGCCTCAGTCAAAGTCAGTGTGTGAAGAGCTCCATGCTGCCTCGGCTAGTAGAATGTCTCTACGTTGGTTGGTGTTTAGTCAAGCAAGCGAAGCATTCAGCTCATCAAGTAGAGCATTGCGGTTGGCTGTGCCCCATCTGTTCCACTGCTGGAAATCAGTAACGTGTTGCACACTGAGAATCAGAGATGCTGCATTATCCTGTATTGTGCCTTACCTCTGGCCTTCCCTGATATATAGGTCTACATAGGTCATATTTGGCCTGTGGAGTGCAGTGGAGTGTGCATGCAGCGCAAAGGGAAAAGCATTATGTTTTGAAAGTAGGCCATGCTGCTGCTCAAAAAATCACACAAATACGAAGTCGCACAAAGTGGGGCCTAATTTTCCAGTCACTTTTGAAGTCAGTGTGTGAACAAAGTCACTTCCGTCAAGTGTGTGTTTTGATGTCATGACACAGTTTTAATTTCTAAATGCGTTTCCTTTTTAAACAGGCTTTGAGGTTCAGTTAGCCACAGAAAAGAAATTACTGAGGGGGCAAGTCTCCTCCTTTCAATATAATCTACCGTACACTGACACCAGCTACAGTCACTTCCTGACCAATATGACTCTACGGAAACTTTGCTTTGTCCTGCTTCTGCCTATACTTGTGTGTTACAGTGATGAAGGTAAATATTTTTTTATTAATCATGTCTTCAGTTATTTTCTATCTTTCTTTGCAGTTACATAAAAAAGAGATGTGCTTTCACAAAAACATAATCACATGTTATCAATTATAGCAGTGATGAACTCAGACTTGGTTGTATATTTACTGTAAATGAATGATTGCAGAGATGCTCGTGAAGAAGACTGGAAAGAAACCAGATGTCACTCGAATATGCAGCAACATTACTTTTATTTATGTAGGATTGTTTTGTTGTTGTTGTTGTTTTTTTACAGTTAATCTGTGTTAGGTTTTATTACCTGTATTTACCAATAAATGTTGGTAACTTAGCAACTGTATATCACACAGAACTGACTTCCAGTTTTACATATTTCAGCTGGTGCGGAGATTCTTATGAAAATCATTGACAAACAACCAGATGTTACTCGAATATGCAGCAACGAAACGCTGAACGTGATCATGCTGATAGTGTGTAAGATCAGCACACAGAGGAGCAGAGGAGAAGAGTGCAGGCTGCTGTATCGACATGGACACAACTTTTTTCATGGATGTGACTCCAGGTTCACACTGATGAAAGAAAACGGGACTGTGTTTCTCCACCTGACAAATGTAACAGCAGAGGACGGCGGGAACTACACCTGTGAGTGTGTACAGACTGGAGGAACATATAAGCTCCAGCTCAATGTCACTGTGGAAGGTAGGAATGTTTTATGTGATTTCCTGCTGCGCTAATGTTGTATTTAATCAGTTTTCTTTTTAGATATATTTTCTTTCATACTTCGTTTAATTGCATGAGGATTATTAAGAATTTTCATTCACAGCTAGTCAAACATAAGAAAGTGGACCCAAGTACAGTATTTGATTTGTGTAGCTTGTTTACGTCTGTCTGTGGATCGTTTTTATATTCATTGCTGTGATTACAGATGTCCTGATGATGCCAGCACAATATCATTGTTATGCTTCTTTATATTTAATGTCAGTGCCAATCTCAGAGGAGGAAGAGAACATCAATTCAACAGACACGTCTATTTCTCTTTATTTGATCACTGCAGCAGGAGTCGTCATTGTAACTGGAGTTAACCTGGCATTTTTCTACTGGTTGAGAAGTCGTGGGTGAGAAACTTTCATTCTTGTAATAGTTTGAAGAATTACTTTATTGTGTTCATCACAAATTGCTGGCAGATGAAGTGAAAAATAGATGAAATTAATAAAAATTTGTGCCAGATATATTCACTCTGTAAATCTCTCAGATGGTTTTCTAGCATTTCTCTCTGCACATATGTGACTGCATGTTTCATTAACACTGACATCCTTTCTTATCCAAAGTTGCCGTTCACGCTCAGAAACAATTGAAATATCTGTACGTAAAACTTCATCTTCTGTGGTGAGTAATCGATTCTTAAGCTTTACCTGTACAGTCAAAGTAGTGAGACGTTTAATGTTTGTCATTTTAGTTACAAAGATGTACAACTGAAGTATCTACAGTATATCTACAGTGCACTCTGTGCACACAGTTGGAACGCTGAGGTTTCAAAAGCACTTTTACCCACCAGTTTTTATTTAATTCAGAAGTCTCAGGAACATGGTTTCTAACGAGATACTTACCCCGGACAGCAGTACTTTGGCCTCCAGAGTCACTGAGATGAATATTGGACCAGGAGATGTCCTTTAATGTGCAGCAGAGTGTTTCTTCTTCACTAAACTCTTTTCACTCTCTGTGTTTTTATACGACTGAATTTAACGATTAGTAATAATTAAACTCTCCCATATTTTGCCTTTTGTCCTTTCTCTCTGTCACCATGTGCTTGCTTATAGGACGTCGTCTGGTTTTGCTTTTAATATTGCAGGGCCTTAGAGTGTTTTACAATATAAACACATTGAGACAACTGTTGTGAACTGATGCTCAATAAATAAATTGAACTGCATTGTGATGCAGTATAATTTTTTATATATTTTCTTATAGTATGACAATGACCTGGGGGACCAGTGCAGAAGCCTTCGGCAGCCAGGAAATGATCTCTATCAAAATATCGCCTCAGTCCGCTATCAGCGTAACATCAGGACACATGCAGCAAGACGTGCTGAAAATGTCTGCAAGGATAATCTGGAAATGGATCAGGTGTCTAATGACTATGAAAACATTTGAACTAGAACTCAAGTTAACTTCTAGTTTGTTTCAGTCATCCAGTTGAAGTTCACAGGGGTGCTCGAGCCTGTCCCAGCTGTGCAAAGCCAAAAGCCAAGGTACTTCTTGGATACACTGTCAAAGTGCGAGCAGACAATAGACAAATCTTCATGCTCACAATAAGTGGCCAATTTAGAAGTGCACTTAACCTAAACCAGGCATGTCTTTGGCCCGTGGGACAAAACTGGAGTAGCTGTCAACAATCAACAGAGGCATTGACTCAATACTAACAAGTTTGTGTCCAGCTTGGGAGGTATGTGTCAAAGAGTCAACAGAGAAGTGTTTTCAGTGAATGCAGATGTTCTCCTGTGCAGTTTTCCAAAATACCAACTGCACAGTGCATGATGTGGATGAAGCAAAACGGGTGAAAAAAACATCACAGATCAAAAAAGATGCATGAGAGTCACAGACAAGAGCTGCAGCAGACATTTTCATTGTTTTTACCTCAGTTTCACTTCAGTGCTTTGTATGTTATAACTTCACTCTCCTCCATGGCTGGCTGATGGACCAACAACAGCAGCCCACAGACCGTTTGTGCCGTATATTTGTAACACTGCACCCATCTGACAACAGACGCTCTCTGCAGGTAGACGGGTGGTTTGAAGCTGACCACAGACTGCCCGGAGACTGCCACTGCACTACCACCATTACGATATTAAGTTACAACAACACTGTGTGACAGTTAGTTCTCTTATCAAAAGACATTAATACCAATAAGCTGCTAACATGATGTTGTATTTTATTTACATGTCTGTTTTAGCACTTTAACATTTGCATCTGTCTAACTGGCTAACCATGCAAGACTATTGTAAGCATTGCTCTGTAATAGTGCGACATTTTGGACCCCAGGAGGTCCTTCTGTATCTGCACGATGTTTGACCTGCAGTCTTTATAGCCGCCTATGTATATTCTTTTAAACCTTTTTATTGTTTTTAAATGATAGTTACGGACCAAATGTTAAACTATATAGTTGAATATATAGTTAAAGTGTTTCTCTAGATACAGAGAAAGGTTTTACATCAAAAGGTCATCTGTCTGCATATAAAACAGAAGCTTTCATGCAGATGCACTTCCTGTTTAGAGACTTTGAGGTTTAGGTAGTGACGGGGGTGATTTACTGAGCGTGTAAGTTTTCCTCCTGTCAACACACTCTACAATGCCGCCCACATGCCACTCCTGTCCAGTCTTGAAAGCAAAACATGTATGTATAGTATAAAATGGTGAAATGCTGATTTCCATGTTTCAATTGAATCACTTGATTGTAATCAATTGATTGCAGAGACTTTTGTCAAGACCCTATAGAATCAGAAGTCCCGTGAACATGCACTAATAAAAGCTGCAGTTGTAATAGGGGATAAAGTGGTGTGCACAATGTGTGTTTGGATAAGATGTCAGTAATGCATTCACATTAAAATCACAGGGTTTCTTTCTTTTTCTTATTTTTCTTACATATCATGTAAAAAAAACACTCCTGCAACATTTTTTCTCTGCCACAGATTTAGGAGAGGAAGAGTCCAGCATTTCAACACCTGTGCAAATGTTAGTTTATTTGATAGGTGCATCAGTAGTAATTATTTAAATTAGAGTTTTCAGCAGTGCTGTTGTATTTACAGCAAAGTGCCTGCAAAGTGTAAAAACTAATTAACTGATGATACTAGACCCTTAAAAGAGATAAACACCACTAGTCAAGTCATAATGGCTACTTACAAATACATAAGCACTCAACACAACCCACACAGTGATCTAATGCACAAAAACAAAGGAGACTTAAACTGGCTGAATTACTGTTAAAAAACATGGAGGAAGGCTTCCTGTGGTGTCTGGCTGCAGTATAGGTCATAAACCTGCCTCCTGCATTACAGCAGACAGGTCAGGGGTCAAATGAAAAGCAAAATGTTTACCTCAGATTAAATATTTCCCACAGTAAATTGGACAGAACTGGCCAGCTAAACACACGAGGGGATACAAATAGAAAAAATTATCTAAAAACAAAGAATGAAAACCAACTGTTAATTTAATACTTACTTCAAATTAAAAGTAATCAAACACAAAACTGACCAAATATCAAACTCAGAAATAAAAAAACAAAAACAAACCCCAAATAATATATTTAAGATGAATGGTTTAGATTCCCCCCCCCCCCCCCACCCAATGAGAAATGACGTAAACAAAACTTCCTGTAGCAGTGATAGCTGTGCTGCATTGAAAACAACACATCATTTTCTCTCCAGTTACCCTCAGCAGTCCAACAGACCTCCAGCACCAGTAAAACATTAACCAGAAATTGTTTATGGGACATGTGTTGTTATTTATGTTTGTGGAAATGTGCATTAAAATTAAAATAAAGATGCTGGTGTCTGACGTTACTGACTTCCCAATTGTGTGGCTTCTGGTGTGGCCTTCACAATTCAATTTTCAATTCAATTTTATTTGCACAGCGACAAATCACAACAATATTATAAGGCAGACCCTACAATAATACATACAGAGAAAAAGCCCAACAATCATATGACTCCCTATGAGTGAGCAGTCTGGAGACAGTGGGAAGGGAAAACTCCCTTTTAACAGGAAGAAACCTCCAGCAGAACCAGACTCAGGGAGGGGCGGGGCCATCTGCTGCGACTGGTTGGGATGAGAGAAGGAAGACAGGATAAAGACATGCTGTGGAAGAGAGACAGAGGTTAATAACAGGTATGATTCAATGCAGAGAGCTGCATTAACACACAGTGAGTAGGAAAGGTGACTGAAGAAGAAATACGCATTGCATCATGGGAATCCCTCAGCCACATACACCTGTTGCACTACACAACAAATGCAAGCATGTCAGTTTTATTCATTTTATGCTCATCTTCGTACAAATTTTAAAGGTAATGCAGTCAAAACTTTGTAAGTATCTGAGTGATTGGATGAAGCGGTTTGATGACGTAACACGCTATTTTAGTTTAAAATGCTTATAATGTTATGATAAATGGTAGTTTTGTTGTTACTTTTACAATATTATCCATCCTTCAGTTTCAGCGAACATGACAGTTAGCAGTGTAATAATTCCTCTGTGATAAAGAAAAATTAGCTTGTTTTCTTTTTGTGTGGGAGCTGGCACAGTGTTTCAACTTTACAGCCTTTTAATATGAAAGTCCTGTCAGTACACTTCCTTTTTACATCATTTCACACTTGCCCCGTGAAGGGCAACAGTCTGACGTCTGCTTAGCCAGGAAAGCTTCAGCTTGTTTCTTTCCGCACATCTTCCTCTTCACTGTCGGTGGCTCATAGACATGTTAACAAGCATGGACGTATCAAAACTTTGCTTGATTTTGCTGTTACCACTAGCTGTGTCCCATGATGCTGAAGGTAATACAAGGAAACTATTTTCATTATGCATTATTAATATTTTTAAATTTATAACCTCCTTGCTTTTAGTTTAAACTAAACACATTATTATGGGATTAAAAAGATGGTTTAACATTCACAAAATATAGAAACTAAAGTCCTCTCTGACACAGGCTGAATCTTGTATTTACCGTATTTTGCTGTCCCTGTTTACAGAGACTGTTGTGAAGACAGTCAGGAGAGAACACGATGTCACTCGGATTTGCAACAAGGAAAGTCAGACTACTATTGTTTTGATTATCTGTAAGATCAAAAGACAGAGGGACACAGGAGGAGAGTGTCATCTGCTGTATCGACACGGAGAGAACGTTACTCAGGAATGTGACCCCAGGTTCTCAATAACAAAAGAAAATCAGACTGCCTTTCTGGAGCTGACCAGTTTAACACCAGCTGATAGTGGGAACTTCACCTGTGAGTGTACAAACACTGAAGGGACATATATTGTCCATATCAGTGTCACTGTGGAAGGTAAATGCATTTTGGTTTCTTTATTTGACACAGTTATTCAGCACTGTGTTAGCATTGTATTGACCTGCTTATGTGTTTTTTATTCTTGTAATTTGTTCATTTCTTTTCTTCTTATTTTCACTGACAGCAGTTTAAATACTCTCACTGACTCATTTATCAGGTACATCTTTGAACCGAGTTGGACCACCTTCAGCCATCAAACATGTCTTCATTTTTTGTGGCACAACAAGGCGCTAAAAACATTCCTCAAAGATTCTCAAGACATATTGAAATTACATCATCACACAGTTGCTGCAGATTCGTCAGCTGCTCTTACTTGAAGCAAACTTTCCGTTCCACCACATCCCAAAGGTGCTCTGCTGGATTGAGATCTGGTGACTGCGCAGGCCGTACATGATTTGAGCGCCGTGACATGGTGTGGTATCCTGCTGGAAGCAGCCATCAGACGATGGGTATTTTTTGGGCATAAAGACATGAATGTGGTCAGCAACAACCTTCAGGCAGGCTGTGGTGTTTAAATGATGCTCAGTGGTTACTACAGGGTCCAAAGTTTGCAAAGAAAATCCCCCACAGAGCATTACACCACCAGCAGTCTGAACTGTTAGAAATCAACTCATCGGGCAAGGCATCGTTTTTTTAGTCTTCTGTTGTCCAGACTTGCAAACTGTAGCCTCAGCTTGCTGTTGTTAGAGGACAGCAGTGATATCCAGTGTGGTCCGCTCTGCCTCAAGGTTTGATGTGTAAACAGCATTTTTACCCAGAGAATCACAGCTCACTGGATATTTTCTATTTTTCAGACCATTGTCTGTGAACAGAGATGATTGTGTGGGAAAATCCCAGCAGATCAGCAGTTTGTGAAGCACTGGGACCAGTAACATGTGCCATGTTGCTCTGTTTGAGCATTGATTTGCTGACATTTTATTATTTTATTAACCTTTATTTAACCAGGAAGATGAAGCTGACATGTGATTGACAAATGAAATGAACACTGAAATATTTGTGTTACACCCTGAACAAGTATACCTCATAAAGTGGCCAGTGAATGTATATAAGCAGTTGGACCAATTTCAGTTCATAGTAATATTCAGAAAAGATGCAAAAGAAGAAGAAGAAGACAAAAGAAAAGAGCACAGTGACAATATTTAAAGCTCTGTGGTTATAAAACTGGGGTTTCATTACTTCACTCAGAGTTTCAGTAGACGTAAACTGTGTTTGATTTGTGTTTTGATTTCCAGGAAATGAAAGTAAATGATTTTACTGACAAATGCATCTTTTCAATGATTTAGACACAAACGAGGCCCACACTTCAGCAGACAAATCTTTTTCCGTTTATCTGCCCGGTGTTGTGATCATCTTTATAACTGGAGTTATCGTGGGATTTATCTACTGGAGGAAAAGTAATGGGTGAGACTATTTTTGCTGCAGTAATTCAAAGATGATATAGATGTAGAGAAAGTAAAAGGAAACATCACATTTCAATAAATGAGAATTCGGTGTATGTTAAACATCATGTCTAGAATGAACACTTTTTATCCTTCCAAAAATAATTATCATTATTAAGAGAGAAGATAATATAAATGTAGATGTTCTTACTTGATTTTTCTCTGTTTGAATGTGAATAGTGTTACACTAATGCTGACATCCTTTCTTATCAACGTGGCTGCTTAAGGTCAGGAACATCTGGAGTGTCTGTACCTGAAAATCCCAACGGTTTGGTGAGCAATTTATTGCTACGATCTACAGCAGCTAGTTAAAAGTTTGCCAGTAAACATAAAACATGTACATTTATGTTTTAGGATGTTACTTATATAGATAATTACAGATTAGTGTTATAATACTATTAGTGCCAACTTCAGTGTCCTTTATTTTGTGAAGAAGCTCTTACAGAAATGAGCAGAAACATTAAATAATCCAGGCAACAGATGGAGAGATTTAAAGATCAATAGAGTGTGTGGGTAGACCGGGTTGAACTTGATTAATACCTAAAATATTTCACTTTTCTAAAGGATGACGATGAGCCAGATCAGCCCTATACAAACCTTCAGCAGCCATCGAGTGATTCCTACCAGACTATCATCTCAGTGAACCAGCAACACGACAACAAGACACGCTCAGCAAGAAGCACAGGAACTGTGGGAGTGGATAATAAAGCTCTATGAAACATTTTAAAGTATATAAAACTTTAGGTGACATACTAATATAATAATATTCATATATTATAATAAACGTCCATCTTTTCACACTGGATAGTTGTTTCCCAGTAATGGAGACCATTCAGTCATAATACTCCAACTCAGGCTCTCAGATTTAATACAATACAAACACAATAAACTGTGGCAAACATGACTCTTTGTATCAGACTAGTTTTGTTTTTGAACAAACATCTCATCATAATTTGAACACAATGTCCATCCAGATAAACAGAGAGATCAGTCTGGCTTAAACAATGTTGGTGGTTTACCTTCTACTGTCCTTCCACTTTTATGCACTTCTATTTTAGACATAGTAAAAGTTTCAGTGTAGACACAAGAGGTGAAATAAGGAGGGTGCAAGTCTTCCTGCTTTCACTATAGTCTACCTCACACTGTCAGCCACAGTTACTTCCTCACCAGCATGACTGCACGGAAACTCTGCTTTCTCCTGCTTCTGCTTGTGGTTTTTAGCAGTGAAGGTAAATATATATAATTAAAAAAGAAAAGCTGTAAAGCCAGGTGTTTAAGAAGAAAGCTTTAGTTAGGTTAGTGAAATAATATATGTGATTGATTTTCCCACAACAACAAATATATAGAAACTATAATCCTGATTTTGTTTCATTTTAACTAGAGATGGCACGATACCACTTTTTTATGTCCGATACCGATACCGATATCATAAATTTGGATATCTGCCGATACCGATATGAATCCGATATAGTGTTTTTTAATCAACAAAACTGTTTTTTTAAATATCTTGCTGCATTTTGCAAGTCTGCAAGTTCATACTCAAGTTTAAAACAACAACTACACTAAAGCTATTCTGTTATACCTGTATACAAAAAAAATATTTCATAGTTCAGCAATACTGATCAATCTAATAAACTTAGACCTACACCATCCTCCCTATTCTGGTATTTTAAAGAGTACTTGGCGTAAATATTAAGCAACCTAACTAATAGGGTTCCAACTCCCAGCAACAACAAAAATAAATAAATAAAAAATAGGGAACCACCCCTCACGCGCCACCTCATGATGCTTAATCGACGTAATCAACCTTAATTTGATGCAGTGTGAAAAAAAATGCACAGAAATCAATTATTTTTCAAGAAATATTAAATAGATTCAACATCTTTCTTCAACAAAATTGCAGACTGCACAGATGGTACCTTCCCAAAGTAAAAAGTACTATAGCTTACTAGGGTATATATTAGACTTAATAGTTACTATATACAGTAATTCACTTCTATTCATTTTACATCAAATTAAAACTTTGGGTGTCAGATAATTATTTATTAAAAGCTCGACATTTTAAATGAGAATAAGAAAGAAAAGTATGTCTTTGTGCCCCCTTTTCCCTGTTCATGCCCTATCGGCCCCCCTGGCTAAACTTTGCTAGATCCGCCCCTGCACAGTTACCAGCGTCAGCTACGTAGAAAAAGATCCTCGAGTAGAAAGTAATATTAAATAAATTCTAACAACAGCTGATCAAGCTTAAACGTTCTGCTGTTGTTCAGCCGCTGGTTTCCTCTTTCTGGTACAAAGTGGGCCAAAAACAAACAAGACAGACGGACTCGCGACAGAAAAGCCGATCAGCTGATCATTTAAGCAGTTTCACGATTGAAGTAGCAGCGAGAGCGAGAGGCAGTCGCTCGTTAAGCTTAACGTGGGAATGCTTTACAAACATTCAGAGATGGACTTACACACTTGCTTTACTTCTCTCGGGGATAACTTTGTCGGAGATGAAATGCCAGGTTGCTAGCGAAGCTCCAAATGCTATCCAGACCACCGACAGGTCCCGCATGCCACAGCTGCTCTATCACGTGATGCATACTGCTCCGACTGCTAACGTTCTGAGGTGAGTTACGGGGTGTTGCAAGTTTTGCGAGGTGCTTTCGTGATATTTAATGGATCGGATTACATTTTTTATTTTTCTCCGATATCCGATCCAGTAATTTAGGTCAGTATCGGACCGATACCGATACGTAATATCGGATCGGTCCATCTCTAATTTTAACTGGAACAATTTATAGAGACTCTTGTGAAGACAATTGGAAAGAAACCCGATTCCACTCAAATATGCAGCAAAACAACTCTGAATATTACTGTGATGATACTGTGTGAGATCAGCACAGAGAGGAGCCGAGGAGAACAGCGTCGTCTGCTCTATCGTTACGACCGAGGCTTTATTCATGGCTGTGACTCCAGGTTCACACTGATCAAAGAAAATGAGACTGTGTTTCTCCACCTGCTCAACTTAACATCTGAAGACAGTGGGAACTACACCTGTGAGTGTGGATTTCGTGGTGGATTGTATGTTCTCCATCTCAGTGTGACTGTGAGAGGTAAAAACATTTTCTATTTATACCCACACCGCAGATTCAAGGTGGATGTTTGGAACTGCGTTAACACTTTCTTTTCTGTCATACATGGTTTGAGGTCGTCATTCCCGCCTGCAGCGGATTAATGAAAGGTTTCAGTCAGGAGATGAACATCTGGAATGTTTTTAAGCTGTTCTTCTGGCTAATTTGTTTAAAATTTCATTATAAAACTGCTCCAATCACAACTTTGGTGTTATTTCATCAGTGAAATGTTTGAATGATGCAATTGTAACTCTAATGTAATGAAAAGATAAACATGTTTTCCACTTTAATATAACAGGCTAATGCAAATTTCGTGACTTTTCATGTTTTCAAAATGAAGTTTTTTTGTGTGTGTGGCAACATTCAACAGACGATGGAGATTCTTCTGGCATGAAGTTCATGGCTACAGTTCCCATCATTTCTGCTGCTGCTTCACTCATCAGTGTGGCTGTGATAACCTGTGGTTACAGCCTGAGGAGAAATCCTCGCAGGTGAAAACTTTTACTGACGCACTTAAACTCATGAAATGACCCTTTGAAATCACTTGAGCACATTACTGCATACAGCAGCCACTGTGGTGTTCAAAGTATCTCATAGGTTCTTTTCAAACACCACACATTAGTTGTAGACATAGCTAGTCTTGTTTTTGAGGTATTTTTCACCCCATGACCTCTGATGTTTTTATCCTAACAGAGAAAACAGATCAGGTCTAACTAACTTAACAGGATCTGAAACTCGCCAGATGTTTGTCAGTTTTCCATAGTTCTGTTTTACACTTAATTGTGCCGAGGCTGCAGTGCATTATGTCTGTGTTTTAAGCTGCACTTTAATTAAATGTAAATGACAGTGTAAATTGTTGTTTAGGACAAAGAGGACCGCTACATGAGCCTTCATCAGCAAAACATCGATGTCTACCAAACTATCTCCTCCGGTCGCCTTCATCATGATGCTGAGGCCACTGCATGTCACAGTCATGTACAATAATAATCAGAGATGGAGTTTTTACCCTGACTACGTGATCTATAAAACTATGATGCTAGACATGCTATCTATAAAAGACACTGACATTTTAACTTGCCAGCATCATGTGTACTGTTAGTTTGTTTTGCACTGAAAAAAGAGAAAAATATTAACGTCCAGTAAAACTTGTAATTATGTTGTGAATGAATTGCCTGAATTCATGGCTTTTAACACCATTTAATTTCTGTTTTTTATCTGGTTTGAACGTTGAAAATCCTCCACTTGGCTCTGTGGCCTCTGCCACCATTATGGTTTTTGCTATACTGGTCCACTTGATAGTCATATTTGATGATGATTTTACTTTATTTTGAGTCATTAGAATCAGAACGGGGGTCAGGAAAGAAGAAAAAAGATAAGCTGGGGAGAAAGTTAACAGAAGAAGAGGGAAAAATAGAGAAGAAGAGAAATAGATGGAGAGGAAGAGAGAAAACATACTGAAAATCTATTTCATCATCTGCTGAAAAACACAAGGAAAAACCAACACAGTGGGGAACCCACAGCAACAACCAATAATATGCAGTAAGTAGGCTAGTAAGTAGTAGTAAATAATAGATATTAAATGTTACTGAGCAGTAAATGGGCCCAGAGGGCCGAGACCTGAGGGCACCCCACCCGCAGCACAGGCCCAACAGAGCCAGGGGGCCGGGCCCCACCGAGCAGCCGCCCAGAGTGAGCCACTAAACACAGAGAACCACTAATGCACTGTGGGTGGGGGCACCAGCTACTGGCAGGAAGTGTGGTGGGGGGAAATAATACGTGACTATTTTTATGTGGAGTGGAATTAAACTGCCATAGAATATGCTTGTGGTGGATTTGACTCAACACAAGCGTATTGTCAAAGTGTTCTTTGGCATGCATCGAGGCAGTTTCTCAGATACTGAAGTGACTTGAGCAGAGCCAGTTAAAGCCTACTGTGCTTGAGTGGGCAGCTCAAGTTTCCACGTGGAAGGTTTAGTGAGACAAAGACAGGAAGTTAAAGCTGCTGACTAATAATCTGCAGGTTCCTGATTTGAGTCTCTGTTAAGAGGATGGTGTCTCTGAGATAATTGCTTTTGTGCATCGATAAATAAACAGGGAAATAAATGAATAGAAAAAAGCATCCGAGCGGATGTGCACCGACGGTGTGCCCACTGGTCTTAAAGTGCCTTTGCGCCCCTTACCATTTATGGAGGTCCCATTTGGGCACATTGGCATGGACCTATAGTGTACATGGATATTGCTTTGTATTAGTTCTGGTATATTATACAACACAATAACATGATGCAGTGCTGCTGTGCACCATTTCTGCAAAGAGTGTGGTGCAAGCAAGGAAGATAAGATAACTCTTGCACAGTCATACCTAGTGCAATAATACAACAAAATTGAAAACTGTCCCACCATAACACAATCATTTAGATACAATATTGGACTTTGTTTACATGTAACTGCACAAATAGAATTTAGAAATGTAATTATTGACAAGAGTGAACAACCACTTATAATGTAATCTACAGCTGTGACCAAACAGCTAGATAGAGAATCAGAAGTGTTGTGTTTTCTACAAAGTTTGCTGTTTCAGTGAGAGTCATATGTCATATCATTTCAAACAGTGGCGATCCAGAAATGTTGTACAAACGAGTAAGACTAACTATAGACTTTAGCCAAAGTTGTTAAGTTAGCTAAAGAGTTGGGATTGTGTGTAAGGCATAAATAAACCTAAAATGCAATGTTTTGGACGTTCTTTGGCACATTTCCCTACTGTAGGGGTCTCTGCAAGCATACGGGGCTCTGAGAGGGAACAAGATGACAACGAGGAATTCTACTGGAAACAGTCGATCATGTCTGTCAAAGCTGAATTCAGGGCAAACTAGGCTAAATTAGTGTTTTTAGCTAACAGCTACAGTAAGCATAAAAGTTACTGTTGGGCTATTATTTGTTAACAGGGGCGATTTTAGCCCATTTTTGGGGTGCTTTGGTTCATTTTTGGGGTGCTTTGGTTCATTTTTGGGGTGCTTTGGTTCATTTTTGGGGTGCTTCAGCACTTACTTACTTTTTTTTGACAATATTTCCTGTTTGTGTGACACACTACTAAAAATATAAAAGGCAGAACTTGGTTGAGAGGTAACATTTTAACAACAAAAGTATCCATAATATTTTTTAATATTTTGTAATAATTTATTTGTAATAATTTATTCTGTTTCAGGAGTGTTTTTATGCATCTGTATTATATTATACAAACACATTAAAAGTGAATCTCTGTCCAAAATATGCACTCAGTTTACTTCTTACTCACTATGAGCATCATTCATTATTCTCCTCCAGTAATTAAGGTTAGGATATGTATTTTTTTTATTCCAATCCATTCTTCTTTGGCAGCATTTAAATAACCTTGATCAGAATTGATGGTTTTGTTACAGACTTTTCAAAAAAGTGTTTTGCTTTTCTTTCACAAATGTGGGATTAAATTGTTAAAAAGTACAAAACAGTGATGTCATGTTTTGTGACGAGGACCCAGGCACAGAGAGACTTGATGGATTTAAGAATCTTTTGATTTAATAAAGAAATTTGCAGACTTGCACAGAGATGGTAAAATTATGATGACTGATAAAGGAGATGAAGACAACAGACGATGAGGACAGGGAGGATGCAGGGACAGAGACGGGGAAGAAGTCTCATTGTGACGAGTAAAGTGTATCTTGGCTGGCTGGGCAGCTCTCTGGGTGCTCAGCCCCCCGAAGCTCTGATCCTAGAATCCTCCCTGAATTGTGTTAATACAGTATGTCAACATGAAAGCATAACTGTACAGGGTGGGCCAGTTATATGGATACACCGTAATAACATAGGAATGGTTGGTGATGTTAAAGTCCTGTTTGTGGCACATTAGTATATGTGAGGGGGCAAACTCCTCAAGTTCGGTGGTGACCATGGTGGCCATTTAGAAGTCGGCCATCTGATGCCAAAAGATACCAAACAAGGCAAAGTAAATAATTTTTAAAGGTAAATGTAGAGGAAACATCAAACGTTGTCACGGCTGGGGCAGCAGTCGTGTGGTGGAGTGAATGAGGACCAAGATGCAGACGGCGGTGGAGATGCGAGTGGAGATTTATTTACAGTGAAAATAACAAAGGTGAGGGAAGAAGTGAACATCAACCTAAACTGGGAAGAACTAACAGACAAAGCAGAAAACATGAGGGCAGCAGGGAAACACAGAGATGACACGAAGAAGGCAGAGAGACGTGGAGAAACACCGATGGACACAGAGACTTTTCACCTGTTCCTTTTGTTTGAAGTGGCCGAACTTGGCCACAGTAGGACGTGGTCTCCTGGTCGCAGCCCGCATGGGGCCGATGCGATGCACTCTATCAAAGGCCATGTTCTTCACCGTGTCCTCCAGCAGCTTCAGGTGGGTTTTGATGAAGGTTTTGCACTCTGAGCCTTCTTCATCACAAGATCCTGGAAGCACTGATCAGTGTAATCTTGGAGAGCCTCTAAACTCTCCCCGTTGTTCTCCAGGGTGTTGGAGATGATTTAGACAAATATTGTTAGTTAGAAGACTATTGATAAGTGTATTTGGTAATACTGAAGCTTAAAGGAATTTGTTCAATTCTAAACTACCATTCGCTTTAATTTTCCGCCAAAATCTCCGGCGTCTGACGTCAGTTACAACATGAGTCGCTTACCTCTGTCACTCTGAAGTCACATTGAGTTTTCCTCACTGACTGTTTCAGACAGGATTGTGGGAGCAACACAAAAAGCAGCTTCAGCTGGAAACACACAGTTTAGTGTCTTTGCTGCTCGCTTTAAGTCACAATAAACAGGAAACTCATTGTGTCTCATGTCAGAATCACTCATATACAGGAAAGGAAGAGGCGGAGCTTATTTCCTGCAGGGAGCGGTTAGCAGTCTGTGTCTTTCTCATTTCTGACTCCTAAAGAGCTGAAAAACACAGGCTGTTATTGGCTGGCTGACACTGGGATTAATGTCCTTGAAGCCAGCAGTCTTTAATGTCCAGGTTCAGAACGGGCAGGTGAAAAACAGTCCTTTATGTCCTCTGATGTTCAATAAACTGTCCTGATTACTGAGGGAGCAGAGAAAGTGTCTCCATCACTCACCACAGCTGGATGCTCTGAAATCCTGGAATCCAGCTGTGGAGAGGAGCGACGGCGGCGTGGACGCAGTTTAGTAATCAGGGAACGGGAGACAGGAGGGAAACACAGCTGGGACCAATTACACACACGAGACAGGAAACAGTAACACAGGACTGTCAAAGTAAAACAGGAAATATAACACAGAGTCCAAAGTAAGGAGACGTGGGACACAGTGAAGACACAGAAACAGAAACCAGAACTATAATCACAAAACAAACTCAGAAACATAAAGAGTGAATCAGCTGATTCAGTGTTTGTGACAAAAACATGGATCCTGGTTAATAACTTTTATTTGTTTGTTTCTGTATTATTTTGTGTATCGTTCTTATGAGCTGTTGTTTTGTCAGTGAAATATTATTTCATTGTTTTAAGCTTTTTGTTGACTTTGAAGTGCTTAAGTTGATATTTTTGAACATTTAATTTGTTCGATTATTGTCGAGTCGATAAAACTGTCAAACGCACAGCTGCTTCCAGCACGGCCGGAGGAGAGGTGGCCGAGCAGACGCACAACACACACAGCTCACAGGTTTGCATTTCTAGATATTGCAGATGTTGCAGAAATTGAGAGTAAAGAACTCAGAGATCCAGCGCTGTCTCCTGCCCCTTATTTATACACCACAACACAACGACAGGCGTAACTCACACAAACGGGTAACATGAGGCTCAGATGCTTTGGACGTGTTCACATATACTGGACACAGAATGATGAAGATGGAGCTGCAGGAAGGAGGAAAAGAGGAAAAACACAGAAAAGATTCACAGATGTGGTGAAAAAGGACACGACAGCTTCTGTTTGTTAGTTTGGTTTTTCTTTATTTGGTAAAGATTCAGAAATAAAGAGAAGATCACATGTTTGAATATTATATTAACGTTCTGTAATTACAACAAGTTGTAAAATCTTTCCAGAGTGAGACAGAGACTGTGCAGAGACTGTAGAAGGACAGAGCAGCAGCAGAGCAGTCCAGATACACTGATGATCCTCTGTCAGATCCAGAGGGACACACAGGGCTGATGCTGGACTCTACATTGTGTCTGACAGTGGAGCTGTTCTCAGAGCAGTTCACTCTGCAGCACTGACAGTCATCTGCACTTCATTCCTCTGTCAGTCACTGCTGGATGAAGCTCTCCTCTCCACCTCCCAGTAACATGGCCCAGTCAGAGCGTCTCTACTAGAGATGGCACGATACCACTTTTTTATGTCCGATACCGATATTATAAATTTGGATATCTGCCGATACCGATATGAATCCGATATAGTGTTTTTTAATCAACAAAACTGTTTTTTAAAATATCTTGCTGCATTTTGCAAGTCTGCAAGTTCATACTCAAGTTTAAAACAACAACTACACTAAAGCTATTCTGTTATACCTGTATACAAAAAAAATATTTCATAGTTCAGCAATACTGATCAATCTAATAAACATAAACCTACACCATCCTCCCTATTCTGGTATTTTAAAGAGTACTTAGCGTAAATATTAAGCAACCTAACTAATAGGGTTCCAACTCCCAGCAACAACAAAAATAAATAAATAAAAAATAGGGAACCACCCCTCACGCGCCACCTCATCAGAATCAGAATCAGAATCAGAATACTTTATTGATCCCTGGGGGAAATTATTTTTTGTTACAGTGCTCCATTTTAAACCAACATTAAGACAAGACAGACAATACGCTAACTAAGAATAGTACAATATATACATATATATACATACATACATACATAAGTCACTTATAAATAAATATTTGGAAAAGAAACATGTGTAGTTGTAGCATGATGCTTAATCGACGTAATCAACCTTAATTTGATGCAGTGTGAAAAAAAAGGCACAGAAATCAATTATTTTTCAAGAAATATTAAATAGATTCAACATCTTTCTTCAACAAAATTGCAGACTGCACAGATGGTACCTTCCCAAAGTAAAAAGTACTATAGCTTACTAGGGTATATATATTAGATTTAATAGTCACTATATACAGTAATGGACTTCTATTTATTTTGCATCAAATTAAAACTTTGGGTGTCAGATAATTATTTATTAAAAGCTCGACATTTTAAATGAGAATAAGAAAGAAAAGTATGTCTTTGTGCCCCCTTTTCCCTGTTAATGCCCTGTCGGCCCCCCTGGCTAAACTTTGCTAGATCCGCCCCTGCACAGTTACCAGCGTCAGCTGTAGAAAAAGATCCTGGTGTAGAAAGAAATATTAAATAAATTCTAACAACAGCTTATCAAGCTTAAACATGCTGCTGTTGTTCAGCCGCTGGTTTGCTCTTTCTGGCGCAAAGTGGACCAAAAACAAACAAGAGAGACGGACTCACGACAGAAAAGCCGATCAGCTGATCATTTAAGCAGTTTCATGATTGAAGTAGCAGCGAGAGCGAGAGGCAGTCGCTCGTTAAGCTTAACGTGGGAATGCTTTACAAACATTCAGAGATGGACTTACACACTTGCTTTACTTCTCTCGGGGATAACTTTGTCGGAGATGAAATGCCGGGTTGCTAGCGAAGCTCCAAATGCTATCCAGACCACCGACAGGTCCCGCATGCCACAGCTGCTCTATCACGTGATGCATACTGCTCCGACATGCTAACGTTCTGAGGCGAGTTACGGCGTGTTGCAAGTTTTGTGAGGTGCTTTCATGATATTTAATGGATCGGATTACATTTTTTATTTTTCTCCGATATCCGATCCAGTAATTTAGGTCAGTATCGGACCGATACCGATACGTAATATCGGATCGGTCCATCTCTAGTCTCTACACACAAGCTGCTGCTGCTTCAACCTCTCTGGATCATCAGGACACAGCTGCTCCTCTCTCAGCACACACACCGTCCTGTTTACCATCATCACCTCCACCTGCAGAGAGAAGGAGGAAGAGCAGAGGAGATAAACGAGTGTTTCCAGAGACTCTTCATCAGCTGTCAGTCAGTGATGCAGCACATCCAGTATAAAGAGCAGCAGGGACGTCAGTGCTGGGACTGTACTAGGACTCATTGTTGCTTCACTTTTTCTAATCTTTGGATTTTTATTGAAGTTGCTGAAAATGTTTTTCCCTCCTAGTTTGAGTTTGGACTTTCATTCATTAGAAGAACCTTGGTGTGTCCACTCTGAGCTCTGTAGGAACCCCAACAACAAGCCCAACAATCCAGATGGACGGTTCCAGCTGTTAACTGGAGGAATTCCATCCAAACATCTGCTCTCACTAAATTCTTCCTCACCTACAGACTGTGTTCTTCACTGCTTTAAACTTGGAAATCAATGCAGTCATTGGTCTGCGTGCTGCTTTGTTCAGAGAGCTGATTGGCTGTTGACAGTGTTTGATCAGAGCGTGTCAGCCGTTACTATGGTGACCATAAAGGTGAGAAACAGGAAGTGTTTGTGTCCAATCCTGAAGCCTGTCACCGTTCTCCTCTCACAGCTTCACTGAGAAGCTGCAGCTTTACAGGAAACACTGGATCTTTGTTTCATACTGACTGTGTTTAGTACAATACTGCTGACAGCACCACCCACTCACTCCATCACTCTACTTACTCCAGAGTCTCCAGTCTGTAGTCTGGACTCTGCTGAAGATCAGACAGCTGCTTCACATCTGGATCCTTCAGGTTGTTAAGTTGTAGGTCCAGCTCTCTCAGATGGGAGGGGTTGGACTTCAGTGCTGCTGCCAGATAATCACAGCTGATCTTTGACAAACCACACCAGCTCAATCTGTATAAAGAATGAAAGATGTAAGTTTATTAGACAAA
Organism: Aulonocara sp. 'chitande type north' Nkhata Bay; assembly: GCF_057382095.1. Classification (NCBI taxonomy): domain Eukaryota; kingdom Metazoa; phylum Chordata; class Actinopteri; order Cichliformes; family Cichlidae; genus Aulonocara; species Aulonocara sp. 'chitande type north' Nkhata Bay. The sequence continues at coordinate 50,027,344 of NC_141365.1, read as the reverse complement.
GTGCTTGAAATCATTCAGTGTTTCATCATCTGTTCAGAGCTGAAGAAGGTTCAGAATGTAGAAGTTTAGAAAATGGAAACTCCAAACAGCTGAAGCCAACAGGAAGCAGCTTCAAACAGGAAACTGTGCAGAGTTTCAGACTATATGTCCTGATGCAGCCAGTTGGATTTTGGAGATTTGAATCTCTGTTCTGTGACTAAGTCCTTGAATCATTTCTTCCAGTTGGTCCAACAAGACAGACTAAGTATTGGACATGTGTTGTGGCTCCATCAGGGGAGCTTCTAAATGTGATGTGATGGCCCCTCTGGGTCTGTCAGGTCACAGCACTGAAGAGAGCTCAAACTGGGCACACAGCTGTTCCAGTCTGGACCAAAGACTCTATACTGGGACTGAGGGACTGCTTTGACTGCACCCACTGGGACTTTTGAAAGGCTCATGTTCTCACTTAGATCATCGATTTCTACTGACATTTCTTTCTGGGAAAAATGGGGATTACTTTGCAAACAGGAAGTATTTTCCCCAATAAGCAGCCCTGGATTAGTAAATCACTCCAACATGTTCTCAGGCAGAAGAAGCTGTCTTGTTATGAGGGAGAGAAGAAAAAGATTGAGGCACAGAAACCTGTTGAAAGAGAGATAAAGCAGCTAAAATCAGGTGTAAAAGTAAAGCAGAGGATGAGCTGAATAAAGGACACTCAAGGCTGGCTTGGAAAGGAACGAAGTCCATGGTGGGGATGCAGAACAAGGAGCAAAGATGAATGTGATGCTGAATCAGCAGAAGACTTGGACTCATTTGATTCCAGCTTTGATATCATTGATTTCAATGAAGAGCTTTGTGATTGTAGCAAAGGGCTGGTAGCTCTGAGAGTCCCACTGATGAGGTGTTTGTGTGGAAATCTCTTAGTGGGACCAAAGAGAGAAAAAGCCCTGGTCCTGATGCTGTGGGAGGGAAATGATTGAAGTGTGCTGTGAGGAACTGACTGGGAGATTTTCACACATTTTCCAGTCCTCCTTGGAACAACAGGAAGTTCCCAGCATATGGAAACAAAGGTTAAGTGTCCTATGGCACTCAGTGATGATGGTGCTGTGGCCCCACCACCTCCACCTCTTTGTAAAGGAACTAACTGTAATCTGAAGCTTCAAATGGAACTAAGACTTCCTCCACTAGGTGGCAGTGTCTGATGAGAAAGTGTTAGTGGAGCTGGCCTGGAGTCAGAAACAGGAAGATGCAGGATTTGGGCTGAAATGGGCAAAAGTGGTTAGCACTAGTGCCTTAGAGCAAGAAGGTTGTAGGTTGAAGCTTGTTGGTCAGCTGGGCCTTTCTGTGGAGGTTGGATGTTCTCCCACAGTCCAATGAAATGCTGCTTAGGTTCATTGGTGCTTCTACATTGGCTGTAGGTGTGGATGTGAGGGAGTGCTTCTCTGTCGCTCTCTGTTGGCCCTGTGATGGACTGCTCACCTGTGCAGGTGGACCACGCCTCTTGCCCTATGACAGCTAGGGCACAGGCTGCAGCCCTGTGAGCCTAAGCTGAATAAACAGTTAGCAAAAATGATCCATAGATGGCCTGAAATCCCCCAGTTAGCAGTTTGGTAGATAGCTATGACATGCTAATCCCATCCAGCAGCTGTATTCTACCTGTAAGCTGATCCCTGCTGAGCCAAAGCACTTTTTCATATACAAATTACAACCTTTAATAGAAACCTATTGGTCAGCATCTTATTGGCCTGCTGTTAGCTTCATTCCACAGAAAACTGAGAGAAACTAACAGAGTTGATAAAGAATAAAGAGAAATGTGCTGATTTAAAGCCTTTGAAGTGCTTCAGATGATCTCTGTCCACTTCTGTCCACTCATTCATTCATGTAAGCTTTCTAATGCAGCTTTGATCTTCACAGTCTGCTTGATGAAACTCATTCTAACCCTGAATGTCAGAGTGTTCCTCCTTCTCTTTCCCATCATTCATGCTGGCAGTGGAGGAGATTTGGATGTTGGACTGTGTTTTGGATGATGTGTGTATGTTTGTGTTGGACTGCTGTCTGTAAAGCAAACGCACATTTTGCTTTGGATTTCAGTGTCAGACAGACTTTAAGGTGCAATGAAGAGTTTGAGAGTTTCACAGTGAATTTTCCAGTGGAGGATTTTTCTTCTTCTTTGAAGGTTTGAAATGTGAACATTGTTCTGCTGCAGTCAATGGACTAAACCAGAGAAGAAGAAAACAGACTTTACCATGAAGATCCTCAGTGTGGATCAGTATAATATCAGCCTGATGTCTGCAGTTTAGTGTCAGCACAACTTTCACATCATATTCATCTCAGCACAACTAAAACATGCTGACTGACCTCAGAGTTTCAAGTTTACATCCTGGACTCTCCAGGAAACCACACAGATGCTTCACTCCTGGATCCTGCAGGTTGTTGTTGTAGCTCAGCTCCAGCTCTCTCAGATGGGAGGGGTTGGACTTCAGTGCTGCTGCCAGATAATCACAGCTGATCTCTGACAAACCACAGCCCATCAATCTGTATAAAGAATGAAAGATGTAAGTTTATTAGACAAAGTGCTTGAAATCATTCAGTGTTTCATCATCTGTTCAGAGCTGAAGAAGGTTCAGAATGTAGAAGTTTAGAAAATGGAAACTCCAAACAGCTGAAGCCAACAGGAAGCAGCTTCAAACAAACACAACAAGAGAAAAAACTCTGAATGTTTCACATTAAAGTCGTACATTTCTCATAAAAACAGGACAAAGACTTGAAAAAGTCGTGTTTTTCCTTCCAGGAACCACATGGCTTCACTTTTAAAGGTGAAGTGTGACAGAAATGGACATATTGAAATCAATGATATCAAAGCTGGAATCAAATGAGTCCAAGTCTGCTGCTGATTCAGCATCACATTCATCTTTGCTCCTTGTTCTGCATTCCCACCATAAATATAAAGAGGCAAAACTCACATTTTCCAAAATCCTCTTTAAGCTTCGACAATAAAGGAAGATAGTTTTATACAAGTCTTTGTGGTTTTCTTGTCACCCAGATGCCCGAGTACTTAAACTTGTTATAGCTGGGTTTAAAAGGGGCTAAAATACACAAAACTCCCCAGTTGTCGTACAGATAGACTTTGCCTCGCTCTTCCCAAAATTCACATTATATCCAGAAATTGTCCCAAATTCCTTAAGTATGCATTAAGGTGACCTTGAGGCTCTTAAAGGCGCCTATAAATAAAATGTATTATTATTATTATTGTAAGTCTATCCAAAAGTTTGTGGAGGCTGTTCGATGGGTTGGAAATAAATAAAATCATGTCGTCGGCATAAAGAGAGACTTCATGTTCGATACCCCCTCGATGTTTTCCCTCAACACCAACACATTGTCTCAGAGCAACAGCTAGCGGTTCAATGGCAAAAAGGAGACAGAGGGCATCCCTGTCCTGGGGGGCAGATTATTGTTAGTCTGGACGGCTGTTAGAGGGGAGCAATACAATACTTTTATCCAAGATACAAAATTAAAGACACATTTTTTAAGCGTATAAAAAAAAATCCCATCTCACTTGATCCAACGCCTTTTCTGCGTCAAGCCAAATGACAGTTTCCAATGTATCACCTTTAACATGGGTATAAATGATATTTAATAGAGCTCTAATGTTCAAAAAAGAGTGCCTAATAAAGCCCGTCTGGTGAAATAATGGAGGACAAATACTTGTGTAAGCGACGGGCCAACACTTGAGCCAGGATCTTGGTGTCTGTGTTGAACAAAGATATTAAACGACATGAACGACAATCTAAATGGTCTTTTTCCTGTTTTACAATTAAACACATCACTGCTTGATGCATTGTTGGAGGCAACGACTGTGAGAGGAAGGATTCTTCAAAAGTTGATTTTAACAGTGAATTCAGTCGGTCAGAAAACTTTATGAAAAAATCAGATGGATACCCGTCGGGGCAGCAGATTTTCCAGACTGCATGCTCCGTACGGCCGTTTCAATTTCAACATTAGAGACAGGTTCCTCCAGACTAGCGATCGCATCTTCTCCCAAGGAGGGAATATAAAACACCTTATTGAAATCATTGTGGATCTCAAGGATAGTTTGGTTGTCTGTAGACCTTATTCCCTGGTCATTGTAGATCTCAAGGATAGTTGGTTAGCTGTTCTTAGTCGTAGCTGGTGAGCTGATAACTCGCCTGTTTTTTCTCCATGTTCATAAGCGTAGCTGCAACTTTGACTAAGCTTGTTTTGTAGATATGAGATTGTATTCAGTTTGTCATTGTAACCGCTGTGTATATAATACAGGCTCAGGAGAGTGGCTGTACACAGCATGTAGTTTAGTCATTTCATCAGCTAACTGAGAGAGGCGCTCGGTCCCTATTTTATTCCAACCGCCCCCAACATGTCCGGCTGGATAACCACTGCTCATCTACCATCACAATGAACACCGGTATACCACAAGGCTGTGTGATGAGCCCTTTCCTCTACTCCCTCTTCACCCACGACTGCAGACCTGCTGATGGTTCCAACACCATCATTAAGTTTGCAGATGACACCACGGTGATTGGCCTCATCAGTGACAACGATGAGGCCGCCTACAGGGAGGAGGTGGATCGTCTGGCTGAGTGGTGCGACAGAAACAACCTGCTGCTTAACACTGAGAAGACCAAGGAGCTCATCGTGGACTACAGGAGGAATGCTGACCCACATCCACCCATCCACATTAAGGGGACAGCTGTGGAGCGTGTGAGCAGCTTCAAGTTCCTGGGAGTCCACATCTCCGAGGATCTCATCTGGACGACCAACTGCTCCAAGCTGGTCAAGAAGGCTCACCAGCGCCTCTTCTTCTTGAGGACTCTGAGGAAGAACCACCTGTCCTCAGACATCCTGGTGAACTTCTATCGTTGCACCATCGAGAGCATCCTGACCAACTATATAACAGTCTGGTACGGGAACTGCTCTGCCTCGGACCGGAAGGCGTTGCAGAGGGTCGTGAAAACTGCCCAGCGCATCGCCGGAGCACCACTTCCTGCCATAAAGGACATCTACAGGAAGCGGTGTCTGAAAAGGGCTGGGAAAATCATCAAAGACCCCAGTCACCCATCACATGGACTCTTCACCCTCCTGCCCTCCGGGAGGCGCTACAGGAGCCTCCGAACTAAGACCACCAGGTACCGGAACAGCTTCTTCCCCACAGCTGTCAGACTCCTGAACTCTGCCTCCTGACATCTGACCCACGTTAAACTCATGGACTGAACATACACACACCCACAATGGACAACTGTACCCTCAAACACACAATAATAACATGGACTGAATCACCACTCACAACCACTAGCACTTTATATAGCCTCTGTAGAAACTATCTACACCCTCACTTATCTTAACTGCACTACTGTATAGCTCTGTGTAAATAATCATTCTGTACATTCGATAATCTTTAATCCTACAACTGTTTACAACTTGCATAGTTCCCATTTCTGTATAGCTGTATATCCCAGATTCTGTAAAGTTATTTATTTCATATTCTGTATAGTTTTTCATATTTATATCCTGTTCATATTCTGTACATAGCTCGTACTCACTACAGCCTGTACATACTTATAGTTATAGAATATTCACAACATACTTCATACCGTGTACATTATAACATACCATAATAGACCCATTTCTGTAATATACTCACATATCTATATTATTGCTAATATATATTGTAATATATCTATATCACTAAAGCACTTCTGGATGGATGCAAACTGCATTTCGTTGCCCTGTACCTGTGCATGTGCAATGACAATAAAGTTGAATTCTATTCTAATTCTATTCTATTCTATTCTGTTTGGCACAAAATGAAATTATTTGGCCTCTCAGATGCTTTTAGAGATTCCCAAATGACTGATGATGACATCTCTGGGGTCTGATTGATAGAAAAAAAATGTCTTTGAGACCTTTTGTAACTGACAAACTCTTCATCTGCTAACAACACTGAGTTGAATCTCCATGGCTGATAGTTGGAGCAGGCATCAGGAATACACATTGAAAAAACAAGAGGAGAAATCACCAGAGTCTTATAATCACATTCTGTAACTAAAGGGAGACGTTTTTCTATACAAATATATGTTTTATGGACATTAGAAAAAAAGAGTATTGACGTGAAGCAGGATTATGAAATCTCCATACATCAGCCAGCCCATAATTATCAAGAAAGCTCTGAATGACGCATGCTGACTTTGGACTAAGTGTACTTTTGTGTGAACTGTGGTCCATAGCAGATAATGAGCAGTTTAGGTCTCCCTCAAAGATGATATTGTGTGATGACTTATTGGGGAGCCGCGCAAAGACATTAGTGAAAAATCTGTGATCGTCCCAATTAGAGGCGTAGATATTTGCTAAGATCAAAGGAAAACCATAAACTATATTTTCTGCACTTAAAATCCTGTAATTTTCTCATAAATCGACAGTGCGGCTTATGGATGAATTCTGGTTGTGCTTACTGACCTCGAACCGATTTTATGTGCTACACGGCGCTCAGAAACCTTTCAAAAGATGTTTTGGTACGACTTTGCTCAGCTACGAGGCTGCACCGCTTGATGGATTGTTGGAGCATTACAGCTACGAGGAGCCTCGCGGAGTGATACGTACTCTGCTTCAACGTAATATTACTGTATTGAGTGTGTATAAGGACCATAAATGGCACCTGTTACATTCGCGCTGTCTTCTCTGCATCTTTCCCCTTTTCCTCTGGTAGAGTCAGACTCATCCAGAGGAAACATTCCTGTTTACCCTCAACTTTCTCAAGATGTTTGTCCACTCCTGACTCGGTTACAAAGAGGGTTTCAAACTCCAGGCTGTCAGTCACGCAGTAGAACCTGGGAACAGAGCAGCTGCTTGTTATTATGCTCAGCGTCTGTTTACATTTTGACTGCACGATTGTGAGCTTTTTGTTATGCACAAAAACAACATTGTTTTCTTTTATTTATGGAGCATTATTATTTAATAAATGCTGATCATTTATTTCTGAGTAATTGTTTCATGTACATCTACGCTGTATGTTAATAAATGTGCCTGTGTGAGATTTGGGACACAGCTTTGACTAAGAACTCTCTTTTTGTTCGAACTTTCTGGCTTCAAAAATATCGAGATATATATCGTATATCGCCACCCAGCTAAAGAATATCGAGATATGAACTTTGGGTCATATCGCCCAGTCGTAATATTGCAATAGGTTGTCCGTTAAACTCAAGCGGGGCTTGGGCCCTGGCACGGCGTAGCCACACAATCCTGGTAGTAGTGACGCTCGGCTATGACGGCGTGCGGGTCACCAGCTGGCTTTCTCAGGATAGGGCTCCTGTGTGAGCGGTCGACAATAACGTCTTTATCCATACCCAGCACTTCACGTAGTAGCACGGATACGGCCGTGGAGGAGCTCGAGTCCAGGCCCTCTGGGATCCCTATGATGTGGATGTTAGCTCTTCGCTTCCTGCCTTCATCACATTTATCCTTCAGGTCAGACAGCTCCTCCTTCATACTCTCTACTGTAGACTGCAGGGTGGTCACCTCATCGCTCCACATTGACAGCCCATCCTCAGCTTCTTTCACTGTAACCTTTACTCCATCAACTTTGCCGCACGTCGCCGCCATGCTGTTAGCGATCTCATTTCTCAGTCCTTGCACGTCAGCCCTTATATTGTCAAAATCTTCTTTCAATGCATTTCTGAGTTCTTCTTTTAACAGCGTACTAATGTCCTCTTTAATGGATTGAAGAAGCTCCAATTTTAGAGCAGTAGGATCCACATCACGCGCGTCTGTTGAGTCTGCTCTTCAGCGGCCGTAGAGCTGGACGCTGCCCTTTGGCCATCATCGATACTCTCGCCCGAGATCGCACCGGGGCTAAAATATTCACCTGCTCAGCTGTTTTTGATCAGTTTGAGCCTGTGTGGTTTGATCAGGTGGAGGAACGATGTGATGCTATAAAGACATCATCTTGTCCAAATGAAGTTGTTCCAACACGTGTTTAAAAAGATTTTAAAGGTTGTCGGTTCTGACATCTTAGCGATTTTTAACAGCAGTCTTAGTTCAGGTGTTGTACAGCCTGTTTTAAACATGCTGTTGTACAGCCTGTACTAAAAACCTGATCTGGATCCTCTGTCTGCTCAAACTTCAGGCCTATTTCAAAGCTTCCCTTCCTGTCGAAGATTTTGTAAAAGATTATATTTGTTCAGCTGCAATCTGTTGTAAAGGTTTCAGTCTGGTTTTAAAGCTCTTCACAGCACTGAAACTGCACTTTGGAAAGTTCTTAATGATCTTTTATCAGCCAATGATCAGGAGACTCAGCTGTGCTTTTGGATCTGACCGCTGCCTTGACCACAGCATCTTGACCTCACCATTGGAGCATGGCGGCATCAAGGGCGCTCTATTAGACTGGTTCAGCTCTTTTATTAAATCGCATTATTACATTTGGGGCTTATATTTGACGGCAATTTGAAAAACAGCTGAGCTTAGTTGTACAGCGGTCTTTCTTCAAACTGAGGCTTTTATCTAAGGTGAGATCATTTCTATCTTTTAAAAACCTTGAACGGGCGATCCACGTTTTCATGACGTCCCAGCTGGATTATTGTAACTCCTTATATGTTGGAGTTAGTGGGACCTGCCTGGCAAGACTGCAGCTGGTCCAGAAAGCTGCAGCTCGTCTTCTGACACAAGCTCAAAGACATTTATCGTCCCAACAACCACATATACGCTGGTCCCTCGCTGTAACACAGTTCACCTTTGGCGGCCTCGCTGTTTCGCTGATCTTTTTTGTGCAATTTTGCATGTTTTTGTTTTGTACAGCGCGTTGTGTTCTGCGTCCTGATTGGCTGTAGACCATTGTCAGCCAATCTCGTGCCGTGTCTCCTGTACAGTACAGAATGTGTTCAAATTTACAGCAGTGTGACTCTGCAGTGCTGCACTGTATGTTTGTACGTTTTGTCCCAACAAACAACAATGATGACGAGACGTTTTGCACCTGTGGTAGCAGCCAAAGGCAGAGGAAGATGCTGACCATCATAGTTTCAACAAGGAGGCAAAAAGGTTGTAACTGTCCACAACAAGAACATCGTAAGGATGGAGTCAGCTTTGGCTTTGTGGCTCAGTGACCGCAGGAAAAAGAACATCGTGCTGGACACCAACATTATCTGCAGAAAAACTCAAAAGCTTTATGAAACTTTACCTGACAGCGAGGAGCCCAGGCCATGGACGAGTGCTCCTCACACAGAAGCTCATTTAATGCCAGCAAAGGCTGATTTGACACGTTTCAGAAACACTTTGCTTTCATTCTTTAATAATGAACTTATTTTTCTATGAAGGTTTGAACTTTGTTTAAACAAGAGAGAAAAGTGTGAAAATGTTCATGCCTGTCTGAGAAAAGTGTAGAAAGTGTGCAGTGAGGGTTTAACTGCCTTAAAACTTCTATAATACTTGTAAAACATAAAGCTGCTACTTCATTCTGAGACTTATTTTTAGAACGTAACTCGATAAACGAGCGACCGCAGTACTGTATTGTGTTTATTTTGAAAACTCTCAACAGGATCTTCAGATTTATTTTGAAAGCTTTATCTGGAAAACACAAACACATAAGCAGGAAACAAAGAGCGTGATATGAAACGATAGACGTTTTCATATGGTCATCATATATACATCGTTCTATCGAACAGCCCCAGCTCCTGCTGTCAGTCTCTGTAAATCTGCTCTTAAAACACATTTGTATTCACTGGCTTTTAATACAGCATGAGAGTTATTTGATATTTGATGTGTGATATTAATATTAGGAGTTATTTTAATCGTTATCTTGGATTCTTGTACAGCACTGTGGTCAACGCTGCTGCTGTAATTAATGTGCTATAAACACATAAACAATCTGCAGTTAAACATCCAAAACTAAAGATGTGATCGCTGCCTTTAGAAAATGTGCTGATGCACAAGATATCAGCTCCATTAAGGTGGAATGTGGCCGTGTTAGAAACATGTTGCAAGAAGTTTGAAGCTGAAACTGTGAAGCTGAGAGTGAAAGAGCTCCAGCGTCTGTCACAGGAAACTTTCTTATTTCCACACTGATGAAAGCATCAAGCTTTGATTTCCTGCTGCTTTTATTGAGTCACACTGTGAAACTGAGCCACAGCTGAACCAGCATCCCTGTACAGCAAACACTTACAGCGCTTGGCTGCTTCCATTGGACCCTCTGCACAGAGCTTCAGTTTCCTCTTCTGGTCCCAAAGTGCAGAACAACAAGGTTTCAAACAGCTTCGTTCCAGCAGCATCAGCCACAGACATGCATAGAGAATCCTTTGGTTGTGTTGTGTGTTTGCATATCTGCTGTGTTGCTTTGTGAGGATGGATCATCTCCTGCAGCTCCAGATAAACAAGCTGGACCTGAACCTGGTAGCTTCACTTAGAAGACACTTGTGACGGGAACGTGTGAGAAGTTTTGTGCAGACAAGTGTGGATTTAGAGTGTGGGACGAGCTCTCCACAGTCTTTGTGGAGAGCCACATTCTGCATACTGCCTGTGAGAAGCTGCAGACATTTGTCCTCCAAATCCACTGAGCAGCTGCTCGTGGTGGTATTAGCTTCATGTGTGCGTGTTAGCATGAAGCCTCGGTCACACTCTGCTGTGGACACGGTCACGGACAGCTGGACGCCTGATGGACGAGTCGTCCTTCCTGTTAAACTTCTTTGAGCATGAGAATAGCATGAGAAGCTCAGTGGACACTGTTCAGTGTTTTAACTCTCGCTTTCTGATGGGTTTAGATTTTATTATTGTCATTTGTATTAGGAAATATTTAACCATATATTCTTAGAGGTGTATAATCAATTGTGTAGTGATAGGATGTGTGATCTTTAGCAGGCTGCAGGGGCTTGGTGTGTATTCCACACTAGAATGCACACCCACATCCTGGGAGCACGAGAGAGGTCGTACCTTCTCTTATTGTTTTATGGCAGGATTAACGTAGCTACGTCTGTTCTAGTCTAAGTGCTTTTTGTTTAGATGAACTGCTGGACTTCCTCACCATGTTATCTAGGGTGAACCATCTAGGGTGAAGGGGGGTCTACCCTCTTCCTGACCAAGGATGTTATATGACCCTTTGATCAGCAGTACCACACACACACACACACACACACACACACACACACACACACACACACACACACACACACACACACACAGTATTCTTTGTTCACATGTATACCTATGTGAGATGCTATATGTTAATGACCCTATGCATATTCATGTAACCACAATAAAAGGAGTGCTATGGGGAGCCTGGCTGAGAGTCTGATGGTGGTCAAGTGGTGGAACGACGCTTGGCTCCAGCCAGGTCTCCCTCATGCATGAGTAAACCAGAGAACTTTGGTGCCTTGTGTCTTGCTTTTTGCTGCGTAGCAGATTGTCCTTAACGTTCCAGTGGATAGGTTCAAACTACAAACCTATCACTTTCACTTCAGCTTCACCAACAACAGCACAAGCAGAGCAGCCCACTGCCTGCATGGCTGGGACAGCGCCCCCTGGTGACTGTAAACCACTACAACATGTAGACGGCCGTCTGCAGGCTGGATGTAGCACCACCGCAGAGACGTGCTGCAGCTCTGTTTAGTTACCCAGCTGACAGCAGAGGCTGTAGTTTACTGTTACCAACATGGAAAACTGAAGCTTCACCAGCTGGAGTTACAGAGCTGGAGAACAAAGGAGACTGAGAGGCCAGAATGATGTCGGAGGAAACATCAAGAGCCTGTTTGAAAGGAGACACATGTGGATGCTGTGCCAGTCTGTGGTCTGTCAGAAGTCAGCTGAGTCACACTGCAAGAAGCTGCAGAATCTCAGAGGAGGAGATTTGGAAGTGTTTGTGGGACAAACTGGACTCAAAGAAAGAAGATGTTTGTGAAGTCTTTGGTGGAGGTGAGCAGTGTGAAGCAGAACACATGCAGATGAATCAGGAGGTCAGCATCAGTGTCTCCTTGTGGTGGTCGGTAAAAGAATCAGAGCCAACGCTCCCGTCCACCCTCGGCATGAAGCAGTGCTGTTTCTGAAACAGGAGGACAAGTCCAGAGAAGACAGAGGAAGCAAAGATGAGGGTGGGACAGGACAGCAGGACTTCCTTCAGACCTGCAGCTCCATCACACTGCTGTAGCTCCTCTTCATCACACATGTACCTGCAGCCTGTCTTCGAGTCCAGGAGTCACCTCCACACAGTGTAGAAGCCTCCTGTGCAGACCATGGAGTCCAGCCTCTGTCAGGGAAGTCGGCACTAAAGCCTGAAAGACTTCAATCTGTCTCTGCTCCACCCGAGAAAGACCAGCACCGTACTTGTTGTGCATTCAAGGAGGGAACATCAGCGCTGCATCGTGGGAACAACACCGCAGGAACAAAGACACAGCACGGCCGATGAAGGACGAGGACAAAGGAAAGGTGAGTGAGAAGACCCTGGTTGTGTGGACGGACCTGCAGGGGCTCCAAGACTGAGGAGCAGAGACGTCCATGTACCAGCTGAGGATGCTGCAGTGATCCAGGGAGCTCGGTCCAATCTGAGGCCGTGTGAACTACGTGGACCACAGTTTCTTCACAGACTTCAGCCACGTGAACATCTGGAGATCCAACAGTGCACGAGCTGTGAGCCATCAGCTGTTTCTCTCATCAGCTGCTGTAATGAGAGCTGCTGGAATCATCTCGAGCAGCAGGAAATCACTGATGTTGTTTCTAACCAAAGATATGGGACTGAGCTCCGCTGAGCTCCTTCTACTTTCATCCAGATAGAAACTGCTACAGTCTGCTGATTATTGCTTTGCCTCCATCACACGAGCTCTTTATCCTGTTCTTCACTCTCATTGGTTCTTTGTCTGCTTGTTTTTACAACAGTAGTCTTCTGATTGGTCAAAGGAGACAATCAGCTGTGACTAAATGTAGCTCCTACAGCAGTGATGGGAATAACTACTGAAGCTAATCCAGTATCAAAGCTCAGGAATCAGCAGCTCCCACCTCGTTTTCTTTCAACAACTATTTTTAGCTGCTGTGTTTTTGTGTTTCTGCAGACCTCAGACATCCTGCTGCTCTGGACAACTTTTTCATTCTTTTGTATCATTATTTTGCTTTTCTTTTATTATTATGTTATATGTATTAATATGTGAAACACTTATTCTTTGTGTTTTTGCTTTGCTCCTGTCAAACTGCTTTAATAAAATCTGCTGCAGTCTAAACTGTGGACGTTCCCTTTTTAACCCTTTGTGAAACAATAAAGGTTTAAATCTGAGTATTCATCTATGTTAGTGTTTAATGGGTCTAATAGGTTGCTTTGGCCTTTCCCAGTAATATCTTCCCTTGCAGTCTGTGGTCCAGGCTTCTAAAACCATCCCAGGTTAACAAGAACTACAATCTAGAGGAGAGCTGCCATAACAGGTGTGACTGATGAGATCTGACCTGCAAGGTTACTCAGGTTTGTTTGTATCAGGACAAGCAGGGAAGCCGCCTGGACGTCAAAGTAGTTAGAGCTGGGCGAGTGTCCTCACCCACATCGGCTTCACAACTCTGCATCACCTACTGAGTAAGACTCAGAGCATCAGAGATTAGAAGGTCTACAAAGAGCTGAACCAGACTTCCTGTATAAAGGTTTTAGTTCCACAGATCGACAGTGTCAGCACAACTAAAACGTGGAGACTGACCTCAGAGTTTCAATTTGATGTTGTGGATTCTCCAGAAGAACACACAGCTGCTTCACTCCTGAATCCTGAAGCTTGTGGTAGCTCAGGTCCACCTCTCTGGGATACGAAGGGTTGAGCTTCAGCACTGCTTCCAGATAATCACAGCTGATCTCTGACAAATCACAGCGCTCCAATCTGTATAGAGAATGAAAGATGTAAGTTTATTAGACAAAGTGCTTGAAATCATTCAGTGTTTCATCATCTGTTCAGAGCTGAAGAAGGTTCAGAATGTAGAAGTTTAGAAAATGGAAACTCCAAACAGCTGAAGCCAACAGGAAGCAGCTTCAAACAAACACAACAAGAGAAAAAACTCTGAATGTTTCACATTAAAGTCGAACATTTCTAACAAGAGTGTTTTAAAGACAGAGTCACTGATGATCATCTTCTGCCCAGTAAAACTTTGGGTTTCCACATGTGAGTGTTAATGATGCACAAAGACTGTGAGTGCAAAGAGGGAGCGAGGAGGATGACAGAGAGATGGTACAGGAGCATCAAGAACCCGGCGAGGAAATGAGCAGAAGGACTTTGGAGCCTGTTGGATTGAAGCTTTCACAGAGACGTGTTTGACTGGACACCACCAGGACAGACTTTTAATCCCAGGATTTGGATGAGCTTTCTGTCTTTATGGTCACAAATGATGCTGTAACTCTGTGACTGTCCTGGAACTGTCAGCAGTGTGGTTACGTCCTTTTGACCTGAGTTTCCACAGCTCTTATAACAGCAGTGTACATTCAGACTGAGACACGCTTCAGTCTGTATGGACCTGTTTCTGTAGCTGCCACCATCATTCTACGGTCGTGTCCAAATTCATGGGCTGCATCCTCCCGAGGACCCGGCCTTTGCGGTCTACGTGGGCTGGGTCCTCAGAAGGTCGGGTAGGCTGGAAATAAACGGCTGGGGAAATTGGACGGTCTAGCCTTCTGATTAGCGTCACCGCTGTCTCGGTGGAGTTTAATAAACTCAGCCGTCTGCTCCTTGCTATCTAAAATATAACAGGACACTGGCGTAAATTCTCGACCGTCTCATACTTCTGTTTAATCAGTTTTCTGTTTGACGTTTAGTCAGCTCTGTAAAGACCAAGGAGGAACCCACCTGGGGGATTAATAAAGTTTTATTTTATCTAATCTAATAACTTTAATCTCAGCCAAACCGATTTACTCACGAACAAACAAAACACTGAAAAAAGCCAAACAATAACATTTTGAGGTTGTCTAAGTGACTTATATATCACGTTTAACCTGAGTAGCGAAAGTCCGCGGTGATCTGAAAATGATGTGCCGGGAGTTGTGCCGTTCTCGGCGGCTTCAGTGACCCTCGAGCTCCCGGCGAGCTATCGAGCTGGTGGGTAGCAGACGTCTCCGAAAACGTCGAAGCACTTTTGCAAATATGCGGTATCTTGATAAACCGAGCAGATATTTGATGTTTACACAGCTACTTTCTCGCCTGAAAATATGTTAAAAGTTTATTTTGTGACCGAAAAAGATTAGTATGAGTCATTTTAAAACTTAGTAGCGGCCGCCATTGTTGGAAACTGGAGTTTGGCTGGGCCGCGCTATGAATTCTGGGATATGGTAGGCCACGAAGGACACACCCGACCCATCCTTCAAATTCGGGGAAAAGGAGAACGCATTTGTTGGCTGCATTCGGAGGAGTCTACGAATTTGGACAGCCTTCGACGTGTCGCTGTGACGTAATCGGTCTACAAATGCGGCCTCAGGAGGATGCAGCCCATGAATTTGGACACGACCTACATGTTTGTACATCAGCTTATCAAATACTGTCTGCTGTCTTCATTTATTACTCTTCACCTGCTTCACTGTCACTGTGTGGGCGGAGCAGCCTGAGCCCCGCCCACACAGACACAGCTCCTCTCTGGAGCAAAACTTCTGCTTCATCTCCGCCTCTTTTCTTCATCCTCCACCTCTCTTTTCTCTTCTTCGGTGTTCTGCAGCCACAGAGCCTCACAGCCATTAGCACGCCCATACCTGAGCAGCTAGCATTACCCAGCATGCCGTGCAGCAGTGTCAGTTTGTAAATGTGCAAGAATTCCTGCTCCAAACTGTTTCACAGAGTGCTGTGTGCCGTGACCTTTGACCTGCTAAAGACAGTCAGCTGTGGATTATTCATTGTTGTGTCTGATACTTAGAACTGTGAGGAAGAAGCTACACAGTTAATCAGGGTCCCCTCTCTCTGAATCAGGAAAGGTGGGCAGGCCGCGTGTGGGCCGCGGGCCATACGTTGAGTATCACTGTTTGAAATGTGAACATTGTTCTGCTGCAGTCAATGGACTAAACCAGAGAAGAAGAAAACAGACTTTACCATGAAGATCCTCAGTGTGGATCAGTATAATATCAGCCTGATGTCTGCAGTTTAGTGTCAGCACAACTTTCACATCATATTCATCTCAGCACAACTAAAACATGCTGACTGACCTCAGAGTTTCAAATCGACATCGTGGATTCTCCAGGAAACCACACAGATGCTTCACTCCTGAACCCTTCAGGTTGCTGTAGGTTCCACTCAGGTCCACCTCTGTGGGATACGAGGGGTTGGACTTCAGTGCTGCTGCCAGATATTCAAGGCCAATATCTGACAAACCACAGCTCTTCAATCTGTATAAAGAATGAAAGATGTAAGTTTATTAGACAAAGTGCTTGAAATCATTCAGTGTTTCATCATCTGTTCAGAGCTGAAGAAGGTTCAGAATGTAGAAGTTTAGAAAATGGAAACTCCAAACAGCTGAAGCCAACAGGAAGCAGCTTCAAACAAACACAACAAGAGAAAAAACTCTGAATGTTTCACATTAAAGTCGTACATTTCTCATAAAAACAGGACAAAGACTTGAAAAAGTCGTGTTTTTCCTTCCAGGAACCACATGGCTTCACTTTTAAAGGTGAAGTGTGACAGAAATGGACATATTTGAAGTCCAACACCTTTTTCCAGTCACATTATTAAAGCAGACAAACTACAAGCTCATTTTCATTCCAACAAGTCATCTTCTGACCTGGACTAACAACACTGGTCTCTATGTGCAGCTGGCTGTGAGACCAGTGCTCAGGGAGCGTCTACAAAGTGCAACACTGAAAGAACATCACACACTCATTTGCTTCCAGCACTTTCACACAAACATCTACTGTCATCATTCATGTTCCTGCTCCTCTGGATTCACACGGAGCCTCTGCTCATGCCGTTGCCATGGTGAATCATAGTATGTGGCTCCATAACTCAGACTGAGCATGCTCAGAGCTGATTGGCCCGACTCTGATCAGCTGATCTAGAAGAGGAAACTCTGCTATATGTACATTATTACATCTACACCTGAATCACAACACTCACACAAATATATCAACTGTGTTTAATATTTTGGCACGTAGATCATTTATGTGCTTCAGCTCTTCTTACATTTTACCACCAACATGTTTCAAAAGGAGCAGCTTTTACTTTGAAGGCCAGCTGTCTGTGTTTCTTGTTTTCATTGTTGGATAATGGAACAAGTCGATGCTTCAGTGCTTTGAATTAGGAGTGGGTTTTAATAATCGATTCATCGATTAAAATCGATTCTGGCTTGGATAACGTGATATTGATTAATTAAAATCCTGAATCAATTTTTTAATATAAATTTATTTTGCCCGAAATGTCAGAATCTCAGGTTAAACCTCACAAAACTTTAACAACCACCAAACAGCTGAAACAGTAAATGAGAGCAGGAACACGGATTCTGCACAAAGACGTAAACACAAAGCTCGGACCCGCCGACACATCAGAATCAGTGAGATGTCGCCTTTCTCACTGACGGCACAGACACGGTCGGGGCTGAAAGCCGACAGCTCGCTGATTCTGATGTTTCGGCGGGTCCACGCTTTGTGTTTACGTCCTTTTTGCGCTCGATTCTGAAGCTGTTAGTTTTATCTCTCTCCAAACAATATTGACTGAACCAGCAGCAAAAGAAGATCCAAACTACGCTTCACATAAACATCGTCATGAACTCACTCTGACTTTTGCTGTTTTGCTTCCACCAGGATAAAATCACACGTCATGCACAGCTCTCTCTCTCTCTCTCTCTCTCTCTCTCTGTACTTCAAGAACAGTTTCCCGTCTAAAAATCTGTTTTCTGCATTATTTGCTTGCTTGTTACGCACAAGTCTACCGTTGTTTACAGCGCTGTCGACCGCTGTTTTTTTCCTTTTACTTGCTTTCGAAAAGAAAACCTAATTTCTGCTGTTCAATACTGAACAAATTTAAACTTTTTAAAATTATACAAATTGCAAAACGCTCAGTTGTGTCTTTAACAAAAACACTGTAACTTTGCTCTGCTTCACTTCAGCAGCATCAGGTAATGTTCATGTGTTGATTCATGGTTTTCTTTCGTTTTTGATCTACTGCAGAATATTTCTATAAAATCCCAGAACAGGAAAATCACCTTCATGTTCTTCCGTGTTTTATCTTCAGCTACTTTGACACAAAGGCCTCTGCTGTGATGCTCACACATTTGATAAAGTCTTGCGAGTGTCAGCTTCCTTTTTATAGACACAAAAATATGTAAATGTACTGAATTATAATATTTCTGTCTGAGGCAAAATTTCCCAGATTCCAATCGAATTGAATCGAACTGAACATTTCCTCATGAACTGTATTAAACTCTGTAAATGAACTGAGAACTATTTCTACATTTGAAACTATGGATTCATTTTCCCGTTCACTTCTGTACGTTAGTGTATAAATGAATGTTAGACTGGGCTCCATGGAAACACTTGGACTGGTCTCAGCTGCCTTCTTTCTGTAGTCCTTTCTCTTCTCCAGCTTCTGTTTGAAATCCTCTCACAGAGCCTGAAACCTGCTTTGCTGTCATGTTTGGGCCTGTGTTCCTCTGCTTTAACACAAACCTCACCACAGCAGCTGTGTGGGTCGTCTCTGTAGCAGCCCGATCAGCTTCTGATACATGAACATCATCACAGCTCCTAACTTCACCTTTATTAGCTTTGACATTCATGTCTTTCTTTTCTCTGTCTGTTTCCACACAAGCTCAAAGTCTCTGCAGCCTGAAATATAGAAAAACAACAACAGCTGCAGTCAGTGAACTCACCTCAGAGTCTCCAGTCGACAGTTTGGACTCTCCAGTCCAGCACACAGAAGCTTCACTGCTGAATCCTGCAGCTCGTTGTTACTCATGTCCAGCTCTGTCAGATGGGAGGGGATGGACTTCAGGGCCGAGGCCACAACTTCACAGTGAGTCTCTGAGAGTCCACAGTCAGCCAGTCTGAGATTACAGAAAATATAAAATATGTTATTATAAAAGCAGAAAGTCTGCATTATAAACACAGACTGAATGTATATGAAGACAAAACAGAGTGAGGTCATAATCTGATGAACATCTGCTCTTCACATCTGTGCTTCAGCTCCTCTTACTGTGTTTGACATGACACAACGATTGAGTCTCTCTCAGACCTGCAGACTTTTAATGAGAATCTTTGTTTGGCTTTAATCTGCAGATGAAGGAGGAAGATGGCGTCACATTTAGGCTTCCATAATGTCCACAGTCTGTCACTGAGATCTGATCCAGAGTCAAAGTGAAGACACACATGTGGACTGTTTCCTGTCTTGAATCTAGAACATTTTGAATGAGCTCAGCTCAGTGAAGAGTTCCAGCTGGAAAGATGATCTCTGTTTGCTACCTGCTGCTGTCAGGTACGACTGTTCACGTCCACACTCAGGAAAAATCTGCTGACTGTCACCAAACGGAGCAGAAATCTCATCACTGGACAATAATGATGAATGAACTCAGAGCTGCTGATATCACATCTGATTTCAGGGGAACTAAACTAAAAAGGAACAAATAGAAACAACCATCATGACTCTGTTTGACCTTCAGATCAGAAACTATGGTTCAGAACAGCAGCAGGATTTCAGGCACTGTCACATCCTCAACATCCATATTCCAAATGCTCTTCCTGACAGGACACTCTTTGTTCCCACTCAGGGAGTTTCCATGTGTACAAATCATTTCTGAATCTCAGTAGACTGGGAGGTTTTTCCATCTCATGAATCTCTTTCCTAACATCAAACTAGATAAATCAAACAAAGGAACTGGAGTCTGTCTAATTTCTGACCCCAGTAAAGCTTGTACTGGGATACCCCGACATACTCTCTCTCCATCTGCTCCCACAGCCTCATATTCACAGCTGGCCCTTCTCTCAGCATCCACACTCAGGGTGGGGGCGGGGTCAACACCAGTCAAAACCATTGCTTTGGCCTTATGGCCATTTTATTAGTGTGCGTTTCTGAGTAACGAGCAGGCCTACGCACAGGTGTTTGGACATGTGTGGACCCGACCTACACTTAAACTTCTTAAATCCTCTGTTTCTGTGTCACCAGCTACACTTTTAATATTAATGTATTCACTCCGACATTTTTGGGGAGCGGTCAGAGCTCGTACACTGCAGACAAACATGTCTCCCAGCACACAGCTGACTGTCAACTCTCTGAGATTGGATATGATTCATTTAGATTATATCTGTAAGGTGAAGTTTATCTCGGTGTTTATTTGTTCCTGAGGAAGTCAGCTCGGCTCAGATTAAACTTTAATAACTGAACAATTTTAATGAACCTTAACGCCTCCCTGGAGCATATATGGAACTGAATCAGTCACTTTTCTTTATTTCCTGATGTTCATATGTGACATACATGTTTTAACCATTAATCTGGAATTAAACTGACATTTAATATATTTTAAGGAGGAAAGAGAAATTTCACCAGAGGATGTTGATGCTGTTCATGGAGACTGAAGACAGAATGATTTATCTGTCTTAATATTTCTGCTGCTCTTTCCTCTGGTGTAAAAATATTTTAACTGTTGGTTTTAATTCAAAATCAATGGTTAAAATGTTAAAATACCAACAAACTTGTGGCGTTAGTGTTGATATTCTGTGAGTTACTTAAAGAGATCACACAGGTACAGGACATATTTTATGTTCAGGTTTATGCATGTTTGTGGTGTGATGTGCATGTAGTGGGCTGTTATGTTGTAAACTGTGTGGATGTGTTTGGGAACAGAAAGATTATTTTACTGCATAAAACGGCGCTGATCAGCTGTTTCTGCCGCTGACACACTCGGCCGGTGAACCACCTGACTCACACAGGCTCTCCTCCTCCACAGTCCTCGTTTATGAAGAGCTTTACAAACACAACATCACGGCTAACAGCTGGATTCTCCCGTTTCAGTGCCAAACAGCCACTTCCTGCTACAGACAGTAAAGTGGACAGTTCGGCGCTAAACATGTTTTTAAAACTTTAAGCTCTTATTTGTTAAAGCCAGCTTCACAGACAGATCTGTGTCAGTGTTTTAGAGCAGGGCTCAGTGGTGTAAACCAGCCTTTATATGTGTTTCATCTCCATTTTTACATTAAACTGAACCAAAACACTGAAAACTTCACCTGATATGTCTGTGTAGGTTCTCATCATACAGTCATGGTAATCTAAGGAGCCTGGAAAGAAAAGTGACTTCTTTAAGTTTCTTGAAGACGTTTCATCTCTCGAAACCTCTGCTGATAATCACCCACACCCTTTTTCACAGCTTGGCTCATGTGATGAGCCACATGATCAATAGTTGGTCAGCGACCCTCTTAAGGGACACTCCCACTAGGATTAAAATCTGGGACTCTCCACTTTTTGGTTTTAGAAGTGAAGAAGCTGAATGTTCGGATTAAACATCTTCAAGAAACTTAAAGCAGTGCACTCGCTTTTCTTTCTAAGCGGCCTTTCTTAGATCACCTGATATAACCTGAGTAAATTATGTCGAGTGTCAGCGGGGTTTGAAAACTCTGCAGCATGACCCGGGTGTTGCTGGTGGCATCATGAGCTTAGACCCCTCAGTCAGCTCGGTCTGAAGTCATCGTCAGCACTAACAGGCACAAATAGGCTCTAACGTGACAAACTGACCCGACATTTAAAGAGTGCCCACTACAGTCTCAGCTAAAACATATTAAAATGTGCAACGCCAAGGACTGTACACTGGACTCCATTTCAGTGCAAAAGAATAAAACGAAGTAAATCCATCCAATCTCCTCTGCCTGTCCTTATCATCAATAAAAACAATTAATAAAACAGAAAATCATAGAAACAGTCATCTTTGTTATTGCATCATCACACATCAGTTCCCAGTAACTAGTCAGAAGGAGACGTTGTTTTCATCTTTCTCACACTCATCTCACTCCCCGGTCACAACAGGTGGTGACTTTAACAGGTGTTACAACCTGGCTCAAAGCTGCAAAAGAGGGCGGAGACTGAAAACAGAGACTGGTTTCATTTTGAAGTTCTTAATAACCTCGGCTAAAGATGACACCAGACAGCGTGACAGGGTCTGACAACGAGTGGTGGCGTCGTCCTAGCCGACCTCGGCAGTTATTCACACGCCATGACCAAAAACTCCTGCAGTGTGACAGCAGACAGAGGAGGAGTCACAGAGGAGCGTAACAGCTGTGACAGATGCAACAGGAGGACGAGCTCCAACAGTAAACACACTGTGAAGACAGGAAAGCAGTCACGAGTGATGTTGGTCCTGTTTTTATCTCCACTAAAACCTCTCTAACGTCACATGTAACAGAACACAGACACATCTGATTATCAGGGACCACGACCCACATCTTTGCCTCACTATGTTTATAAGAAGAGACTGAAAATAATGATTCTCCCAACACATCACCAACACTTTTATGGCAAACAGATAATAGTGAGTGAAAAGAGGTGAACTGTTTCATATGCAGTTATCAGGGTAAATACATTTAAACCAAAGACACTGGAAGAGTAAAGGAAAGGAACTGAAGGTGACAATTCAAGAAGCTCAACAGAAGTCAAATGTAACAGGATCAAGATTCCCTGTTAAAATATACTATGTTAATAATAGTGTATAGTACAATAGTATACTATACACTGTTATTAGTATAGTAGTATACTTGTCACACAGTGGAAATTTGTGTTTTTATGTTTTATCAATCTGTGTATTGGTACATAGTGTTGATTTTATTTGCATGATTTTATTGTGATATTTATATTGCATGGTTTTATCCTCATACTTATATTATGTGTGTTAATGTTGTTGTACCATATTCCTTTAATCCACTGAGGACTAAACAGATGGGGGCGTTCCCCAAGGTGGCCTATCAGCTGCCAGATTGACCTGTTAAAGGGGATGGTGAGCGCAGAGAGAAGAGGAGCGACGCACGAAAGGTGAGCAGGAGAAAAAGGAACGCGTGTAAGCCCGCACGTGTGTTGAAGGAACTGCTGCCTGACTGTGGGGCGCCGCGAGTCGTTCGGCGATCCAGTCCCAACTGCAGGAACAGCAACAGTGGGTGGCGATGGCCCTCAATTCACAACAGGGCAGGGATGCCCCTCTGCCTGCATCTGACGGTGCTACGAGGGAGGCCGTGTGCAGGTGTGGAGTGGGGCGAGACTGTGCGGCGACGCGCTGTCAGGAGACAGGTCTGCGACAGGAGCCCCCTCCTTGTTCTTCTGGCCGGCGTGGTTTCCATCCCGGAAGAGAAATTCCTCTCCTGTTTCAGATAAGGCACATTCGCCCGCGTGTGGCTGTACTGTGGGATTATGGGACTGTGGGAGGGTAATTTTAGCATATGGAAAACATTTTTTTAGCTTTGTTTTAATAGTGTATAGTTATTTCTGCCGGCAGGGTTTTTAGCGCATTGAGAACACTCTTTTTATTGTATACGGGGGATTTTAACTTGTATTTGTGATTCTGGCTGTGTTTTTTATGGAAATAAATGGTGTGTGTTCAAAGCCAGCTTAGTTTCTGTGCCCTGAGCGCTGACCCGCTTGCTCCCCTTCCTCTTGTATGTGAACGGACTTGGGAGGTGAAGATGTAGGTCCACCAGTCTTAGCGGCTACATAATTTTGGCGTTTGTCGACAGGATACAAGTTTGGGAGCAGTGTTCAGTACCTGGGGTACAGATATAGATGATAGAATGCTAAGTGTTTAAATCAGCTACCCTTGTTGAGGGTTGTGAGCAAGGGGTGTACAGAAAAGACGTTTTATTGCCACGTGAGTATTCATGAGTAGTGTTCATCCACAAGGGATATCAGAGGAGCTGAGCTGAGAGGAGTCAGTGTTCTGATAATCCCATACATTAGCTATGCTATGTGGTCACGAAATGGAAGAACAGCAGGTTACCTGGATGTGGCAATTGGACTGTATAACTCACCTATGCTGTAACTTTTCTAGGATGCATTCAAAGGAACTCGTTGGTAGCAGATTATTGCTGATGTTTCATGTGTTATGTGTAAAGAAGGGACTACCAGAGACACAGTAGCCAGCAAGGCCAAGTGTTGTTCAGCCACCCTCCTGGACAGAACACCTGAATGTTGTGACAGGGACTGTCACAGTTAAAATATGGGGGGATGTCACACAGTGGAAATTTGTATTTATCTTGTATATTGTTTTTATTCTGATTTTTAGTGTTTATTTATGAGTGACGTTTTATTTGCATTGTTTTATTCTGTTTCTATTGCATGGGCTTTAGTGTTTTATGTGACATAGTTTTTAATCCACTGTGGACTGGCTACACATGGGACAAATTAGCTGATAGGGACCACCTGCTGAGGCATGGGTGTGTCAGCTGTGTAAAGACCTTTTAAAAGCAGGCTAGCTGAGCACTGAAGGAGAGAAGCCCAAGACTGGAAGGCTAATGCTAGATGGCCAGCGTGACACGGCGACCCAGTCCTGACCTCATGGAACGGCAACAGTAGGAGACAACGCGTGTGATTGGCAGCAGGTTTACTATCTGTTATTTTACAGGACACTGATGCAAGGGGAGCTGTGGCGGTGGTCGCATGATGGATTCGGGTGCAGAACGCAAGCTGGGCTGGGATATGATGGGCCAGTGGAAGGACAAGATGGGAGGCTCTTGCTTGTCTGCCGAAGACGGGGCTGGCGTGGACTCTGCTCTAAAGCCGGAATTCCTGGCCTGCTGATGGACCCATAATGAACATGTGGCATAATTATAGCAGGGGTTTGTTAGTGAATATAGAAAATGGTAGTTTTACGGGTTCTAGGATTGTTTTATTTAGTTTTACTAAATTGACAACCTTGTATCACGTACATTTTAAGGGTGTTTTTATTTGTGCTCCCTGGCCCAGTAATAAACTGTTCCTGATCAGACCTGCTTCATCTCTGTGCCCTCGGTGTCTGACTCGCTTGTATTTTAAAGAAGCTTTCTTTTTAGAGGACATTCTGGCGCGACTGCTTTAGTGTCCCCATGTGTTACATACTATGCTAATAATAGTGTACAGTATAATCCTAAATCTGCAAATGTTGAAAACTTCTATACAATCTCAATATTATGGAGGATCAGAAGAGTCAAAACACATCAAAATACATTTCATGCTTCATTAATAAATTGTGCAATAAAACATGAGTACATTTATTTCATTTTAAAAAAACATTTTTGAATTCCAATTTTTAAAATGATTTTAAAATCTTTTAAAAAATAAAATCAAAGATTTACTTTGTACATTTAAAATGGTGATTCCACTCCTCATTTGAAAATCCATTTCTTCACTGCATTTCCCTTTCCTGTTAGCTCAGGATTACCATATTAGGTATTAGCTGACCTCTGACCTTATATTCCACTTGTGTGGTGTCACAGTCTCGTCTCTGTTTTTACAGAGGATGTGGTTCTGTTGGCTTCATCAGGTGATGGCCTCCAGCTCACAGTGGAGCTGTTCTCAGCAGAGTGTGAAGCCGTGTGAATGAGGATCAGCATCTGAGGCCATGGTCCTCAGCTGGGAAAGGGTGGAGTGCCCACTCTGGCTCAGAGACAAGTTCCTGCCCCAGGTGGAGGAGTCTGAGTATCTCAGGGTTGAGTAAAGAAGGGGGAGGGGAGCAGGAATCAACAGACAGACTGTTGCTGCGGTAACAGTGAGGTGGACGCTGTACTGGTCTGTCGTGGTGAAGAGAGAGAGCTGAGCGTGACAGCGAAGCTCTCAATTTACCGGTCGATCTACGTCCCTGCCCTCACCTATGGTCACGAGCTGTGGGCAGTGACGGGAAGAACCAGATCGTGGTTACAAGTGGGGCAAATAAATTTTCTCTGAAGGGTAGCTGGTGTCTCCCTTGGAGACGGGGTGAGGAGAATCCCCTTCACAAAAACTAATCAAGTGAACAAGACTCTCCAGGAGGTCAACATTTAAATATCCAAGTCCACCATAAAGAGAAAACTGCATGAAGGGAAACACAGATGGTGCATTACAATTCATTGCATGTGTTTTACATGAAGAATGGAGGATATACCGTCCACTTTCACTCTGTCTTTAGCAGCAAGTGGCTCTTTGTTGTTTGGCTAGCTGCACTGAAACAGGAGAATCCAGCTGTTAGCCGTAATGTTGGTGTTTGTAAAGCACTTTATAACCAAGGACTGTGTTTTTAATTTAAACATTAAACTATTAACCGACACTGATCAATGATGTAATGATCACATCTGGACTCACCGAGCCTTTCTGCAGTTCCTCACAGCTGGAATCAGTCTCAGTCGTCCCTCCTTTGAAGCTTTGTACTTCTGCAGGTCAAACTCATCCAGAACCTCCTCTGACATCTGCAGCATGAAGGCCAGAGCTGAGCAGTGGATCATAGAGAGGTCCTTTGACCTTTTCTTTGACTTCAGGAACTCTTGGATCTCCTGATGTACTGAGAGGTCGTTCATCTCCATCAGACAGTGGAAGATGTTGATGCTTCTGTCAGGACAGGATTTAAGCTTCTTGTTATTCTTCAGGTTCTTGATGACTCTCTGGATGGTTTCTGGACTGTTCTCTGTCTGACCCAGCAGACCTCCTAAGAGTCTCTGGTTGGACTCCAGACAGAGGCCATGAAGGAAGCGGACAAACAGGTCCAGGTGGCCATTTTTACTCTGGAGGGATTTCTCCATGGCTCGTTTAAGGAAATCATCCAGAGAGGACTCTCTGTATTTTTTTCCCAGGAAGTCCTTCAGCACCTCTGACTTCCTGTTGGTGAAACAGTGGAACATGTAGACTGCAGCCAGAAACTCCTGGATGCTCAGATGAACAAAGCAGTAGACTGGTTTCTGGAAGATCACACACTCTCTTTTGAAGATCTCTGTACAAACTCCTGAGTACACCGAGGCCTCTGTCACATCCAGACCACACTGCTCCAGGTCTTCTTGGTAGAACATGATGTTTCCTTTCTCCAGATGTTCAAACGCCAGCCTCCCCAGCTTCAGAAGAACTTCCCTGTCAGCCTCCGTCAGTTCCTGTGGACTCGTCTCATGTCCCTCGTGGTACTTGTTCTTCTTCCTCTTTGTCTGAACCAGCAGGAAGTGTGAGTACATGTCAGTCAGGGTCTTGGGCAGCTCTCCTCTCTGCTCTGTAGTCAACATGTGCTCCAGAACTGTAGCAGTGATCCAGCAGAAGACTGGGATTCTACACATGATGTGGAGGCTCCTGGATGTCTTCATGTGGGAGATGATTCTGCTGGACAGCTCTTCATCACTGAATCTCCTCCTGAAGTACTCCTCCTTCTGGGCGTCAGTGAAGCCTCGTACTTCTGTTAGCCTGTCAACACATGTAGGAGGGATCTGATTGGCCGCTGCAGGTCGGGAAGTTATCCAGACGAGAGCCGAGGGAAGCAGATTCCCCTGGATGAGGTTTGTCAGCAGCTGGCTGACTGATGACTTCTGTGTGACATCAGACAGCAGCTTCCTGTTGGTGAAATCCAATGAAAGTCTGCTTTCATCCAGGCCGTCAAAGATGAACAAAAGCTGAGAGACAGCCAGCTTCTCTGCTGTGACCTTCTCTAATGTTGGATGGAAAACATGGAGCAGCTCCAGAAGACTGTACTGCTCATCTCTGATCAGGTTCAGCTCCCTGAATGAAAGCAGAACCACCACACTGACATGTTGGTTCTCCAAGCCCTCTGCCCAGTCCAGAGTGAACTTCTGCACTGAGAAGGTTTTTCCAACACCAGCCACGCCGTTGGTCAGAACCACTCTGATGGGTCTCTGTTGGTCAGGTAAGGCTTTAAAGATGTCCTGGCACCTGATTGGAGTGTCATGGAGGGCGTCCATCTTGGAAGCTGTCTCCAGCTGCCTCACCTCATGTTGGCTATGAACCTCTTCACTCTGTCCCTCTGTGATGTAGAGCTCAGTGTAGATCCTGTTGAGGAGGGTTCTACTTCCTGTTTCATCACTTCCTTCAGTCACACGTTCACATCTCCTCCTCAGACTGATCTTATGTTCATCTAAAACCTCCTGCAGACCAACATCTGCTGAAAGAAAGAAAAACAGAAAGAAAACTCTTCAATGTCTGAACAACAACAAGAAGTCCAGTTTTCAGAAATGAGTCCATCAGCAGACAGATGTTCAGTCTTACTTTGTACACAGCTGCTCTGACTGGCTGTCTGCAGTCCAGCTCTGCTTCTGGATCTTTCTCCACACTGGGGACAGGACCAGTCTCCTGATGAAGCAGACTGGTCCCAGTATGAGGAGATGCACTGTCTGCAGAACCAGTGTCCACAGCTGGTAGAGACTGGATCCTTCAGGACGTCCTGACACAAAGCACAGCAGGACAGCTGCTCCTCCTCACAGACACCACTCCTCTTCCTCTTCCTCCCTCTGTGAACACATTTCTTTATCACTAAAATCATTGACTGTCAGTGACAAACATCCAGATTTGATGACACTGTGCAGAAGCTCTGATGGTCACAGAGAAAAGTCAAAGTGGAGAAACTTGTGTTTGAGTTCAGAATCCAAGTTTCCTTTGCTGTTCCTGCCTGTCTTATTAAACACAGAGTGATCAGCCTACAAACTCCACAGTAAAAGCCTTCATCACAGAGCTGATTATGTCCTTCACTGGATGTACTGGAAGTTTGGGATCCATCACTTTCAACTGACCTTTGACCTCCTCTAAAAACTGTGGTGGAGCAGCGGTGTCACATTCAGAGCTTTCAGCTTTATTTTGAAAGAGTTCAGTCATCAGGAAGTGAACTTCTGGGTTCTGATTTCCTTTCTATTCTTTTACAGAAGTGAAGAAGAAGAACTAAAAGCTTTGAAATGATCTGAGTGATATTTTTGAACATTGCCACCAAATTGAGTTCAGCCTCCAGCAGTAACTTTGTTTCATGATGCCTCCCTGATGATGTGATGTTTGATTACAAACCTGTTTATGTGTTAGACATTAATCACATGAACACAGGCAGAAAAAAGAAGCCAATGAAACAAATGACAGAAACGTGTTCATTCACTGCCATGATCCATATTTTCTATGTACAGATGTTTGTAAAGAACACGTGTGCAGCGCTTTGTTCTGAGTATCTGCTGTCAGCACACAGTGCAGCAATAACTACAACCACACGTTTCTGTAGATCCTGAACATCAGCCTGGAGGAATCTGACCTCAGGTCTGCACACAGAGGAGCTTCACCTCTGGGATGATGCTGGCTTCAGCTCCTTCTACAATCAGGCAGAAGCTTCTGCACCATCAGGGCCCTGTTTCAGGAAGCCGGTTTAGTGGAAAAACTGAGTAAGTATACCCTGAGTTAACGAAAACTCTGGGTTTTCGGTTTCACAAAGTGAGTTCAGCTGCAGCCTGAGTGAGTCACTATGACGACACACTCCGTGAAGCTAACCTGCCCCCTAGCAGGTTTACTACAACTAACCCTGACTGTCTCCGCCCCTTTGTCGGAAACCTGACAGTAGGAAGTGTCGGACATGGCGTGCCACTTCCTTGAAGAGCCAGTAGATCGTGAAGCCCAAATTCTCCGCAGAGCTCACCGCCGGGAGAGAGTGATCAGAGCGCGTTTGGACATTTTATCATTTCCTGATGATTTTCTGTGCGAACGTTACCGTTTCTCAGCACAATCTATAAGTTATGTGAATAACATCCTCAGGCCATATATTACGCATGTGACACATCGCGGACATGCTCTCATTTTATTACATATTATTTGTATTGCACTTCGGTTTTTTGCAAACGGGAGCTTTCTGTATAATATTGGTGACGCTGAGCACGTTTCCAAGGCTACCGTCTGTCGGGCAGTCAGGAATGTTACAGTTGCACTGAAACGTCTCCTGTACTCGTCTGTGGTGTTCCCCGGTCACAGACCCACAAGATTTATCAAAGAGGGATGCCACAAAATTGCAGGTATCAGGATGACCAAAACTTAATTTATGATGTGGTGCTACTTGGACTACTACTTAAATTGCACATTTATTTTCAGGGTTCCCAGGCGTGATTGGCTGTATAGATGGTACTCACATTCCAATCATTGCTCCTTCAGTAAATGAAGGAGACTATGTGAACAGGAAGTCTTTCCACAGCATTAATGTACAGGTACATAGTTCCCTGTAGCATGTCAAACTAACAAATTATTTCATTATAGTAATGGATGCTAATTTGTGTTCTCTGCACTGTGAAGATCATATGTGATGCTGCCAACATTATCACAAATGTGGAAGCCAAGTGGCCAGGCTCTGTCCATGACTCACAAATATTCCGTGAATGTACACTGAGCACAAAATTTGGACATGGTGAGTTGAGAATACTTTAAAATATATAAAGACCAATTGCTTCAGGGACATTTGAACTGAAGTGTATCCTTCTGTCTTAGGAGAGTTCACTGGCTACTTGCTTGGTGATAGGGGGTATCCATGTTTACCCTATTTGCTTACCCCTTACTCTGACCCTGAACCGGGCCCACAGCAGCGATATAATCTGGCTAATTGCAGGACAAGAGCCAGAATTGAAATGACTATCGGAATGCTTAAGGCCCGGTTCCAGTGCCTGCAAAGACTCAGGGTCACCCCAGAAAGGGCATGTGACATTATTGTGGCATGTGTGATTCTTCACAACATTGCCACAATTAGAGGAGAACACTGTCCTTCTGAACCAAACATCAGCAGTGATCCAAACCATGAACATCCTGACCCTCCCACGGACATACAAGATGGAAGAGCAGTCAGAGACACCATATGTCACAATCATTTCTTTTGACCCATCACCTCAACATGTTGAAAGAAGAATAAACAGATTTTTTGTTCAACTGGCTTTATTGGTCACCTGTATTTCCTGTACACAAAGTATTAAAAGATGTAAACCTCATAAAGTGTCTCTGTTGCTTCCTCCTCTGTAACAGCTGTCAATGTTTCTTCATTATTTTCCTGTAGTAAAGAAATAAACAACATTGCTGTTCTACTGTAAACTCATATAATCTGTGGAGTATTACTCACAACTGCATGTTGGTCTGGCTCAACAGGAGGCTGCACCAGATGCAGTACACCACCACCATCAACTGATAGAATATGAGGTTTATACAGGTCACTTATAACTTACAAGGGACCAAATGGCAATTAACAAACATACCAATCACCTTACACTTCATTGTCATTATGCTCTCAAAGACAACCAAGACTGAGGGAAGGCAAAATCAGTAGGAAAATAACTTCACTACAAAATAATCCATTATGGTAAAGAGTTTATCAAATGAATGAGCAGCACTGCAAAGGTGACTGTGAAGAAAGGATGTATGCACATCATGTATTATTTTGAATTTACCCCCTATGTAGGCACTTGTGTCTTGCGGGGTTACTGACTCAGAGGATGTCCCCACAGAGATGCCTTCGGCCACAGGGCGCCCACTGTTTTGGCTGAGGGCCAACTGCTCAGCCTCTGTGAGTGGTGGAGGACCCCCACCTGTTTTTCGGGCCTCCGCTTTTTTTCTGTTGGCTATAACGGGCCACATTTGAGCATACAGAGTAAGCAAATATGTACTTGTAATGTGCTCAGATAATTTCAATAAGTGCTTACAGAAAGAAAATTAATGTAGCCTCTAACTGCAATCGATTTACATGGGACAAACAGACCAAGCACTATGGCTCATAATACAATTACACCTTACCTGTTTGGACTATATTTTTATATTTCATTTTTACTTGCTGCCAGGCACGTTTGGGGCCTGTTGGGTTGCACTTGTGCTCACATCATCACAAAATCAAATGTATAAAATAAAAAATTAAATATAATAAAATAACGTGTTAAATGGGTGGAAATCCCTAGATCAATGTTTAAATTAACACTCACGCATTGACTCTGTCGGCTATGTTTTGCCATGCATGCTCCCTTTTTTTTGCAGCTGAGGCTGTGTTACTTTTTTTCTGCAAAATTTGCATGTTATCGGCATATGCTGCCATCAGAATTTCGGCGTCAAGCGCTGTAAAATACATTGACCGTGCCTTCTTTCCCTCCGTCTCCATGGTGACTCGCTTAATCTGTGCTCCACTAATCAGGGCTTTATGTATCCTCGTGTGCGCGCTTCACTTGGGGTTAAAGCAACTCCGCGTTGATTGAACTACTTGTTATCAGCCTTTCTGAAACCGGATATTCCGAGTTGGACAGTTCGGGGTTACTCAACCCTGAGTATCGTTTTTCACTCTGAGTTTTCTAAACCGGCTTCCTGAAACAGGGCCCAGGTCAGCGGTGTTACCACAACACCTCACATTCTTGCCACATGTATGGCAAACCACGTCTCAGCTATTCGTGGAGGTAAAATACGTCTGCACATGACTCTGTTTACGCTCAGCCATTGTTGTGAGTGTGCACGCCAAGGGGCCGGACACAATGACGGGTATCGCAGGAATCGATATTTCAGTATCGATCCGCACATCACTAGTTGAGATACGTTTTAAAGTAGTCCCAAAAAACAAATGCATATTTTCCCGAACCACTGTTCCTTGACTAAGGTGGGTAACGTGATGAGGTCAAGGAAGGGTGTGACGGAGATTTGATTGAAAAACTTGCAATTGTCGTCCGTTAAAGTTTCACGTTGGCTTTTTCATCTTGAAAGCCCTCTCTGCTCGTGTCCAACCCGTGTGAACAATCACAGATGTGAGAAATGTAAACAAACCGTCCGCAGAACGCTGATCAGGTTATTTTAAGCGCAAGAAAACAAAAACGTTGCACCTTTGTGGAGGTGAAGCTCAGGAGGTTTGGATTTGTTCAAAGCTCTGTCTGCTCCATCTTTCTTTCCCTCAGGCCTCTCCAGATCAGGAAGGAGGTCCTGTTCTCCTTCTCCCTCCTGGATTTCTGGATCCAGGGAAGGGTCAAAGTCTCTCAGCCCAGCATCAGAGCTTCTGGCTGGGGGAGGACTGGAAGTTTCAGCTGGAGGCTGAGAGCCTGGATCTGCCATCTGAGTCACAATTCAAATATTCTCAGTAATCTCAAAAAGCAACAGAAAGGTGCCATTTTCATGAGCAGTGGGTTATCCAGCAGTTTGATTCATGTCAGCAGCATTTAGTTTGTAACTGCTGACTCACCTCTGGCTGTGTCCTGCTCTCAGGGTCACAGTGGACACTGTACCTTTGACCGAAGCTGCAAAGACAGTCAGCAGGGGTCTGGATGCATTCAGCACCACGTCCTTGTTGGGCAGACACCTTCAGTGACAGGACAGTTTATTATGCTGGTAACGTTAATAAGTCTGTTCACCTGTAGAGCTCATTTAAACACATCAGCTGTAGAACATCATGTGTCATGGCGTGTCCAAACTCACAGGCTGCATCCTCCTGAGGACCCGGCCTTCAAGGTCTACGTGGGCCGGGTCCTCCAAAGGTCGGGTAGGCGGGAAGTGAGCGGCTGTGACGGTCTGGCCTTCAGATCCGCGTCACCGCTGTCTCGGTGGAATTTAATAAACTCAGCCGTCTGCTCCTTGCTGTCTAAAATCTAACAGGACACAGGAGTAAACTCTCGACCGTCTCACACTTCTGTTTAATCACTTTTCTGTTTGACGTTTATTCAGCTGTGTGAAAACTGTAACTTCAGCCAAACCAAACAAACAACACTGAAAAAAGCCAAACGATAACATTTTTACGTGATCTAAGTGACTTATATATCATGTTTAAACCTGAACAGCCAAAGGCCGTGGGGGTCCAAAAACGATGTGCCGGGAGTCCGCTGTTCTCGCCGGCTCTAATGACCCTCGACCTCCCGGTTAGCTATCCAGATGGTGGGTAACAGACGTCTCCAAAAACGTCAGAGCACTTTTGCAAATATGTGATATCTTGACAAACCGAGCAGATATTTGAAGTTTACACTCCTACATTCTCAAACAGGAGCCCCAGCAGAGATGGATGGCTGGCGCGGCTCTCCGGAGCCCCCAGTCAGAGCAGATGCAGGGCCAGCAGGTGTGGAGACCCCTGGCTGAGGCAGCTGAAGCTGTGGGTGGCTGTCAGCCAGCTCAGGATGCCTTTTGGGCTGCAGCAGCATAAAATCCTCAGCAGGCTGGGTAAGCTTGCGTGAGCTCTCTGTGGAGGCTGTTGCAGCTGAGATGGCTCACCCGAGCGGTGCAAACTTAGTTACCTTCAACGCTCCAGAGTCAGCTGAGGTCAGCAGCTCAGCCTCTGGGGAGGTTACAATCCCTGGAACAGCCAGGTCTCTACAACCAGAAACAGTCTTTGCATGTGCAGCTTCAGAACCAGACTTGAAGTTCCAGTTAGTGTCCGATGTCCCAGAAACACTCAGGTGCTCACTGAGCAATCTCTTGAGGCCAACACTCAGAAAATCAAACCGTCTTTGAGCCTTTGTGGGAACATTTATCGTCTCTGCTGGAAAGGTGGAAACATCTGGGAGATGCAGCCTTAACACACTGGGCTTCACAAGTCCTTGGAGGCAGCTCACTAAACTCAGGGATGCAGACAAAATCAGCACTTGCAGGAACACAATGTGCCCTCTCACAATGTGCTTGGAAGCATAAACTGAGTTTTCCTCACTGACTGTTTTAGACAGGATTGTGGGAGCAACACAAAAAGCAGCTTCAGCTGGAAACACACAGTTTAGTGTCTTTGCTGCTCGCTTTAAGTCACAATAAACAGGAAACTCATTGTGTCTCATGTCAGAATCACTCATATACAGGACAGGAAGAGGCGGAGCTTATTTCCTGCAGGGAGAGGTTAGCAGTCTGTGTCTTTCTCATTTCTGACTCCTAAAGAGCTGAAAAACACAGGCTGTTATTGGTTGGCTGACACTGGGATTAATGTCCTTGAAGCCAGCAGTCTTTAATGTCCAGGTTCAGAACGGGCAGGTGAAAAACAGTCCTTTATGTCCTCTGATGTTCAATAAACTGTCCTGATTACTGAGGGAGCAGAGAAAGTGTCTCCATCACTCACCACAGCTGGATGCTCTGAAATCCTGGAATCCAGCTGTGGAGAGGAGCGCCGGCGGCGTGGACGCAGTTTAGTAATCAGGGAACGGGAGACAGGAGGGAAACACAGCTGGGACCAATTACACACACGAGACAGGAAACAGTAACACAGGACTGTCAAAGTAAAACAGGAAATATAACACAGAGTCCAAAGTAAGGAGACGTGGGACACAGTGAAGACACAGAAACAGAAACCAGAACTATAATCACAAAACAAACTCAGAAACATAAAGAGTGAATCAGCTGATTCAGTGTTTGTGACAAAAACATGGATCCTGGTTAATAACTTTTATTTGTTTGTTTCTGTATTATTTTGTGTATCGTTCTTATGAGCTGTTGTTTTGTCAGTGAAATATTATTTCATTGTTTTAAGCTTTTTGTTGACTTTGAAGTGCTTAAGTTGATATTTTTGAACATTTAATTTGTTCGATTATTGTCGAGTCGATAAAACTGTCAAACGCACAGCTGCTTCCAGCACGGCCGGAGGAGAGGTGGCCGAGCAGACGCACAACACACACAGCTCACAGGTTTGCATTTCTAGATATTGCAGATGTTGCAGAATTTGAGAGTAAAGAACTCAGAGATCCAGCGCTGTCTCCTGCCCCTTATTTATACACCACAACACAACGACAGGCGTAACTCACACAAACGGGTAACATGAGGCTCAGATGCTTTGGACGTGTTCACATATACTGGACACAGAATGATGAAGATGGAGCTGCAGGAAGGAGGAAAAGAGGAAAAACACAGAAAAGATTCACAGATGTGGTGAAAAAGGACACGACAGCTTCTGTTTGTTCGTTTGGTTTTTCTTTATTTGGTAAAGATTCAGAAATAAAGAGAAGATCACATGTTTGAATATTATATTAACGTTCTGTAATTACAACAAGTTGTAAAATCTTTCCAGAGTGAGACAGAGACTGTGCAGAGACTGTAGAAGGACAGAGCAGCAGCAGAGCAGTCCAGATACACTGATGATCCTCTGTCAGATCCAGAGGGACACACAGGGCTGATGCTGGACTCTACATTGTGTCTGACAGTGGAGCTGCTCTCAGAGCAGTTCACTCTGCAGCACTGACAGTCATCTGCACTTCATTCCTCTGTCAGTCACTGCTGGATGAAGCTCTCCTCTCCACCTCCCAGTAACATGGCCCAGTCAGAGCGTCTCTACACACAAGCTGCTGCTGCTTCAACCTCTCTGGATCATCAGGACACAGCTGCTCCTCTCTCAGCACACACACCGTCCTGTTTACCATCATCAGCTCCACCTGCAGAGAGAAGGAGGAAGAGCAGAGGAGATAAACGAGTGTTTCCAGAGACTCTTCATCAGCTGTCAGTCAGTGATGCAGCACATCCAGTATAAAGAGCAGCAGGGACGTCAGTGCTGGGACTGTACTAGGACTCATTGTTGCTTCACTTTTTCTAATCTTTGGATTTTTATTGAAGTTGCTGAAAATGTTTTTCCCTCCTAGTTTGAGTTTGGACTTTCATTCATTAGAAGAACCTTGGTGTGTCCACTCTGAGCTCTGTAGGAACCCCAACAACAAGCCCAACAATCCAGATGGACGGTTCCAGCTGTTAACTGGAGGAATTCCATCCAAACATCTGCTCTCACTAAATTCTTCCTCACCTACAGACTGTGTTCTTCACTGCTTTAAACTTGGAAATCAATGCAGTCATTGGTCTGCGTGCTGCTTTGTTCAGAGAGCTGATTGGCTGTTGACAGTGTTTGATCAGAGCGTGTCAGCCGTTACTATGGTGACCATAAAGGTGAGAAACAGGAAGTGTTTGTGTCCAATCCTGAAGCCTGTCACCGTTCTCCTCTCACAGCTTCACTGAGAAGCTGCAGCTTTACAGGAAACACTGGATCTTTGTTTCATACTGACTGTGTTTAGTACAATACTGCTGACAGCACCACCCACTCACTCCATCACTCTACTGACCTCAGAGTCTCCAGTCTGTAGTCTGGACTCTGCTGAAGATCAGACAGCTGCTTCACATCTGGATCCTTCAGGTTGTTGAAGTCCAGGTCCAGCACTCTCAGATGGGAGGGGTTGGACTTCAGTGCTGCTGCCAGATAATCACAGCTGATCTCTGACAAACGACACCAGCTCAATCTGTATAAAGAATGAAAGATGTAAGTTTATTAGACAAAGTGCTTGAAATCATTCAGTGTTTCATCATCTGTTCAGAGCTGAAGAAGGTTCAGAATGTAGAAGTTTAGAAAATGGAAACTCCAAACAGCTGAAGCCAACAGGAAGCAGCTTCAAACAGGAAACTGTGCAGAGTTTCAGACTATATGTCCTGATGCAGCCAGTTGGATTTTGGAGATTTGAATCTCTGTTCTGTGACTAAGTCCTTGAATCATTTCTTCCAGTTGGTCCAACAAGACAGACTAAGTATTGGACATGTGTTGTGGCTCCATCAGGGGAGCTTCTAAATGTGATGTGATGGCCCCTCTGGGTCTGTCAGGTCACAGCACTGAAGAGAGCTCAAACTGGGCACACAGTTGTTCCAGTCTGGACCAAAGACTCTATACTGGGACTGAGGGACTGCTTTGACTGCACCCACTGGGACTTTTTAAGGGCTCATGTTCTCACTTAGATCATCGATTTCTACTGACATTTCTTTCTGGGAAAAATGGGGATTACTTTGGAAACAGGAAGTATTTTCCCCAATAAGCAGCCCTGGATTAGTAAATCACTCCAACATGTTCTCAGGCAGAAGAAGCTGTCTTGTTATGAGGGAGAGAAGAAAAAGATTGAGGCACAGAAACCTGTTGAAAGAGAGATAAAGCAGCTAAAATCAGGTGTAAAAGTAAAGCAGAGGATGAGCTGAATAAAGGACACTCAAGGCTGGCTTGGAAAGGAATGAAGTCCATGGTGGGGATGCAGGACAAGGAGCAAAGATGAATGTGATGCTGAATCAGCAGAAAACTTGGACTCATTTGATTCCAGCTTTGATATCATTGATTTCAATGAAGAGCTTTGTGATTGTAGCAAAGGGCTGGTAGCTCTGAGAGTCCCACTGATGAGGTGTTTGTGTGGAAATCTCTTAGTGGGACCAGAGAGAGAAAAAGCCCTGGTCCTGATGCTGTGGGAGGGAAATGATTGAAGTGTGCTGTGAGGAAGTGACTGGGAGATTTTCACACATTTTCCAGTCCTCCTTGGAACAACAGGAAGTTCCCAGCATATGGAAACAAAGGTTAAGTGTCCTATGGCACTCAGTGATGATGGTGCTGTGGCCCCACCACCTCCACCTCTTTGTAAAGGAACTAACTGTAATCTGAAGCTTCAAATGGAACTAAGACTTCCTCCACTAGGTGGCAGTGTCTGGTGAGAAAGTGTTAGTGGAGCTGGCCTGGAGTCAGAAACAGGAAGATGCAGGATTTGGGCTGAAATGGGCAAAAGTGGTTAGCACTAGTGCCTTAGAGCAAGAAGGTTGTAGGTTGAAGCTTGTTGGTCAGCTGGGCCTTTCTGTGGAGGTTGGATGTTCTCCCACAGTCCAATGAAATGCTGCTTAGGTTCATTGGTGCTTCTACATTGGCTGTAGGTGTGGATGTGAGGGAGTGCTTCTCTGTCGCTCTCTGTTGGCCCTGTGATGGACTGCTCACCTGTGCAGGTGGACCACGCCTCTTGCCCTATGACAGCTAGGGCACAGGCTGCAGCCCTGTGAGCCTAAGCTGAATAAACAGTTAGCAAAAATGATCCATAGATGGCCTGAAATCCCCCAGTTAGCAGTTTGGTAGATAGCTATGACATGCTAATCCCATCCAGCAGCTGTATTCTACCTGTAAGCTGATCCCTGCTGAGCCAAAGCACTTTTTCATATACAAATTACAACCTTTAATAGAAACCTATTGGTCAGCATCTTATTAGCCTGCTGTTAGCTTCATTCCACAGAAAACTGAGAGAAACTAACAGAGTTGATAAAGAATAAAGAGAAATGTGCTGATTTAAAGCCTTTGAAGTGCTTCAGATGATCTCTGTCCACTTCTGTCCACTCATTCATTCATGTAAGCTTTCTAATGCAGCTTTGATCTTCACAGTCTGCTTGATGAAACTCATTCTAACCCTGAATGTCAGAGTGTTCCTCCTTCTCTTTCCCATCATTCATGCTGGCAGTGGAGGAGATTTGGATGTTGGACTGTGTTTTGGATGATGTGTGTATGTTTGTGTTGGACTGCTGTCTGTAAAGCAAACGCACATTTTGCTTTGGATTTCAGTGTCAGACAGACTTTAAGGTGCAATGAAGAGTTTGAGAGTTTCACAGTGAATTTTCCAGTGGAGGATTTTTCTTCTTCTTTGAAGGTTTGAAATGTGAACATTGTTCTGCTGCAGTCAATGGACTAAACCAGAGAAGAAGAAAACAGACTTTACCATGAAGATCCTCAGTGTGGATCAGTATAATATCAGCCTGATGTCTGCAGTTTAGTGTCAGCACAACTTTCACATCATATTCATCTCAGCACAACTAAAACATGCTGACTGACCTCAGAGTTTCAAGTTTACATCCTGGACTCTCCAGGAAACCACACAGATGCTTCACTCCTGGATCCTGCAGGTTGTTCCAGCTCAGCTCCAGCTCTCTCAGATGGGAGGGGTTGGACTTCAGTGCTGCTGCCAGATAATCACAGCTGATCTCTGACA
This sequence comes from Aulonocara sp. 'chitande type north' Nkhata Bay, assembly GCF_057382095.1. NCBI lineage: Eukaryota > Metazoa > Chordata > Actinopteri > Cichliformes > Cichlidae > Aulonocara > Aulonocara sp. 'chitande type north' Nkhata Bay. Next base: position 49,987,794 of record NC_141365.1, on the reverse strand, counting down.
AACCACAGCGCTCCAATCTGTATAAAGAATGAAAGATGTAAGTTTATTAGACAAAGAGCTTGAAATCATTCAGTGTTTCATCATCTGTTCAGAGCTGAAGAAGGTTCAGAATGTAGAAGTTTAGAAAATGGAAACTCCAAACAGCTGAAGCCAACAGGAAGCAGCTTCAAACAAACACAACAAGAGAAAAAACTCTGAATGTTTCACATTAAAGTCGAACATTTCTAACAAGAGTGTTTTAAAGACAGAGTCACTGATGATCATCTTCTGCCCAGTAAAACTTTGGTTTTCCACATGTGAGTGTTAATGATGCACAAAGACTGTGAGTGCAAAGAAGGAGCGAGGAGGATGACAGAGAGATGGTACAGGAGCATCAAGAACCCGGCGAGGAAATGAGCAGAAGGACTTTGGAGCCTGTTGGATTGAAGCTTTCACAGAGACGTATTTGACTGGACACCACCAGGACAGACTTTTAATCCCAGGATTTGGATGAGCTTTCTGTCTTTATGTTCACAAATGATGTATATTTAATGCATTTAATGTATTTGAACCATATTTAATGCATATTACAGGATGTAACAGCTGCATATGTGTCAACAATAATGGCTTTGATTTTGCCCCCTATGAACATTTCTGTAGCTCCGCCCCTGCAGCAAACGTGTGTGAGAGCAGCCACGGCCCGCTCCTCCATGGTTTCATTCACACTCATCTCATACTGAACACACACACTTTGTAGGAATCATCAGTACTTTGACTGTTTCTCAGGTTAGCTTCAGGTTAGCCATTTAGCATTTCTCCAGTCTGAGTCACAGAGCGTCACATGACGTGACAGAAGCTGATTGGTCAGCTGCAGTGATGGTGGTGGAGCAGCATTAATGATGATGCTGTAGAACAACAGGAACACGGGGATATCAGACTGTTAGTGGGTTTAGTCATTCCTGCTGCACTTTGTCCTTCTTATTGAAGTGACCTGCTGAGAGCTCACACTGTTCTCTGTAGAAATGATGTCAGTCTGACTCGTCACATGTTTGGAGGCGTGTTTGATGTTTGCTCTTCTGGAAACTCTCAGTATCAAATATGGAAGATGCAAAGGAGACACGCTTCAGTCTGTATGGACCCGTTTCTACATGTTTGTACATCAGCTTATCAAATCCTGTCTGCTGTCTTCATTTATTACTCTTCACCTGCTTCACTGTCACTGTGTGGGCGGAGCTGCCTGAGCCCCGCTGTTAGGTTTTGTATTGTTGATTGTCATTTATGCTTAGAAATATTTAACCATATATGCTTAGAGGTGTATAATCAATTGTGTACTGATAGGATGTGTGATCTTTAGCAGGCTGCAAAGGCTTGGTGTGTATTCCACACTGGAATGCACACCTACATCCTGGGAGCATGGGAAGAGGTCGTACCTTGTTTTATTGTTTTATGGCAGGATTAACGTATCTATATCTGTTTTATGCTAAGTGCCTTTTGTTTAGATGAACTGTTGGACTTCCAGACCAGCAGGTTTAGGGGAGTCATTTATGGGGTCACACTCTGACCCCCCCCCCCCCCCCCCCCACACACACACACACACAGTATTCTTTGTTCACATGTATACCTATGTAGACGTCATATGTTAATGACCCTATGCATATTCATGTAACCACAATAAAAGGAGTGCAATGGGGAACGACACTTGGCTCCAGGCAGGTCTCCCTCATGCATAACTTTCTGCTTCTTAATTCAGATCAAACTGAGGTTATTGTACTCGGCCCTGAAAAGCTTAGAAATATGGTATCTAAGCAGATTCTTACTCTGGATGGCATTACCTTGGCCTCCAGTAATGCTGTGAGGAACCTTGGAGTCATTTTTGACCAGGACATGTCCTTCAACGCACATATTAAACAAATATGTAAGACTGCTTTCTTCCATTTGTGCAACATTTCTAAAATTAGAAATATCCTGTCTCAGAGTGACGCTGAAAAACTAGTTCATGCATTTATTACTTCCAGGCTGGACGACTGTAATTCATTATTATCAGGATGTCCAAAAAACTCCCTGAAAACCTTCAGCTGATCCAAAATGCTGCAGCAAGAGTCCTGACAGGGACTAGAAAGAGAGAGCAGATTTCTCCTGTTTTGGCTTCCCTTCATTGGCTTCCTGTTAAATCCAGAATTGAATTCAAAATCCTGCTCCTCACATACAAGGTCTTAAATAATCAGGCCCCATCTTATCTTAATGACCTTGTAGTACCATATCACCCTATTAGAGCACTTCGCTCTCGCTCTGCAAGCCTACTTGTTGTTCCTAGAGTATTTAAAAGTAGAATGGGAGGCAGAGCCTTCAGTTTTCAGGCCCCTCTTCTGTGGAACCAGCTTCCAGTTCGGATTCGGGAGACAGACACTATCTCTACTTTCAAGATTAGGCTTCAAACTTTCCTTTTTGCTAAAGCATATAGTTAGGGCTGGACAAGGTGACCCTGGATCCTCCCTTAGTTATGCTGCAATAGACGTAGGCTGCCGGGGGACTCCCATGATGCATTGAGTTTTTCCTTTCCAGTCACCTTTCTCACTCACTATGTATTAACAGACCTCTCTGCATTAAATCATATCTGTTATTAACCTCTGTCTCTCTTCCACAGCATGTCTTCATCCTGTCTTCCTTCTCTCACCCCAACCAGCAGATGGCCCCGCCCCTCCCTGAGCCTGGTTCTGCCGGAGGTTTCTTCCTGTAAAAAGGGAGTTTTTCCTTCCCACTGTCGCCAAAGTGCTTGCTCATAGAGGGTCATATGATTGTTGGGTTTTTCTCTGTATCTATGAAGCGCCTTGAGGCGACTTTTGTTGTGATTTGGCGCTATATAAATAAAATTGAATTGAATTGAATGAGTAACAAGAAGAACTTTGCCTACTTCGTGTCTTGCTTGCTGTGTAATTATATTGTCTTCAACGTTCCAGCGAATAGGTTCAAGCTACAAACCTATCACCCACCCACACAGACACATCTCCTCTCTGGAGCTAAACTTCTGCTTCATCTCCGCCTCTTTTCTTCATCCTCCAACTCTCTTTTCTCTTCTTCAGTGTTCTGCAGCCACAGAGCCTCACAGCCGTTAGCACGCCCATACCTGAGCAGCTAGCATTACCCAGCATGCCGTGCAGCAGTGTCAGTTTGTAAATGTGCAAGAATTCCTGCTCCAAACTGTTTCACAGAGTGCTGTGTGCCGTGACCTTTGACCTGCTAAAGACAGTCAGCTGTGGATTATTCATTGTTGTGTCTGATACTTAGAACTGTGAGGAAGAAGCTACACAGTTAATCAGGGTCCCCTCTCTCTGAATCAGGAAAGGTGGGCAGGCCGCGTGTGGGCCGCGGGCCATACATTGAGTATCACTGTTTGAAATGTGAACCTTGTTCTGCTGCAGTCAATGGACTAAACCAGAGAAGAAGAAAACAGACTTTACCATGAAGATCCTCAGTGTGGATCAGTATAATATCAGCCTGATGTCTGCAGTTTAGTGTCAGCACAACTTTCACATCATATTCATCTCAGCACAACTAAAACATGCTGACTGACCTCAGAGCTTCAAATCGACATCGTGGATTCTCCAGGAAACCACACAGATGCTTCACTCCTGGATCCTGCAGGTTGCTGTAGGTTCCACTCAGGTCCACCTCTGTGGGATACGAGGGGTTGGACTTCAGTGCTGCTGCCAGATAATCAAGGCCAATATCTGACAAACCACAGCTCTTCAATCTGTATAAAGAATGAAAGATGTAAGTTTATTAGACAAAGTGCTTGAAATCATTCAGTGTTTCATCATCTGTTCAGAGCTGAAGAAGGTTCAGAATGTAGAAGTTTAGAAAATGGAAACTCCAAACAGCTGAAGCCAACAGGAAGCAGCTTCAAACAAACACAACAAGAGAAAAAACTCTGAATGTTTCACATTAAAGTCGAACATTTCTAACAAGAGTGTTTTAAAGACAGAGTCACTGATGATCATCTTCTGCCCAGTAAAACTTTGGTTTTCCACATGTGAGTGTTAATGATGCACAAAGACTGTGAGTGCAAAGAGGGAGCGAGGAGGATGACAGAGAGATGGTACAGGAGCATCAAGAACCCGGCGAGGAAATGAGCAGAAGGACTTTGGAGCCTGTTGGATTGAAGCTTTCACAGAGACGTGTTTGACTGGACACCACCAGGACAGACTTTTAATCCCAGGATTTGGATGAGCTTTCTGTCTTTATGTTCACAAATGATGCTGTAACTCTGTGAATGTCCTGGAACTGTCAGCAGTGTGGTTACGTCCTTTTGACCTGAGTTTCCACAGCTCTTATAACAGCAGTGTACATTCACCTGCAGGCACACGCTGCCTCTGCTTCAGCTCTGTTTATGAAGCACAAACTGCAGGAACCAAACTCAGACTGGCTCATTTCAATCATGTCTGCTTACAAAGACACTTTGAAACTCTTATCAGTATGTTTCCTGTCCTACTAGGACGGATCAAACTCTGGACCTTTGTTGTGGATCAGTGAAGGATGCTTAGAAATCCCTCCTGCTGCCTGAGCTTGAACATCATCAGCACTTTAACACTGAGCAGAGGGACGTGGAAAAGGCCTTCTGTCTTTATCTGACTCAACTGTTTCCTTATGTGGGCTGAAGAAAACACCGTTGTAGACTATATTTATATGAAACATGTATATTTAATGCATTTAATGTATTTGAACCATATTTAATGCATATTACAGGATGTAACAGCTGCATATGTGTCAACAATAATGGCTTTGATTTTGCCCCCTATGAACATTTCTGTAGCTCCGCCCCTGCAGCAAACGTGTGTGAGAGCAGCCACGGCCCGCTCCTCCATGGTTTCATTCACACTCATCTCATACTGAACACACACACTTTGTAGGAATCAAATCAAATCAAATCACTTTTATTGTCACATCACATGTGCAGGTACACTGGTACAGTACATGTGAGTGAAATTCTTATGTGCGAGCTTCACAAGCAACAGAGGTGTGCAAAAATACAATAACGTAAACAAGCAGAATACAAGAATGGCTACATCTGAAACTAATAAATATATGTACAATATATAATAGTATATGCATTACTGGATGTGTATACTAAATATGTTTTTCTACACGCGCGTGTGTGTGTGTACATATTTTACAAATTAAATAGAGTAAACAATAAATATATAAAAATATACTGAGTTGAGACATGTGCAAAACAGTGGCATCACTGTACAGTATGTAGTGCATAATGTTGAAGTTCCAGTAGTGAAGCTGAGGTGTCTATGAAGTGTTCAGCAGTCTGATGGCCTGGTGGAAGAAGCTGTCTCTCAGTCTGCTGGTTGGGGACCGGATGCTGCAGAACCTCCTTCCTGATGGAAGTAGTCTGAACAGTTGATGGCTGGGGGGACTGGAGTCCTTGATGATCCTCTCCGCTTTCCTCAGGCACCGCTTCCTGTAGATGTCTTGGAGGGAGGGAAGCTCACCTCCAATTATCCGTTCAGAGCACCGCACTACTCGCTGGAGAGCTTTGCGGTTGTAAGCGGTGCTGTTGCCATACCAGGTGGTGATGCATCCAGTGAGGATGCTCTCAATGGCACAGTGATAGAAGGTCCTGAGGATGCGGGGGCTCATGCCGAATCTTTTCAGCCTCCTGAGAAAGAAGAGGCGCTGCTGCGCCTTCTTCACTGTTTTGTTTGTGTGTACTGACCACGTAAGATCCTCAGCCAGATGTACACCAAGGAACCGGAAGCTGCTCACTGATGGGGGTGTGTACTTCTCTGCACCTCCGGAAGTCCACTATCAACTCCTTTGTCTTTGCGACGTTGAGGGTGAGATGGTTGTCTTGACACCAGTGGGTCAGTGCGCTGACCTCCTCCCTGTAAGCCGTCTCATCACCATTGGTGATAAGACCCACCACTGTAGTGTCGTCCGCAAACTTCACAATGATGTTGGAGTTGTTAGTGGCTGTGCAGTCATAGGTGTAGAGTGAGTACAGGAGAGGGCTCAGTACACACCCCTGTGGAGCACCAGTGTTCAGTGTGATGGGGGATGAGGTGATGCTGCCCAGTCTGACTACTTGGCATCTGTCAGACAGGAAGCTAAGGATCCAGCTGCAGAGGGAGCTGCTCAGTCCTAGATCCTGTAGTTTCCTGTCCAGCTTCGAGGGAACGATGGTATTGAATGCTGAGCTGTAATCTACAAACAGCATTCTCACATACGTGTCTCTCTTCTCCAGGTGTGACAGGGCAGTATGTAGTGTCAGGGCTATGGCATCATCAGTGGACCTGTTGTGGCGGTATGCAAACTGTAGAGGGTCCAGTGAGTCGGGTAGTGCAGAGCGGATGAAGTCCCTGACCAGCTTCTCGAAGCATTTGCTCACGATGGGGGTCAGGGCTACAGGTCGCCAGTCGTTCAATGAGGAGATGGTGGAGGATTTGGGTACAGGGACGACGGTGGCCATTTTGAAGCAGGCTGGGACTACAGACAGAGAGAGGGAAAGGTTGAAGATGTGCGTGAACACTCCAGCCAGCTGAGCCGCGCATGACTTGAGGACGCGGCCGGGAATCCCGTCCGGACCAGTAGCTTTGCGTGCGTTCACCTTCCTGAAGCACTTCCGCACATCCTCCTCAGACACAGCGTGCGCACTGACGTCATCCGCGGTGCGCACACTGTCCGGTCTCATGGTGTTCGCTGTGTCGAATCTAGCGTAGAATACGTTTAGATCCTCACACAGAGAGGCCGTGGTCTGCGGTGTGCTGGTTTTCCCTCTAAAGTCTGTGATCGTGTTTAGTCCCTGCCACATACTCCGAGGGTTGTCAAACTGTTGCTCCACCCTGTCCCTGTACTCACGTTTGGCTGCTTTGATCGTCTTCCAGAGTTGGTAATGTGCGTGTTTGTAGTCCGATGTGTTCGCGGAGGCAAAAGCAGTGCTCCGTGCCGCCAGTGACGCGCGAACATCTTCGTTAATCCAGGGTTTTTGATTTGGGAAGGATTTAACTGTTCTGGATGGGACGACATCTTCCACGCATTTCCTGATAAATCCACAGACTGAGTCTGTGTACTCATCAATGTCCCTAGCAGCCACGTGAAACATTTCCCAGTCCGCGTGATCAAAACAGTCCCGCAGCGCAGACTCCGATTGGTCCGTCCAACAGTGCACCGCCCTCCGGGTTGGAGCTTCCTGTTTCAGCTTCTGCCTGTAGGCGGGCAGGAGCAGGATGGAGCAGTGATCTGATTGGCCGAATGGGGCGCGGGGGAGGGCTTTGTACGCATCCCGGAAAGAGGTGTAGCAGTGGTCAAGTAGCCGGTTTCCACGTGTGTTAAAAAGGATGTGTTGGTGGAGTTTGGGTGAGACTTTCTTCAGGTTTCCCTTATTAAAGTCTCCGGCTGTGATAAACGCTGCCTCTGGGTGTGCGGTTTCCTCACTGCTGATCGCGCTGAACAGTTCCCTGAGTGCTCGGTCAGTGTCGGATTGTGGGGGAATGTAAACAGCCGTAATAATCACTGCTGTAAATTCCCTCGGTAGCCAGAATGGCCGGCACTTAATCATCAGGTACTCCAGGTCCGGTGAGCAGAAGGATTTGACCGGGTGCACGTTCGCATAATCACACCATCTGTTGTTGATCATGAAACATACACCACCGCCTCTGCTTTTCCCAGTAAGATCCTGTGACCTGTCCGCGCGATGCACGGAGAACCCCGGTAGTTGTATTGCGGAGTCCGGTACCTTGTCCGATAGCCAGGTTTCTGTGAGGCAGATCACGCAGCAGTCTCGCTTCTCTCGCTGGAATGAGATCCGTGCCCGAAGCTCGCACAGCTTGTTCTCCAGAGACTGCATATTAGCCAGTAATAAACTGGGTAACGGTGGTCTGTTAGTGCGCCGTCTCAGTCGAACAAGAATGCCAGATCTTCTCCCTCTGCGTCGGCATTTGCGGCCTCCAGGGCCAGAGAACAAAGGCGTCTCAGGTGAGATGAATGGGGGGTCTGCAAACGGAGCGTCCGTGTTGCAAAACTTGAACTCCGGAAAGTTATAAGAAAGACCGTCTTTTATGTCCAGTAAGGTTTGTCGGTCGTACACGTACTACTTCGTGTCTTGCTTGCTGTGTAATTATATTGTCTTCAACGTTCCAGCGAATAGGTTCAAGCTACAAACCTATCACCCGCCCACACAGAAACATCTCCTCTCTGGAGCTAAACTTCTGCTTCATCTCCGCCTCTTTTCTTCATCCTCCACTTCTCTTTTTTCTTCTTCAGTGTTCTGCAGCCACAGAGCCTCACAGCCGTTACCACACCCATACCTGAGCAGCTAGCATTACCCAGCATGCCGTGCAGCAGTGTCAGTTTGTAAATGTGCAAGAATTCCTGCTTCAAACTGTTTCACAGAGTGCTGTGTGCCGTGACCTTTGACCTGCTAAAGACAGTCAGCTGTGAATTATTCATTGTTGTGTCTGATACTTAGAACTGTGAGGAAGAAGCTACACAGTTAATCAGGGTCCCCTCTCTCTGAATCAGGAAAGGTGGGCAGGCCGCGTGTGGGCCGCGGGCCATACGTTGAGTATCACTGTTTGAAATGTGAACATTGTTCTGCTGCAGTCAATGGACTAAACCAGAGAAGAAGAAAACAGACTTTACCATGAAGATCCTCAGTGTGGATCAGTATAATATCAGCCTGATGTCTGCAGTTTAGTGTCAGCACAACTTTCACATCATATTCATCTCAGCACAACTAAAACATGCTGACTGACCTCAGAGTTTCAAGTTTACATCCTGGACTCTCCAGGAAACCACACAGATGCTTCACTCCTGGATCCTGCAGCTTGTCGTTGTTTCTCAGGTCCAGCTCTCTCAGATGGGAGGGGTTGGACTTCAGTGCTGCTGCCAGATAATCACAGCTGATCTCTGACAAACCACAGCTCCACAATCTGTATAAAGAATGAAAGATGTAAGTTTATTAGACAAAGTGTTTGAAATCATTCAGTGTTTCATCATCTGTTCAGAGCTGAAGAAGGTTCAGAATATAGAAGTTTAGAAAATGGAAACTCCAAACAGCTGAAGCCAACAGGAAGCAGCTTCAAACAAACACAACAAGAGAAAAAACTCTGAATGTTTCACATTAAAGTCGTACATTTCTCATAAAAACAGGACAAAGACTTGAAAAAGTCGTGTTTTTCCTTCCAGGAACCACATGGCTTCACTTTTAAAGGTGAAGTGTGACAGAAATGGACATATTTGAAGTCCAACACCTTTTTCCAGTCACATTATTAAAGCAGACAAACTACAAGCTCATTTTCATTCCAACAAGTCATCTTCTGACCTGGACTAACAACACTGGTCTCTATGTGCAGCTGGCTGTGAGACCAGTGCTCAGGGAGCGTCTACAAAGTGCAACACTGAAAGAACATCACACACTCATTTGCTTCCAGCACTTTCACACAAACTGTTGTGATATTTTGATACCATGGTAGCATTTACAGGATATTGTTTTATTGTGATATTATACAGAAAAGAGTTACTCAATAAGGCCCATCTACTAGTTGTTTTTCTCTTTCTCTCTGACCCAAGAATTAATGTGTAAAGACTCACAAGCTGGTACCCCAAGGTCGAAAACACCACAGAGATGAGACCACTTCCTTACTCCCATCCTCCCTTTTTCTTTATCTCCTGGAAAAGGCTCGTTAAAGGCTAGGTGGTTTGTTTCAGAATTCACTAATGAAAGAACTCTGTATTTTATGTCTAGGAGTGTATTTTGCTGGGATGATCATAAATTGTAGCTGAAGAGAGAAACTACACACAGGATACTTCTTTGCTCACAAGGCAGGAAGACGTTTCCTTATTTGGTCTGTACCGGTTTGAACTGGGAAAGCTGACACACGAACCTTTTTTTCTCTATATAAGCTGTTATGTACTAAATAAACCTTTGAGTCGATTTGGGAAGACAACCTGAAGCAGTCTGTGTTTCCTTGTTCTCCCAAGCTGCTCCCGACGTCGTAACTAACCCAGCTGAATGGCATACCTGAGTGTTACTTTAAATAATTAGGAATCTTAGAAGGAAAGGACAGAACTCTGCTTATCGCTCGTGCCTTGGAGGGAAAACCGGGATGGACATTTTTTCCTTCAATTTGGTGTCAGAAGTGGGATTGACTGACAGAAGGTAAATATGCGTCTTTAATATTTATATGAGACCGTATTATGCCTCTCTCAGTGATCGATCCATAAAAAAAAACGGGATATGCTGACGAAGTTTCACTTAGTGATCCAGAGAGATACACTGACGACTTCCTCAGTCCCCGAATAAAGTAAATTAACCCTTGTGTGGTGTTGGTGGACACAGGAAGTTGCCTGTTGTCTTGAAACGTACGTTAAAAAGTGAGAAGTTGCTCACTCAGAAAAAGTGACACAGGAAGTTGCCTGTTGTCTTGAATATTTCTCGTTAAGTGAGAAGTTGCTCACCAAAAAGTGACACAGGAAGTTGCCTGTTGTCTTGAAACGCACGTTAAAAAGTGAGAAGTTGCTCACTCAGAGAAAGCTAGTAAATAATTAAATTTAATTTTGTTAAAAAAAAAAAAAAAAAAACGAAAGAAAACTGAAAACGGGTCTCACAGACCCGATTACCATACAAGGGTTAAAAGCAGTAAATTAAAAGCAGAAAGACACAGGAAGTTGCCTGTTGTTTTACGAGAAGTTGCTCGTTAAGCGAGAAGTTGCTCGCTAAGTGAGAGTTGCTCACACAAACAAAAAATTGCTAGCAATAAATTTAAAGTAACCTCAGCTGTGCCGCAGCGAAAATACTAACATAAATCCTTCAAGCGTGTAAACCCCTCTGGAAATCACTGAACATGAGTCAGAATTATTCAAAGACCACAGACAGGTCCGATAAAAAATCTAAAGTACCTGTAAAACCAAAAATTAATAAAATACAAAATAAAGTCTCAAATAACGGCTCAGTACGACTCCCATTTCCGGTTACGTGTAACCTACGTCCGCGAATCGGCGAAGACTTCCATGATTACGTATCCAGAACATGCGGAAGTGCTTATGTGACTGACTTTGTTTACAACTTAAGAAGTTCAATGCATTCTAATTTATTTCTGGAGCCTTATCCCGAACGATTATCGCCAGAAAACAGGTCAGTAGAAATGTTGAATATCATTTGTGATAAGAAAAGTAGTCTGCTTAAAAAGTCCTGTAGAAAATACATGATAGAATGCCGCGACGTGATACATCAAATGTTACCACTATGGAAAAAGGGACCGGAACCAGGTGTAGATACTTTTACATCAAATAAAACTAGTGCAGGCTCTAGCAAAGAAAATAAATCTACCGCAGGAAAAGCTAGTCTTGCATGTTCAGCCGTTCAGCCTACAGCCCCACACCCTTACGATGAGACCGAATTAATAGTCGCTGTAGCAGCTGCACGCAAACAACGTCAGCATTCTGATCCAACCAGCTCAAAAGAAAGCGACGAAAAATCTGAATCACATGCAACGGATCTTAGCCATCTCTTTAAACAGGATCAGGAAAAACAATATATACGCCGCAAGGAAGAATTAGCAGAACATAGAAAAAGAGAAAAACTTTTGAAAGAAGAATGTGAGGAACTTATGAAAAACAATTTAGACGACTATGAAGAAAAACTTTTGCATCAGGCAGTGTCCACGATAGACACCCACATGAAACGCCACGATATCGTAGCTAGAGGTTTAGAGGTAGCTAAAGAAATACCTGTTACCCGAACTTTAATAAAGACTTATCTAAAAGGAAAAAAGGAAAAACAAAGCCGGAATGACAAAGGTCCTTACGCCAACACTCGCGGTAGTAAACAAACAGACCCAAAATCTAGTGACGTCAATGACACTTACCCCTTTATGATAATAGGAGATCAGTGTTGTATTCAGCCCCCTAAAATCTCAGAATTAGTGACAACTATTAAAGAGCTTCCCGATCCTCTTAAAAATCCTACAGCCTTTGTCTCTGCACTACAGAGAAGTACCAGATATCACCATTTGGGTGGTCCGGATTACAGGTACATATTGTGTCAATGTATTCCTGGAGTAACCGAGTCACAACTCATAAGAGAGATAGGTGAATTAGACCCAAAGCATGATAAAGCATCCACAACTGCAGAGTTTTTGTGGGTAAATAATGACAAAGTCGCCGATTTCTTTAAGAATCTAAAGAAATTCCTGCTCACAATGTCCAGAGACAAAATTGACTTAAATGCAGTAACTATGTGTAAACAGAAGCCTGATGAATCTATCCTAGTATTCATAAAACGCTTTATGCACTGTTGGACTAATGAGGCATGCATGCCAGAGGATGGTAATGATCAGATTTTCATCACCACCTTTTTGAACAATATCCACCCTGAATGCTCTCAGTTGCTAAAAGTGACAGCTACTGATAATCTCTACGAATTGAGTAAAGATGCTTTCTTAAAGCTTGTACAACTGAAGGCCAGTGCAGATACTACCACGAAAGCTAAAAGTGTTAAGATAATGTTGAATTTTGATGTAGAAGGCTCAGAGGAAAGTGAGAAACTAATGTATGCAGGATTACCCGCTCCAGCACAGCATGGAAGTTTCAGAGGACGGAAGGATAAAAGTAGAGATATGTGTTTTTATTGTGTCTCAGTTTTCCAGCAGCCGCAGACACCCAGAGCAAAAATGAATTTGTGTATTTCATTTAACATAAAGGGTGAAATGTTTGCTGACACTGATAACAGCTTATGTTTTCTCTGCCCTATGTACCGACATGATGGAGAAGGAACATCCTCTGTGTCAGCTGGACCCTCAGCAGAGAATGAACTCAACATCCTTTTTGTCCGGTACTCTATGTCACGCACTGTGCCAAAAAAACGTGTACAGACGCCACTACCAGGTCATCCCATGACTGGGAGCCACACTTTTGTTTCTCTAAGGTCAAACAGTGATTTTGTTACATAACTCAGACATAGGTTACGAAATATGTCGTCACATAGATCTAACCTACCCTATCGACTGTACTATTTCTGCACTTACGTTGCCAGCTGAATACCAGAATATGACATTGTGGTCTAAAAGTGAGAATGATATAGGATTTATTGACTGTACACTTTATCACGTACACCTATTAAAACACAACAAGCCAGTATATGTCAAGCAACATCCCATTTCTGCCGAAAAAGCCGCAGCCCTAGATGTCATGATAGGAGATTTATTGACTACAGGAGTAATAAAGCCCACACTCCTGTCAATCCTGTGCCAAAGCCTAACAAACCTGGCGTATGGCGTTTCATACAAGACTTAAGGCAAATTAATGCAGTCAACATTCCTCTGCCACCTCTCGTTTCAGATGTTCACAGCATATTGACATGCATTGCATACACATTTTACCGTGGTGGATTTATGCTCTGCCTTTTTCTCAGTACCTGTGCATGAAGACACACAGCTGTTATTTGCATTCACACATAGAAATAAGCAGTACACTTGGACTCGTTTGCCCCAAGGCATGATAGACAGCTCTGCTGCTTTCTCAATGGTGCTTCACTCCTCCAGGGCTGCACCCTGATCCACATGTGGATGACCTCCTCCTCTGTGCTGAAAGTGAAAAACTATGTCAAACTGCTACACACATGCTTCTCCAGCACCTCCAAAAGACTGGCCACAAAGCATCAGCAAAGAAAATGCAGTACTGTCAGACTTCTGTTCAATATTTGGGATTCACACTGTCTCACGGAAAACGTTCCATGACTGCAGACAGGGTCAAAGCTGTGACCTCTGTCCCTCGGCCCACTACACAGAAGGAAATGTTGTCCTTCCTGGGCATGGTGAACTATTGCAGACAGTGGATACCAGACTGTTCTTTTCATGACCACATTCTGTGTGACTGTTGTAAAAAAGACAAGCCTCCTCGAATACTGTGGTCCACAGAAATGACTGCCTCTTTCAATGCATTAAAGGGAGTGCTGACCTCCGCCACTCAAAGGTGCTGCCTGAATTGTTCAGGGGATGCCGGCCTGCCTGAGGGCAGTAGCAGCTTGCTCTATCATGATAAGGGACTGCGAGAAGCTCACACTCTCACATGACACTATTCTACACACCAATCACCAGGTCACGACCATTCTAGCAAACATAACTACACAACATATGCAAATCTCACTATAAAAGCGAGCAGCACACCTGATTCGCCAGCACATTTATTGATCCTATGCTGTGTTCTTCTGACCGACAGGATGGCTCAGACAGGCTTGACGATCATGACTGCATGACACGTATACAGGAATCCACAGCACCACGTCCAGATTTAGAGCAAACACCTATCCCAGACTCAGCCACGGTTTATGTGGACGGGTCCTGTTCAAGGCCGAATGACAACTCATTTCTTTGTGGCTATTCAGTGGTAACAGTGCCTGACATCATACTAGAGGCTCACTCATTACCATTTCACTCAGCACAAAAAGCAGAGCTCATGGCTTTAATACGCGCCTGTGAGCTACATTTGGATAAGCATGTGACAATTTACGCAGACAGCCGCTATGCATTTGGCGTTGTGCATGACTTTGGCACATTGTGGAGACAGAGAGGATTTAGATCTGCTGATGGAAAATAAATTGCTAAATTCTGATTTTGTTCAAAGACTTTTTCAGGCTATACAGCTGCCATCGGCCGTTGCAGTTGTAAAAACGAAAGGACACAGTACAGCTGACACAGACGAAGCAACAGGTAATGCCTTAGCAGACGTGACAGCCAAGGCTGCAGCTGCATCACAGCTCCCACCTCCGCAGGAAGTATTATCTGTGCCCCTAAAGCTGCCACTTGTTACACTCCCAGACTATTTAGAAACAAATGTTGGTTTAAAATTCATACAAGCGCAAGCCTCTGCATGTGATTACACCTATTGGGAGAATAATGACTATACCTTAGATGACAGAGATGGCTTATACAAAATCTTAAGGGTTTGATTGCCCTCCCATATTCCCTGATGCCAGTCCTTGCCCGACATTTTCACTGTGTGAGTCATGTCGGACAAAGAGGGGTAATAGGGGCAATAAAATCAAGATTTGTAATTAAAAAAAAACATCACATGCAGTAAAAGCATATTAGCAACCTGTCTAACATGTGCACGAACTAATGTAGGTAGCTCAAAAGCAAAACATCAGCATTTACCACAACCAGATTTTCCATTTCATACATTACAAATTGATTTCACACATATGCCAGCACAAGGAAGCATCAAGTACTTACTGGTAATAGTGGATCAATTTAGTAAATGGGTAGAAGCTTATCCAACCTCAAAAGAAACTGCAGAAGTAGTCTATCAAAAGTTGAGCAATGAAATAATACCCAGATTCGGAATACCTCACCAGATTAACAGTGATAGAGGATCTTCATTCACATTAGAAGTAATTCAAAAGTGTGCTAAAACTTTAATGACCAGGGTCAAATTACTTACTCAAGTCCTCTGTGAGATTAGAATGACTCCATCTGCAGTAACCAAATTATCTCCATTTGAAATAAGATTATTTCCAACACCATGGTCAGCTTCCAGAGGGGCACCGCTAGTAGAAGGTGATGTATATTGCATTGTCCACTGATGTTCACAACCTGATAGAAAAACTGAATAATAACTATCAGAAAGTTTGTCTCTCTCAGCCTTTCCCCTCCACAGTTCCACCAGTGGAGACAAGGAGATGCATGTCGGAGAAGCCACTAAAACCAAGGACACTCTGGGAGGCCGCGCGTGTTCCAGCCCCAGACTGTACTGGCAGTGACGAAGAACCAGCATCCTCACAGACGGACAACCTCAGTGGATTCATGCCAGCAGGGTTAAGACCAGCCCAATCGGACCATCTCAGGCGTCGGATCAAGCAGATGACATCTCCGGCGGGCCAGCGCCAGGAACAAGAACAAATAAACACACACGGGTAGATGACATCTCAGGCGAGCCAGCGCCAGGATCCAATGTACATACACACACGCAATCACTGATTAACACACAACGTCTGAAAGAACAACGACAAGGTACTCAAACATCCAGCAGGAACAGAAAGCCAAAAGTACCACATGATGTCTAACCTGATAAAGCTAGACTCATTTCATCCTGATGATGGAGAAAATGAAATGCCCATTGTCATCATACGACGCTTATTCTGTGTCTCTCGAACCTGGGACCAGGCCAGAAGACGACTGAAGAACTGTCTTTCTTATATATATTTAGGTTATTTATCATATCCATCGCATTAACCTTAGGATTTCTCTTTGCTATTTTGTATTGTAGACTGCAACCATGTTCACATTTCTGCAGGTCGTATTTTGCTGACGATACCTCATGCTCTATTTTGCAAGACACCTACTTAATGCACTCATTACGTTCCCTAAAATCAGTAAATAGCAACATAGACGCCACTAATAAACCATCTTATGCGCCCTCTAGAACAGGAGTCAACGCCTGGTATGCAAATGCCAGAACAGCCGCTCGTGATTTAGGAAACAGTAACTGTTATGTCTGTTCAAAGGCTAATCCAGAACAGGTAATAGTAGGATACCCCATATCCGGTTTCCCCCTCACTGAGGGACTAGAGAAAATCGGCGGAGATAATGCTCTCTTTAAAGACGCTTTACAGTTGACTCTGAGCCCTCTCGACTGCCTACTTAGACACACACACACACCAACTAACCCTGAGACTCCATTAGGCGAATTA
This sequence comes from Aulonocara sp. 'chitande type north' Nkhata Bay, assembly GCF_057382095.1. Classification (NCBI taxonomy): domain Eukaryota; kingdom Metazoa; phylum Chordata; class Actinopteri; order Cichliformes; family Cichlidae; genus Aulonocara; species Aulonocara sp. 'chitande type north' Nkhata Bay. Next base: position 49,971,122 of record NC_141365.1, on the reverse strand, counting down.
TTGAAGTTATCTAATGACACCGCAGGGACCTGCGCCCCAAGAATAGGTTAAAGCCCTCACTGCCCTTAGGACAGATCCCTCTCCATTTTAATACTAGTATGATATGTCTGCGCAGACTAAAGTTAACTGGCCCAGACACACACATAGATTATACAAAGGATAACTATACATTCTTCTCTGACTCCCCAGGTGCACGCTGTAATGAGACATGGCTAGCTGTCTCTGTGGCTGAAGTTGTATCATATCTGGAGGAACACACACACAGTTCAAGTTCGAGCGCAGAATCGATCATTGTTCCCCCAGAGGGTGTCTTAAATGATACTGACTGGGGGGAGTTAGTTAAATCACACATGGTCACGCGCCTAACTAGAGCAATCCCACATGCTTATTGGTTGTGCAATAATACCCTTAGATTAGCTTTACCTGTTAATTGGACCGGTACCTGTGGTCTAGTAACCGTTGATGTATGCTGTACTTTCATTCCCAATAACACCGCTCCTAACGGTTCATTCACACAAGCTATGAATAAACTTGAAGCATTGAAGATAGAACTAATTGCCAATACAGGCCACGGTCAGTGGCTAGATAAGTGGCTACAGGACACGTTTGGAAGATGGAAGGAACTAATTGTAGCCTTTGTAACCGTTGCAGCATGTATTATTTTGTTTTCGATGATTATTGTCTGTTGTGTGATACCATGTATACGCTTTCAGAATTTTTGATATTAAGCTTGCTCGAAGGACCAGTTACAGTTATGATTTGTCTTTATATTATGTTATTACATTCTGTCTTTATACTATGTTATCATTTCATGATAAAAGGAGAGAACTGTTGTGATATTTTGATACCATGGTAGCATTTACAGGATATTGTTTTATTGTGATATTATACAGAAAAGAGTTACTCAATAAGGCCCATCTACTAGTTGTTTTTCTCTTTCTCTCTGACCCAAGAATTAATGTGTAAAGACTCACAAGCTGGTACCCCAAGGTCGAAAACACCACAGAGATGAGACCACTTCCTTACTCCCATCCTCCCTTTTTCTTTATCTCCTGGAAAAGGCTCGTTAAAGGCTAGGTGGTTTGTTTCAGAATTCACTAATGAAAGAACTCTGTATTTTATGTCTAGGAGTGTATTTTGCTGGGATGATCATAAATTGTAGCTGAAGAGAGAAACTACACACAGGATACTTCTTTGCTCACAAGGCAGGAAGACGTTTCCTTATTTGGTCTGTACCGGTTTGAACTGGGAAAGCTGACACACGAACCTTTTTTTCTCTATATAAGCTGTTATGTACTAAATAAACCTTTGAGTCGATTTGGGAAGACAACCTGAAGCAGTCTGTGTTTCCTTGTTCTCCCAAGCTGCTCCCGACGTCGTAACTAACCCAGCTGAATGGCATACCTGAGTGTTACTTTAAATAATTAGGAATCTTAGAAGGAAAGGACAGAACTCTGCTTATCGCTCGTGCCTTGGAGGGAAAACCGGGATGGACATTTTTTCCTTCACAAACATCTACTGTCATTATTGTCACCAAACTCTGTGGATCCTTTATTGCAAATTCAAATGGGATCAAATGGTCAGACAAAAGAGGGTTATGAGGAAATATGATGAAATGTTGTGTATTAGCAGCAAGTTATTGAATCATTTTCCTCAGAAACCAAACAAAATGATTGACAAACATGTTTTTACAAACTCAGTGTTGGACTTGGATCAGCAGGATAAGCTGATGTTTAAAGGCATTTGAGTCTCGCTGTATGAGAGTCCAGTTCTTACTCAATATTTATGGATGATGTTCTTTCAGTGTTGCACTTTGTTTGGCACAAAATGAAATTATTTGGCCTCTCAGATGCTTTTAGAGATTCCCAAATGACTGATGATGACATCTCTGGGGTCTGATTGATAGAAAAAAAATCTCTTTGAGACCTTTTGTAACTGACAAACTCTTCATCTGCTAACAACACTGAGTTGAATCTCCATGGCTGATAGTTGGAGCAGGCATCAGGAATACACATTGAAAAAACAAGAGGAGAAATCACCAGAGTCTTATAATCACATTCTGTAACTAAAGGGAGACGTTTTTCTATACAAATATATGTTTTATGGACATTAGAAAAAAAGAGTATTGACGTGAAGCAGGATTATGAAATCTCCATACATCAGCCAGCCCATAATTATCAAGAAAGCTCTGAATGACGCATGCTGAGTTTGGACTAAGTGTACTTTTGTGTGAACTGTGGTCCATAGCAGATAATGAGCAGTTTAGGTCTCCCTCAAAGATGATATTGTGTGATGACATATTGGGGAGCCGCGCAAAGACATTAGTGAAAAATCTGTGATCGTCCCAATTAGAGGCGTAGATATTTGCTAAGATCAAAGGAAAACCATAAACTATGTTTTCTGCACTTAAAATCCTGTAATTTTCTCATAAATCGACAGTGCGGCTTATGGATGAATTCTGGTTGTGCTTACTGACCTCGAACCGATTTTATGTGCTACACGGCGCTCAGAAACCTTTCAAAAGATGTTTTGGTACGACTTTGCTCAGCTACGAGGCCGCACCGCTTGATGGATTGTTGGAGCATTACAGCTACGAGGAGCCTCGCGGAGTGATACGTACTCTGCTTCAACGTAATATTACTGTATTGAGTGTGTATAAGGACCATAAATGGCACCTGTAAGAGACACGGTTACAAAGAGGGTTTCAAACTCCAGGCTGTCAGTCACGCAGTAGAACCTGGGAACAGAGCAGCTGCTTGTTATTATGCTCAGCGTCTGTTTACATTTTGACTGCACGATTGTGAGCTGTTTGTTATGCACAAAAACAACATTGTTTTCTTTTATTTATGGAGCATTATTATTTAATAAATGCTGATCATTTATTCCTGAGTAATTGTTTCATGTACATCTACGCTGTATGTTAATAAATGTGCCTGTGTGAGATTTGGGACACAGCTTTGACTAAGAACTCTCTTTTTGTTCGAACTTTCTGGCTTTAAAAATATCGAGATATATATCGTATATCGCCATCCAGCTAAAGAATATCGAGATATGAACTTTGGGTCATATCGCCCAGTCGTAATATTGCAATAGGTTGTCCGTTAAACTCAAGCGGGGCTTGGGCCCTGGCACGGCGTAGCCACACAATCCTGGTAGTAGTGACGCTCGGCTATGACGGCGTGCGGGTTACCAGCTGGCTTTCTCAGGATAGGGCTCCTGTGTGAGCGGTCGACAATAACGTCTTTATCCATACCCAGCACTTCACGTAGTAGCACGGATACGGCCGTGGAGGAGCTCGAGTCCAGGCCCTCTGGGATCCCTATGATGTGGATGTTAGCTCTCCGCTTCCTGCCTTCATCACATTTATCCTTCAGGTCAGACAGCTCCTCCTTCATACTCTCTACTGTAGACTGCAGGGTGGTCACCTCATCGCTCCACATTGACAGCCCATCCTCAGCTTCTTTCACTGTAACCTTTACTCCATCAACTTCGCCGCACGTCGCCGCCATGCTGTTAGCGATCTCATTTCTCAGTCCTTGCACGTCAGCCCTTATATTGTCAAAATCTTCTTTCAATGCATTTCTGAGTTCTTCTTTTAACAGCGTACTAATGTCCTCTTTAATGGATTGAAGAAGCTCCAGTTTTAGAGCAGTAGGATCCACATCACGCGCGTCTGTTGAGTCTGCTCTTCAGCGGCCGTAGAGCTGGACGCTGCCCTTTGGCCATCATCGATACTCTCGCCCGAGATCGCACCGGGGCTAAAATATTCACCTGCTCAGCTGTTTTTGATCAGTTTGAGCCTGTGTGGTTTGATCAGGTGGAGGAACGATGTGATGCTATAAAGACATCATCTTGTCCAAATGAAGTTGTTCCAACACGTGTTTAAAAAGATTTTAAAAGTTGTCGGTTCCGACATCTTAGCGATTTTTAAATGGTAAATGGTAAATGGCCTGCATTTGTATAGCGCTTTTCTAGTCCATAGGACCCCAAAGCGCTTTACACTACATTCAGTCATTCACCCATTCACACACACATTCACACACTGGTGATAGCAAGCTACATTGCTATTACATTTAACAGCAGTCTTAGTTCAGGTGTTGTACAGCCTGTTTTAAACATGCTGTTGTACAGCCTGTACTAAAAGCCTGATCTGGATCCTCTGTCCGCTCAAATTTCAGGCCTATTTCAAAGCTTCCCTTCCTGTCGAAGATTTTGTAAAAGATTATATTTGTTCAGCTGCAATCTGTTGTAAAGGTTTCAGTCTGGTTTTAAAGCTCTTCACAGCACTGAAACTGCACTTTGGAAAGTTCTTAATGATCTTTTATCAGCCACTGATCAGGAGACTCAGCTGTGCTTTTGGATCTGACCGCTGCCTTGACCACAGCATCTTGACCTCACCATTGGAGCATGGCGGCATCAAGGGCGCTCTATTAGACTGGTTCAGCTCTTTTATTAAATCGCATTATTACATTTGGGGCTTATATTTGACGGCAATTTGAAAAACAGCTGAGCTCAGTTGTACAGCGGTCTTTCTTCAAACTGAGGCTTTTATCTAAGGTGAGATCATTTATATCTTTTAAAAACCTTGAACGGGCGATCCACGTTTTCATGACGTCCCAGCTGGATTATTGTAACTCCTTATATGTTGGAGTTAGTGGGACCTGCCTGGCAAGACTGCAGCTGGTCCAGAAAGCTGCAGCTCGTCTTCTGACACAAGCTCAAAGACATTTATCGTCCCAACAACCACATATACGCTGGTCCCTCGCTGTAACACAGTTCACCTTTGGCGGCCTCGCTGTTTCGCTGATCTTTTTTGTGCAATTTTGCATGTTTTTGTTTTTTACAGCGCATTGTGTTCTGCGTCCTGATTGGCTGTAGACCATTGTCAGCCAATCTCGTGCCGTGTCTCCTGTACAGTACAGAATGTGTTCAAATTTACAGCAGTGTGACTCTGCAGTGCTGCACTGTATGTTTGTACGTTTTGTCCCCAACAAACAACAATGATGACGAGACGTTTTGCACCTGTGGTAGCAGCCAAAGGCAGAGGAAGATGCTGACCATCATAGTTTCAACAAGGAGGCAAAAAGGTTGTAACTGTCCACAACAAGAACATCGTAAGGATGGAGTCAGCTTTGGCTTTGTGGCTCAGTGACCGCAGGAAAAAGAACATCGTGCTGGACACCAACATTATCTGCAGAAAAACTCAAAAGCTTTATGAAACTTTACCTGACAGCGAGGAGCCCAGGCCATGGACGAGTGCTCCTCACACAGAAGCTCATTTAATGCCAGCAAAGGCTGATTTGACACATTTCAGAAACACTTTGCTTTCACTCTTTAATAATGAACTTATTTTTCTATGAAGGTTTGAACTTTGTTTAAACAAGAGAGAAAAGTGTGAAAATGTTCATGCCTGTCTGAGAAAAGTGTAGAAAGTGTGCAGTGAGGGTTTAACTGCCTTAAAACTTCTATAATACTTGTAAAACATAAAGCTGCTACTTCATTCTGAGACTTATTTTTAGAACGTAACTCGATAAACGAGCGACCGCAGTACTGTATTGTGTTTATTTTGAAAACTCTCAACAGGATCTTCAGATTTATTTTGAAAGCTTTATCTGGAAAACACAAACACATAAGCAGGAAACAAAGAGCGTGATATGAAACGATAGACGTTTTCATATGGTCATCATATATACATCGTTCTATCGAACAGCCCCAGCTCCTGCTGTCAGTCTCTGTAAATCTGCTCTGAAAACACATTTGTATTCACTGGCTTTTAATACAGCATGAGAGTTATTTGATATTTGATGTGTGATATTAATATTAGGAGTTATTTTAATAGTTATCTTGGATTCTTGTACAGCACTGTGGTCAACGCTGCTGCTGTAATTAATGTGCTATAAACACATAAACAATCTGCAGTTAAACATCCAAAACTAAAGATGTGATCGCTGCCTTTAGAAAATGTGCTGATGCACAAGATATCAGCTCCATTAAGGTGGAATGTGGCCGTGTTAGAAACATGTTGGAAGAAGTTTGAAGCTGAAACTGTGAAGCTGAGAGTGAAAGAGCTCCAGCGTCTGTCACAGGAAACTTTCTTATTTCCACACTGATGAAAGCATCAAGCTTTGATTTCCTGCTGCTTTTATTGAGTCACACTGTGAAACTGAGCCACAGCTGAACCAGCATCCCTGTACAGCAGACACTTACAGCGCTTGGCTGCTTCCATTGGACCCTCTGCACAGAGCTTCAGTTTCCTCTTCTGGTCCCAAAGTGCAGAACAACAAGGTTTCAAACAGCTTCGTTCCAGCAGCATCAGCCACAGACATGCAGAGAGAATCCTTTGGTTGTGTTGTGTGTTTGCATATCTGCTGTGTTGCTTTGTGAGGATGGATCATCTCCTGCAGCTCCAGATAAACAAGCTGGACCTGAACCTGGTAGCTTCACTTAGAAGACACTTGTGACGGGAACGTGTGAGAAGTTTTGTGCAGACAAGTTTGGATTTAGAGTGTGGGACGAGCTCTCCACAGTCTTTGTGGAGATCCACATTCTGCATACTGCCTGTGAGAAGCTGCAGACATTTGTCCTCCAAATCCACTGAGCAGCTGCTCGTGGTGGTATTAGCTTCATGTGTGCGTGTTAGCATGAAGCCTCGGTCACACTCTGCTGTGGACACGGTCACGGACAGCTGGACGCCTGATGGACGAGTCGTCCGTCCTGTTAAACTTCTTTGAGCATGAGAAGAGCATGAGAAGCTCAGTGGACACTGTTCAGTGTTTTAACTCTCGCTTTCTGATGGGTTTAGATTTTATTATTGTCATTTGTATTAGGAAATATTTAACCATATATTCTTAGAGGTGTATAATCAATTGTGTAGTGATAGGATGTGTGATCTTTAGCAGGCTGCAGGGGCTTGGTGTGTATTCCACACTAGAATGCACACCCACATCCTGGGAGCACGAGAGAGGTCGTACCTTCTCTTATTGTTTTATGGCAGGATTAACGTAGCTACGTCTGTTCTAGTCTAAGTGCTTTTTGTTTAGATGAACTGCTGGACTTCCTCACCATGTTATCTAGGGTGAACCATCTAGGGTGAAGGGGGGTCTACCCTCTTCCTGACCAAGGATGTTATATGACCCTTTGATCAGCAGTACCACACACACACACACACACACACACACACACACACACACACACACACACACACACACACACAGTATTCTTTGTTCACATGTATACCTATGTGAGATGCTATATGTTAATGACCCTATGCATATTCATGTAACCACAATAAAAGGAGTGCTATGGGGAGCCTGGCTGAGAGTCTGATGGTGGTCAAGTGGTGGAACGACGCTTGGCTCCAGCCAGGTCTCCCTCATGCATGAGTAAACCAGAGAACTTTGGTGCCTTGTGTCTTGCTTTTTGCTGCGTAGCAGATTGTCCTTAACGTTCCAGTGGATAGGTTCAAACTACAAACCTATCACTTTCACTTCAGCTTCACCAACAACAGCACAAGCAGAGCAGCCCACTGCCTGCATGGCTGGGACAGCGCCCCCTGGTGACTGTAAACCACTACAACATGTAGACGGCCGTCTGCAGGCTGGATGTAGCACCACCGCAGAGACGTGCTGCAGCTCTGTTTAGTTACCCAGCTGACAGCAGAGGCTGTAGTTTACTGTTACCAACATGGAAAACTGAAGCTTCACCAGCTGGAGCTACAGAGCTGGAGAACAAAGGAGACTGAGAGGCCAGAATGATGTGGGAGGAAACATCAAGAGCCTGTTTGAAAGGAGACACATGTGGATGCTGTGCCAGTCTGTGGTCTGTCAGAAGTCAGCTGAGTCACACTGCAAGAAGCTGCAGAATCTCAGAGGAGGAGATTTGGAAGTGTTTGTGGGACAAACTGGACTCAAAGAAAGAAGATGTTTGTGAAGTCTTTGGTGGAGGTGAGCAGTGTGAAGCAGAACACATGCAGATGAATCAGGAGGTCAGCATCAGTGTCTCCTTGTGGTGGACGGTAAAAGAATCAGAGCCAACGCTCCCGTCCACCCTCGGCATGAAGCAGTGCTGTTTCTGAAACAGGAGGACAAGTCCAGAGAAGACAGAGGAAGCAAAGATGAGGGTGGGACAGGACAGCAGGACTTCCTTCACACCTGCAGCTCCATCACACTGCTGTAGCTCCTCTTCATCACACATGTACCTGCAGCCTGTCTTCGAGTCCAGGAGTCACCTCCACACAGTGTAGAAGCCTCCTGTGCAGACCATGGAGTCCAGCCTCTGTCAGGGAAGTCGGCACTAAAGCCTGAAAGACTTCAATCTGTCTCTGCTCCACCCGAGAAAGACCAGCACCGTACTTGTTGTGCATTCAAGGAGGGAACATCAGCGCTGCATCGTGGGAACAACACCGCAGGAACAAAGACACAGCACGGCCGATGAAGGACGAGGACAAAGGAAAGGTGAGTGAGAAGACCCTGGTGGTGTGGACGGACCTGCAGGGGCTCCAAGACTGAGGAGCAGAGACGTCCATGTACCAGCTGAGGATGCTGCAGTGATCCAGGGAGCTCGGTCCAATCTGAGGCCGTGTGAACTACGTGGACCACAGTTTCTTCACAGACTTCAGCCACGTGAACATCTGGAGATCCAACAGTGCACGAGCTGTGAGCCATCAGCTGTTTCTCTCATCAGCTGCTGTAATGAGAGCTGCTGGAATCATCTCGAGCAGCAGGAAATCACTGATGTTGTTTCTAACCAAAGATATGGGACTGAGCTCCGCTGAGCTCCTTCTACTTTCATCCAGATAGAAACTGCTACAGTCTGCTGATTATTGCTTTGCCTCCATCACACGAGCTCTTTATCCTGTTCTTCACTCTCATTGGTTCTTTGTCTGCTTGTTTTTACAACAGTAGTCTTCTGATTGGTCAAAGACAATCAGCTGTGACTAAATGTAGCTCCTACAGCAGTGATGGGAATAACTACTGAAGCTAATCCAGTATCAAAGCTCAGGAATCAGCAGCTCCCACCTCGTTTTCTTTCAACAACTATTTTTAGCTGCTGTGTTTTTGTGTTTCTGCAGACCTCAGACATCCTGCTGCTCTGGACAACTTTTTCATTCTTTTTTATCATTATTTTGCTTTTCTTTTATTATTATGTTATATGTATTAATATGTGAAACACTTATTCTTTGTGTTTTTGCTTTGCTCCTGTCAAACTGCTTTAATAAAATCTGCTGCAGTCTAAACTGTGGACGTTCCCTTTTTAACCCTTTGTGAAACAATAAAGGTTTAAATCTGAGTATTCATCTATGTTAGTGTTTAATGGGTCTAATAGGTTGCTTTGGCCTTTCCCAGTAATATCTTCCCTTGCAGTCTGTGGTCCAGGCTTCTAAAACCATCCCAGGTTAACAAGAACTACAATCTAGAGGAGAGCTGCCATAACAGGTGTGACTGATGAGATCTGACCTGCAAGGTTACTCAGGTTTGTTTGTATCAGGACAAGCAGGGAAGCCGCCTGGACGTCAAAGTAGTTAGAGCTGGGCGAGTGTCCTCACCCACATCGGCTTCACAACTCTGCATCATCTACTGAGTAAGACTCAGAGCATCAGAGATTAGAAGGTCTACAAAGAGCTGAACCAGACTTCCTGTATAAAGGTTTTAGTTCCACAGATCGACAGTGTCAGCACAACTAAAACGTGGAGACTGACCTCAGAGTTTCAATTTGATGTTGTGGATTCTCCAGAAGAACACACAGCTGCTTCACTCCTGAATCCTGCAGCTTGTGGTAGCTCAGGTCCACCTCTCTGGGATACGAAGGGTTGAGCTTCAGCACTGCTTCCAGATAATCACAGCTGATCTCTGACAAATCACAGCGCTCCAATCTGTATAGAGAATGAAAGATGTAAGTTTATTAGACAAAGTGCTTGAAATCATTCAGTGTTTCATCATCTGTTCAGAGCTGAAGAAGGTTCAGAATGTAGAAGTTTAGAAAATGGAAACTCCAAACAGCTGAAGCCAACAGGAAGCAGCTTCAAACAAACACAACAAGAGAAAAAACTCTGAATGTTTCACATTAAAGTCGTACATTTCTAACAAGAGTATTTTAAAGACAGAGTCACTGATGATCATCTTCTGCCCAGTAAAACTTTGGTTTTCCACATGTGAGTGTTAATGATGCACAAAGACTGTGATTGCAAAGAGGGAGCGAGGAGGATGACAGAGAGATGGTACAGGAGCATCAAGAACCCGGCGAGGAAATGAGCAGAAGGACTTTGGAGCCTGTTGGATTGAAGCTTTCACAGAGACGTGTTTGACTGGACACCACCAGGACAGACTTTTAATCCCAGGATTTGGATGAGCTTTCTGTCTTTATGGTCACAAATGATGCTGTAACTCTGTGAATGTCCTGGAACTGTCAGCAGTGTGGTTACGTCCTTTTGACCTGAGTTTCCACAGCTCTTATAACAGCAGTGTACATTCAGACTGAGACACGCTTCAGTCTGTATGGACCTGTTTCTGTAGCTGCCACCATCATTCTACATGTTTGTACATCAGCTTATCCAATCCTGTCTGCTGTCTTCATTTATTACTCTTCACCTGCTTCACTGTCACTGTGTGGGCGGAGCTGCCTGAGCCTCACCCACACAGACACAGCTCCTCTCTGGAGCAAAACTTCTGCTTCATCTCCGCCTCTTTTCTTCATCCTCCACCTCTCTTTTTTCTTCTTCAGTGTTCTGCAGCCACAGAGCCTCACAGCCATTAGCACGCCCATACCTGAGCAGCTAGCATTACCCAGCATGCCGTGCAGCAGTGTCAGTTTGTAAATGTGCAAGAATTCCTGCTCCAAACTGTTTCACAGAGTGCTGTGTGCCGTGACCTTTGACCTGCTAAAGACAGTCAGCTGTGGATTATTCATTGTTGTGTCTGATACTTAGAACTGTGAGGAAGAAGCTACACAGTTAATCAGGGTCCCCTCTCTCTGAATCAGGAAAGGTGGGCAGGCCGCGTGTGGGCCGCGGGCCATACGTTGAGTATCACTGTTTGAAATGTGAACATTGCTCTGCTGCAGTCAATGGACTAAACCAGAGAAGAAGAAAACAGACTTTACCATGAAGATCCTCAGTGTGGATCAGTATAATATCAGCCTGATGTCTGCAGTTTAGTGTCAGCACAACTTTCACATCATATTCATCTCAGCACAACTAAAACATGCTGACTGACCTCAGAGTTTCAAATCGACATCGTGGATTCTCCAGGAAACCACACAGATGCTTCACTCCTGAACCCTTCAGGTTGCTGTAGGTTCCACTCAGGTCCACCTCTGTGGGATACGAGGGGTTGGACTTCAGTGCTGCTGCCAGATATTCAAGGTCAATATCTGACAAACCACAGTCCTTCAATCTGTATAAAGAATGAAAGATGTAAGTTTATTAGACAAAGTGCTTGAAATCATTCAGTGTTTCATCATCTGTTCAGAGCTGAAGAAGGTTCAGAATGTAGAAGTTTAGAAAATGGAAACTCCAAACAGCTGAAGCCAACAGGAAGCAGCTTCAAACAAACACAACAAGAGAAAAAACTCTGAATGTTTCACATTAAAGTCGTACATGTCTCATAAAAACAGGACAAAGACTTGAAAAAGTCGTGTTTTTCCTTCCAGGAACCACATGGCTTCACTTTTAAAGGTGAAGTGTGACAGAAATGGACATATTTGAAGTTCAACACCTTTTTCCAGTCACATTATTAAAGCAGACAAACTACAAGCTCATTTTCATTCCAACAAGTCATCTTCTGACCTGGACTAACAACACTGGTCTCTATGTGCAGCTGGCTGTGAGACCAGTGCTCAGGGAGCGTCTACAAAGTGCAACACTGAAAGAACATCACACACTCATTTGCTTCCAGCACTTTCACACAAACATCTACTGTCATTATTCATGTTTGCAGTTCATGCTGTAACTCTGTGAATGTCCTGGAACTGTCAGCAGTGTGGTTACGTCCTTTTGACCTGAGTTTCCACAGCTCTTATAACAGCAGTGTACATTCACCTGCAGGCACACGCTGCCTCTGCTTCAGCTCTGTTTATGAAGCACAAACTGCAGGAACCAAACTCAGACTGGCTCATTTCAATCATGTCTGCTTACAAAGACACTTTGAAACTCTTATCAGTATGTTTCCTGTCCTACTAGGACGGATCAAACTCTGGACCTTTGTTGTGGATCAGTGAAGGATGCTTAGAAATCCCTCCTGCTGCCTGAGCTTGAACATCATCAGCACTTTAACACTGAGCAGAGGGACGTGGAAAAGGCCTTCTGTCTTTGGTCGTGTCCAAATTCATGGGCTGCATCCTCCTGAGGACCTGGCCTTCGCGGTCTACGTGGGCCGGGTCCTCAGAAGTTCGGGTAGGCCGGAAGTAAACGGCCGTGAAATTGGACAGTCTAGCCTTCTGATTAGCGTCACCGCTGTCTCGGTGGAGTTTAATAAACTCAGCCGTCTGCTCCTTGCTATCTAAAATATAACAGGACACTGGCATAAATTCTCGACTGTCTCACACTTCTGTTTAATCAGTTTTCTGTTTGACGTTTAGTCAGCTGTGTAAAAACCAAGGAGGAACCCACCCGGGGGATTAAGTTTTATTTTATCTAATCTAATCTAATAACTTTAATCTCAGCCAAACCGATTTACTCACGAACAAACAAAACACTGAAAAGAGCCCAACAATAACATTTTTAGGTTGTCTAAGTGACTTATATCTTACGTTTAACCCGAGTAGCGAAAGTCCGCGGTGATCTGAAAATGATGTGCCGTTCTCGGCCGCATCAGTAACCTCGAGCTCCCGGCTGGCTTTCGAGCTGGTGGGTAGCAGACGTCTCCGAAAACGTCGAAGCACTTTTGCAAATATGCGATATCTTGATAAACCGAGCTGATATTTGATGTTTACACAACTACTTTCTCGCCTGAAAATATGTTAAAAGTTTATTTTCTGACCCAGAAAGATTAGTATGAGTAATTTTAAAACTTAGTAGTGGCCGCCATTGTTGGAAACTGGAGTTTGGCTGGGCCGCGCTATGAATTCTGGGATATGGTAGGCCACGAAGGACACACCCGACCCATCCTTCAAATTCGGGGAAAAGGAGGACGCATTTGTTGGCTGCATTCGGAGGAGTCTACGAATTTGAACAGCCTTCGGCGCGTCGCTGTGACGTAATCGGTCTACAAATGCGGCCTCAGGAGGATGCAGCCCATGAATTTGGACACGACATTTATCTGACTCAACTGTTTCCTTATGTGGGCTGAAGAAAACACCGTTGTAGACTTTATTTATATGAAACATGTATATTTAATGCATTTAATGTATTTGAACCATATTTAATGCATATTACAGGATGTAACAGCTGCATATGTGTCAACAATAATGGCTTTGATTTTGCCCCCTATGAACATTTCTGTAGCTCCGCCCCTGCAGCAAACGTGTGTGAGAGCAGCCACGGCCCGCTCCTCCATGGTTTCATTCACACTCATCTCATACTGAACACACACACTTTGTAGGAATCATCAGTACTTTGACTGTTTCTCAGGTTAGCTTCAGGTTAGCCATTTAGCATTTCTCCAGTCTGAGTCACAGAGCGTCACATGACGTGACAGAAGCTGATTGGTCAGCTGCAGTGATGGTGGTGGAGCAGCATTAATGATGATGCTGTAGAACAACAGGAACACGGGGATATCAGACTGTTAGTGGGTTTAGTCATTCCTGCTGCACTTTGTCCTTCTTATTGAAGTGAGCTGCTGAGAGCTCACACTGTTCTCTGTAGAAATGATGTCAGTCTGACTCGTCACATGTTTGGAGGCGTGTTTGATGTTTGCTCTTCTGGAAACTCTCAGTATCAAATATGGAAGATGCAAAGGAGACACGCTTCAGTCTGTATGGACCCGTTTCTACATGTTTGTACATCAGCTTATCAAATCCTGTCTGCTGTCTTCATTTATTACTCTTCACCTGCTTCACTGTCACTGTGTGGGCGGAGCTGCCTGAGCCCCGCTGTTAGGTTTTGTATTGTTGATTGTCATTTATGCTTAGAAATATTTAACCATATATGCTTAGAGGTGTATAATCAATTGCGTACTGATAGGATGTGTGATCTTTAGCAGGCTGCAAAGGCTTGGTGTGCATTCCACACTGGAATGCACACCTACACCCTGGGAGCACGAGAGAGGTCGTACCTTCTCTTATTGTTTTATGGCAGGATTAACGTATCTATATCTGTTTTAGGCTAAGTGCCTTTTGTTTAGATGAACTGTTGGACTTCCAGACCAGCAGGTTTAGGGAAGTCATTTATGGGGTCACACTCTGACCCCCCCCCACACACACACACACACACACACACAAACAGTATTCTTTGTTCACATGTATACCTATGTAGACGTCATATGTTAATGACCCTATGCATATTCATGTAACCACAATAAAAGGAGTGCAATGGGGAACGACACTTGGCTCCAGGCAGGTCTCCCTCATGCATAACTTTCTGCTTCTCATTTCAGATAAAACTGAGGTTATTGTACTCGGCCCTGAAAATCTTAGAAATATGGTATCTAACCAGATTCTTACTCTGGATGGCATTACCTTGGCCTCCAGTAACGCTGTGAGGAACCTTGGAGTCATTTTTGACCAAGAAATGTCCTTCAACGCACATATTAAACAAATATGTAAGACTGCGTTCTTCCATTTGCGCAACATCTCTAAAGTTAGAAATATCCTGTCTCAGAGTGACGCTGAAGAACTAGTTCATGCATTTATTACGTCCAGGCTGGACTACTGTAATTCATTATTATCAGGATGTCCAAAAAACTCACTGAAAAGCCTTCAGCTAATCCAAAATGCTGCAGCAAGAGTCCTGACAGGGACTAGAAAGAGAGAGCAGATTTCTCCTGTTTTGGCTTCCCTTCATTGGCTTCCTGTTAAATCCAGAATTGAATTCAAAATCCTGCTCCTCACATACAAGGTCTTAAATAATCAGGCCCCATCTTATCTTAATGACCTTGTAGTACCATATCACCCTATTAGAGCACTTCGCTCTCGCTCTGCAAGCCTACTTGTTGTTCCTAGAGTATTTAAAAGTAGAATGGGAGGCAGAGCCTTCAGTTTTCAGGCCCCTCTTCTGTGGAACCAGCTTCCAGTTTGGATTCGGGAGACAGACACTATCTCTACTTTTAAGATTAGGCTTAAAACTTTCCTTTTTGCTAAAGCATATAGTTAGGGCTGGACCAGGTGACCCTGAATCCTCCCTTAGTTATGCTGCAATAGACGTAGGCTGCCGGGGATTCCCATGATGCATTGAGTTTGTCCTTTCCAGTCACGTTTCTCACTCACTATGTGTTAACAGACCTCTCTGCATTGAATCATATCTGTTATTAGCCTCTGTCTCTCTTCCACAGCATGTCTTCATCCTGTCTTCCTTCTCTCACCCCAACCAGCAGATGGCCCCGCCCCTCCCTGAGCTTGGTTCTGCTGGAGGTTTCTTCCTGTAAAAAGGGAGTTTTTCCTTCCCACTGTCGCCAAAGTGCTTGCTCATAGGGGGTCATATGATTGTTGGGTTTTTCTCTGTATCTATGAAGCGCCTTGAGGCGACTTTTGTTGTGATTTGGCGCTATATAAATAAAATTGAATTGAATTGTATTGAATGAGTAACAAGAAGAACTTTGCCTACTTTGTGTCTTGCTTGCTGTGTAATTATATTGTCTTCAACGTTCCAGCGAATAGGTTCAAGCTACAAACCTATCACCCACCCACACAGAAACATTTCCTCTCTGGAGCTTAACTTCTGCTTCATCTCCGCCTCTTTTCTTCATCCTCCACCTCTCTTTTCTCTTCTTCAGTGTTCTGCAGCCACAGAGCCTCACAGCCGTTAGCACGCCCATACCTGAGCAGCTAGCATTACCCAGCATGCCGTGCAGCAGTGTCAGTTTGTAAATGTGCAAGAATTCCTGCTCCAAACTGTTTCACAGAGTGCTGTGTGCCGTGACCTTTGACCTGCTAAAGACAGTCAGCTGTGGATTATTCATTGTTGTGTCTGATACTTAGAACTGTGAGGAAGAAGCTACACAGTTAATCAGGGTCCCCTCTCTCTGAATTAGGAAAGGTGGGCAGGCCGCGTGTGGGCCGCGGGCCATACGTTGAGTATCACTGTTTGAAATGTGAACATTGCTCTGCTGCAGTCAATGGACTAAACCAGAGAAGAAGAAAACAGACTTTACCATGAAGATCCTCAGTGTGGATCAGTATAATATCAGCCTGATGTCTGCAGTTTAGTGTCAGCACAACTTTCACATCATATTCATCTCAGCACAACTAAAACATGCTGACTGACCTCAGAGTTTCAAATCGACATCGTGGATTCTCCAGGAAACCACACAGATGCTTCACTCCTGAATCGTTCAGGTTGCTGTAGGTTCCACTCAGGTCCACCTCTGTGGGATACGAGGGGTTGGACTTCAGTGCTGCTGCCAGATGATCAAGGCCAATATCTGACAAACCACAGCTCTTCAATCTGTATAAAGAATGAAAGATGTAAGTTTATTAGACAAAGTGCTTGACATCATTCAGTGTTTCATCATCTGTTCAGAGCTGAAGAAGGTTCAGAATGTAGAAGTTTAGAAAATGGAAACTCCAAACAGCTGAAGCCAACAGGAAGCAGCTTCAAACAAACACAACAAGAGAAAAAACTCTGAATGTTTCACATTAAAGTCGTACATTTCTCATAAAAACAGGACAAAGACTTGAAAAAGTCGTGTTTTTCCTTCCAGGAACCACATGGCTTCACTTTTAAAGGTGAAGTGTGACAGAAATGGACATATTTGAAGTCCAACACCTTTTTCCAGTCACATTATTAAAGCAGACAAACTACAAGCTCATTTTCATTCCAACAAGTCATCTTCTGACCTGGACTAACAACACTGGTCTCTATGTGCAGCTGGCTGTGAGACCAGTGCTCAGGGAGCGTCTACAAAGTGCAACACTGAAAGAACATCACACACTCATTTGCTTCCAGCACTTTCACACAATCATCTACTGTCATCATTCATGTTCCTGCTCCTCTGGATTCACACGGAGCCTCTGCTCATGCCGTTGCCATGGTGAATCATAGTATGTGGCTCCATAACTCAGACTGAGCATGCTCAGAGCTGATTGGCCTTACTCTGATCAGCTGATCTAGAAGAGGAAACTCTGCTATATGTACATTATTACATCTACACCTGAATCACAACACTCACACAAATATATCAACTGTGTTTAATATTTTGGCACGTAGATCATTTATGTGCTTCAGCTCTTCTTACATTTTACCACCAACATGTTTCAAAAGGAGCAGCTTTTACTTTGAAGGCCAGCTGTCTGTGTTTCCTGTTTTCATTGTTGGATAATGAAATAAGTCGATGCTTCAGTGCTTTGAATTGTGTTACACAAAGCAAAGTTTTCACGTTGTTCAGGCAGAATCGAGCGTTGAAGAATGAATTCACACGTCAATAAACATTTTCAAGCAGGACAATGAAAGCAGGAAATACCCCAAACTGCCATTTCTCATTCTACAAATTCAACAACTGCACATGAATTATACTTCATACACAGACCCACAGTCTCTGATTGCTCTGAAATCTCACTGACAGCCAATAGAAATAAAGAAAAGTCCAGACTGACAGTCTCTGTGGGGTTAGGCAGTGAACTGCTCACGCTGCGTTCAAGTGCATCACAAACTATTGGAATTGGATCCAACTTTGTGAAGCAGATTTCTTCTCAGCTGCTGTTTTGAACATTTCCTCATGAACTGTATTAAACTCTGTAAATGAACTGAGAACTATTTCTACATTTGAAACTATGGATTCATTTTCCCGTTCACTTCTGTACGTTAGTGTATAAATGAATGTTAGACTGGGCTCCATGGAAACACTTGGACTGGTCTCAGCTGCCTTCTTTCTGTAGTCCTTTCTCTTCTCCAGCTTCTGTTTGAAATCCTCTCACAGAGCCTGAAACCTGCTTTGCTGTCATGTGTGGGCCTGTGTTCCTCTGCTTTAACACAAACCTCACCACAGCAGCTGTGTGGGTCGCCTCTGTAGCAGCCAGATCAGCTTCTGATACATGAACATCATCACAGCTCCTAACTTCACCTTTATTAGCTTTGACATTCATGTCTTTCTTTTCTCTGTCTGTTTCCACACAAGCTCAAAGTCTCTGCAGCCTGTTTTTATCTGCTATCATCAGATCTCCAACAGCCTCATTCACATCCCTCACACACTCTACAGCCTCACCAGTACTGACTTCATCTTCACTGACTGATGGAGCACAACATGAACCTGTGGAGGCTGAAAAGCTGTCCTGACAAACATCTCCCCGTCACCACTCCACTTCTGTCAGCCTTTAAATGAACGCTGCTCAAGTCTGTCACTTCTATTTGGAGCCAAGAGGAAAACTGTTGTTCAGTCGTTTGGAAAGACACAACATTTCTGAAAGCACTCAAACTTCTTCACATTTGTCTTCAGACACATCCTGAACATTTAGGAACTAAAGAACGTTTCAAATATCAAAGATCAGAAATATAGAAAAACAACAACAGCTGCAGTCAGTGAACTCACCTCAGAGTCTCCAGTCGACAGTTTGGACTCTCCAGTCCAGCACACAGAAGCTTCACTGCTGAATCCTGCAGCTTGTTCTCACTCATGTCCAGTTCTGTCAGATGGGAGGGGATGGACTTCAGAGCCGAGGCCACAACTTCACAATGAGTCCCTGAGAGTCCACAGTCAGCCAGTCTGTGATCATAGAAAATACAAAATGTGTTATTATAAAAGCAGAAAGTCTGCATTATAAACACAGACTGAATGTATATGAAGACAAAACAGAGTGAGGTCATAATCTGATGAACATCTGCTCTTCACATCTGTGCTTCAGCTCCTCTTACTGTGTTTGACATGACACAACGATTCAGTCTCTCTCAGACCTGCAGACTTTTAATGAGAATCTTTGTTTGGTTTTAATCTGCAGATGAAGGAGGAAGATGGTGTCACATTTAGGCTTCCATAATGTCCACAGTCTGTCAGTGAGATCTGATCCAGAGTCAGAGTGAAGACACACATGTGGACTGTTTCCTGTCTTGAATCCAGAACATTTTGAATGAGCTCAGCTCAGTGAAGAGTTCCAGCTGGAAAGACGATCTCTGTTTGCTACCTGCTGCTGTCAGGTACGACTGTTCACGTCCACACTCAGGAAAAATCTGCTGACTGTCACCAAACGGAGCAGAAATCTCATCACTGGACAGTAATGATGAATGAACTCAGAGCTGCTGATATCACATCTGATTTCAGGGGAACTAAACACAGAAATGATTGGCTCGTTTTAGCTTTCTGAGCCATTAGTCTGCAGGTTTATCACTAGTTGGCAGAAACAGACTTGTATTAATGTTCAGCGCTTCAGTGTTTATGACTTCAGATCCAGGTGACAGCAAGTCAAAATGATGTTACCTGTCTGTGTCCAGCAGCAGCCTTTGAATATTGTTATAAACTCACATGGATCAGTTTGTCTTTGATTGGTTTGTAAAGTTCAAATTCATTTATATTCATCAACTCTAAATGAAAAATGTTTTTCTTCTTCTATGTTTATTATTAGAGTAACAAATTCTTATAGTTTCCTGTTGTTGAGAATTTCAGTGTAAAACCACTCGGACCTGTGCATCACTGCACACTGTGAAAGTATTACTGCAGTTTAATCTATAATCCTCATCAGTGTGTTTACTGGACTGTAGTCAGACCTCCGTTATACCAAAGGAAACACTGAACGTCTTCAAAGTCACAATAAATTTATACTAAATGCTAATAAATACTGGAGTGTTAGAAAAGATGCTTCCAGCGTGTTTGTCTTTGATAGGGTTTATTCTGTTCGTCTATTGTCTGACCACTTGGGGGCGCTTTTGTCTCTTTTGCTCTGAGCCTTGGGTTTATTCAAACTGATTTTAATAAACTATTTTCTGCAAGTTGAAGCTTCATCTCCATCTCCAGTGGTTGTTGCATATTTTATGACTATATTAGTAACAGTCAGAGAGTTTAGAGTAAATTAGATCTTCACGTTTGATTTTTGACACAACATAAATGGTGAGCCAGTGTCAGAGGAAGTGACAGCATCCACCCAGGACCAGGGGGAGTGGGAGGACTGGGGGACCAGGCCAACAAAAAGGTGATCACTGATACAGGTCAGCAAACATTTGCTCATTTGGTGTCTTAGAGCAGACTCCGCCCAGCTTTGTCGTCCATGGTTGCTCTTTCAAAGGAATCTAGTTACATATTATTTTACTTGATGATCTACTGACACCACTGACTATGCAGGACAACCCCACGTCTGGAGCCAGTGCACATGTGCAGTTCAATTCCTGGGCAGGTTCTGAAGATGGCCGAGCTGTCGAGGACAAAGTTACTAATGTGAAGCTAATGTGGTTAATCAAGATCTTCATAACTATGTGGAGCAGAGTGTGCTTTCATCGTGGAGAAATCACACTGAAGAACTCGGCACACATTTTGGGGGCCTTTCTGTTTGTTGCTACAATCTGCAAATTTCATTAAAAGTTTAATAAACTATCATCTGGTCTTTATTTTTAGTTAGCACATACCTTAAAAACTCTAAGCTGTAAGCTAATGATAGTTACATAACAGCAGATGCATGCTGGTGCAATAAGCTGTATGTTTTATTTTTGATCTGATTAGTCAAATAATCACAAAAATAATCGTTTGTGGCAGCCCTAGTGTGACCTCAAATAAGAAATGATTGCAGTTTATGACTGAGTAACTAAACTATCACCAACTGATAATATTAATGATCACATCTGGACTCACCGAGCCTTTCTGCAGTTCCTCACAGCTGGAATCAGTCTCAGTCGTCCCTCTGCTGATGTTTTGTACTCCTTCAGGTCCAACTCATCCAGAACCTCCTCTGACATCTGCAGCATGAAGGCCAGAGCTGAGCAGTGGATCTCAGAGAGTTTCTTTGATTTGTTCTCTGACTTCAGGAACTCTTGGATCTCCTGAGATAATAAGATGTCGTTCATCTCCATCAGACAGTGGAAGATGTTGATGCTTCTGTCAGGAGAGGATTTTGTCTTCCTTTCTTTGAGATTCTTGATGACTCTCTGGATGGTTTCTGGACTGTTCTCTGTCTGACCCAGCAGACCTCCTAAGAGTCTCTGGTTGGACTCCAGACAGAGGCCATGAAGGAAGCGGACAAACAAGTCCAGACGACCATTTTTACTCCTGAAGGATTTTGTTAGTGTTTCCATCAAAAAATTGTCCAGAGATGACTCGTTGTATTTTTTTCCCAAGAAGTTCTTCAGCACCTCTGACTTCCTGTTGGTGAAACAGTGGAACATGTAGACTGCAGCCAGAAACTCCTGGATGCTCAGATGAACAAAGCAGTAGACTGGTTTCTGGAAGATCACACACTCTCTTTTGAAGATCTCTGTACAAACTCCTGAGTACACCGAGGCCTCTGTCACATCCAGACCACACTGCTCCAGGTCTTCTTGGTAGAACATGATGTTTCCTTTCTCCAGGTGTTCAAACGCCAGCCTCCCCAGCTTCAGAAGAACTTCCCTGTCAGCCTCCGTCAGCTCCTGTGGACTCGTCTCATGTCCCTCGTGGTACTTGTTCTTCTTCCTCTTTGTCTGAACCAGCAGGAAGTGTGAGTACATGTCAGTCAGGGTCTTGGGCAGCTCTCCTCTCTGCTCTGTAGTCAACATGTGCTCCAGAACTGTAGCAGTGATCCAGCAGAAGACTGGGATTCTACACATGATGTGGAGGCTCCTGGATGTCTTCATGTGGGAGATGATTCTGCTGGACAGCTCTTCATCACTGAATCTCCTCCTGAAGTACTCCTCCTTCTGGGCGTCAGTGAAGCCTCGTACTTCTGTTAGCCTGTCAACACATGTAGGAGGGATCTGATTGGCCGCTGCAGGTCGGGAAGTTATCCAGACGAGAGCCGAGGGAAGCAGATTCCCCTGGATGAGGTTTGTCAGCAGCTGGCTGACTGATGACTTCTGTGTGACATCAGACAGCAGCTTCCTGTTGGTGAAATCCAATGAAAGTCTGCTTTCATCCAGGCCGTCAAAGATGAACAAAAGCTGAGAGACAGCCAGCTTCTCTGCTGTGACCTTCTCTAATGTTGGATGGAAAACATGGAGCAGCTCCAGAAGACTGTACTGCTCATCTCTGATCAGGTTCAGCTCCCTGAATGAAAGCAGAACCACCACACTGACATGTTGGTTCTCCAAGCCCTCTGCCCAGTCCAGAGTGAACTTCTGCACTGAGAAGGTTTTTCCAACACCAGCCACGCCGTTGGTCAGAACCACTCTGATGGGTCTCTGTTGGTCAGGTAAGGCTTTAAAGATGTCCTGGCACCTGATTGGAGTGTCATGGAGGGCGTCCATCTTGGAAGCTGTCTCCAGCTGCCTCACCTCATGTTGGCTATGAACCTCTTCACTCTGTCCCTCTGTGATGTAGAGCTCAGTGTAGATCCTGTTGAGGAGGGTTCTACTTCCTGTTTCATCACTTCCTTCAGTCACACGTTCACATCTCCTCCTCAGACTGATCTTATGTTCATCTAAAACCTCCTGCAGACCAACATCTGCTGAAAGAAAGAAAAACAGAAAGAAAACTCTTCAATGTCTGAACAACAACAAGAAGTCCAGTTTTCAGAAATGAGTCCATCAGCAGACAGATGTTCAGTCTTACTTTGTACACAGCTGCTCTGACTGGCTGTCTGCAGTCCAGCTCTGCTTCTGGATCTTTCTCCACACTGGGGACAGGACCAGTCTCCTGATGAAGCAGACTGGTCCCAGTATGAGGAGATGCACTGTCTGCAGAACCAGTGTCCACAGCTGGTAGAGACTGGATCCTTCAGGACGTCCTGACACAAAGCACAGCAGGACAGCTGCTCCTCCTCACAGACACCACTCCTCTTCCTCTTCCTCCCTCTGTGAACACATTTCTTTATCACTAAAATCATTGACTGTCAGTGACAAACATCCAGATTTGATGACACTGTGCAGAAGCTCTGATGGTCACAGAGAAAAGTCAAAGTGGAGAAACTTGTGTTTGAGTTCAGAATCCAAGTTTCCTTTGCTGTTCCTGCCTGTCTTATTAAACACAGAGTGATCAGCCTACAAACTCCACAGTAAAAGCCTTCATCACAGAGCTGATTATGTCCTTCACTGGATGTACTGGAAGTTTGGGATCCATCACTTTCAACTGACCTTTGACCTCCTCTAAAAACTGTTGTGCAGCAGCGGTGTCACATTCAGAGCTTTCAGCTTTATTTTGAAAGAGTTCAGTCATCAGGAAGTGAACTTCTGGGTTCTGATTTCCTTTCTATTCTTTTACAGAAGTGAAGAAGAAGAACTAAAAGCTTTGAAATGATCTGAGTGATATTTTTGAACATTGCCACCAAATTGAGTTCAGCCTCCAGCAGTAACTTTGTTTCATGATGCCTCCCTGATGATGTGATGTTTGATTACAAACCTGTTTATGTGTTAGACATTAATCACATGAACACAGGCAGAAAAAAGAAGCCAATGAAACAAATGACAGAAACGTGTTCATTCACTGCCATGATCCATATTTTCTATGTACAGATGTTTGTAAAGAACACGTGTGCAGCGCTTTGTTCTGAGTATCTGCTGTCAGCACACAGTGCAGCAATAACTACAACCACACGTTTCTGTAGATCCTGAACATCAGCCTGGAGGAATCTGACCTCAGGTCTGCACACAGAGGAGCTTCACCTCTGGGATGATGCTGGCTTCAGCTCCTTCTACAATCAGGCAGAAGCTTCTGCACCATCAGGACACAAACAGAGAGGAGCTTCTATCCTCAGACCATCCAAGTCCTAAATCAGAACATGCTCCCCTCATAGCATCACCATCAGGGTTTAAACAGGACCTTACATCATGTTCTTGTCTCACTGTCATATTTCAGATCATACCTGATTCATTATGACGTCACACGCTGCTACACTGATCCTGCTGCTTCATTACTGCTGATATTACTCTGCTCACTCTGTTCAGTTACTCTGTTTACATCACTTTGCTCATTTGCTTTGTTCTGCTTGCACTGCTCTGTCAGTACATGCTGTGCTAATGTGGCACAAAGCACTTTAACATTACATCTGCACAATGTTTCATTATTTCATTTAATGATTGTTTCTAATGTTTTGTCCAGTCACAGGAGCAGCTCAGCACATTTCACTGTGTTGTACGTGTATGACGATGCCTGTGACAAATAAACAGCCTCGGACTCTTCAATCTTCTGCATTTCTTTGGAGATCAGCTCAGTGGCCTGTTGAGACCATCTTTCTATTTCTGATGACTCAGTTCAGATTATTATCCTGATACTTTCTTTTAAAATGTGATGAAATCATTTATCTGATGTTCTGACACAAATACACCAAAACAATCCCAAACAGCACAAACCACCACGTTACACACAGTGTAATAAAAATACAGGCAACTACAAATAAAAACACTTTAAAATATAAACTAAAATTACAAAGTGGTCACAGAATTTCAAACACCCGTAAATGAGTCAGCAGCTCTCTTACATGGTCAGCTGAGCTCCATGATTGAAGAACATTGTTGCTGCAGGTTCATGACTGAAGTCTGGAGGAAGTATTTCTTTGGACCAGTCACTCCTCACAGACACACAGCTGGATGCTGGAGACTGTGACCTCTGACCTCTGCAAACACAAACACATCACATGAATTACTGATTAATCTCTGTTTAAAATCTTTTAAGCAGCTGCAAACACACAAACTGGATGATGTGATGGTTTCTGTCAGTAATAGTTGTCTCAGATTAGAGTACAGACGGCTGCAGAGACGTTCACAGCAACAGAGAAGAAATCATTACCTTGGATTGCATTACTACTACGATTGATACTAGCATTATCGTACCCGGACCACCATTAGGAATCATTTATGATGTCACTGGTAGAACATTTATAGAAACAACCTTTGAACTCTGAGTCAGCAGCTCTCTTACATGGTCAGCTGAGCTCCATGATTGAAGAACATTGTTGATGCAGGTTCATGACTGAAGTGTGGAGGAAGTATTTCTTTGGACCAGTCACTCCTCACAGACACACAGCTGGATGCTGGAGACTGTGACCTCTGACCTCTGCAAACACAACCACATTGCATTCATTTCACATCAATTAGTACACCACAAAAGGCATGCAAGGAACACAGTATGAAGGCAAACTTCTGGCTTCAATAACATTCAACAGGTCAGGTGGAAACTTTTCTCAGATTTGATTCATGTTTTTATAGAACGATCCAGCTAAAAAAATATACCATTAGGTCAGGGGTCAGCAACCTTCAGGACCCAAAGAGCCATTTGGACCCAGTTTCCACGCAAAAGAAAACACTGGGAGCCACAAATACTTTTTGACATCTAGAATGAAGATAACACTGTATATACTGTTTTTTACCTTTATGCTTTGTGTGAACAACTAAGGTGTGTTCACACCGAACGCGATAGAGGCGGCCAGAGCGTCAGGTTTACATGTAAAGTCAATGGAAAGAATCAGAATCAGAATCAGAATACTTTATTGATCCCTGGGGGAAATTATTTTTTGTTACAGTGCTCCATTTTAAACCAACATTAAGACAAGACAGACAATACGCTAACTAAGAATAGTACAATATATACATATATATACATACATACATACATAAGTCACTTATAAATAAATATTTGGAAAAGAAACATGTGTAGTTGTAGCAGCAAACAGTGTGTTAAGTGGATGCGTTGTACAGGGAGCCACAGGCAGGAATGATTTCCTGTGTCGTTCAGTGGTGCTTTTCGGTAATCTCAGTCTCTCACTGAACGAGCTCCTGTGACTGACCAACATGTCATGGAGTGGGTGGGAGGTGTTATCCAACATTGTCTTTATCTTGGACAGCATCCGCCTCTCCGACACCACCTTGAGGGAGTCCAGCTCCATCCCCACAACATTGCTGGCCTTACGGATCAGTTTATTAAGTCTGTTGGCATCTGCGACCCTCAGCCTGCTCCCCCAGCATGCAACAGCATAGAGGATCGCACTGGCCACAACAGACTCATAGAAAATCCTCAGCATTTTCTGGCAGATGTTGAAGGACCTCAGTCGCCTCAAAAAATAGAGACGACTCTGGCCCTTCCTGTAAAGTGCTGTGGTGACCCGCGATTGCGGCTCCCGCGAAAATTCGGAAGCAGATTTGCGTCGTGAAAACGCCAAAACGCCTGAAACGCGCGTCAGTCTAGCGCGTTAGGAGCGTTTGACTCGCGAAAAAAACCACGCGCGTGAGTTTTTGTGTTGCATTTTGTGCATACGCGCGTTACGCGTTTAACGCTCGAGTTGGAAAAATCTGAACTCCAGCGTCAAATCGCGCCGCGACAACCAATCAGGAGCCTGGTGACGTAGCCGTGACCTAGGTCAAAGGGGCAGATCCAGCCAAAGCCCTTCATTCTTCAATGGAGGGAACCCATATGGAAAAGATATATATAAATCTTATAAAGTTTGTATCTGTCTTGTGTGAAACTTGGGGCGATCGTGGCTATGGGGCGATCGTGGCTCAAGAGTTGGGAGTTCGCCTTGTAATCGGAAGGTTGCTGGTTCGAGCCCCGGCTTGGACAGTCTTGGTCGTTGTGTCCTTGGGCAAGACACTTCACCCGTTGCCTACTGGTGGTGGTCAGAGGGCCCGGTGGCGCCAGTGTCCGGCAGCCTCGCCTCTGTCAGTGCGCCCCAGGGTGGCTGTGGCTACAATGTAGCTGCCATCACCAGTGTGTGAATGTGTGTGTGAATGGGTGGATGACAGGTTGTGTAAAGCGCTTTGGGGTCCTTAGGGACTAGAAAAGCGCTATACAAATACAGGCCATTTACCATTTACCAAACTTGTATGAAAAGCATATAAGTGTGAAAACAGATATAAGATCCCTTGAAAAATTATATAATGAAACTTGTATGTTTCTGATACTTACTAAAACAATGTATGAAAGTAATGCGAAAGTGGCCACTTTCATGAGTAAATCATGTAAGCCTTATATGAGTAATCACATATAAGTTTTTACTATTTATTTTCCGTATGGGAAGGCTAATCAATGCCGTAGCAAACAACCCAGAGCTGTACGACACCAGCTGCTTTCTGTACCGAGACAGGAATATAAAGGACCGAGCTTGGAGGAAGATATGTGAAGAGATCGGGCAACCTGGTAAGTTCATTCATTTCTCTTTTGAAAGAGGGGAAGCCGCACAAAAGCTAGCAAGCCACCGCTATTTTCCCACTGACGTACAAATACCGTTCTGCTTTTATGCATGTTGTCATTTAGGAATATATTTTATTGTTTATTAATAAACAGCACACAGTGGTCCCGCTGTTCATCCGTCACTGCTTCACTTTTTCGCTGATTTTCTTTTTCTTTTCTTTTTTTTGCACTGTACAGCATTGCATTCTGCAGCCTGATTGACAAATCTGCTCCGTGTCGTGTCTCCTGCGCTTGCCAAATTTATCATGTTTGGTTTTGATAACCATCACGTCCAATAGAAAAAACAGCACAAAAATGCCCATAACTGTGACCCTCATTCGGAAATAAACACCTGCACCGCGAGGGAAAAAGGCGCACGAAAGTGGCAGGCAGATGAAGACAAACCGCGGCATAATAATACTTTTACGTTTTGCAATCTACAAAGGTTTGCACTTTGAGAATCAATTGTGAGAACTGTGACCAATGTTCATGTGTGTGGGGAAAACAGTGTATAAAGTGCGTGACCAGGGGCTAGTTATTCTGAGAACCCCTGCTGCAATAAATGAGGGACCACTGTATATACTTTCTCTGATTATTATATTGCTGCACCCACAGGTATGTACAGCAAGCACTGATAGCTTTTTAGTCGGTGGGATTGCCTTGTGATCACCTTTACTAAATATCTACAACCAATCTGATTATATCCTGTTTTTGTTTTTTTCAATGTTGAAATTAAAATCTAGTAGCAGCCTTCTCATTTCTGTGTTTTGTGCTATTTTACAGGCCCACAGGGGAGGACAGCTCCGAGGCAGATGAGGGACGGGTCCCAGGACGGTCCATCGGCGGTGGAGCTGGCCATCCTGGAGTCCCTGAAGAGGCCACACCAGTCTCCAATGGAGCATTTCCTCCTCAGCCTTGTTCCTGCTCTGGAGAGCAGCTGGTCCTTTTTATTCCTGTCTCTCTGTAAATTCTTATATTTTATATATTTATGTTTAATGTTTTTCTGTTTGAGAATTTTAATATTATTTCAAATAAATTTTTATAATAACTAATGTCTCAGTTCTACTACACAGCAAATGTTGGCACACGACTTGACACATGTAGAATTTATTTCATATTATACTAATGACAAAATATACTGATACAGTGGGATGCAGAAGTTTGGGCAACCTTGTTAATAGCCATTATTTTCCTGTATAAATCGTTGGTTGTTACAATAAAAAATGTCAGTTAAATATCATACAGGAGACACACACAGTGATATTTGAGAAGTGAAAAGAAGTTTACTGGATTTACAGAAAGTGTGCAATAATTGTTTAAACAAAATCAAGCAGGTGCATAAATTTGGGCACCACAAAAAAGAAATGAAATGAATATTTAGTGTATATCAATGTGTGTGTCTCCTATTTGTCTGGACGTGCTTCCCATCCAGAGCTGCACAGCACAGAGGAAAGTTCCAGCGCTCCTGGAATCCCTCTGTGATGGACCGCCAGTCTCCAGGTGAAGGCACAGCCATGAAGTCGTCCACTAGACAGTCCCAGATGGACGTCGCTGCCTGGGGGGTGATCTGGCACACCGTGGACACACCGACTCTGTAACTGAACGCTTGGTCGTGAAGGAGTCCCCAGTGACAAGAAACCTGGACAGAATTGTTCAATAATAGTATTATGTGTACTGCAGTTACAAAATACATTATTCAAATTCCAAAATACTTTTGTGATGTCAGATTTAAATCACAAAACTTAAATCTTACATAAAACATTTTGTAATTATAAGGATAATTACAAAATGTATATTAGATCATATCTAAAACAGTTGTGTTTTGTTTTAACTTCAACATATCATAATTTGATTGGTAGCAACTTTCACAACTACAGTGAGCCAATCACTCATAATTCCTAAACATGTCAATCAGGTAGGAATGAAGTAAGACATTAATAGAAATAAAGAGTTGTATGTTGACATGTAGCCCTTTCCTTGCTTAAATCATTGTTAATATTTTTGACAAATTAACCTGTGATAAGACAGCATATCAAGATAGAATATGCTAGATAGAACCATATAACTAAAGATGAATCAAACTGTTCAGTTTTATCTAACTCTCAGTTTAAAGAAAGGCTGGTGACCCCTGTTATAGAGTCTGACAACTGCAGGGATTATATACAAATATTCATCTATACCAGAATTAAACCAGGTCTAAATAAAAAGGAGTGAGTATCACTACAAAGATTAACCCACAGTGGTCCTAATACCAGTTTGAAATCAGCAAACACCGAGAGCATACATGACACCACAGCCATGCTATCATTGCTAACACTGATAACAGCATAAATTGAATTAAATCGGGACTTGATGAGACATTTCGAGTATCACTAGAAATATTATAAATAGTCGTCTCCATACCACAGTTTGCGTTCAGTAAACACAGACGGCATTCATTGATAGCATAGCACATCCATGTTAGCAGTGTATAAATGGATGGTTTAGCATATATTAGCACAGGTATCAATAAAGGACTACCGTATTAAACACTTTTACTAACCTCAGGCAGATGGACAGGCGCTCTGCAGGTGGGATTGAGCACCTGTAGTTGGTGTCTAGGCGGGCGATGCTGGGAACAATGCGGGACAGCAGGTCCTCAAACTGGGCGAGGGAAAGATATCGCTGAAAGCGGCCGTCATCCAGGCGCAGCTCCTGGAGCAAGTGGTGAAACTCACCAAACTGCTCACGCCTCTGGAGGACCTGATGGACCCAGGTACGGCGAGGACGTCCTTAACGTCGCTGCTCTGCTCTCCACAGTAAATAGAGAAGGGAGACTCTCTCTTCAAACGCTAGCTCGACAGCTGACAAGGATACCGGTCTGGCACAACTTCCTCCCACATCTCCGGTTCACGCGCCTCAAAATATCATATTTTGACGCGCGATGGATTTTTCTTGGACACGCGTTGAGGCGCGAATGTGCACGCGTCAAATTAGGGACGTTTGGGGCGTTTTGTTCGCGTCCATCACGTTCGGTGTGAACACACCGTTA
Source organism: Aulonocara sp. 'chitande type north' Nkhata Bay (assembly GCF_057382095.1). NCBI lineage: Eukaryota > Metazoa > Chordata > Actinopteri > Cichliformes > Cichlidae > Aulonocara > Aulonocara sp. 'chitande type north' Nkhata Bay. The sequence continues at coordinate 49,940,795 of NC_141365.1, read as the reverse complement.
GGTGCGTTGCTTATGAAATCCATGAAGTGCTACAGAGAAAATTACATGTTATTTATGTAATGAGCACATTTGAACTCTTACAGAAATATAACCAAAGGAAAGACACCCAGCTGAACTAAAATGATGTAGCAAACAAAAGCTGCTGTGAGCCGCCACCCTTATATCTCCTTTGGGCTTTTGGAGCCTTGAGCTGACTTTTAAAAAATAATTGGAATAAAGCTCTATGCTGCTGAAAGATGAAAAATAGATATTTGCAAAATTCTGCCTAAATATGTATTTTACCTGGTTAATGTGTGTGGCGGGGCGTGGTCTGCAGCGCCGCTGCAGGGGAGGCGGACGCACCTGAGCGGCACCCGCAATCACGCCTCGCCGCCTTAACGTCTGTGCTGTTGTGTTGGTGTGTGTCGGGCTGTGAGCTGCAAAGCTACAGCCGGCTGTGTGCGTACAGCAACCGTGTGTGAAAAGTGGTCAATAAAGAGAAGCTGAAAAGCGTGTTCATGCAAACATCGTCGGGTCTGCCGTGATATGTTTACAACGGGACTTCTGCTCCTGAACCTCTGCGCACAGCGTCTGCAGGTCGGGGCTGTACGAAGTCACTTTCATCTTTACAGGACTGTAAGCTGTCGTCTGTGAGGCGTGAGCGGTGTTTGTTTTTAACGTAGTTCACGGTGGAGAACAGCTGCTGACAAAATGTGGATCCGAAGATCCATAACTGGCCTACCTGGGGCTGAAAGTCTCGATAAATGCACGGCGTTTCGGCGGGTACATCGGCTTCCACGAGTGTGACGCTTATTTGAGCGATGAAAAAATAAAAAATATAATTTTATTTTTATATTTCAATATCACAATAATCTTCCAATTTAGAACTACAAGTTAAAAAAGAACATAAATAAAATACACTTCAGCTAAATACTTCTAATTTATTTTCCCAAACCACGAGGAGCCGCACTGTAAGGACTAAAGAGCCGCAGGTTGCCGACCCCTGCATTAGTGTTAGTCAATGTTGCAACTGAACTGAAAAACAAAAGATTTTGGTCAGGTCCAAAGAAACAAAGTCACTATTAATACAACACAACCCCCCCAAAAAGAGCCATGTAGACCCCGGGCTCTATGGGTCTTGTGCTCGGAGCTTGTTCCTGTGCTGCCATGATTAGTGCCTCTGTGCTGTCTTTCAGTCCAGCTTTGTTCAGCCACTGGTAGGATTTCTGGATGTCAGCCACTTCCTCTGCCTGCTGGTGGTGCAAACTGTGTTGTTCTGAGTTTCATTGGACGTCTTTGTCCAAAGCACCAGACAAAGGGCAAAGTAGATGCATTTGCATCAGCAGGAAAATACACCCCAAACTAGCATCATCATTATACAACTTTAACAACTGCCACTAAATGATACTTCATACACAGACCAGTGTTAGGTTAAGTTATGATGTCACTGGTAGAACATTTATAGAAACAACCTTTGAACTCTGAGTCAGCAGCTCTCTTACATGGTCAGCTGAGCTCCATGATTGAAGAACATTGTTGCTGCAGGTTCATTACTGAAGGCTGGAGGTTTTTCTCTGGACCAGTCACTCCTCACAGACACACAGCTGGATACTGGAGACTGTGACCTCTGACCTCTGCAAACACAAACATCAATAAGTGATCAGTTCTCTCTGACAGCCATATGATCAGCTGATCCCTCTGTGATATTGTGTCTGCCTCATAACGCTGACAGGTCAGCCAATCATCAGCCAGTTTTTCTGTCTCTGAATGAACTCAGTTTGTTCTCAGCTCTTCTCTCTGATTCTGCTGCACTGACTTCACTTAAACTTACAGAGTTCAGATCTTAGCAAGAAAACAAGTCAATAAAAATCAAACTCAGATCAAACAGTTTGAACCAATCACAGATCAATGATTCTGTCATGGTTATGTTGAAATGACTAATAAAGTTAGTAGTGTTCTTACATTGTTGCTGCAGGTCCATGACTGTAAGGTGGAGGTGTTTGTGTAACTCCGTCACTCCTCACAGACACACAGCTGGATGCTGCTCCGTCCTCTTCCTCCATCTTCTTGATGTCAGGGTGGAGTTAGTCTGAGAGGTAAACACACACACTCAGAGGTGCTGTTGTACTGGAAGCATCACACTGACGGCTTTCTAATGTTGGAGCTTTGGCCCTAAAGTCCAAACCAGTTATTTTAGAGGCTCAAAGTCTTTAAAAAACACCAAAACCATCACATTATTTAATAAGTACATGATCAGGTGGATGAAGGAACTCAGTGTGTTTGGGATCATCATCATGGTGAGGAGCCCACATGTTACGGCTCCTTTGGAGAGAAGCTGAGGATCACTGCAGGAAGTGAGCTCATGAAACCAAACTGCTGTTTGTGAGCAGGATGACTCTGTTATTGGACCTGGGGCCCGTTCTTCGTACCGCGCTAAGTGAGTTAGCTGGATTAGATTGTTGACGATTTCGCGTGATCTTGGATCGTTCGGTTCCCCGAAGCTCATCCGGGACTTGCTGTCATAGCAACAGAGCCGTAAGCGTAAACCTGCTCGGGAGCAGGTTTACTTTATGTAAACAGGATTAGATCGCGGCCACGCAGGTATGCCCGCGTCATTCATACGAAAGCAACAGCGATATTCCACCACTGTTTCACCATAAATAAATAACATCAATGTAACTAAAGACAATGCAGCACCTGATCCATTTATTGATTTCACACAGGTCATTTCCTAAAAAAGGGAAATGTACTATTAACATTCTATTACATGTATGTGATTATTACAGATGTAATTCATATTTCAGAGTAGCAATTGTAAATTACTTCGTGTAATCAAGATGAGAGACCACGGCTATAAAAGCGAAGGTGGATTTGGGAAGTCTGTCGCAGTCATATCCTGTCCGTATACCCGAGCCACCCATTGCGGAAGGTGCAAGATTGATAAGGAGAGTCCTCAGAATTCAGCGTATATTGCGGGATAGACAGGATCCTTTAGCTCAGCGCGACAGTGTGCTCATAGAGAGATATCGATTTTCCCGTGAGGATATTATTTACTTAACCAACTTGTTGATGAGGGGGTGCAGGACCACCACCTGTCTTTTGTTGCTCTGCTCTTTTCTTGGTTGCTGTTATAAACAAACAGATTATTCCAGGGTCTCTTTCCAAGAGACGAAAAGCAATATAAGTGATAAATATTACCATTCTGTAGAATATTCTTATATTTCACTTTTACCTGTTCACATGTTCTAGTGGGTCCTGTTGTGGCTCTAATGTGTAAGGGGATATAATATAACAATATAATATAATGTAATATAATATTGGATAATATAGTGTAATATAATAAATCTATAAATAAATAATAAAGTGACTGAATAGTGGTATTGTCATGCGCTTTGGGTGCCTTGAAAAGCGCTATATCAATCCACTCCATTATTATTGTTATTATTAAATTACTTACGAGTTTGATTAGTCAGCAACTTCCTGCCAGCCCTCTCTCCTTGCTTTTGCAGCCTTTGCAGTGTTCCCTTGCGTTTTAATTAAACTCTGAAACTCCTGAAATCCCTCAATCAAGAGTTCTTGCTCTGCTGCCGGAAAATACCGAGCGCGCCCCTTCGACATTTTCGCCGACCAATCAGCGGGTTGCCGATCAATGTTTCTACTATCGATGCGTAGCCCCTTTTACGACACCCAGTGATGTCACATTACTGCGTCCAGCTGTACTAATCGTCAACAGCAGGTGTGTTCGGGGAACCGGATTAGCGAGCTCACGGTTAGCGCGATGGTTTGGTCTTGGATGTGTCATTTGATCTTGGATGTAGTAAGCGACGTACGAAGAACGGGCCCCTGCTCTGTGTTCTACATATGATCAATACTTCAAATATCTGTAAACATCTCATCTTATATTTGTTGCACTTGGTCACATCTGTGTTTAAAAGTAGATTTTTAATGTCACTGAGAGTTCTTTTCTACCTTTATTGATTTATTTTGGAATAAATTAAATATAAAGGTGCCAAAAACTGCCTGCAGCTTCTGCTCTGTGACAGGAAACTACTGTCAGGCTCAAAATGACTTCAGATTATTCATCACAGAGTGTTTATAGATCACAGGACACGTTACAGTTTTACTGTTAATGTTTTAGTTTAAAAGAATGACGTGATAAGATCTTACTGTGAATCTGCGCGCTCATTGGCTAATACCCTGAGACTGACAGGTGGTTATCCAATCAGCGTGTGGCCTCACGGACATAAAACTCTTAAAGTTTGTTTCTGAAGGGATTTTCAGATCAGACCTGATGTTTCTGCCTACAGCCTGTTTACCGATATAATCGATATCAGATATCAGAGCAACAGAAACCTCGGTGATCAGGACGCCGGGACTGAGAACAGGAAGTGGCTCAAACGTCGCACTTTCATAAAGTGAACTACACTCACAGAGTTTCTGTCGCCATTTTAGTTTTAAAAACACGTCGTGATAAGGGCGGGTCTTACTGTGAACCGGCACGCTCATTGGCTAATAACTTGAGATTGACAAGTCGTTATCCAATGAGCGCGCGGCTTCTCCCAACATAAAGTAGTTTCCTTTGAAAAACCAAAGTCTGATTATTTTTGCCTCCACTGACGGAGCCTGTTGTTCCCGCCACAGAGACACAGTAATGTCAGAGCGGTGTTAACACTCACCTGCCTCAGCACAGCTCTCACTCTCCTCCTGCTCTCTCAGCTAAACTCACTTCCTCTCTACTTACAGGAAACCAGCGCTCAGAGGAGCCGACCGGCCTCACGTTTCACCCACAGACACGAACAGTGTGGAATTATTTTATGTCATAAGAAGAAACATATTCATGTTAACACTCACCTGCCTCAGCTCCACCTTCCTCCTCCTGCTGCTCTGAACGGAGGATCAACACTTTCACTTTCAAGGTTCAAGGTTCAAGGTTCTTTATTTGCCACATGCATAGTTATATAAGTATAACACACAGTGAAATGTAGCCTGACACGCTCCTCAACATGTGCAAAAATTGGGGGGGTAGAGGAAGAACATTATATATATATATATTGGGTGAATGTACAGTAGTAGCAGCAAGCAGGTGAATTCTGTACATTAATATGAATAGACATCTGACTATTTTACAGGATAGACAATATAAACATATTTAAAATTAAAGGAATTTGAAATGTACATTGTTTCACTGCTCCTCCCTAAACACAGAGGATGCTGGGACTTGTAGTTTTTACCTTGTGTGATATTTATGGCTGTGACACTAAATCACAGCATGTAAACTTCCTGCAAACATGTCACAGGTGATAGAAGTTTCACATTAAAGGTGAAGTTATTTTTCTGTCTCATGTTCAATAAACAGTGAGCTGGGAAAACTGAAGAACAGACTTCAGACGTTCCCTGCAGAGTTTCTGCTGCTCGGTCGTCTGCATGTTGCTGAGACTGAGCTGATGATGAAGCTGTGATGGGTTTATGGCACGTTTGGTTCTGGAGAAGAGTTTTACTGCCGGTGCAGGTGAAATGATCAGAGGTTACAGCCTCTGGTTAAAGTGGAGGCAGCGATCAGGACGGCTGAGCAGCAGAGGTCTCGAGGGTCCTAAAGTGTAAAAGCATCAGTGTTAGTAACACAAAGATGACAGAATGGGATCATCCACACAACACTAACATCTAAATCCACGGCAGGAACTCTTCCAGTGTCCTGAAAAATCTGTGTGCATGATGCTGAGATTAAAATCTGTCTGCTCATCTTAATGCAATATTTTCTAAAGTCTGGTAGAAGTTTTACTGATTTCCAGTCCACTTAGCAGACGTGTGGATAGGTGGTGGGTTGTAGAGCAGACTGAAAGCTTTAAGTTCATCCTCTGATTAAAAACTCAGACCCACAGATACAGGAAATATAACCCTGGTGTAAGAAAGGAAACAGCAACATGGCAGCCATCTTTTTCCTCCCATGATGACCAGTGTCCCAGCAGAAGCTGGGGTTTGTTAGATCCTGTTCGATCCAGAGGAAACAGGCTAAAAGAGTCGATCAGGGGGGATCATGGTTTTATTATGTGCTCGTTATGATTGAAGCTCTGGTTGTGTGTTAGAGACAGAACCTGCAGATTCCTCCACTCTGCCTCCTCCTCTGCAGGAATCAGCCTCTTGGCTGGTTTTATTCACCGACGTGAATAAAATCATCAAACTAATCCAAGTTCATTGTGAAATGCCTGAAAATGGAGGAATAAATCTGTCAGTTACCGTATAAAGTTTGAGTTTGTCAGTGTTTTACACGGAGACGGTCGTCAGATGTTGAATGTTTAGCATGAAAGTTCCACATCTGGAGAAACCTTCAAGATTAAAGCCAGTGAAAAGTGAAGAGTTTCTGCAGCAGCCGCACTTCCTGCAAATCTGTTCTTTCAAAATAAAGTGAAGAGTCTAAAATTATATTCACGACAGGTTTAAAGGTGAAGGTGGTCACATGGTTTTAGTGGAATGCCTACGTGGGCGCGTCTGAGTGATTTTGATTCAGATTCGTGCAGCGTGGAGCAGTAAACACTTGTTTTTGTTCATCTGGACTCATGAAGGATTCCAGTTAGCACATTTCCAGCCAATGAAACGTAACTACAGATGAAGACAAACACATTTAAGCTGCCTGACTCTCGAGTGTGCACAGCAAAATCTCCAGTGTTAAATTAACACTGGAGAGTGTCTATATGGGTCCACACCTCTGAGTGTTAAATACAACACTGTTGAGTGTTAAATTAACACTTTTGACAGTGTTATATGTTTAAAAGTAACCTAGTCAGTTTTGAAGATTAACAAGATAAGAGATAAGATAAGATAGAACTTTATTAATCCCTCGGGTGGGTTCCTCTGGGAAATTCGATTTCCAAAAAAAGCACAGCAACGACCGAAGTTACAGTTACAGAATTGTTATATATATATATATATATAAATATATATATACACACGCACACACACACACACACACACACACACACACACACACACACACACACACACACACATATATAAATACAGAAACAAATATAAATAAAATATACAAAGGGGATAAATAGAATAAATAGGAATAAAAAATAAAAATACAAGTGAATTGCACATTTCAAGTCTTGAGTCTATTGCACTGTTGACTATTTACAAAAAGTATTGCACAAGGTATTGTACAGTGAGGTGAAGAGGCACTACAGCTTAGTTGTTCCCCCCTCCTTTGTCCTCCTGTTTCCCCTCCCTCTCCCCTCCAGAGAGGAGTTAAACAGTCTGATGGCGTGTGGGACAAAGGAGTTTTTAAGTTCTTGTCTTGGGGAGAAGCAACCTGTCACTGAACAGACTCTTCTGGTTGTTTATGGCCGTGTGCAGAGGATGCCTGGCATTGTCCATAATGTCCATCAGTTTCTTTAATGTCCTTTTCTCTGCCACTGTCACCAGAGTGTCCAGCTTCATGCCGACCACAGAGCTAGCCCTCCTGATCAATTTCTCCAGCCTGGAGAAATGGCTAACACTGAGCAGTGCTGATTTTCTAACACTGGAAAATAACTCAAAATGTTAGAAATATTCTACACCCCCCCTCCCACTGTGAACATGAATTGAATATTCAGAAGACATTTGTTTAAATAGTTCTACAAATCTGAGCTGTCGGTGTGTCCTTGGATTGTGTGGTAATAATATTAGAGCCTGCAATCTTTCTTACTGAATCTCTACTATGAGTCATGTTACCTGAGATTAATTCTATGTTTACCTGTCAGCCTGGACGAATGTGCTGTGTGAAGGAAATTAAATTAAATCAGATCTGAACTGCATACAGTTAAGGAACCTGTTCATATTTGATTGAAATATGAACCAGTGATTTTTTTTGATTGCTGATTCCAAGAGAGTCTTTGTGGAAATCCTGTTTGGCTTTTTGTTATTTTAATTGTCTTTTTCTGTTTTCCAGAACAGTTCTCCACAGTCGCTGTCCACATGAGTCAGTGGGACCAAGAAGCACTCTGCTAATGTGGGACTCTGACCAGCAACATCCAGCAAGACCCAGACAGCGTTTTCTATCTCCCAGCTGGAGTTTTTGTTTGTCTGTGACTAGGGATGGGTATCGAAAACCGGTTCTTGTGGAGAACCGGTTCCCACTGTTTCAATTCCTTGGAACTGTTTGCCATTTTTGCAAACGATTCCCTTATCAATTCCAGTCGCCCCGAATGACGTCACCACATTGCGGAGCATCATTTACCTGGCAGGAAACACGGCGCCTAAGCGGCTCAAACGCTCAAAAGTTTGATTATACTTTACGAGAACGGATGACAACAGGGGAACTTGCAATACTTGCAAAGTGGATATTTCATTTAAGGGAGGAAACACTACGAATATGCAAAAGCATTTGCTCACAAAAGACGCGATGACCTTAAATGAATCTCGTGAATCTCAACCCAGCAGCAGCAGTAACGTTTGCACGTCCTCTCCCGTTAATGCGGCAGGTAAATAATCAACTAACAGTGCATATTATGTTAGCGCGATCTGCCTTATTACAAAACCTGCTATTACTGTGCATTTAGGTGACCATGATGAGAGAGACAGACAGAGTCTGGCTGGCTCAGGTGCTGGCAGTTGTTGCTGCAGTCTACCGGTGTCCTTTCAGGCCAGGATAGACGAAGCAGTGACTAAGTTTGTGGTAAAAGGTTTGCACCCATTTGCCACAGCAGATGCCCCTGATTTTCGGTAAGTGAATGTGTTTAATTGTAGGCAGGGTGTAATGGAGGAGGTCACTTTAAGAGGGATGGACTTGACCTCCTGACTATGAATGATGTAGATGATAAGGTGCTGACTCTATGAATCCACAATCTCAACAGGGTTGTCCGATAAGAACAGATGGCGTATCTGTTGGATTGTGTGTCCACAGGTGTTTGTACTTTGCGCCGTAATAAAATGACGGTAAAAGGCTCCGCCCACTTCCCATCCAGGTCTTACCATGCAACGACTCTGTGAATGCACTGGAGAAGTGTAGTGGTAGAGTCCTCCGTCAGGAATGAGATATGTGTGTCGACTTTTTATTCTCCCTTAAGATTATCGTGCCATAACGCTGCCCAGAGCAGCTCTGCTAACAGGTTATGGGCCCAGAGCAGCAGGAAAGAGATCCTAGAGATCCTGTAACTGCCAAAGGAAGGGCAGCGTTTCCTGGAAAGCCGCAGGTTACCGGCAGGTGTTAAAAGTTTGGCACGATTGAGTGAGTAAGCGTTTTTGTGCATCATGAGCAGACGCACGGCAGAGTCGGGCAGTCGATATTCCCGTTTGCAGTTTGATAGAGATGAAAGGAAATATGAGATATGGGAAACGAAGTTCCTTGGTCATCTCAGACTACAAGGTTTGAAAGATGTCATCTTAAAGGCTGAGGGTGATGAAGAAGCCGATGGTGAAGATGATGACAAAAATGCAGAAGCATATGCAGAGTTGATACAATTTCTGGATGACAAAAGTTTATCGTTAGTTATGAGAGATGCAGTTGATGACGGACGGAAAGCCCTAAAAATTTTGAGAGGTCATTATGCAGGAGTGGGCAAGCCAAGGATCATAAGTCTGTACACCGAACTTACTTCTCTCACAAATGAAAAGAATGAAAGTGTGACGGACTATATTATCCGAGCAGAAGCAATTATCACAGCGTTAAAAAATGCGGGTGAGTCATTAACTGATGGACTTCTGATCGCAATGATAATGAGAGGTCTACCAGAGACGTTTAAACCCCTGATTGTGCACGTTACACAGAGCGAAGCAAAAATCACATTCTCAGAGTTTAAAGTAAAACTCAGAAGTTATGAAGAAACCGAGAGAATGCGTGCGGCTGTAACTGATGACAACGTAATGAGGACAAAAGTGCAATTAGACCAGGATTCTACTTCATGGCGAGCAGATGACCGAAGATCAAAGAATAATGAGATTGTGTGTTTTAAATGTGGACTAAAGGGACACACTGCAAGAACGTGCTGATCCAGAGTATGGTGCAGTTTTTGCCGGAGTAGTACACACAAAGATGCGATCTGTAGAAGGAAGCTAAGACGGGATGAAGCGAGAGGGGTTGTGGAGAAGGACTACGCGTTCAGGACGGGCTCCGAACCCCAGAGGGTCCCGGACGGCGGCCAAGAGATGCTGAATAACCAGCTACTGGTGGATACGGGAGTGACGTCACATATCTTTACGAAGATCGAGAGTTTTAAGACTTTTGATGACACATTTCGACCCGAGGCTCATTGTGTAGAGTTGGCTGACGGAAGGCGGAGCAGAGGAGCTGCAAAGCGGCGAGGAGATGCTGAGATAAGTATGATTGACAGTAAAGGACGCAGTCACAAGGTAACATTGAAACAAGCACTCTACATTCCATCGTTTCCACAGGACATTTTTTCAGTAAAAGCAGCTACTAGTAACGGAGCCACTGTGGTTTTCAAACACGGGGACAGTTTTCTTAAACATGTTGATGGAACAAAATTCCCTATATATGAACACGAGAGACTGTTCTTTATAAACACTGTGCAAGAGTTTGAAGAGAAATGTAATGGATGTTTTGATATGCAAACGTGGCATGAAATTCTAGGACACTGTAATTATGAGGATGTTCAAAATCTGCAAAATGTCGTTGATGGAATGGAAATTAAGGGTAAAATCAACAAAAACATGCAATGTGAAGCCTGTATACAAGGGAAGTTTACTCAAACTAGGAACCGAGAACCAGATGAAAAGGCCAGGGCAGCATTAGAGTTGGTACATACGGATTTAGCTGGTCCGATTACGCCGAACTCGAAAGAAGGGTTTAAGTATGTTTTGTCGTTTGTTGATGATTATTCAGGTGCAACATTTGTATATAATCTGAAACACAAAAGTGATACAACTCAAGCAACTGAAAGATTTATTGCAGAGGTGGCGTCATATGGGAAAATCAAGTGCATTCGTTCTGATAATGGAACTGAATTTACAAGCAGACAGTTCAGAGATTTATTAAGTAGACACGGCATTAGGCAGGAAACTTCGGCGCCATATTCGCCTCATCAAAACGGAACAGCAGAGAGGAACTGGCGTACACTTTTTGACATGGCGAGATGCATGTTAGTTGAGAGCGAATTGCCAAAGTCTTTATGGCCATATGCAGTACAAACCGCGGGAGTGATTCGGAACCGATGTTTTAACAAACGCACAGGTCAGACAGCGTATAAGATGTTAACTGGAAAAAGACCTGATCTTTCTAGAATGAAAAAATTCGGATCATTGTGCTATGCTTATAAACAAAATAGGGGAAAGCTGGATCCAAGATGCGACAAAGGTGTTTTCTTGGGATATGACAAAAATAGTCCAGCATATTTGATCTATTTCCCAAAAACCGGGAAAGTTGAAAAGCACAGATTGATAAAAATACTAAATCCCGCGACAATGGATCAACAAACACAGAGTGATCAGATGTATGAAGATGAGGTTTATGAATCCAGAAAAGATGGTGAACCCAAACAGACGAAGGATGAGGATATTCCAGATGGTAGTGAAAGCAGTCAAACTGAGTCCGAGGTTAAAACTGATGATAAAGTAGATGCTGGAGCTACACGTTATCCATCCAGAATCAGAAAGAGACCTGATTATTTGAGTGATTATATCACGGATGTGAAAGAGTGTGAAAATGAACAGATGCAAACCAGTGTTGATTATTGCTACAGATTGTTGTGTGAAATACCCACATCATTTAGCGAAGCTATTGTGTCAAGTGAGTCAAAAGAATGGGAAAGAGCGATGAATGAAGAAATTCAATCCCTTAAGGAGAATGACACATTTACTTTAACCACTTTACCAGAGGGTAAGAAAGCAGTGGGGGGTAAATGGGTTTATGCCGTTAAAAAGAACTCAGACGGATCAGACAGATATAAAGCTCGATTTGTGGCTAAAGGTTTTAGTCAAACAAAAGGAGTTGATTATGAGGAGACTTTTTCACTAACTGCTAACTTATCGAGTGTGAGAGTTTTGATGCAGAAAGTGGTTCAGGATGATATGTTGGTTCACCAGATGGATGTAAAAACCGCCTATCTACACGCACCAATAAATGAAGAAATATATATACAACAACCAGAAGGTTTTGAGACAGAATCAAGTGAGACTAATAAACTGGTGTACAGACTAAAGAAATCACTTTATGGGCTGAAGCAATCGGGTCGTAACTGGAACCAAACCTTACATGACTATTTAAGCAGTTGTGGATTTAGACAAAATATTGCTGATCATTGTGTGTATTCAAAAGAAACTGAAAGTGAAAAAGTAATCATCATAGTGTGGGTGGATGATTTACTCATTGCAGCTAACAATGAAAATGTGCTTTCAGGCGTGAAAGAAATGCTCTCTTCTAAATTCCAAATGAAAGATCTGGGGAAACTTAACCATTTTCTAGGAATAGATTTTCTTCAAGAAAAAGAATGTGTCAAAATGTCACAGAAAATATATATTGAGAACATTTTAAAGAGATTTAACATGCAAAACTGTAAGCCAAGGTTAACACCCTGTGAACAGAAATGGACTCATTCTGATAAATTCGAGACATTACCAGATGTGAGGAGATATCGTGAAGCGGTAGGATGTCTTATTTATCTGAGCTATTGTACGCGACCTGATTTAAGCTATGTTGTCAGCAAACTGTCACAACATTTCAATGCGCCAACTGTTGATGATTGGACAGCAGTGAAACATGTTCTGAGGTATCTAAAAGGTAGTCGAGATAAAGAACTGTGCTTTAGGAAATGTTCAAGTGGAAAACTAGGTCTACAAGCATACAGTGATGCAGATTGGGCATCCGATGTTTCTGATAGACGCAGTATGACAGGTTATTGTGTAAGCCTAAATGAAAATGGTCCTTTGATATCATGGAAAACCAAAAAGCAGTCAACTACAGCACTATCAACTTGTGAAGCCGAATACATGGCATTAGCAGCAACAGTTCAGGAATGTATGTATTTGACTTATTTGATTCAAGATCTTGATGAGTTTGAGTATGAAATACCTATGATATTGGAGGACAATCAGGGAACAATCGCTTTGTCAAAAAATCCAGTGAACAGACAAAGATGTAAACACATTGATGTGAAATATCATTTTATAAGGTCAGCTGTACATGAAAGGAAAGTGCTCATTGATTACTGTCCAACTGAGTCAATGGTAGCAGATATGATGACGAAACCAGTTTCAAAGTCTAAGTTAGAAAAATTCTCTGTATTTGTGTTTGGAATGTAAGATGTTTTTTTCGGAGGATTGTTTTTCCCCAACCTGTGTACAAGTGGGGGTGTTGGATTGTGTGTCCACAGGTGTTTGTACTTTGCGCCGTAATAAAATGACGGTAAAAGGCTCCGCCCACTTCCCATCCAGGTCTTACCATGCAACGACTCTGTGAATGCACTGGAGAAGTGTAGTGGTAGAGTCCTCCGTCAGGAATGAGATATGTGTGTCGACTTTTTATTCTCCCTTAAGATTATCGTGCCATAACGCTGCCCAGAGCAGCTCTGCTAACAGTATCCACAAAATCCACTGCCACTCAGGTATCTGCCGTTCACTCATTTATTAACAAGAATCCGAAGCACACATCCATAATGTGAGTGAGGGGATTTAACAGGCTGTAAAATGCTATATGCCGTGTGGTGAGTGATGGTGTGGTTTCTGTTGGAAAGAACATAAAAGTCTTCCATAATTATGTGAACAGAGTGAATTAAATGTGTAATACGACAATACAAACAATACTGGATAGTGGAACATTCAACCAAAATAAGGGAGTGTCAACAAATGCTAATTTTACTATTTACATAAATCCTAACTAGGCACTTTACATCAGAGCTAACATGAGAAATTAGTGACGGTCCCTTAATGACCGCACGGCAGAGGCTGCTTCGCAGTAAACGGCAGTAACAATCGGTAAACAAAGTATGCGCCAAGGATTAAACAAGGGAGGATAATGGCCGCAGCAAAGAACAAACACGATAAAACACAGAAACTTACAGTCTCATGGACGCACACCGCTAACAGCATTAGAAGGAACGAAAATCCACACGGTGAGTAAACTCTGCTGACTCTTCCCACCTGCAGCTCCGACCGAACTCTCTGCGTCGACGTGTGCGTAGTGATGAGGTAGAATTGTGTCTTCTGATTGGCGAAGAGAATGGGTTGCCTCACCGCTCATTGGCTAAACGGCAGCAGTATGCTGATATCTTACTCCGCAGATGTGGCTCCGTTCATGAGTTCTGCGAACTGGCTGGCCTTTTGTACACAGGGACATTACTGGATATTCTTGTGTAATTGCTACAGATTAATTTATGTTATACTTTGTTATTGCTACAGAAGAATATTTATTTTATTATTTTACATTTACAATTTCTTTTCCTGGGGACCCTGTGACACCCCATTGAAGAGCCGTAGGCTGGATCTCTTAAGATCTCACTGCTGTGTTTGTAAGGCCATGTTACTCCTAAATTTATATCTTGTTCAAAGAGAAGCTATAAAACAAAGTTCTAAGCTAATCGACCTTAGTGTTCTCCTTTTTTAAAAAGAATAGATAAAGAATCGAATCGTTAAACAGAATCGAAAATGGAATCAAATCGTGAAAATCTTATCAATACCCACCCCTATCTGTGACTGGAGAGTCAGATTTTTGTTGAGCTTCACACTTGCAGAGGTAAGTCAGTTTGCAGAGATCCCTCCCACCCTGGCTTTTATGTCCTAGATTTCTTATCTGAAACAGTAATATTTCAGTGACTGCTGCTTATACCACACGTTAATACACGCTACTGATCCCTGATAGGAGAATCATCAATTTTGGCAACAAAGAAGCCTGGTGGATGTTTGTTTACAGTCTGATGATGGGACATCATGCTCTGCATCTTCAAAGTTTGCCTCCTCATTATTATTCATACCCAGTAATGTGAAGTATGCTCATATCTACTATAACTGAACCAACCTGGTGCTCTTCATTTATGGAGGCTGTTGAGTCTGAATGTTGTGTATCTCGTGTTCTCTGGGCTTTGTCCTCAGTCTTTTCGCAGGATCAGAAAACAAAACCAGGAGGCGCGTAAATGTTTCTTCTCCATGATGTTTCTTCAAATGTTTCTTCTGGATGATGATAAGACTGTGACACGGGATGCCACCTTTGGTCTTGTGATGAAGCAAAGGTCAGGAAGAAGTGGGATTAACTGGTACCCACATCTGAGAAGGATGTACAGGGGCACCTGCAGCCAAATCCAAGCTTCAGGTTAGTTGTAGTTGCAGAACGCTATAGACTGAGACAGCTGAGGCATCAAATGTTTGATTAAACGGATGAACAAGAGAAGTTTCTTCCCCATAATTATCACTTCTTTGTCACGGCGGGGTGCGCCGGTGTGTAATGGAAACAGGACCCAAAAGCAGATGAGGACGAGGAGTTGAAGGTTGAACAGAAAAAGTGATCCTTTATTAGATGACGGCAGAAGTAAACCAGGAAACCAAAGTAAACTGACAAGACACTAAGAAACAAAATACTAAACGGTACTGAGACCAAAAACTATAACTATGACTATGACTGAGGTGGAAATAAACAGGCTAAGACTATGACTAACGTGGAAATAACAGACGAAAACTAGACCTATGACTGAGGTGAGGTAAACAGACGACCCGACAATGACATGCAGAAAACAGAGGGCTTAAATACATACATGAGGTGATCAGGGGAAGTGGAGACACATGGGGGAAACAGCTGACTGACATAAACCTAAATGACAGGACCAGGAGGAGGAAAGCTAAATACAATGAACAAAGAACACATGACACTGTCAGAATAAAACAGGAAATACTAAAACTAGACATGACAACACAACTTAACAGACCTAATACGTGAAGAATAATACAAGAACCCAAAACATAGAAAACCAAGGGAACAATAATAAATAACAGCTTAAACTAAAGCTAGATAGGAAATGACACAAAACTAATCACATATCAAAATGAGACAAATACAAAAATGAACTCAGAGCGCTGGGTCAGAGACCCAGCCTGTGACATTCTTAAAATCTGTAGCAACTTCAAGTCTGTCAGCATGCTGAGCATGCTCAGAATGTGACAATATATTTTTGTTCAATATTTAATTTCTTTCAGTTGCAATTGTTAAATGAAAAAAAAATAAAAAATATATTCTTATAATTTAGCAAACTAATTTATCAAAAAAAATATACATATATCTGTATTAGTTTTAATAAATTAATTTGACACCTGTATTGAAAATACCATATTGTATTCATACAGAATCAGTTTGGTATCATTGTTTGTCTGATTGTTGAAACTAAGAGCTGCTTTGATCTGTTAAGATCTAAAGTATCCAAAGTTGAGCTCTGATGTTTCTTCACCCCTGTGTGTGTGATATGTGATTCCTACATGCTGGCAGAGCAGAGCGGCAGTTTGTGCTCACAGATGGTGACGGTGTGGAGAGACGGTGGTGTTTCCTCAGAAGAACCAGCAGAGTCACTTGCTGACTGATGTTCGTCTGCACTGCACAGAGGAAATCAGCTGACCGAGGTTTGTCCAGTGACGTGTTATGAAATGTATATTTTGGTTTTATGCTTACAGATGTGTTTTTCTTGACAGAGGCTCTGCAGAGGTTAGACAAAGCAGAGAAAACATGTGCTTTACATTTTACTGTGATTTATTGAGATATTTGTTGCCTGATGTTCAGCAGGAATGGAGAAATAGAATCAAAGGGAGATGTTTTTGCTGTTTTTGTAATGATGTAAGTAAATCTTCAATATTATTTATTTGCTTGGTTATATTAGGAGTGTTTCTGAGTGAGGGCGGAGGAGTCATCATCCAGGTAAAGTGACATAGATCAGTGGATACACTTGTCTCCCCTTTAAAGGAGACGATCCAAGTCATCCTTAAATGTTAGTGCTTTCAAATACACAAACATTTTTAAAGGACAAAAATGAACATCCAACTTTGACTGTAATACAAAATAAATCTTTGCATGTGTGTTTTCAAACTCTCAGATGGGCAGCATATCAGTCTTGGACTGTCTAACCTGCCGGAGCAGCACTGAATGACCACCACACACGAGCATGTTCCTGCAACATTCAGCATCTGATCCTTCATCTGTGTGCTTCTGCTTTTGGTAAGTAGAGTTACCCAACTCCAGTATTTCTAAACACATGCCATCCATTTCTGACGGCCTGGTTACTTCCTGTCAGTTACTTTAGAAACCATGTGGTCACCTGACCTAACACTGTTTCTTCTTCTTCCCCTTAATGTTCAAGTGTCACGTGTCAAACAGCTGGAGAGGAAACTACACCAGTGTACTGGGATGTTTCACCAACACGTGCCAGATGCTGTTCCTTCATGGTGACATCACCAGAGACAGCCCCACCCACCTCAGGACCTCGCCATTGATCATGATGATTATAATGATGACAGCGAGCGGAACTAAGACTGTAAAAATCCACGACCAGAATGTTTCTTTCTAATTATGAATGAATACTGAGAGCCTCTTTCTGTGTTTTGTCTGTTTTGGGTTTTTACCTCATTTGTTACTAACAAAGTTCACAAACTCACACAGTTTACATTCTGTATGTTTCCATCTTTACCAGCCACACTCTAACTGCATTTAAGAAAATAATCCTTAGAAATCGTCGTTTTTCTCTTTTGTAATTGATGATAATTCAGTGAATATACTGCGCTGCTTCCTTCTATTGCGTCACACATTGCTTTAAGTTTTTCAGTGTCCAGTTATTTTTTACTGCTGTTTGAATTCTCTGTATGTTTGACCCTGTAGTCTGTTTGATGGACTGCTTGTCTTCCTGTTTGTTACCGCCGCCTGTTTTTTAATAAAGATTTGGATTTCTGACTTCAACACAGCCTCTGCGTGTCCTCCCTTTGTGTCCTCTTCCTCTGTGAATGTGCTGCATGTGTCACAGATTCCTTTTATTAACAGCTTTCCCACAGTGAGTTGCATCAGCATTCATTCACAGCACATTTCAGAAGGATTCAGATTAATACAGTGATCTTACAGTCAGAATGATCCTGACAGAGTGCCACTGTAAATGATCTTTCATCAGGTACATTTCAAAGTTCAGTATTTCAAAGCAGGAGTTATGAAGAATCATGCTGGCATTAGGACTAATAATATGTACTTACAAAGTCAAAGTTTTTTAATTATGCTAGAATATTGGAAGACAATCAACTTTTAGTGTTTTACGCATATTAATTATTCTGAAATAGAGACGGTGACCCTAACTGTACAGAAGCACTAAACAACTGACAATCTAACAGACATCATTGGCCTGAGCTGTCATGCACAGTGAGTCTGATCCTTTGCTGTGAGAGTCTGACAAGCATGTTTCTGGTCAGTTTGGAAGAAATAATATCACAATGTTGATCTTTTTTCCAATATTCCTTCTCTTTTACAACATAAACTGTGATCAAAGGTACTTATGTTCACAGCATGTAATAATACTGACAGTCCAGGGCATTGTGGTCTGTTGAGCTAGGGTTAGGGTTAGGGTTAGCAATTCAGACATATGTAATCAATATTAAACGTCTCTGACGTGGGCCACTGTGTTGGGAAATCCATACCAGGCTGGAAGGAGTCAAGGTAGGTGAGCATCCACGAGAAGACAGCAGATGCATCCTACTAATACTGACAGGACCAGGAGACTCCAGAAACCGAGCATCTTCTCTTCAGTGCCATCCTCTCCTGTCACCCTCTCTGCCCGCAGCTCTTTGAGTATGGGGTGGAGAAGGGCGCAGAGAAACCCTTATTACTAATTTGTATTATAATTCAGTTTTCATGAAATATTTATATTCAGTATTGGTCCTTTTATATTAATAACCACGTATCCACCCAGGCTCATGGTGGGGCAGGGCTCTGTCCTGGGATGCTTGAGTACAAGGTAATGTACACCTGACCAGGTATCCAGTCTGCCAGAATTGTTTTCAATATTTGGTTCAAAAACATGAGTGACAACAAAAATCCAACTAGGATTCTTGCATATGATGAATGAAGTCTGTCTTTGACTGTATTGTCCAGCTGATCCATCAAACCCCCAGCAGGTGAACCTTATTCATGACATAACACGGCAACAATGTAAAAAATGAAACAGCAACAGTCTAAATGTAAAGTGCATTCTAAACTCCTCTTCAATAAATCATATTCAAAGAGTCATTCAGGACTGTAAAACGTGAACTACAGAACCCAGAGTCTTCATCATTAAATCTCTGGTTGCTTCATTTTTCTATCCTATATCAGATACTTTAAGGTTAGGTTAGGTAAACTTGCATTCTCATGGTGAGGCAAAGTGCTTTATGTGTGTGTGTGCGTGTCATGAACGGCTATAAAAGGCCTATAATTAAAGAACAAAGCGGGGTTTGAGTTCGAGTTGCGGCAGACTGTCACTACTTGTAAATGGAACGCAGCCTTCCTGTGGCGGACAGCTAATAACAGGAATCGGACGCGGTCCACCCAAGTCCACAGCAACCACCATAGCAACCGCCTAGCATGACCTTAAAAACACATTCTGTCTTCATAACTATCAAACACGTGAAATGATTTGCAAAGTGTGAAAGTGTTACAGCTGCAGAGAGCTATGGCGGCATCTTTGGAAGCTGTTTACATAGCTAATAATATACAATGTAACCATGGAGACAGTCGGTCACGTGAGCTAGCGGTGCATGTTTACTACAGTGAATAAGGTGATTGCGTGCACAGCGTCCACATGCTGCAGAGGGTAAAGACATTACTTCAATATTGTTTTATATTGATATATATTTGCCTTCTGTTGACCATCACCTCAGGTTCACCATTACAGTTTCAGATTACAGATGCACACTGTCTAAATATGAACACATTCAAAAACTCATGTCTCAGAAATAAGCACAGCTGTTCATGTTTGTCATTAGAGTTTTATTTGTAAGAAAATTATGAGCTTCATATTGTGCATCAAATAAAAGAACATTTCACAACTCTGAGTCAACAGAAACAGGAAACAGAAATGTCTCTAATGTAGACGTGTACAGTGTAGTGTAAGCATTAAAAGATCATAAAGGAAACACTAACATTCATGTGAAACTAATTGTAATAAAAAAAATGAGCAGGTGCTTTATAGATGTAAAAGAAAGAATCTGAAAACAACACTTTTTTGGTCTAAGTGATCAAAGTAGAAAACAGAACTGATGTTCAAGAACAAACCGTAGCTGCACTAATATTACACATCTCCATTGTTGTGGTGAACAGACATGTTGCTTTTAAAACCACATGCAGTGTGTGACCGTGACTGTTCACTGAGACCATGAACGCCACTTCGCTGAAGCCTTCGCCTTCTTCTTCTTCTTCTAAATTGGAAGCAGAAGGAGCACGAGCTGCTTTGATCTACTGAAAGGAAAAAGCAGAACATCTGAGCTGAAACCAGTCAGCTGAAATCATTAAGACAGGAACAAATTCAATGCAGTGTCTCACGTATCTTAGCCTGTTACAACTGTTGATTCAAGATAAATACGGTTAACACACAGTGTCAGGGAGCTCCAGTGTGGGAACTAGTGGCTTTAGGTTTGTAGTCATTTAACTTTCATCCATTCATTCATTTAATTCAGGAGGAAGAAATGCCAGGTTGATGCAGGCTGGTTACATGCATTTGGTCCCATGCTGTCTTTAACTAAATGGCTTGGTTCACTTTATGGCTGGGCTGTATGTGGGGTTATATCATGTTATTTGGGCAGGAGTACCTGTCCCCTGTTAGACTTAGAAAGTTTCTCCATAAGTAGAGTTTCTAACTCTTATAGCACATCTGTGGCTGACAGCTTTTTGGTGGCTCTTTTCTCTTTGTGCTGAATATCAACACTGAGATTTCTTAGACTGTAAGCTTTACTTCAGCACAACCACTTGTAGAAGCTGCCACTCCAAATGTCTTTTGATAACAAGAAAAAAATACCTTTTCAGTCCACGGCCTGAAGTTCTTCTCTGACATCTTCTGCCATCAGCTTTGTCTGCTGGTTTGAAGACAATAAACCACAAAAAAGATGATTTAGTCACTTTGTCTGCGTCATGCAGCTCGAATGTGTCGTGTAACGATGTTGAATAGCCGTCGTTATCCTTCTGCTGTGTCAGTAGGATTGTACTGTACAGCATCTCATTGATATGTGAGGAATGCTAATGTAACACGATAACAGACTTACATCATTAAAACATAAAGGACAGGAGATATTTAGATATTTTTATATTTATATTACATTTTATAGCTGACGGATATTACTAAATAGATAGAATTTACTAAATAGCTGGATGAACATGAAAAATATGTCTATAATAACAAATGACCATGAGAGCCAGTAGAATTAATTCAACTGGACACTCAAACGACGTCCTTAAATGCTCTTTAAGTGGCAGAACAAACGAACAAACACTTAATCGCTTACTTGAGATGAAATCTGCTCAGCTACTTTGAAAACAGCTTCTAACTGGTTCCTCCTTTAACAGGAGGTTTTTCAGACTACATGTAGCTGTCCTCTATGTCAGCTCACACATTTACATTTATGTCACACTTATTTCTGCTTTCCCATTTTATAATTATTACTTACATTTTGATTAGATACCTTCAGTTTGTAAATGATCAGATTACATAATTGGAATACAATGTATCCAATTCAGGGTTGCGGGAGGATGAAGCCTATCCCAGCTGATACAGGACAAAGACAGGCTGCCAGTTTATTGCAGGGCTAACACGATATGTGTAACAGAAAATCCACTTAAATGTTTGATATTTCTTATAATAAGCATAATTATGACTATTATTTAAAGGTTTCTTTATAAATACATTTTGATTTTTTATAACCTCTAAAATATAAACCTGAGCTGTTAAATTCTGACCTCTGACCTCACTGCAGCTCCTTCTTGGAAGTACGTCTGCTTCTTGTCTTCCCCCAGTGTTGACCGCCTGCCCTTGATATCATGTACTGTACCTGAGGAACAGAAAAGGACAAACACTTGCCTTCATTTAAGAAGTACATTCATACAGAGGTAATCTATGGAATCACACTAGTTCACCCTTTGGGAGAAATCAGTTCCTGTGAAACATTTCTGTATATGAACATCATGTGGAGAATGAATGAAATGAGTTCTTCAGGTGACTCAGCAGTCCCACACTGACAATTGAAATCTAGTTAAACTATTAAGCATATTTGCTCTTCTGAAATCTGTGTTAAACAACAACAAACATAAATTAGTAACAAAAATACAGCTGAGTAGAGGCTTTACAAACCACCAGCAGCCATAATGCTAAATTTTAATCTTCAAATGTTTCTGAGCCGTCTTCAACCTGCTTTTAACACATTAAAGTCCCACAGTCAGTGCAGCAACCTCTGTAACTTTACTTCACTTCAGCAGCATCAGCTCATGTTCACATGTTGATTCATGGTTTTCATGGTTGATTCACCTCATTTTTTAAAAAATGACCTCTGACAGGAAAGTCTCATTTCTTTTTTTTTTTTTTTTTTTTTTTTTTTTTTTTCTTTTTTGCCTGTCCCGTTTGGCTCTTTTGCCATCAGAATTGTTGTCTAAAGGCAAAGAAAGATGCCCAACGGATTTACTTTACCAAACTGACCATCCCAGCCTTGCCGTAATGGTCCATTTGATTCACCTTTTATTGTTTATTTTATTTTCACTTGCTGAATACGGGACAGACTTGACTGGGGGAAAGAAGGGGAGAAAGAAAGAGGGAAAGAGAAACAGCTGAGAAGAGGGACGGGGGAGAAGGGCAAAAAAACAAAAACCAACAGAATGGGCAGAAAAAGAAAAAAAATGCATCTAATTAACAATTAACAGATATGTTAAGAACATAATAACATATAATTTAGGCTTTTTTATTTTATTTTACAAACTCTAATGAACGATCTATATGACACAGCCTTGTACCCTAATTGTGCCCTGTCACTATCAAGGCCATCTTAGTTTGGATTTCAAAGTAAAAGCCCTGTGAATCTTCATTTTTGAACTACTCTTTCAATGACTTCATAATGCTCTGAAAAGCAAAAGTCGTATTTCCAAATACTATTTGAACTTTGTATCAACACTTTCCAACCGCAGTCTTTTTCACAGTGATACCATATCAATATCAAGTCAGTCTGATTTTGCTTTTCATAGTAATGGCCCTTTGAAATTGCCGATATTTGACTTAATCTTCTAATGATTCAAAATGCTCTAAAATGAAAAATTCTTGTTTCCACAGGGTAATTCCACTTTAGATCAACAGTATACAACCCCACAGTGATACCATATCAATATCAAGTAATTCTGATTTTGCTTTCAAAAATAAAAGCCCTTTCAAATTGTCCATAATTGACCTAACTTTTAGTGATTTCAAAATGCTCTAAAATGGAAAGTTCCTGTTTCCACAGGGTAATTCCACCTTAGAATTATTCTGAAATGTTTTTTTATTCTTTCTGTTACTCACATTTATGTTTTGATGTGCAATGGTGTTAGTTTGAATGACATCTCCAAGGCCCTTTAATTTATAATTGTCTTTTTGGTTTTTTCTTTTTACTTTGTTTGTCAAGTATTCACCACATTTAAAACCCACAAAAAAAAAGACAATAGTTAACTTTAAAATTAGTACAGAGGTGGACAATAAACTCAGCTGTGGTGTCTTTCGTCTTATGCAGTCAGAGAGATTATTGAATGTTTGGGTGGATGTATTTTCCTCTGTGGTGGGTTACGATGTGCGCCCACCACCCAAGGCTCCGTGGGGCTTGGTGGTGGTGCTAATGTAGGCCCCCGTCCGGATGGGCCTTTGTGGCTTCCAGGGGTGCCTACTTGGGTCAGCGGGGGACCTGGCCCCACGAGAGAGTACTTTGCCTTCACTTCCCTCCCCTCCTCATCCCCACTCCATCACACTGCCACACATGCAGGGCTTTGGCGTACAGTTGTTTCACTGAGGTGGGTGTGAGACATTCCTGCTGTGTCCCCTTCCGACCACCTGTACCTCAATTTTATTCCACAATCTATACATCAACATCACTTGTGCTGGGCATGCTGAATGGCGTCCAAGGGATGGTCTGTGTATTCAACCTCTCCTAAGTTGCCGGTGCCCACGTCTCAATTTTAAATACATGTAGATGGTAATGTTTCTTGGCAGGGGCCGTGCTGACACCAATATTTATTCTCTACTGTTACTTATACTTATCTAGGTTGTGGATGTGATACTTGCTGTTGTGTATTGTGTTATATTTTTGCTTGTTTTCTTTTCTGTTTTTTTCTTCCAGTAGGTAATCCAATGGAATTTACTGTCTTGTGTCACCGTCCCACATCCCCTCTGTTTTTCCCCATCTTTTGAACGTCTCTTGTCTAAGTCTTAATATTTCCTATCAACCACTTATGTGTATTCCTTTGATAATAACTGCAAATTTAAATTTTACAATAAAATGATTGAATAAATAGAGATATTTTAAAATTTTAATCAAGTGGAGCAATATTGCAAAGCCATAATGGTCCACTTGAAAAAAACAAAATCTGTTGGAGAGCCTATACCGCCCACTACTGGACATGCGAGCTTTGAGTGTCTGACTCTGTCGACATTCCAAAAACTAGAGGTGAAAACATGTCATTTTGAACATAAAAGTCTTGTGCAGAAAAAATGCCGAAGAAGGAGAAGGGGTGAGTTCGTTTTTTAAGTATAAACTTTAAATATTAACTTTTAAAATTTGCTAACAAAGTAGTTCATCTCCAATTACATGTAATTGAGTAATCAAGTCTTGTAGCTAGGGATGGGTACCGGTGTCATAAACGGTAGTAACCAGACCGAAAAGCAGCGCACATTTCAGTGCTTTATTTCGGTGCTTTTTTTTCCTGAGCTGTGATACACTTCTAGCCAATCATTTTATGTTTCTGAGGATAGTAGGCGGGTCCAGGTACGTACGTTCTTTTAGAGCAGAGCTACAGATTAAAAATGCCCAAGACGAAGCGGTCAAAAGTCTGGCTGTACTTCACAGCAAAATATGCAAACTCAGCAGCCTGCAACAAGTGCTTTAAGCTGATACTGTGATACTGTCAAAGGAGGTAACACCTCGAATCTGATGAAACACCTGGCGACGCATAGCGTTTTTTTTTTAAAAGCCGAGAAATGCGCCGTATTTGATAGCTTGCTGCGAGACCTCACACCGAGCGCATCTACTGCGGGTGTGGTGCCTGTTATCAGACCCGGATTTAGCAACATCCCCAAAAACCCGAAGAGTAGAGTCCTGGCCCCTAGCCCTGCCAGTGTAGCAGAAATGATGAGGATGATGATGGCAGCAGCAGCCGTTCTTCTCTGCGTGAGTAGCTTAATGTTGTTCGTGTGTAATTTACTTTGAGTAGGCTAACCACGTTATTACATTAATGCACGTAAGGTGAACTAGCAAACATCATCATAGCTACATGCGGCTGTCTTCTTGTTTGATGGCAGATACTCCCTTCACCCTGGCCAAAAAGGCTAAAATGACCAAAGAAAAAGTGGAAAACAGCTGAACATGAGAGGATTTTGGACAAAGTTTGTGTTTTTTCCATTGTTTAAGCACTGCTTCCAGCCAAGAGTGATACCATATATGCCCCATAGCTGTAGAAAAGGCTAACATTGTTATCTTTTTACAAAAAACCAGCTGAACATGAGTGGTTTTTGGACCAATTTTATGTTCTCCATTCTTTAAGCACCGGTTTGAGCACCGTTTGAGCACCGGCACCGTTTCAAAAGTACCGATTTGGCACCGGTATCGGATAAAACCTAAACGATACCCATCCCTACTTGTAGCCTAGCCTAAGATATTAGCTAGTTTATTTCTGATTGTAAAAATGTCTTTTTTCTTATGTGTAACACTTAAAATTACATTTATTTCACCATATTTTTTCGATAACAGGCTTCGCTATGAGCAAAAACAAAAAAAGATTTGCGCACAGGACTCAGGCAAAGTTGTAGCATACGGCAGAAATTAATTAACACGTGTTCTATAACAGGCACATCTGTTGCTAACAGGCAATGGCTTTTTAACATCAAGTGCTGCACATTTTCTTCAGGGGCATTGCATTTCACAAAAACATGTTCAAATAGTACTTGAATAGAAACAAAGTTGATAGTTTTGTAATTAGTGGCACCGATTTAAAATTGTTCTCAATTCATTGAGAATATTATACATATTCTTTATAAAATGTTATGATTTCAATGATATAAATGACAATGTAATGATTTCTTTTTTACACTTAGAGTCTACCGCTTCTGCTTATTTGGGGTATGTATTTTTTTCTTCTTTTCTTTCATATACATTTTCCACGAAAAATAAAACTGAAAATGCTATATCTTCTGTTTTAGAACAAAAATAAAACGATTACAATCAATGAAATTATTGAAACTGTGGAACAGCTGAAAAAACATGGCATCCAACTGGAGGACCATGCACTTCATAAAGAAGGCCCCTGGGGTCAAGTTTGCCTGACACTTGGTATTCAGAATAATCAAAATAACCGCTACAGAATTTGTGATGCATTTCATCAGGTTAGTTCTTTTCACTTATTTTTAAAAAAAATATATTGTATTAAATTATTTAGTTAAAATCAAATTTATTAAAAATGTATGCCTGTTCTCTACAGAACTTGTCTATACCAGTCAAAGGGGATTCAGATAATGGACAAAAGCCACCAGAGCAGGTTCCATAAATAAAATTCTATGTGTTTGATATCAAATATGTTGGTATACCAAATTTTAGTCAATGTGTTACTGTTGAAATTATCCCTAAAATTAATATTGTTACGGGTAATGTCATTTTCAACAGGAAGAACTATCAGCTGCCGCTTCTCTGTCACCGGACATCTCCTCGCAGGAAGATGGACAGCTGTCTCCTGCGCAGGTCAGTCTGTCTGTACTATCATAATTTCTCCTTAACACTTCCATGTAATTACACTAAAGTTACACCTCTCAACTCATGTAATAGCAACCAGAAGAACTATCAGCTGCCGCTTCTCTGTCACCGGACATCTCCTTGCAGGAGGATGGACAGCTGTCTCCTGAGCAGGTCAGTCATTAAAAATGCTTTCACATAAGTTATGATTGGCGCTAGGATCATTGTTTAAATGACCACTTTATGTTACATAAAAAATATTTTTAAAAACACAATATACAATTAAATAAAGAATTTTATCAAATGTTGTAACATAGAATGAAATTTATATTTCATGACACTTCTCAACATGAATTTTTGCTATATATTCTGACATTAGAAACACTGGTTGTTAATATACTTAAAATACACAAGTATTTCAGGTATATTTACTGATATTACGGTAGTTATGTAACATGGACAAAATGTTTTCTCACAAAATAAATTTTTCCTCTTTTTTAGCCTAACAGCAACTCATCTGATGATGGATTCATAAGAATCAGGGTCCCACTTGCAACAAATTTTTTTTTCCTGAAAAGGAAAGAATGGACTAATATAAAAAATAAGAGATCCCAAAGAGGATACAAGGGACTACAATGGACAAATCTGATTTCAGACGGAATACGGACAGTGTTTCCATATTGTTCCTTTGCCTTCAAAAGACACAGAGTCAAGGCTTTGGACTCAGTAAGAAAGGGCCCTTTCTTCTGGTGTCTGGGTTACTGCAGTTTTGAGGATTGTCCAGTCACTGTCACTGTCACTGTAGATAATGAAGACGATCTAAAGGCAAAAGTCAATTTTCAAGGTCTCGAGTGTGTGCACAACCACTATGAACTAAGAAGAAGACCTGTAAGAGCTCATAAGAGAGATAAAATTGGCCATGAATTGGAAAAGCAATTACCTAGAGCCATGTATCTGGAAACAATGAGCAAAATGGATGATGATGTTGTGCAATCGGGCTGTAGAGATGAAGTTCCAACTCCTCAAGTGTTGAGAAACATAGCCTTGGAAATCCGAAAGAAAAGTCGTCTTCATCATAATGAGATTATGAGTCTCCAGTTAATGGTGGCAAACAAGAAGAACAACCCAGAGGATGTATTGCAGAAAGTGATGTTACATCCAAAAGGTGTTTTTTTATGGTCTTCCAGGAGCATTGAGATTTTCCAGAGCCGCTGTCGGGAGGACATACTTTATTTGGATGCTACAGGAAGTATCATGAAAAAAAGAAAGGGTTCGCCTCCTTTCTATGTTTACGAACTTGTAGTAAGAAATCCACGGAAAACATCCTCTCCCCTACCAGTGGCTACATATTTAACATGTGACCATACCACTGCCTCAGTTACATGTTTTTTGGAAGCATTTCTGACTGATGTTGCAAGGGCCTTTGGGCGCAAAGCCATGCGTTCACCTTTAATACTTATGTGTGATGGATCTATGGTCCTAATGCAAGCTATCTGTTTAGCTTTTGCAAAAAAAATCTCTCTGACACAATAAATCATCCCCACAAGCTGCATGTCTTTGGACGGTGGGAGGAAGCCGGAGTACCCGGAGAGAACCCACGCAAACACGGGGAGAACATGCAAACTCCACACAGAAAGACCCCGGCCTGATGGTGGAATTGAACTCAGGACCTTCTTGCTGTGAGGCAACAGTGCTAACCACCGTGCCACCGTGCTGCCCCCATTCATCAGCTTGTGGGGATAGGTTAATTGATTAATCCAAATTGCCACTAGGTGTGAACGTGCGAATGAATGTGAGTGTGAATGGTTGTCTGTCCCTGTGTGTTGGCCCTGCGACAGACTGGCGACCTGTCCAGGGTGTACCCCGCCTCTCGCCCTATGACAGCTGGGATAGGCTCCAGCGCCCCCCGCGACCCTGAAAAGGATAAGCGGAAGCGAATGGATGGATGGATGGACAATAAATCATTATTATAACATCACTTCGGGGAAAGGAAACAAGGAAGACTTCGAGGTTCCAATTCTTCACAGATGCCTTAGTCATGTTATGAAGAATGCCAAGGAGATCTGTAAAAAGTAGTAAGTGTAGTCCTTTTAATATGGTGTTCACTTGTTTGTTTTTTATTGTGACATGTGACATGGCATTTCATTTTTCAATTTGGGAAAACATTATTACTGTTTTGGAAACACTTAAAGACAATTTTTTCTTTAACTGCAGTGCACCAAAGAACTACCATCTTGCAATGCACACTTTTGGAGTCTTCACTACTGCAACTTCCTTAAAAGACCTCACTGACATGGTTCAAAGTGCTGCAGTTGTTTTTGGGAGTCCGTGTAGTGGTGAGAATGTCGAAAAACATTTTCACAACCTTCAGTTGTTGATGCAGAAAGCCAATGTTGATGTTGATGGCAATGACAGAAACTCAAAAGCTGATGAGGACCTGAAGGTAAACTGAAGTCAATTTTTATTAAAACTAAAGGCTAAACTTTTGCCTCTTATATATCTTTTTAAATACTTTGGAATAGCATAATAACTGTACCCTCAAACACAATAATAACATGGACTGAACCACCACTCACAACCACTAGCACTTTATATAGCCTCTGTAGAAACTATCTACACCCTCACTTATCTTAACTGCACTACTGTATAGCTCTGTGTAAATAATCATTCTGTACATTCGATAATTTTTAATCCTACAACTGTTTACAACTTGCATAGTTCCCATTTCTGTATAGCTGTATATCCCAGATTCTGTAAAGTTATTTATTTCATATTCTGTATAGTTTTTCATATTTATATCCTGTTCATATCCTGTACATAGCTTGTACTCACTACAGCCTGTACATACTTATAGTTATAGAATATTCACAACATACTTCATACCGTGTACATTATAACATACCATAATAGACCCATTTCTGTAATATACTCACATATCTATATTATTGCTAATATATATTGTAATATATCTATATCACTAAAGCACTTCTGGATGGATGCAAACTGCATTTCGTTGCCCTGTACCTGTGCATGTGCAATGACAATAAAGTTGAATTCTATTCTATTCTATTCTATTCTATTCTATTCTATTCTATTCTATTCTATAATAATCACAAGTCACAAGTAATTTTAAATGTTTTATACAACATAATGTTGGGTTTTTAGATTATAGATATGAAAGATGAGTGCACACAATGTTCAAATCACATAATTATTCTGTTTTGTCTGTTGGCTAGGGAGTCAAGGGAAACAACCTCTTTGGGAGACATTTTAAGAAGCTAATTTCCAACACATCATTGGAGATGGATGGTGAGGCAAACCCTTACTACAGCAAGGGGCTCATGGAGCACATCAGCAAATATCTTCTTCCTTTTTCTGGATTATGGTCTGCAATAATGTTAGGTAAGCCATTTTAAAGTAGACAAGTAATTAGTTTATAAAATGAAATTACACACATCAATATTATTCTAATCTTCAAAATCCAAAGGTGACCTTGGAAGACATGGCACTGGGAAAATGTATGAGCAGTACCACAACAAATACAATGCCTTAAGAAAGATCAAGAGACAAGTAAGACACATGATTTTTAGTATATATACATATTTGTGTGGTGTGATTGAGAAACGGCGGGTCCAGAGGAGTCATCTGTATTGCAGATCATACAACATTGCACACAACAACAATGTGTATCTTTAAAAAAAAATCACATTTAATGATTTCTTAATTTGATTTTTCAGAATATTACTGAGAATAATAAAACGCAGGGGATAATGGAGAAGAGCCAGTGGGATCTGAAACATATCCGTCTACATTCGGGAAGGCTCACCAGGCTGGATGACTTTGTTGTCCAGTATCAAATCAGTCACACAGCGCTGCTGAAGGAGTACGAAGACTCAAAAAGAATGCTTCAAAGAAAGGTTTGCAAAATGACTGGCTGATGTCCATCAATGCTTTGCCGTTTCAAAATGGAACATTAAAAAAAAGTCTTCTTGATGTGGTGGGATATTGAGGTGCCCCACATTGTGATGTTATTAGCTTGGTTGCACCTGTGTGTCTTACTGGACATTTTTGTGTGTTTTGGTTTATTGTAAATTAAGGAAAATGTTGTCACAGCATTTCACTTGTAATTCCTAAACAATGTTCAATGACTCATATTTTTGGTTCAGAAATTTAGAGTGGACGAAGAAAAATGGAAGGAACGTCGCCAAAAAAAGAAGAGGAGATATGTAACAGTACTCCGCAAGCCATTTCCTTTCAGGAGATCTTCAAAGATGGTATAAAATGTTGCGCAAATTTATCGTTCATATATAAAGACCAATATTTTGCATAACATTTTTTGTATTTCTTGTACACGATATTTATATAGGTTGCTTCCTCTATGGCCCCGAGTTCCCCTGTGCAGACTGGTAGAGTTGAGGATGTTACCTTGGAAACTCCAGAATTCCAGGTAGGATTGACAACTGCTAACATAAAGGATTCATCAAAGTAATAGTAATGCCTTCTTTTTCCATAGAAGATCCTTTCCATGACACAGTAATCAGTCATGGACACGTGTATGAAGGGCAAATCTTATTTATTTACATGTTGATATTCATGTTCAACTCATTCGATGTGAATATCCAGGATTTTGGTTGACTAGTTGTAACCTTAACTGACA
Organism: Aulonocara sp. 'chitande type north' Nkhata Bay; assembly: GCF_057382095.1. Taxonomy (NCBI): domain Eukaryota; kingdom Metazoa; phylum Chordata; class Actinopteri; order Cichliformes; family Cichlidae; genus Aulonocara; species Aulonocara sp. 'chitande type north' Nkhata Bay. The sequence continues at coordinate 49,909,306 of NC_141365.1, read as the reverse complement.
CACCCCCACTCCCCTCCCTCCAGAATTCCTAGGTAACAACCTAATATACATATCTTCCACTTCCAGCATTTGACTGCTCTCCGGCTTTTAAAGGTAGAACGGTAGAAGCCTGGGACTCCTAGTGTTAAGTGGGAGGCACCAAAATTCAAAATGAATGCAGTGATTACATGGTAAATTTTGGGAATAACTAAATAAATAAATATTTTTTCCTCAGTAGAAACTGAATGGGAAAAAGCATTCGGGAACATAGTTAGAGTATGGGAAAATTAACTTTGCAAGTGTTGCCATTACAGCTTTGAGTTTATATAGTTACCAGTGCTCAAGGGTGGCTGTAGCTCAGGTGGTAGAGCAGGTCATCTACTGATTTGAAGGTTGCTGGTTTGATTACTGGCTTCTCCTAGTCTGCATACCAAAAATCCAAGATACTAACCATAAATTGCTCTCCAGTGCATCCATCGATTGTGTGTGAATGTTACTTAGAACACACTTAGAAAAATCTGCTTGGGTGAATGCACAAGTTGTGTAAATCGCTTTGAGTGCTCAGAAGAGTAGAAAAGCGCTTTATAAGAACCAGTTCATTTACCATTCAAGACTTGGAGTGATACATTTTGAATGAATTTTCCAAAGACATATTGTTAATAACAGTCCATAAACCTTTGTTAGAAATAACAAAATCATGTCCAATAGCTGGTAAGATCGTATGTTAAGTGTGTTTTTCTTTAATGAGGAGGTCCTGTCTTTGTGGAAGAAAAGAGACACAGAGGTTGTGGTTTCTGTGCTTCCCTCAACAAACCATGGTACGTCCATAATTATCCGCCACAGTGATTTGCGAACCCTTCGACCACACCTGTGGCTAACAGGCGAGGTATATCAATGATTAATTTAAGCACTCATAACCACAATAATTCGACTGTGTAATGTAATTCAATTAAAAGGACATTATCATGTAATTATTTATCATTAACACAATTTAAATTATATAAATTACATAGCTTTGTGTTTATGAAAATTCTTTACGTAGGTAATTGAAGGGCTTTTTCATTGTCTGGCAAAAAAGGAGCAAAAGGGGATCTACATTATGAACCATTACACAGCGGGCTTGATTTTCTTTGGTGATCGGACACAGCTTTCTCGCCAAAGCTTGCGGAACGTAAGATGACTGTCCAATGTCCATATAATTATGTTCAAATACATTTAGAAAGAATTACTGATTGAATGCTAATAGAATTCCACAAACTGTAAGAAATACATAAATGTTTTCTGACAGGTAAACTTCGATCAGTAGCAGGCCATTGTCACGTTTGTTAACATTAAAAATGTACACTGGAAGTTTCTGGTAAGCAACAAGATTATAACTTTAAAGCCTGTGTATTTTTTTAATGACGATATATTAATATTGTTTTAATGATTTATCTTTGCTACAATTCATCAATGCAGTGAATCACACTGTTTATCTCCTTGATCCTGCCCCAAGTTCATCAGAGGAGGAAGACTCTAAACTCGCTGCACGTAAATTCAGGTACTTAGGCTTCAACACATTTTGTTATATGCAAATAGGCTTTACAAGTTAGTTTACTACAACTGCATTTTTGTAGAAGCTTTTTGTACCTGGCCCCACAATGTGTGTTTCTCTGTTGGCATCCTCTTGGCCAGGTCTCATTTGCAAAATAAATCAGTACGGTTAAATAAAAATTATCAGGTGAACAAATTATTAAGACAATAATTCTGATGGCAAAAGAGCCAAACGAGACAGGCCAAAAAATAAATAAATAAAAAATAAATAAAATTCTCTTTAATTCTGTAAAATATCTTTTTTTTTAAATTAGGAAATATGACATATACCAAATTGTATTCTGCTTTGTAATAATGTGCAGTGATTACTTAAAAATGAGGAGAACCCGCCACGCAAAAACAGAATGGGTCGACATTAAATGGAAGGGAGGTGTCTTGACCCATCCAGTGCAGAAGGATGGCTTCAGCTGTGGAGTATTAGTGGTGATGGTAAGTGATGATAATATACATTTGTATATAATTTCTTACTTGTTTGCCATGCCATCATGCCATGGTCAGAAGAATATCCACATCCATAACAGTAGCTGTAATAGATATGAATACATCTTAATTCTAAATTTCACAGTATACTGCACAAATTAAGTATATGGTTAATACTTTGGTGCCCTAAGTCATGCAGATTTTGTGACATACTCTTTTTAGGATTTGCAAATATTAAGGCTGCACAGCGATTGCAGATAGTACTTATACTTTAAAGAGAGCAAGTCACCGTAGGGAATTATTTCCTGTGTCATAATGGTGCATTATCAGTAATCTCATTCTCTCACTGAGCACGCTCTGGTGAATGGCTAGCACATCATGATGCAGGTGGTATGTATTGTCCAGCATTGTGGTTAACTTGGAAAACAGCCACATCTCTGACAGCACCTTACGAGACTGTAGGGCCACCCTGTGGACTCACTTTATTGAGTCTCTGTGGCACTAGCATAACACAGGTTGCGACTCTCCACAACATTTTTATAGAATGTACTGAGTATTGCCCAACAGATGTTAAAAGAAGTCAGCTGCCCACACATTGGAAGCAGACTATATCTAATAACTAGTAACTAAAGATGTTCCCTACTTCAGTTATTCATCAGCTTAAAAGAATATACATGGCTCTGGCCCTTACTGTAGAGTGGAGTGTTATTTTTAACCCTGTCCATTTTGTTCTCTATGTTTACAAGGTATATCACATAGTTATTCATCCACGATGTCCATTTCAACAACTGAGTGTTAGAAGTTACCTGGTGTTCATAAAGACTTAAATCTATTTATTGCTCTTTGTTTTTCATACTGTTTATGCAAGATTATAAACATCAGAAATTTTATATTGAGCAGAATTGTGTTTTTTTTTTTTTCACAATTAAAATTTTGAGTATTTCTCGGTAGATGTCACGGGCAGTGATGAAAGTATTTCCAGATTTTCCCGTCATGAAATTAAAAACATCAAAAGAGAAAATGGCAGAGTAAAGAAAATTGATGGCTGTGGAGATACTACAAGCATCAGGTTGGTTTGGGGGTGAATAAGAGAGAAAATGTGTGTGTGTGTATATGTATTTTGAATGTATATGTGTGCGTGTGTAGATTGAAATGTATTATTCTGTTAGTAGTATTATTATAGTGCACAATGGCACTTTATGCTGTGGTCTAATCGATAGAAATTTTTAAGTACACAGTTTAACATATGCATGAATTGGCCTTCAATTAAAAATGTCTATCTAATGTGTTTTGATCCTGTATTTTAGTTTTTGACACTAACAGCAACTGTGCCATGTGTTCGCTGACCAAGCCACATGGATCAGGACCTTCAATGATGAACTGGGTGAGTTGGAGGGTATTTGAATTTCTCAAAAATGTGTAAAAGTCTTTGAGTATAAATGGGTTTTTTTTTTTGCTTTGTCTGTTTAATTTTAAATAGATACAATGTGACAACTGTCAAAGATGGTACCATGAACAGTGCCTTGACATGACCAACAATGACTTTAAAAAAGCAAAGGAAGAAGCGTGGAATTGTCTCCTGTGCTGTTAAACCACAGACTTATTGGATGCTTGTGTCAAAATATTTGAAGACGTACTCTGTTGTCTCCACCAAAGTGATAATTTGAGCAACATAATACGGTGAAACGTTTTCATACATATTTCATTCACATTTCCGTGATGTTGTCATTTACCTTTAAAGCACCTTTAATGTTATCATGACTGCACCTTTTGGAATTTACAATTTACTCTCCTTGTATTGAGCTGTTTTCTGGGTTTTGTTTTCCAAGATAAACAGATTTACCTATGTTACTTTTATGAAAATAGTTATATTTCATAACATTACAAATACAAAGAAAAGATTGTGTCATTAATATGTAAAGACAAGAAATCCACTTCAGTAAATTTTAATAAATAAAATCAGAATGACTTTATATTGATATGGTATCACTGTGGGGCTGTATACTGTTGGTCTAAAGTGGAATTACCCTGTGGAAACAGGAATTTTCCATTTTAGAGCATTTTGAAATCACTGAAAGTTAGGTCAATTATGGACAATTTGAAAGGGCTTTTGTTTTTGAAAGCAAAATCAGAATGACTTGATATTGATATGGTATCACTGTGGGGTTGTATACTGTTGATCTAAAGTGGAATTACCCTGTCGAAACAAGAATTTTTCATTTTAGAGCATCGGTCACTCAGGCACAGCTGGCTGCCGGCGGAGCTCACGGGCGCGTCACTGCAACCCCCCCTGGCTTCTGCTCCGCGGCTGCTGAGTGAGCCCTCATCTGGGACTCTCCTCAGCTCTTTCTGGGACAGTGGCGCGGCTGCCCCTCTGTTGGTCTTCCTTGGTCTCTTGTGTTCTGGGGGCCTCTGGATGTCTGGAGTTTTGATCTCCTCCATACCTGCTTCATGCCCTGGAGGACGGGGCTGTGGCCCCCCCCCCACACCCTCTAGCAGATCATTACATGAAGGAACCTTTTAAAAAACAAAAAACAAGCGCGTCCATGCTCACAGGTGTACACACGGGTGATCACACCCACAAACTACACCCTTTTTGGCTCCTACCTCAAAGCACACTGTGTTCTGTTGATCTTATGTGCTGCACAATAATGTTTAACATTTAGTATTTACTGTCATATTCCCATATATCATTGTGATGTTGTTTATTCTATTACTCTTGTTCTCTTCTGCTTGTTTTCTTTTTTCTTTCTCAGCAGGTGATCCAGGTGATTGATATATGCATTTTTTTTTCTTTCTCTGCCCGTTCTGTTGGTTTTTGTCTTTTGCCCTTCTCCCCCGTCCCTCTTCTCAGCTGTTTCTCTTTCCCAAACGGGACAGGCAAAAAAAAAAAAAAAAAAAAAAAAAAAAGGAAATACGACTTTTGCTTTTAAGAGCATTATGAAGTCATTGAAAGAGTAGTTCAAAAATGAAGATTCACAGGGCTTTTACTTTGAAATCCAAAATAAGATGGCCTTGATAGTGACAGGGCACAATTAGGGTACAAGGCTGTGTCATATAGATCATTCATTAGAGTTTGTAAAATAAAATAAAAAAAGCCTAAATTATATGTTATTATGTTCTTAACATATCTGTTAATTCACTCGAAGTTGGCTTTTATTTTGAAATCCGGTTTCCACATCCATTCCCGTAATACTTTGAATACGCAAAAACAAACTCGAGGCTGGCTTGACTGCAAGTCTCGAATTGGAGGCTGGCTTGACACCAGTAATGCAGCCTGACTCAATCCTAGATGTTCAGCACACAGAGACACAGAGGTGCCATTTAAAGTTTAGTGTTAACCTGAGTCACTGATCATTTGCAGTATTACAGAGTCTGGCAGTCTTTGCATGATGCACACTACACTGTACGTTTCTAGCTGACTCTCAGGTGTGACAGGTGTGCCAGCAGGAAAGAGTAATAATAACCTGCATCCTGAGGTTTGTCATGCAGGATTAAAGGAGCCAGGCTTTGTTCACACAGCTAGGATTGTATTTTACACTGACCCTGGGTGAGTGTAAGTATCATACAGTTTAAACGAAGCACTGAAACTTGCACATATTTATTACAGATGCACTGAAGCTAATCGAGATATTTGCTGTCAGTCTGTGGCTGCGATTAAACACTTTACTGGAAACTTTATTAACTAGTAACTTCATCAGTCATGACAGAAGCTAATATTTCTGTGCTAACATCGTTTAAACAGTAACAGCTTTCTTCTAATATAAGCTAACGTTTACACCGTAACTTTAAGCTAGCACCATAAAGACGGTAAAACACGTAATAATATCTACAAATGCATCTTAAAGCTGTTATATTAGCACTCGGTGTATTACTAAGATAACCACATTAACATTACTGACACTCGCTGACTTTTAATAGTCATTCTATAAATGCTGTCCGTTTAAATGGTCTTACCTGTACACACTGCATATCCACCAGATTCCAGCCAGAGTGGATTCTGGAGTCTTCCACGCTCCTGTTAGTGATCCTCCATCTGGATGGATGAGAACAACCTTCTGAACAATCTAGCAGGAGATGGCCCATATCTATGGGACTGATTTGTGCTAATAACGCCCATTGTATGGACTGATAACAGCCGAAGCGGGTGAATAAAGTCACCCAGTAGCTAGCTGTGCCATTACCCAGCATACATCACTCCCTCCGTAAATGCAATAAACCATACAAAAGTATCGTTCTACCTGTTTTTCAGGTAGTTGTTTACATTATATAATTTGTTGTGTTCTGTATACGTCACTACAATGTGATTTGGAAAATGTCTAAATATACCGACAACAGGCACTTCCGTGGCAATCTCTTCAATCGGAGGACCCTTCACGTCAATTCCCGACGCGAGGGGGGTACCCTGCGCGTCCATAAGTGAAGCAGAGGGAGCCTGACCATGCGTCACACGTTTGACGAGTTGGGAGTGAGAACCTGTTGTTCATCCACATGTAAACGGCGTTTTGAATCACCGAAAACTGAGATTTTTTAAAACTCCTTTTTTGCGTTTACGTGTAGACGAGGAATACAGAGTTGGTCACGCAACGTCAAAGATATGTGCCTTTTTTTCACGTCACGTGCGCGCATTATTTTTTACATGAGATGAATTGCAGAATGGCAGATAGAGACAAAATACTGTTAATCTGACTATCTGCAGGTTTTACACGCTTACATACACACATGCAGTTACTGTCCCTCCATTTACAAAGGCAGAGGCGTCACGGTGTGATTATCTTCCCTTTGGTTTCACCTGCACAAGTGCCGAGGTAGGTATTGATAGCAATGTTGAATATTATTACACAGGAAAAAACAACTACATGTAAAATATGCTTCACCATATTTTCTAGTCTTTGGCTTAGAATGAAGTTGGTTTGGACATATATTCAGCGATGCTTCATCTCCTGCTTTGCGTTTCTGTGGGTGCGCCCAATTTCTGTGGGCACAAAGTGTTAAGTGTGAAACAGGGCAGATCTGTCGTGGTCCTGAGTCATTGACCCAGTGTTTTGAGTTTGTTGGTATTATTTTCCAGTTTCTGCTGTTTTGTATTTGTTCTTAGGGTTTGAGTTGTGTGTTTAGTGTTTCTATTGTCCCTACCTGTGTCTTTCCTCTGTGTTCTGTTCGTGTCCCCAAGTTGGTATTGTGAAACAGCCTGTGAGTTTCCTGTTTTACTTTGTAGGTTTGTGTCTCGTTATGCCCATTAGTTCCAGCTGTGTCCCCTCCTGTCTGCCTGTGCTCCTCGTCGCATCGTCTGTGTTACACTCACCTCTTCCAGGCTCGCACGCTCACTCCTCTTCAGCCACTCACCCTCACACCGTTACACTCTCATGCCAATCCAGCAACAGGCAATCCACACAGGGTCAGGGACGCGTCCAGGAAATCTAGGTACAGGAAAGAACAGGTCAGGAACTGTAATGAACAGTACTGAGAATCAACTCAATGATTTAGCACAAACTGAGAAGACTCAACAAATCACCAACCTGTGGCCTAGAGTGTCCTGGTGCCACGTGCACTTATGGACACTCTTATGTTCGAACATGGTGTTCGTTATGGCCAAGCTGTGGTTTGCACAGAAGTTCAATAACAAAACACCACTCGGGTTCAGGTCCTGGGGTCCATTCCTCCCAATCACGCCCCTCCAGGTTTCACTGTTGTTGCCCACATGAGCATTTAAGTCTCCCAGTAGGACCCTCCAGTGTCCCACCCAGGGACTCCAAGAAGGCTGGGTACTCTGAACCCCAACCCGGAGGCACAGATAACAAACCCTCTCATCCACTGGGAGAAACCCCAACATACAGGCAGCAAGCTGAAGGGACACCAGGATACCCACCCCAGGCCGCCGCCTCTCACCAGGGGCAACTCCAGACTGAGACAGAGTCCAGCCCCTCTCCAGGAGGCTGGTTCCAGAGCCCAAGCCGTGTGTTGAGGTGAGCCTGACTATATCTAACCGGTTCCTCTCAACCTCACGCACTAACTCAGCCTCCTTCCCCACCAGAGAGGTGACATTCAATGTCCCAATTGCCAGTCTTGGGGTTTGGTTCGCTCCGGGACGGCGCTCACAATGCACCCAACACACATTAGTTGGTATCAAATGAGCACAACTGATCATTAATCCCACTCCATGGTCCTTAGGGTGGCACAGTTGCTTCACTCTCTCCTCTTATTCCATTAGAAAGCATTCTGTATGTCCCTAATATAACTGAGAACTTCAATAAAATCTCTGAATCTAACAATATAAAAATGGCACTGAGTCTGTGTCTGCATTTGTGTGACATTAATGTTCCACTTTAAGTTGGAGGTTTTGACTCCCACTTTTAACTCCTTCTCTTAATGTGGACGATCATACAGCTGGCTTCTTGAAAGGGGGGTGGGTGGGGGGCACACTACAGCCAAACTACACAACAGGACAAATGAAAAGAACAATCACAACTTCTCCTGTATCAGTGTGTTGCAGTGATTGTTTAGTTTTACTATCACTCAGTGTTTCTCATCAAAGGCAGTGCAACTGTCTGTGACACTGTGGCACTCTGTCAAGATTGTTGCACATTTGTGTCTCCTTTATAAAGTCAAACAGGATTTTGAATTGTCTGACATTTGCACGGGAATCTGGAGGAGGGAGATGGGCCTTCTTCAGTTTCCTAAGAAACTGTAGTAACTCTAACTCTACTCTAAGAGAGAGATCCACTAATGCCTCGCACCAACACAAACTGGGTTCTGGAGTCAAACAGCTGTTAGTGTTTACAAATCGAGCGCAGCGACAGGATTGTGTGTCAGAGACAGAATCTCAAAGATTTTTGTGACCCTGATGAAGACCCAATTCTGGACATTCAAACTGTGTTATTAATGTTTTTAACATCTACAGATCATTATCCAGATATTTAATACAAATAAGCATGTCTTATTTTTGTGTTTTATACATTTGAACTCACATCTCCAGTGTTTAGAAAACAGCAGAACTTTTGTAATTGGCCCAAAAAACGAACCATGTCTGTAAGCGCTGTTTTGAGCCTTTTAGCAAATCTTGCCCTAAACAGCCTGTTGCTGTTACAAAGCAGAGAAAACATAGTGGAGTCTAATTGTTGCACCGTGGAGCTCAGCTGAACTCAGTTCTGGGAGTTGAAATCAACAGAAAGTGTTTCATTTGACACTGAAACAGTTTCTTTTCCATCCATGAAGGAAGCTTTTGTATTTCACTCAGCAAAATATACAGTCTGGACTGCACAACATTTCAGACTGCATGTGATCTGTGCACAAAAACATGGAGCTTCATGGACACACGCAGGTCCTGCTCCACTTCCTGCTGTTGCCATGGCTTTGCTCTCGTCTTGCATTCAGTCTAATTACAGCTTCTTATTCAAACTCTGCACGTCACTAATTCCTGGTCTCTCCTTGTTGAATACTTTTTATCTTCAGCTGTCCTTGAAATCATTGAAAATCATACAGTTATATCTATAAGACTTTGGACAGAAACAACTTTCTCTAACTTTGGTTCTGTAAATTACAACAATGAATTTGAAATGATACAACTCAGATGTAGTTTCAGCTTTAATTCAGTGGGTTGCATTAAAATGTGAGGAACTAAAGCATTTTTTAGAATTATCCTATGGAGCTCCGCAGGATGTGCTGTATCAAGCATGCACCGGGACGAAGGAAAGACGCGTGGACTTCCTGGTGGAGCTTGCAAGAGAGCTGGCTCACTCTCATGTAGCTGGGAAGAAGGCAAGAAAAGAACAGTTGCTTTGGACACAACCCTCCACACCGAGCCCTGGAAAAAGAGCCATGTGTCAGGTCAAACACAAATGCAAGAACAATCATGCCACTGTGCGATGTGTTCACTGCTACAGATACACATGTGGTAAATGCAGACTACAGATACCATGGCAGTGCCAGGATTGTGAGTGATTGCTGAAAATGTTGAAATGTACTCACTCACTTTTTATTATTATTTGTAAATATGTGTACAAATGGTTGGTTTTTTGTACTGTTTTTATCAATAAATCTCAGCAACAAAGGACATACACCCATGTGTGTTGATTTCTCCCTAAGATGGCAAACTGAAACACAAGTTTCCTCGTGGCTCAGGAAACTAACCACTCCAAGTTGGTGACTTTTGGAGATTTATTTTCCTGGATGATTGAGAATGCATCAAGACGAACACAAAAGGAAGTTCACCGCTTTTAGCAGCTCCCCCCCAGACAAACAAAGAGGCAGTTGGCAGTTAGAAATCAGCAATCATTCACACACCCCCACTCCCCTCCAGAATTCTCAGGTAACAACCTAATTTACATATGAATGACTAGCCAATTTAGCTTCCACTTGGCTGAAGCTAAAGCCTAGCTAAAAGCCTACCAGCCATTTGGCAACTCAGCCCATCACACGTCCACGTCTCTCCTTGTTTCGTCTTTTATTATGAAAGGGTTGTGTTTCCATGTTCAGTGTGTTTCATGTTGCTTCCCCTGTGGTGTCAGGTTCATTTGTGTCAGCTGTGTTTCCACTTCCCTCCTTTCTCTTCTGTGTATTTAAGTCCGCTGTCTTCCTCTGGGCAGTGTTGGTGCGTTTTCCTCCGTTCACGTTATTCCGGGTTTCAGGTTATCTCCTGATTCTGTTTAGGTCCATGTTCATGTTCATGTTTTTTCATCAGAGTTTCTCGCATGCACCTCCTCGGATTCATGTTCATGTTTTTCTTGTCATAGTTGTCATAGTCATACCGAGTTATTCCCAGGATAGGTTTTAGTTTCCGCCCCTGTTTGCTGGGCCTTGTTTTGTGTTCGTGTTTTTCAACCTAATAAATGGTTTGTTTTTTGTTAAGATTCAGTTCCATCTCTCCCTTGTCTGCTTCCGGGTTCATATTGCAATCACATCAGCCACCGTGACAATAAACTTATTTTGATTTTTAACTTTCTTTAGTTTTTCAACAATATTATGTATATATAAACATTTTGCATCTTACAATATAAAGCCTGGATCCTGCACATATTGCACTTTGAACTTGAACTGTGTTGTCTGTTTATTGGAGATTGTACTACTTGAATTCATTATCCTGGTGATATAACACATTAATTCTCCATTTGGAATCAATATAGTATATAATACAGTATCTGTCTATCCATCTATATAGCTATTGAATTGAACTGGAGTGAATGGAAGAGAATTAAATAATGGATTTCATGTTCATGTTTATCTATGTTGTAACAGTGACGACTTGAGACATCTGTTTGGCACTATATGAAGAGAATTAAATAAAATTTAAATAAAAATGATATTAACTGTATTTATACATTTTCTATTTTTGGATGAGACACTGTCAGTGTGCTGTTATATAACTCAGTATTTTTAAGGCCTGACTGGTGGCATTGGTGCCCATTGCTTTACTGTGCTGTTGGATGTGTATGTGGGCTATCCCTTGTACCTGACATTTGATTGGGCATCACTGTGTTGCTATGGTATGATCCTGGTAGTTGTTGTTAATAAAACAATAACAAATTCAAATTCAAACATTGCTGCATTCTTCTGTCACTGAGGATTCCAAACCTGCACTCAGTCTCCTCATTACTTTGGTATTGAACAGACAAACTTTGGAGCTCCTGCAAACTTTATTCACAAACTGCAAATATTTTACACAAATCTGCGACTGACAACAAGCACAGAGACTTCAAACAATCACTGAAGTAAGGACTGAAAGATTTACTTTTAAACAATAATGATTAAGACCTTTTTCGTAAGGTTGTTTTCCCTTGATTGCCAGCTGTTACTGTTTTTATCTTCATATCTTTCATATTTGTCCACCTGAACAATGGTTTAATGATACATTTTGAGAAGTTTGATATGAATTTATCCAACTGACTTGAAAATGAAACTGACAACTGTCCTGTAATCTTACACAGAGAAACCAAATCCTGCGTCTTTGCCTTGACAGACGCCTAAAATGGCTCGAGCTGTGGTAAGTTACCCTTCACTGTGTCTGTTTCTAAACATTAAATCGTGTGAATTTTTAAAGAAAAATCCAACAACAACAATAATAATATGTAACAGAGCAAAACGTCAGATGACTTGAATGTTCCTCTGCAACACAAAGTCAAAGTCTGCCTCCTCCACAGGCAAAGGAGAAGCTCCCACGCTCATCCAGTGCAGACCGTTGTGCTCTGGACAGTGAAGTTCCCGCTTTCATGTTCCGACCTATCAGCGCACCTGCATGTGAGCTCCTAAGTCCAACACCTGCTGATGCCAGCTTTCAGTCGAAGGACACAGACAAGATCATGCATCCAGATTTGAAAAACGATCGTTCATCCCTGGATGATGAAGTGACATTTTTCATGTGTCCTAGCGATGTTCCTCTGCCTCCGAGACCTCCACCCACTGCAGAGGTAGGTCTCTGCAGAAAGCGCAGATATTCTACTGCTTTTTCTGTGGAGGATGAAGAGGAACATTTGATGCCCAAACGCATGAGGCTGATGTGTTGGGATGTCTCTAAGTCTCCAGCTGCTGAGAAGGAGTATGTTTGCTTTACGTGTCCTGAAGACAAGAGGTCTGAGTTACCTCTCAGCTCCCTCCAAGGCCATCCACCATCACAGGTCAATAATAATGACACTGACCAGTGTACCATTCTGCTGCCTCCTGAAATCCCAGTGCCTCCACACACTGCAGAGGTAGGTCTCTGCAGAAAGCGCAGATATTCTACTGCTTTTTCTGTGGAGGATGAAGAGGAACACTTGATGCCCAAACGCATGAGGCTGATGAGTTCTGATGTACCAGTTTCTTCAGTTCCTCCACCTGCTGATGCCAGCTTTCATGCAAAGGACACAGACAAGATCATTAATCCAGATTTGAAAAACGATCGTTCATCCCTGGATGATGACGTGATGTTTTTCATGTGTCCTAGCGATGTTCCTCTGCCTCCGAGACCTCCACCAACTGCAGAGGTAGGTCTCTGCAGAAAGCGCAGGTATTCTACTGCTTTTTCTGTTAATGATGAAGAGGAACATTTGATGCCCAAACGCATGAGGCTGATGAGTTGGGATGTCTCTAAGTCTCCAGCTGCTGAGAAGGAGTATGTTTGCTTTATGTGTCCTGAAGACAAGAGGTCTGAGTTACCTCTCAGCTCCCTCCAAGGCCATCCACCATCACAGGTCAATAATAATGACACTGACCAGTGTACCATTCTGCTGCCTCCTGAAATCCCAGTACCTCCAAGTCCTGCCCCTGTTGGAGTTCTAGAAACTGTTGATTTTCCTTTTGTTGATAATTAAATACATGTTTGTGGTAATAAATACATTTTTGAGCAAATACATGTTGAGATGATTCGGTTGATTATGATGGTTATAATTCTCCAAACAGTAAAAACTAATTAACTGATGATACTAGACCCTTAAAAGAGATAAACACCACTAGTCAAGTCATAATGGCTACTTACAAATACATAAGCACTCAACACAACCCACACAGTGATCTAATGCACAAAAACAAAGGAGACTTAAACTGGCTGAATCAATTACTGTAAAGAAAACATGGAGGAAGGCTTCCTGTGGTGTCTGTCTGCAGTATAGGTCATAAACCTGCCTCCTGCATTACAGCAGACAGGTCAGGGGTCAAATGAAAAGCAAAATGTTTACCTCAGATTAGGGATGCACCGATACCACTTTTTTGGAAACAAGTACGAGTACTTGCATTTCAGTACTCGCCGATACCGAGTACTTAATAAAAACATGATTTAAATTTACAGGTAACAGCTTTAGTCCTATAATTTAACAACAAACAAAACAAAACAAGGGACTGGTTTGGAATTAAGAACATTTATTTAAAATAAAAGCATGTTGTATGCAACATATTACAGAATAAATAATTATAAAAAAAATTTAAACAGTGACAGTGCAACTCAAGTATTTTTCAGTTTATTTTAAACTCTGCCGCTTTGGACAACACAAGGGGCATTAATAAACATCTTTGCCATTTAGTGCACAATATGTGAATAAACTAACAACATCCACTGACATAGAACTGTGGCAGTCAGTGCAGCTGAGGTAGGTATTAACATCAAGTCTAAGATGACTCACTAAATGGAGAGAAACAGTGAGTGGCAGGGTTTTTTAAGAAAAGTAGCTTTTCTGCATCATCAGCAGTCAGACTGTTTCTGTTTTCATCTATAATGTGTGACACTGAGCTAAAAAGCCTTTCACTGTCCACACTGCTACATGGGGCTGAGAGCTATTTACAGGCTATTTTAGCCAAAGTGGGGAACCTGATTTTGTTGACACCCCAGTACTTCAGAGGACTGTCTTCACGAGGGCTTGGGGCCTCTCCGAGGTATGTGTCGAGCTCAATGGCAGCACCTGCTGCCAGCGGCAGCCTGGGCCTTGAGGAACAGTTTAGCAGGAGGTTCTGCAGCTTCTGCCCGACTCCCCTCTGCCTCACCTCTAGAAGCTCCTGCTTCAGGTGCAGCTTGGCCTCTGGAGCAGTGTTGTTGGAGAAGAAGCGATCTTTATACCTGCACAAAATTCATAAATGTATTAATATGTGGAAAAATAGGACTGATGTCATGTAATACGTGCTGTTCCAGCGTGTCTGTACGTCCTGCTGCAGTCTCTTTATTGGCTGGTTGAGCTGTCCCTGAATGTCCTCGAGGCGGGAGTAGGCTAAGGCGGAATGTTTAAAATGCCCAACTATTTTCCGTCCCACTGCTTTAGCATCAGCTATGCTCCTCTGTGCTAATAAGCGTGGGTAAATAAGCGTGGGCAAACTCTTTGTACTCGTTGTCGTGTTGGGATTTTAGGTGCTTGATTAAATTACTTGTGTTAAATGCACTACCTTTTGAGCCTCCTCTGGACAATTTCGATGAGCACAATTTGCAGTCCGCCTTTGTTTTAGTGTCTTCGTTCACTTTGAAATAGTTCCACACGGCTGACTTGTCTCGCCTCGCTTTCTCCCAGCTCTGAGATGCAGCCGGGGCCTGGGGGCGGGCACTCGGCGCCTGTGATTAACCCCTTACATGCCGCTCAAACATAGACAGGTCTCAGACCGTGGCATCGGTCCTCGGTATCGGGGAACTTTTCACGAGTACTTTAGAAAATGCGGTATCGAGGCCGATACCAGATACCGGTATCGGTGCATCCCTACCTCAGATTAAATATTTCCCAAAGTAAATTGGACTGAACTGGCCAGTTAAATACACGAGAGGATACGAATAGAAAAAAAAAATCTAAAAACAAAGAATGAAAACCAACTATTAATTTAATACTTAAGTCTGTGAAGGTTCTCAGTCATCCAGGTCATCGTAGTCTAAGGAGCTTGGAAAGAAAAGCGTCTGGACTTCTTGAGTTGCTTGAAGACGTTTCACCTCTCATCCGAGAAGCTTCTTCAGTTCTAAGGGTCAATGGTGGGGAGTCCCAGACTTAAAACCAGTGGGAGTTTCCCCCCAAAGAGGGACAAAGGACCCCTGATGATCCTCTACCTAATCACATGAGCCAAGGTGTGAAAGCGGATGTGGGTCCTAATCAGCCAGGGTTTCGGGTGAGCTCATTGTGAAACCTGGCCCCACCTTATCATGTGATTTCCTGAGGTCAGATGGCCCAGGATGTAAATGGTCTGAGATCCCTTCCCAGACGCCTTAACGTCCAGTGAAAACAACACATCATTTTCTCTCCAGTTACCCTCAGCAGTCCAACAGACCTCCAGCACCAGTAAAACATTAACCAGAAATAGTTTATGGGACATGTGTCGTTATTTATGTTTGTGGAAATGTGCATTAAAATTAAAATAAAGATGCTGGTGTCTGACGTTACTGACTTCCCAATTGTGTGGCTTCTGGTGTGGCCTTCACAATTCAATTTTCAATTCAATTTTATTTTCTCAGCGACAAATCACAACGATATTATAAGGCAGACCCTACAATAATACATACAGAGAAAAAGCCCAACAATCATATGACTCCCTATGAGTGAGCAGTCTGGAGACAGTGGGAAGGAAAATCCCCCTTTTAACAGGAAGAAACCTCCAGCAGAACCAGACTCAGGGAGGGGCGGGGCCATCTGCTGCGACTGGTTGGGATGAGAGAAGGAAGACAGGATAAAGACACGCTGTGGAAGAGAGACAGAGGTTAATAACAGGTATGATTCAATGCAGAGAGCTGCATTAACACACAGTGAGTAGGAAAGGTGACTGAAGAAGAAATACGCATTGCATCATGGGAATCCCTCAGCCACATACACCTGTTGCACTACACAACAAATGCAAGCATGTCAGTTTTATTCATTTTATGCTCATCTTCGTACAAATTTTAAAGGTAATGCAGTCAAAACTTTGTAAGTATATGAGTGATTGGATGAAGCGGTTTGATGACGTAACACGTATTAGATTATAATATTATTTTATGCCATGTTAGACCCCTAATTAAAGATGGTGAATTATTATGTAGTTTTAGTTGGCATTATTCTCCTGAATTAGAAGAAGCTGATAACTATTGCATTAGTTAAACTGATTTGCATTACATTAAACTGCTGACTTGTTGTGAATGAATGATATTGTTTTATGATGCATTATACTGCTGAGTTATAAGAAATACTGTTCGCAGAAAGTTATTGTCTTATTTGTCTGATTAGAAGAGAACAGAATATACTGGAGTTTTCTGCCCCATCTCAGCAGGAGCAGATAGACGGGGAGCCAAGGTCGTAGCTTAGGCGCTGTGTGAGAGAAAGCATGTGAATGTTTAGGCTTTTTATGATAAGGTGGAGGCACCAGAGGCTATAAGAGTTTGAGCAACGCTCCACCATTTTGAGATCTGAGGCTGTCTGCATCAGTGTCCATCTCCCACGCGTGTGTTCATTAAAATCATCGTTTGACTCAACCCGACCGGACCAGTGTTGTTATTGTGGTTTTTTCTCTTGTCTCCATCCCCAATATTTTGAACCATAACATTTTGGGGGCTCGTCCTGTGGTATTGGGGTGGAATTTAAAAGTTTGGACGGTCCGAGGTTGTCGAACGGACAGGCACGAGCCAGTGGTCTTATGTGAGTGGGCATAAGCCGGCTTATCTAAAGGTAAGGCACTACCTGTTGAATTATTTCCAAAGTGTGCCAAATTGGATATGACTAAATTAAAGTCTACTCACTGAAATTACTGGTAGAGGGTCTGTTTTGATTTTGATGAGGATCCGTGTGTGTTATGCAGTTAAAGTCGGCTAAGAGTCTTTAATGAAGTTGAAAAAGGAATTGAAAGAAATGCTGGGTTCGAGTCCCAAGGAATTGAGTTAGAGTCTCAAGTAGTTTGATAGGGAATTGGTCATTTTGTTGGTTAGAGTCCAAATTGGTTATAGAGTGGACCTGAGTGGTCAGTTTGTGGGTTCGAGTCCCCATTGACCTCTAGGTGGCACTTGCCTTAGTCATACTCTTGTTTTAGGGCGTTGACTGGTGTTTCAAATTGTTATAAATTATTATAGAACGGCGGTTAGAGTCCGCTAAGAAGCGCATAGCCCGGAGGTTACGCTCCCTCCTGGCCGTGGACGCGCGGTCTTGACCTGTCGGCGAACAGGGTTAGTTCAGTTTGGCTTATCTGTGGGGTACAGGGCATCCTGAAATAAGCTAGGAGTTAGTCTCCTCACCGTTTGGAACGGTGTGATGTGCTTTTTTGAATACTGTTAAATTGAGTTAGGGACCTTAGGGATTAGGCCAGATAAAGTTAGAGTCTGATACTGGTTAATTGATTACAAAAAAGTTGGACTTTCTTCGGTTGGA
This sequence comes from Aulonocara sp. 'chitande type north' Nkhata Bay, assembly GCF_057382095.1. NCBI lineage: Eukaryota > Metazoa > Chordata > Actinopteri > Cichliformes > Cichlidae > Aulonocara > Aulonocara sp. 'chitande type north' Nkhata Bay. Next base: position 49,891,553 of record NC_141365.1, on the reverse strand, counting down.
CCCGTTATGGTTAAATTTGTCGAAATTGTGTAGGTGCTCTTTAGAAATTAGGTCAGAAACTGTTCCAGAAGTAACAGATACTGTTTGATTGATTACAAAAAAGTTGGACTTTCTTCGGTTGGACCCGTTAACTTAAATTTGTCTAAATTGTTAGGCGCTGAATCTGTCAGGCCTGTCAGTGATTGTAAATATAAGACGTCTTTTGTCTGAGCTTTGTGTGACCCTGTGTGTGACGACAGCGCACTGCAGCACTGCGAGCTATTTTTAGACTGTGTGTGAACATGCAAATGAGCTGTGGAGCGCACAGAGGACTTTTGTTGCTGTTTAGCGTGTTTTTGAGTTTTATAATTATGATTTGCAAATAATGATACATGCCTGTAATTAAAACGCTGATTTTGCTGATTATAATACTACAGATAAGGTTTTGAATGACTACGCTGAATGTTTGATGTTCGGCTGGGTTTTTATATAGAAGAGACAAATCGAGCATGATTAAGACTGGCACGTCAGCCGGCAGAGTAAGATTGTGAGGAAAATGATATTAAATAAATCTCTCAGTGTGTTGATACAGGTGGCTACGGGCCTGGACCAACTGCCCCCACAAGCACAGCGGCCGAAGCAAATTATAGTAATGGAAACCACACTCAGCAAGAATCAGCAGCTGTGGAAAAGACAGCAGCTAGCAGAGAATTAAAGGAGAAATTAAGAGAAGCTTTAACACATAAAATTGGGGCCAACAGACTTGTGGAGGTTGGGAAGGCTTCCGGAGCATCACAACAAAAGGTGAAACAAAAACACACACAAGCAGAGTAATGTGAGAGAGAGGCACATGTTAGAGAAATGCCTTGTTTGAGGAAAAAACGTTAAATTAGCCCACCTACAAACGCACATACACGCAATGAAGAAACAGCTTACACTCATGAACACGTGAAGATTTTCCAGCAAGTTTAAAGCAGTGAAACTTAACATACACCCGCCATTAAATAATAAAGTTTATCCACTACTAACAAATAAACTCTCTGGGTTGCAGGACAACAACTTAACTTCAAAAAAAAAAAAAAAGGCACTGGTCTGACCAACCAGTGATAACACGACAAATTTAGTGGTTAGAAAAGTCAAATTGTGACATGTTTTCTGCTGATTGATTAATACAAGTGATTACCAGATGAAAGAAAATTCCAATATTTGTGCTTTTAAACATGATCTTAAGAATTTTAACATGTACCTGTGATGTCCTGTCAGCTTGGTGGGTCATGAGTGGATTATATGGTGAGAAAAAACAAAAAAAGGGGGAGAGAAGGCTGACACAGGGCCTGGTCCCGTTGTTTCTCCCCTCTCTGAATAACGCAGCCAAAATAACATCATTTTCCTGTTCGTTTGATTTTGTTTTGTTTTTGTTTTGTTTTTTCTCTTTATGCTTGATTACAGGCTGCTTTGTCGGCCCTGAAAGCCGAAGCTGACCCTGGACTCCTGCTCTCCCCCCTACCATCTTTGCTCTCTCCTCTACCATCTTTGATGTGACCCTGACCAAATGCTAAAGCAGCTGGACCCACAACAACAACTTGAAAATGTCAACAGTGCTGCAGGAAAACGATCTCATGCAGCGGAGACGGAGAGCGTTAAATCCAAGGCCCGTTTCACTACACGGGGAGATTTCCGTCAGCGTCTTTTCTTTCTGAGAAGACTGAGAAAGGCCCGGCTCCCACCACCGATTCTGACCACCTTCTATAGAGGAACTATCGAGAGCATCCTGAGCAGCTGTATCACTGTCTGGTTCGGGAACAGCACCATGCCGGACAGACAAGCTCTACAGAGGGTTGTGCAATCAGCTGAGCGCACCATCCGCTCTGAGCGAGCACCCTGACCTGCACTCAATCTACAGCAGGCGGTGCTGGACCAAGACCAGGAAGATCGTGAAGGACCTCAGCCATCCCAACAACAGACTGTTCTCTCTGTTGCTGTGTACGTGACAAATAAACATCTGGATTTGGAAAACGAGGCATTCGCAAAGCCACCAGCATTGTGCCTGATCGGACACACCCCTCTCACACACTCTTCACACTCTTGCCATATGGAAAAAGACAGCTTCAGCTGACAGAGCTGTGATGAGACGCCCATTAAGCCCAGATGAAAAGTGAGGCCGAGCAAAACAATGCTGACCTTAACCACTCTGCATTAAAACTGTGCAGGACAGTGACGGACCAACAATGATCGTCGGGCAGCAAAAAGGGCGTGCCAGAGACAGGAGGAGTAACTGAGGTCAGGAGGCACCTCAGAATGGACAAAACACCAGGAGAAAATAAGCTGAAGGCACAGGTGTCGGGGCTTGGCCAGGAGCTGACCTCTGAGAAGAGCCGAACAGCAGAGCCGCAAAAGGCCGTGGAGCAAAGCAAGGAAAACATCGATGGACTTCAATCTGAAGTGGACGGAAAAGATTCTGAGGTTTCTGCCCTCAGTAAGAGCTCAAGGCATCAGAGCAGAAACTGACCATGGCTCAGGAGGAGCTGGCTGATAATCGAACCCATCAGGCTTGGAGTCCCAGACACAGGACTTGGAATCAGGCCGGAGCTTGCTGGAGCAGGAGGTCGCCAAACCTGACGAAGAAGCTCCAACAGCAGGAGCAAGCCCTGAAGGAGCTACAGAAGAAAAAGGGTCAAGTTAAGGAGGAGTGGAACAGGGAGAAGTTGCAGGACACTGGAGAAAAGCACTGCCTCAATTGGGGCTAGAACCAGTATGGACAGAACTTTGAGCAGCAGCACCAACAGATGCAAACAGACTGAAAAGGAGGAGGGCAGGACCCCAGGGCATGCTTCAGGCCGTGGTTTACCCAGAACACCAGAACAGGAAAGTGATGAACACAAACACCCACACAAACACACACATCTACATGCATTGACTCAGAATGAAGAGAAACACACATATGAACATATGCACTCGTTGATTGAGGGAGAAATGACACACACACGTGCAAAAAAAAAAAAAATCGAAATGCTGATTCAACTCACTGAGGAGTGATCCACACACACACATTTACAAGCTTGTGCAATAAAGAGTGATACACACACGCTGTTGCAATGAAGAATGCTTTACTAACAAATGCTGCACACAAACATCCAAATATGGAGTCGGTTACAACAACAAGAAGCCATTGATTGTTTATTGGTTAAATGCATTTCATGCCACACAGAGGGCATCTGTGTAGATTTAGGGGACAAGGTCTAAAGTAGTTTGGTTGTGAAAACAATGTCTGTGCGTGATGTCTGTTTATGGCTCAAGGCCTCCACTGAATTGTTTACTGTGCTTCACACAGCCTGATAAGGAGCAGTGGTACAGAGTGAAAATGATGAATTAACGGTGTGAGTTTTATTTCGGAGAGAATATGAAAAGGTTGTGTTGATTTGACTCAGTTGTTTAAGTTTCTGCCAAAGCAAAACATTTGTGTGCAACCAGTGTCCACTATTGAATTAAGTCAATCCAACATGTATTTGTCAGTGCAAAAAGGAGTTACGGTACCTGTATGCCTACACAATATAGTGTGTGAAGTTTTGGTTGATTTTTGGGTTTTGTTTGACACTAGGTTGATTCTATCAGTGAGGTTTGGATTGTTCTCTTTCTCTAACATAGAGAAAGAGGGTTTGATCTTTGGACATGTTTGTAATGGGCCCCAGTATTTGTTATTATATGAGTGTTTTATTGGTTACGTTTGTTTTTGCTTTTGTTACAGTGCACTGAGATAAGAACATCAGAGAGGTGTGATCCACCGGTGGTGATATTTTGGTATCTTGTGAGTTCCTGATTTAACAAATCAGCTCTTTAATCCAGGCCTGAGAGATTGAACTTTAAAGCGCTATAAAATATTCTTACTGAAAACAGTCGCAAAGTATTTTTCTCCATGATTATAATGGGCTTGGGAGAAATTCACTTATATGGGACATTGATCACATGAGAAGTCCTGAGCCAGTCCAAAAAAGAAATAAAAACAAACAAGGAACTGTTTCCTTTAAAATGATGACGTCATCTTGCTGGTGATGGAGGCTCGAATAGGTTGCGCGTGAGACTCCATTATCAGCAATATCTGGTATGAATGTGTGTGGATGTATCCATGTGACTGGACTGTGACGGACTGACGACTAAAAGTTTTAACTGACTTGATATTGAGACAAAAACGGTGCCGACTTTAGGATTATTGAATGTCCACAGACAATTCACCCAGCCTGTAAAAGAAGGGTGGATGTTTTGTTTTTGCAAGAACAGAAGGATGACAGAGACTAAAGAGCTGTAGCTTCACAGGAGTGTGAACTGCAGGCTGAACCCTTTGGTTGCTAATTTTGAGTTACTGATGTTTGCATTAAGAAAATTGTGTTTTAGTAGCTGTGTTTCGATTAATGTATCATATTATATGGTGGGGAATGTTAAATGCTAAAGTGAAGAAAAGGTTTGATCCCACTCATGACTGAACATGTTATTATTAACCATAGTGGGTCACTGTAAAGAGTCAATTAATTTTTATAGAGGTAAAAAAAAAAAAACAACAAAAAAAAAAAACCTCCACCGAGGTCTATGAATAACAGGGGAATGATAGACAGCCACACTCAAAATGGAGATATGTAATGATAAACACTGGTCCCCGTCTTTTGGGCGCTTTCTTGAAGTAGTCAACAATTTAAAAGTAAGATAAAATAACAGGGGCATGTGCTGAGGGGTGGTGCTGCACAAGAACAAGAGTAAAATAAAGAGAATATTGTTTTCAGTTTTGAGAAGTGCAAATTAAAATGTACCATTACACTAAGAGGATCAATATGAAGCTTGATATTTGTTAATTTTGAATGAAGTACATGATTGGTGACTGTTCTGTCCTGAGCTTTTGTTTTTACAGCACCCACTTGATCACACCAACAGTTTCTCGCCACCGAAGAGGGGTACTTGCAAAAAATAGAGAATGGGGAGGAATATCATCAAAACTGGAAAAGGTAATCCCCAAAGGGGGTGATAATGCCATAACTTTCACTTATGGTCAAATTCTCAAAATTTGACCCCGAACTTGAAAAATTCTTCAAACATTTAGAGACAGAGTGGAGGTTTAGATCAACACGTCACAAACCACATAAGGCTGGAGCATTTGAATCAAACAGGTGAATTGATACGCAGCAAAATGTTGATCATATTGATTATGTTTATTCCAGGGTGCAGAGAAGATTATTATTATTAAAGACAACAAATGAAATAACGAAAACTAGAAGTGGAAAAATTTGCGTTAACGGTAATAAAATCAAAACAAAAAGGAAAACTAACTAAAACTGTACTGAATGTTCACAAAACTAACTAAAATTAACTAGATTTATAGCAAAATGTGTTTAGTTGCATTGATGTGTGCGTGCCCTGCAATAGTAAAGTCAAGGCAGTACGTTAGTCGAGTCGTCTGTGTTGCTGCTCCGTCCACGCGCAGAATCATGTCAGGAAAAGTCGGGAGAAAGCGCCAGAGTCCAATTTAGGATTACTTTGAATATGACTGTTTTTTAGATATAGCAAGAGTCTTGTAGTGGAGAGAGACACAATGTCCTCCTGAGACCCAGGGAAAGAAAAAAGGGAAAAGTATTTTCATTTTTTTCTTTTTCTTTTTTCTTTTTAAGATAAATCAAGTGCTGGGACGGTAAAATAAACACATTACAAAAACAAAATTGTTTTTAACTAATTTTATTTAAATTTTACAACATGTGCACTACAGTGCACAAGGGGAGTTCATTGATCACGAATGTGAAACTAACAACATTCAAGAGCTATTTAAGAAGATTACATGTTCCACTGAAATTTTTGTAAGCAGGATATTAAAACTTATTTATATAACAATATCATAAAAATGTAGATCAGGGATCAACTTAGAAGTCACTGACACTTCACTAGCTGTAAGCCATTGGTTCAGGAATAAGTGATTGCACTGGGCTTTCTATTTCACAAAAGTCAATTCATTTATGATATCTGAGGAAGTACTGTGATTTTTATTTTTATTTGGAGACACAAAGGAACATTTGGCACTTCCCACATCTCACATATGTTTTACTGTTGCACCCAACCATTCTACAACTGAAATGCCTTGGACTGTTAACCATTTCAGGCAAGTGGAGTGAACCATATTTTGTCATGTTCTCCGTGAAACTAAATGAGCCTAATTCTTAAAGACCCCTCAAATCATTTACTAGATGTTTATTCTTTGAAAATTAATAAAAATCTGAGTTTAACAAAACATTTTAAATGTAAATATCAAGCTTACCTTTCTTTCTTCCATAAAATGTGCTTGTGGGCACGTCAGCCATTTTGAAAAGGTGGGAAAAACAATTGGCAAGGCCACACCCCCACACATGTGATATAATTTTAAAGGTACTGTTGTCCTCGCTAAGAAACATCAGGACTTAGAGGAGTGGCAAGTAGAGTATGAGAGCTACAAGCAAAAACTAAATGTGTACTACAGTGCGCAAAAATGAATTACTGGGCCATCAGGGGGTTATGAGGGACATTTATGACACGAAAAATCCCACAAACCTTAAAGTGCACTTGAAAAGCTCACACAAGAAGGTTAACCTAGCTTACCTTGAAGAGCTCCCCCACTCAACCCGCATCCCCCGAAAACAGCTAACCCCAGATAAGGCAGCGTGATGTATCCCGAGATAACAGGACTGGGACATCTAAATAAATGTGTGAAACAATCGCCTTCAAAAAGGTTATCAATTCACTTCAACCAAAATTAGGACCACACGGTGCGGCAAGAGTTAATAGTTATTAGTCTCAACACCCAAGGATAACCAGAAGAGCATGATTGATATGATGGAACTGAGATTTTGTTACACTTAACTTTTGCAAAACACAACTAAAACTAAACTGAAACTAAGGATTTTCAGGAAAATAAAAACTAGACTAAACTAGCAAAGAATTGGTAAAAACTGATTCCAACTGGTAAAAAAAATTTGAAAATCTGGAGGCAAAACTAGAAAAAACATAGAAACTAATGAAAATTGCAAAATAGTTAAAACCCTGGGGCGGAGATTGGCAGATCTGACCAGGAAATGTTATAAGATGGATTGTCAGGACAGTCAGCGTTAAAGCCACTTTCAGTCCATACTAGGATGGCATTGGACATCTTCGGGGCGGAAGAGAGTTGGTGTGACCAAGGTGTGGTTTGGCTTGTTTTATGTATATTTGAGATCATATGGCTCTGGATGGACCAGTTACCAGGGCATGGAAGGAGGACAGACTCATTGACTGAGGAGAAGGAATTTCCTGGGATTGGAGATCCTCTGGGTGAGTGGTTGATTAAAAGCATGCATAAAATAGAAGTTATCTGTTGTTATTGATTGGTAATAGATTGATAATTGGCCACATTTACAGCTGTATTGACTTGTTGTGGACGTAGTCGACTTCAGGTTTAAGCACTCTAATTAACAGGTTGAAAATAGTGACATTAAAGGAAGAATATGCAGCACCACCCTGTCAGACGCCAGTGACGGTGGAGCTCACTGATGAATCAGGTGAGCTGGATTCATGGCTGATTCAAAACTAAGATCCCCCTGCTGTGGTCAGGAAGGGGAGAACAGGGGGAAATAACATTTAAAAGAGGCATTTATAAACGTTTATGGGTCAAGCGAAACGGGATAAAAGGGGGTGTTTTACTGTTATTTTAATATCAGCATTATTATTGTATGAGAATCATGCAACAAGTATTGCATCGATGATCATATATTGAAGCTTTTGACCTTATACTAACATCTGTGTTCCTGTGATGGTTATAACCTCTGATGAATCTTCTATTTACAGGTGTTAGGATAATGATATAATTTTTATTGCAGGTGTAACCATGATCATTTTCATACATATTGCAACTTGTTGCTCATTGTAGAGTTGTGCTCAAGTTAATAAGGGTTAAAAGCTACAGTCAGCGCGAATGTCTGACTGATCTATTGAGGGAAAAGGCTTCGAGCATAGAAGGCCGCACGCGCTTACAAAACACTGATATCATGTTATTCTTTGTGATCTTTTCTTCAATTATGTCTTTAAGTTTAGTTTAAATAGTGGCAGTTAATTAAACGACATTTATTAAAATATTAAATACCTGAGTCAGAACATTACACGCAGATCACCTTAACGATCTGGGAAACCTTGTAGCTGCCTAACCTTTTCTTTTAATGTTCTAGCTCCGTTGATTTGACACATGGGGATGTGTCAAAAAAAAAAAAGGGGGGGGGAAGTTGAGCTTTAACATCAAACAAGGATTATTTGAACATTTTATAACTTCATTTGTGTCTTTAATACCTTAGGAATGGTAAAACTTAAGCTAATAGCGGCCCGAGAAGTTTCCGGTCTTTTGTAGAGAATCAGTAAGAAGCATAAATCATTATTTCCATGTGTAAGCATCAATCATTGAAATGAACTGAATAGCGTTTAGAAGATTTGTTAATTTCTTTGTCTTTTGTTAAAAAGAGTGGTTTCAATAATGTTCAGACACACCTTGCAAATGTGCTTATAACGAGTTGGCACTTGGTCTTTTGAAGGTCATAAGCTTCGTTCGGCGTGATGGTCCGGACTGATATATTGCAGGTATTGACTTTGAGTGCAGAGGGCTAAATGCAAACACGCTTACACACACATAGGATATGATTAGAATAAGTCCCTGGAACATTCTGAATGTTTTTAAACCAATTCTGAATCACTAGAAGGTCAGTAGATAACAACATTAGATTATTAGGGTTAGGAAGAGAGGTGTTTTGGTTTTCTGTCTCTTACAGAGAAAGGAACAGACACCAGACGAGGTCACAGATATACGAGGATCCTCCGCAGCAGAGACAGACACAGTGACTGCCAAGACACCAACTGGGTCCAAGGGTCATGGCGTTTGGGCTCCAGCTAGTCACCACAAAAGGATGGATCCCATAAACACAGCAATAACCATGAAGGGGTTGGCGGAAATCCGGGAACACCAGACCAACGAAGTTCGAGAGGCTCTTGGGCAAAAAGGGGGACACCTTCCTGTTCCTTTTTCTGGAGGATACACAGATCGTTGTTTGAAATCGGGGCAGAATAATCCCCTGATCTGTGCCACGACTGAAGGGTTGTCTAACCCCTGAGGTTGAAGAATGAAGAGCAGAGGATCACCCAACTGGACGACACTGGTAGCTGCAGCAATAACATAAAAGGCTAAAAGCTCCTTGGACAGAGGTTCTAGTCTGAGTACGTCTGGAGGGTATAAGGTAGCACCAAATAAAGCTGTGGGAGACCTGGGGAGTGTCATCTGTACCTGCTATTGTTGGAATAATAGTTTGTCTTGCATCTGAACTGCGCAAACACAGAGGTCATCCCACATATGGTTCACCCCTCAGGGGGACAAAGGACCTCAGGAGTGAGAAGAGATGAACCCGGCCACACTGGATTATGGGGTGTTGGTGAGCTCATTATTCTAATGAGCTCATCAGGGGGAATTATTAGATTATAATATTATTTTATGCCATGTTAGACCCCTAATTAAAGATGGTGAATTATTATGTAGTTTTAGTTGGCATTATTCTCCTGAATTAGAAGAAGCTGATAACTATTGCATTAGTTAAACTGATTTGCATGACATTAAACTGCTGACTTGTTGTGAATGAATGATATTGTTTTATGATGCATTATACTGCTGAGTTATAAGAAATACTGTTCGCAGAAAGTTATTGTCTTATTTGTCTGATTAGAAGAGAACAGAATATACTGGAGTTTTCTGCCCCATCTCAGCAGGAGCAGATAGACGGGGAGCCAAGGTCGTAGCTTAGGCGCTGTGTGAGAGAAAGCATGTGAATGTTTAGGCTTTTTATGATAAGGTGGAGGCACCAGAGGCTATAAGAGTTTGAGCAATGCTCCACCATTTTGAGATCTGAGGCTGTCTGCATCAGTGCCCATCTCCCACGCGTGTGTTCATTAAAATCATCGTTTGACTCAACCCGACCGGACCAGTGTTGTTATTGTGGTTTTTCCTCTTGTCTCCATCCCCAATATTTTGAACCATAACACACGCTATTTTAGTTTAAAATGCTTATAATGTTATGATAAATGGTAGTTTTGTTGTTACTTTTACAATATTATCCATCCTTCAGTTTCAGCGAACATGACAGTTAGCAGTGTAATAATTCCTCTGTGATAAAGAAAAATTAGCTTGTTTTCTTTTTGTGTGGGAGCTCGCACAGTGTTTCAACTTTACAGCCTTTTAATATGAAAGTCCTGTCAGTACACTTCCTTTTTACATCATTTCACACTTGCCCCGTGAAGGGCAACAGTCTGACGTCTGCTTAGCCAGGAAAGCTCCAGCTTGTTTCTTTCCGCACATCTTCCTCTTCACTGTCGGTGGCTCATAGACATGTTAACAAGCATGGACGTATCAAAACTTTGCTTGATTTTGCTGTTACCACTAGCTGTGTCCCATGATGCTGAAGGTAATACAAGGAAACTATTTTCATTATGCATTATTAATATTTTTAAATTTATAACCTCCTTGCTTTTAGTTTAAACTAAACACATTATTATGGGATTAAAAAGATGGTTTAACATTCACAAAATATAGAAACTAAAGTCCTCTCTGACACAGGCTGAATCTTGTATTTACCGTATTTTGCTGTCCCTGTTTACAGAGACTGTTGTGAAGACAGTCAGGAGAGAACACGATGTCACTCGGATTTGCAACAAGGAAAGTCAGACTACTATTGTTTTGATTATCTGTAAGATCAAAAGACAGAGGGACACAGGAGGAGAGTGTCATCTGCTGTATCGACACGGAGAGAACGTTACTCAGGAATGTGACCCCAGGTTCTCAATAACAAAAGAAAATCAGACTGCCTTTCTGGAGCTGACCAGTTTAACACCAGCTGATAGTGGGAACTTCACCTGTGAGTGTACAAACACTGAAGGGACATATATTGTCCATATCAGTGTCACTGTGGAAGGTAAATGCATTTTGGTTTCTTTATCTGACACAGTTATTCAGCACTGTGTTAGCATTGTATTGACCTGCTTATGTGTTTTTTATTCTTGTAATTTGTTCATTTCTTTTCTTCTTATTTTCACTTACAGCAGTTTAAATACTCTCACTGACTCATTTATCAGGTACATCTTTGAACCGAGTTGGACCACCTTCAGCCATCAAACATGTCTTCATTTTTTGTGGCACAACAAGGCGCTAAAAACATTCCTCAAAGATTCTCAAGACATATTGAAATTACATCATCACACAGTTGCTGCAGATTCGTCAGCTGCTCTTACTTGAAGCAAACTTTCCGTTCCACCACATCCCAAAGGTGCTCTGCTGGATTGAGATCTGGTGACTGCGCAGGCCGTACATGATTTGAGCGCCGTGACATGGTGTGGTATCCTGCTGGAAGCAGCCATCAGACGATGGGTATTTTTTGGGCATAAAGACATGAATGTGGTCAGCAACAACCTTCAGGCAGGCTGTGGTGTTTAAATGATGCTCAGTGGTTACTACAGGGTCCAAAGTTTGCAAAGAAAATCCTTCACAGAGCATTACACCACCAGCAGTCTGAACTGTTAGAAATCAACTCATCGGGCAAGGCATCGTTTTTTTAGTCTTCTGTTGTCCAGACTTGCAAACTGTAGCCTCAGCTTGCTGTTGTTAGAGGACAGCAGTGATATCCAGTGTGGTCCGCTCTGCCTCAAGGTTTGATGTGTAAACAGCATTTTTACCCAGAGAATCACAGCTCACTGGATATTTTCTATTTTTCAGACCATTGTCTGTGAACAGAGATGATTGTGTGGGAAAATCCCAGCAGATCAGCAGTTTGTGAAGCACTGGGACCAGTAACATGTGCCATGTTGCTCTGTTTGAGCATTGATTTGCTGACATTTTATTATTTTATTAACCTTTATTTAACCAGGAAGATGAAACTGACATGTGATTGACAAATGAAATGAACACTGAAATATTTGTGTTACACCCTGAACAAGTATACCTCATAAAGTGGCCAGTGAATGTATATAAGCAGTTGGACCAATTTCAGTTCATAGTAATATTCAGAAAAGATGCAAAAGAAGAAGAAGAAGACAAAAGAAAAGAGCACAGTGACAATATTTAAAGCTCTGTGGTTATAAAACTGGGGTTTCATTACTTCACTCAGAGTTTCAGTAGACGTAAACTGTGTTTGATTTGTGTTTTGATTTCCAGGAAATGAAAGTAAATGATTTTACTGACAAATGCATCTTTTCAATGATTTAGACACAAACGAGGCCCACACTTCAGCAGACAAATCTTTTTCCGTTTATCTGCCCGGTGTTGTGATCATCTTTATAACTGGAGTTATCGTGGGATTTATCTACTGGAGGAAAAGTAATGGGTGAGACTATTTTTGCTGCAGTAATTCAAAGATGATATAGATGTAGAGAAAGTAAAAGGAAACATCGCATTTCAATAAATGAGAATTCGGTGTGTGTTAAACATCATGTCTAGAATGAACACTTTTTATCCTTCCAAAAATAATTATCATTATTAAGAGAGAAGATAATATAAATGTAGATGTTCTTACTTGATTTTTCTCTGTTTGAATGTGAATAGTGTTACACTAATGCTGACATCCTTTCTTATCAACGTGGCTGCTTAAGGTCAGGAACATCTGGAGTGTCTGTACCTGAAAATCCCAACGGTTTGGTGAGCAATTTATTGCTACGATCTACAGCAGCTAGTTAAAAGTTTGCCAGTAAACATAAAACATGTACATTTATGTTTTAGGATGTTACTTATATAGATAATTACAGATTAGTGTTATAATACTATTAGTGCCAACTTCAGTGTCCTTTATTTTGTGAAGAAGCTCTTACAGAAATGAGCAGAAACATTAAATAATCCAGGCAACAGATGGAGAGATTTAAAGATCAATAGAGTGTGTGGGTAGACCGGGTTGAACTTGATTAATACCTAAAATATTTCACTTTTCTAAAGGATGACGATGAGCCAGATCAGCCCTATACAAACCTTCAGCAGCCATCGAGTGATTCCTACCAGACTATCATCTCAGTGAACCATCAACACGACAACAAGACACGCTCAGCAAGAAGCACAGGAACTGTGGGAGTGGATAATAAAGCTCTATGAAACATTTTAAAGTATATAAAACTTTAGGTGACATACTAATATAATAATATTCATATATTATAATAAACGTCCATCTTTTCACACTGGATAGTTGTTTCCCAGTAATGGAGACCATTCAGTCATAATACTCCAACTCAGGCTCTCAGATTTAATACAATACAAACACAATAAACTGTGGCAAACATGACTCTTTGTATCAGACTAGTTTTGTTTTTGAACAAACATCTCATCATAATTTGAACACAATGTCCATCCAGATAAACAGAGAGATCAGTCTGGCTTAAACAATGTTGGTGGTTTACCTTCTACTGTCCTTCCACTTTTATGCACTTCTATTTTAGACATAGTAAAAGTTTCAGTGTAGACACAAGAGGTGAAATAAGGAGGGTGCAAGTCTTCCTGCTTTCACTATAGTCTACCTCACACTGTCAGCCACAGTTACTTCCTCACCAGCATGACTGCACGGAAACTCTGCTTTCTCCTGCTTCTGCTTGTGGTTTTTAGCAGTGAAGGTAAATATATATAATTAAAAAAGAAAAGCTGTAAAGCCAGGTGTTTAAGAAGAAAGCTTTAGTTAGGTTAGTGAAATAATATATGTGATTGATTTTCCCACAACAACAAATATATAGAAACTATAATCCCGATTTTGTTTCATTTTAACTGGAACAATTTATAGAGACTCTTGTGAAGACAATTGGAAAGAAACCCGATTCCACTCAAATATGCAGCAAAACAACTCTGAATATTACTGTGATGATACTGTGTGAGATCAGCACAGAGAGGAGCCGAGGAGAACAGCGTCGTCTGCTCTATCGTTACGACCGAGGCTTTATTCATGGCTGTGACTCCAGGTTCACACTGATCAAAGAAAATGAGACTGTGTTTCTCCACCTGCTCAACTTAACATCTGAAGACAGTGGGAACTACACCTGTGAGTGTGGATTTCGTGGTGGATTGTATGTTCTCCATCTCAGTGTGACTGTGAGAGGTAAAAACATTTTCTATTTATACCCACACCGCAGATTCAAGGTGGATGTTTGGAACTGCGTTAACACTTTCTTTTCTGTCATACATGGTTTGAGGTCGTCATTCCCGCCTGCAGCGGATTAATGAAAGGTTTCAGTCAGGAGATGAACATCTGGAATGTTTTTAAGCTCTTCTTCTGGCTAATTTGTTTAAAATTTCATTATAAAACTGCTCCAATCACAACTTTGGTGTTATTTCATCAGTGAAATGTTTGAATGATGCAATTGTAACTCTAATGTAATGAAAAGATAAACATGTTTTCCACTTTAATATAACAGGTTAATGCAAATTTCGTGACTTTTCATGTTTTCAAAATGACGATTTTTTGTGTGTGTGTGGCAACATTCAACAGACGATGGAGATTCTTCTGGCATGAAGTTCATGGCTACAGTTCCCATCATTTCTGCTGCTGCTTCACTCATCAGTGTGGCTGTGATAACCTGTGGTTACAGCCTGAGGAGAAATCCTCGCAGGTGAAAACTTTTACTGACGCACTTAAACTCATGAAATGACCCTTTGAAATCACTTGAGCACATTACTGCATACAGCAGCCACTGTGGTGTTCAAAGTATCTCATAGGTTCTTTTCAAACACCACACATTAGTTGTAGACATAGCTGGTCTTGTTTTTGAGGTATTTTTCACCCCATGACCTCTGATGTTTTTATCCTAACAGAGAAAACAGATCAGGTCTAACTAACTTAACAGGATCTGAAACTCGCCAGATGTTTGTGAGTTTTCCATAGTTCTGTTTTACACTTAATTGTGCCGAGGCTGCAGTGCATTATGTCTGTGTTTTAAGCTGCACTTTAATTAAATGTAAATGACAGTGTAAATTGTTGTTTAGGACAAAGAGGACCGCTACATGAGCCTTCATCGGCAAAACATCGATGTCTACCAAACTATCTCCTCCGGTCGCCTTCATCATGATGCTGAGGCCACTGCATGTCACAGTCATGTACAATAATAATCAGAGATGGAGTTTTTACCCTGACTACGTGATCTATAAAACTATGATGCTAGACATGCTATCTATAAAAGACACTGACATTTTAACTTGCCAGCATCATGTGTACTGTTAGTTTGTTTTGCACTGAAAAAAGAGAAAAATATTAACGTCCAGTAAAACTTGTAATTATGTTGTGAATGAATTGCCTTAATTCATGGCTTTTAACACCATTTAATTTCTGTTTTTTATCTGGTTTGAACGTTGAAAATCCTGCCACTTGGCTCTGTGGCCTCTGCCACCATTATGGTTTTTGCTATACTGGTCCACTTGATAGTCATATTTGATGATGATTTTACTTTATTTTGAGTCATTAGAATCAGAACGGGGGTCAGGAAAGAAGAAAAAAGATAAGCTGGGGAGAAAGTTAACAGAAGAAGAGGGAAAAATAGAGAAGAAGAGAAATAGATGGAGAGGAAGAGAGAAAAAATACTGAAAATCTATTTCATCATCTGCTGAAAAACACAAGGAAAAACCAACACAGTGGGGAACCCACAGCAACAACCAATAATATGCAGTAAGTAGGCTAGTAAGTAGTAGTAAATAATAGATATTAAATGTTACTGAGCAGTAAATGGGCCCAGAGGGCCGAGACCTGAGGGCACCCCACCCGCAGCACAGGCCCAACAGAGCCAGGGGGCCGGGCCCCACCGAGCAGCCGCCCAGAGTGAGCCACTAAACACAGAGAACCACTAATGCACTGTGGGTGGGGGCACCAGCTACTGGCAGGAAGTGTGGTGGGGGGAAATAATACGTGACTATTTTTATGTGGAGTGGAATTAAACTGCCATAGAATATGCTTGTGGTGGATTTGACTCAACACAAGCGTATTGTCAAAGTGTTCTTTGGCATGCATCGAGACAGTTTCTCAGATACTGAAGTGACTTGAGCAGAGCCAGTTAAAGCCTACTGTGCTTGAGTGGGCAGCTCAAGTTTCCACGTGGAAGGTTTAGTGAGACAAAGACAGGAAGTTAAAGCTGCTGACTAATAATCTGCAGGTTCCTGATTTGAGTCTCTGTTAAGAGGATGGTGTCTCTGAGATAATTGCTTTTGTGCATCGATAAATAAACAGGGAAATAAATGAATAGAAAAAAGCATCCGAGCGGATGTGCACCGATGGTGTGCCCACTGGTCTTAAAGTGCCTTTGCGCCCCTTACCATTTATGGAGGTCCCATTTGGGCACATTGGCATGGACCTATAGTGTACATGGATGTTGCTTTGTATTAGTTCTGGTATATTATACAACACAATAACATGATGCAGTGCTGCTGTGCACCATTTCTGCAAAGAGTGTGGTGCAAGCAAGGAAGATAAGATAACTCTTGCACAGTCATACCTAGTGCAATAATACAACAAAATTGGAAACTGTCCCACCATAACACAATCATTTAGATACAATATTGGACTTTGTTTACATGTAACTGCACAAATAGAATTTAGAAATGTAATTATTGACAAGAGTGAACAACCACTTATAATGTAATCTACAGCTGTGACCAAACAGCTAGATAGAGAATCAGAAGTGTTGTGTTTTCTACAAAGTTTGCTGTTTCAGTGAGAGTCATATGTCGTTTGGAGTCTTCTCTCACCCCCGTTCTCTGCGGCCTGCTGGAGCGGGGGGGGCTAGGAGGAGGAGTTGGCCGTCCGACTGCGGTCTGGGGTGTGGGGCCTCCCTGCTGCTGCGGAGTCGGGGCGGTCTGCCTCTCCCCACCGCAAGGAAAAGGGTAACACAATCTGGATCTGGGTGCAGTTCCCCCCTCCAGGGGCAAGGGTACCTAGACCCGGTTCGTAGAGTACGCTTGGGGAGTGTGATCGTGTGTACAGCGTCTCTTTATGTCTGTCTCCACGTTGGTTGAGTGTGGAGTAAGTGCATATGAGAGCATGAGGGTGGGAATGGATGTTTGTATCTGTGTGTGCCTGTATGTCTGTGTCTATATGTCAGGTTGGGTATCAGACGCCACCTCTCTGGGGACATCTCAGGCCCTCCAAGGTTTGGAGGCCTATCTCCCCCCACCACCACTTCCCCTGCCAGTGGCGGACTCCCTCAGGTGTCGGTGCGTTGGTGGTTCTTTGTGTCTGGGGGTGGGTGTCCGGGTACACACCGGCTCACTCCTTGGCGGCCGCTTATCGGGGCCTGGAGCCTGGGGCTCGCTCGGGCCACTTCGGAGGTGGGGTGCCCCCGGCCTCTCGGCCTGGGGCTCGGTCACTCAGGCGCAGCTGGGAGCCGGCGGAGCTCACGGGCGCGTCACTGCAACTCCCCCTGGCTTCTGCTCTGCGGCTGCTGAGTGAGCCCTCATCTGGTACTCTCCTCAGCTCTTACTGGGACAGTGGCGCGGCTGCCCCTCTGTGGGTCTTCCTTGGTCTCTTGTGTTCTGGGGGCCTCTGGATGTCTGGAGTTTTGATCTCCTCCATACCTGCTTCATACCATAGAGGACAGGGCTGTGGTTCCCCACACTCCCTAGCAGATCATTACATGGAGAAACCTTTGGAATGCAAGCATGCTGATCCACACAGGTGTGCACACAGGTGTACACAAGGGTATTCACAGACGCGGACTACAGCTTTCTTGGCTGCTGCCTCAAAGCACATTGTGCGCTGTCTATCTTGCGTGCTGCACAATATTGTTTATTATTTAGTAACTATTGATATCTACTGCTAGCTAGTTTATTGTGAGGGTGCTGTTTTTTTTATTATGTTGCTCTTTGTTGTTTGCTTTCTCTTCTGTTTTTTTTTCTCCATACAGGTGACCCAGGTGTTTTGTTTGTTTTTTCTTCCCCCCCTTCTCACCATCTCTTCTCCCCTTTGGTTTTCTTTCTCTCCCTCTCTTTCTTTCATTCTTTCCCCCTGTCCTATCCCCCAGTCATGTCTGTCCCGTTTTTAGCAACTGAAAATAAAATAAATTCATAATTATAATAAAGGTCAATCAAATGGACCAATATGGCAAGGCCATGATGATCCACTTGGTAAAATAAATCCGCTTGGCATCTTTCTTGGCCTTAAGACAACAATTCTGATGGCTAAAGATCCAAACGGGACACAAAAAAAAAAAAAAAAAGTACGTGAAGCCTCTTTGCAACTGATTGCTTGCATTTTTGGGAGGGGGGCCCTCCCAGCATTACCTGTATGTTCCTGACATTTGATTCCACTCAGCAGTTTATTACCTTACAGGGACTGCAGCTCAAGGCCAGTTAAAGTTACACAGACAGGTTCAAGGTATAAAAAAGGCAGGCAAACAAGAAAAATCTTCACATATTTAATTCTCATATTTAAATTGGTTTGGCCCTTCCAGTGGCTGCCGTTGGTGATATTTTATGCAGCTTTTTAAAACCTTAGCATTTGGCCTACCAGTAAGCATTCATATTCAGGTTTACTCAAACAAGGCAGAGAGAACAGTAGCGTGTGAACTCAGCAGCTATCATCAATCCCCCTGTATCAGCTGAGCTATCCAGTCTTTTCAGATCCACTGAGATATTCCAAAATATTGATACATGAAAATGAGAGATGCAGAAATGTAACAAGGCTTCACCCATCACAACTCAAAAATGCATTATTTGTACTACACCCAGCGTGAGTCTACATCCTGTGGACCCGTGACAAGCTCTACAAAATCATTTTGGTTTAAGCATTTGATTTAAGGTTTGCTGATCGTTTGGTGACACTATACCGACGCAAATGAGTTAAATCTACAGACCTGAGGCAGATTTTTAATGTAAAATGTTTATGGTAAATGAGATGGCTTTTGCTTCTGTTTTTGCACTGAAAAGCAAATTGTGACAAAATATTAATGGCTTGCCTGAAGGTTCTTCCAGTGTCTTTTTTTTATTTTCACAATTTTTACAGAGGCACAGGAGCAAGTGAAAAAGAAATGAAGAACAGCTCCCCAGAGTGCTATTAGCTCTGCAGTGTGATATTCCCACATTAAAGACAGTATTGGTTTTGCCCATTTTCATGATCAGATGATAAATTCTGAAAATTAAAAGTTTCCTGTAATAATGATCCAGTTTGATTTGCACATTATATTTCAGCTGATCCGCATAAGAATGGATTTGAGAAATTGGATGTCTCGACACGGAATCCTGTTTCCTCGGGGGAGTAAGTGATCCACAAAATCCCAGTGCATCGAGAGATAAACAGACAGAGAGGAAAAAAAGGAAACTGAGAGTGTGGTGTAGGGGGAAAGGAAGGAGTGTGACATAGGAGTGCATTTAAGCTCCAGTGCCTCCCATCCTGTGCGTGTGACCGTGGTGGATCTGAAAACCTCAGCTTCGCCCCACAGCAACAGAAAGGAGAGGAATGTTCTTGGGGAGACTAAATTTAGACTCAATGCCCTGTACCATCAATCCCGATTAAGCTAACTGCGTAACTGCACTCGTTGTGGGAAGAATATGGCTCAATGTTGGATCCGGGTTACATAAGTAAAAAAAAAAAAGAGAGTCATATGTCATATCATTTCAAACAGTGGCGATCCAGAAATGTTGTACAAACGAGTAAGACTAACTATAGACTTTAGCCAAAGTTGTTAAGTTAGCTAAAGTGTTGGGATTGTGTGTAAGGCATAAATAAACCTAAAATGCAATGTTTTGGACGTTCTTTGGCACATTTCCCTACTGTAGGGGTCTCTGCAAGCATACGGGGCTCTGAGAGGGAACAAGATGACAACGAGGAATTCTACTGGAAACAGTCGATCATGTCTGTCAAAGCTTAATTCAGGGCAAACTAGGCTAAATTAGTGTTTTTAGCTAACAGCTACAGTAAGCATAAAAGTGACTGTTGGGCTATTATTTGTTAACAGGGGCGATTTTAGCCCATTTTTGGGGTGCTTTGGTTCATTTTTGGGGTGCTTTGGTTCATTTTTGGGGTGCTTTGGTTCATTTTTGGGGTGCTTCAGCACTTACTTACTTTTTTTTGACAATATTTCCTGTTTGTGTGACACACTACTAAAAATATAAAAGGCAGAACTTGGTTGAGAGGTAACATTTTAACAACAAAAGTATCCATAATATTTTTTAATATTTTGTAATAATTTATTTGTAATAATTTATTCTGTTTCAGGAGTGTTTTTATGCATCTGTATTATATTATACAAACACATTAAAAGTGAATCTCTGTCCAAAATATGCACTCAGTTTACTTCTTACTCACTATGAGCATCATTCATTATTCTCCTCCAGTAATTAAGGTTAGGATATGTATTTTTTTTATTCCAATCCATTCTTCTTTGGCAGCATTTAAATAACCTTGATCAGAATTGATGGTTTTGTTACAGACTTTTCAAAAAAGTGTTTTGCTTTTCTTTCACAAATGTGGGATTAAATTGTTAAAAAGTACAAAACAGTGATGTCATGTTTTGTGACGAGGACCCAGGCACAGAGAGACTTGATGGATTTAAGAATCTTTTGATTTAATAAAGAAATTTGCAGACTTGCACAGAGATGGTAAAATTATGATGACTGATAAAGGAGGCGAAGACAACAGACGATGAGGACAGGGAGGATGCAGGGACCGACAGAGACGGGGAAGAAGTCTCATTGTGACCAGTAAAGTGTATCTTGGCTGGCTGGGCAGCTCTCTGGGTGCTCAGCCCCCCGAAGCTCTGATCCTAGAATCCTCCCTGAATTGTGTTAATACAGTATGTCAAAATGAAAGCATAACTGTACAGGGTGGGCCAGTTATATGGATACACCGTAATAACATAGGAATGGTTGGTGATGTTAAAGTCCTGTTTGTGGCACATTAGTATATGTGAGGGGGCAAACTCCTCAAGTTCGGTGGTGACCATGGTGGCCATTTAGAAGTCGGCCATCTGATACCAAATGATACCAAACAAGGCAAAGTAAATAATTTTTAAAAGTGAATGTAGAGGAAACATCAAAAGTTGTCACGGCTGGGGCAGCAGTCGTGTGGTGGAGTGAATGAGGACCAAGATGCAGACGGCGGTGGAGATGCGAGTGGAGATTTATTTACAGTGAAAATAACAAAGGTGAGGGAAGAAGCGAACATCAACCTAAACTGGGAAGAACTAACAGACAAAGCAGAAAACATGAGGGCAGCAGGGAAACACAGAGATGACACGAAGAAGGAAGAGAGATGTGGAGAAACACCGATGGACACGGAGACTTTTCACCTGTTCCTTTTGTTTGAAGTGGCCGAACTTGGCCACAGTAGGACGTGGTCTCCCGGTCGCAGCCCGCATGGGGCCGATGCGATGCACTCTATCAAAGGCGATGTTCTTCACCGTGTCCTCCAGCAGCTTCAGGTGGGTTTTGATGAAGGTTTTGCACTCTGAGCCTTCTTCATCACAAGATCCTGGAAGCACTGATCAATGTAATCTTGGAGAGCCTCTAAACTCTCCCCGTTGTTCTCCAGGGTGTTGGAGATGATTTAGACAAATATTGTTAGTTAGAAGACTATTGATAAGTGTATTTGGTAATACTGAAGCTTAAAGGAATTTGTTCAATTCTAAACTACCGTTCGCTTTAATTTTACGCCAAAATCTCCGGCGTCTGACGTCAGTTACAACATGAGTCGCTTACCTCTGTCACTCTGAAGTCACATTGAGTTTTCCTCACTGACTGTTTCAGACAGGATTGTGGGAGCAACACAAAAAGCAGCTTCAGCTGGAAACACACAGTTTAGTGTCTTTGCTGCTCGCTTTAAGTCACAATAAACAGGAAACTCATTGTGTCTCATGTCAGAATCACTCATATACAGGACAGGAAGAGGCGGAGCTTATTTCCTGCAGGGAGCGGTTAGCAGTCTGTGTCTTTCTCATTTCTGACTCCTAAAGAGCTGAAAAACACAGGCTGTTATTGGCTGGCTGACACTGGGATTAATGTCCTTGAAGCCAGCAGTCTTTAATGTCCAGGTTCAGAACGGGCAGGTGAAAAACAGTCCTTTATGTCCTCTGATGTTCAATAAACTGTCCTGATTACTGAGGGAGCAGAGAAAGTGTCTCCATCACTCACCACAGCTGGATGCTCTGAAATCCTGGAATCCAGCTGTGGAGAGGAGCGCCGGCGGCGTGGACGCAGTTTAGTAATCAGGGAACGGGAGACAGGAGGGAAACACAGCTGGGACCAATTACACACACGAGACAGGAAACAGTAACACAGGACTGTCAAAGTAAAACAGGAAATATAACACAGAGTCCAAAGTAAGGAGACGTGGGACACAGTGAAGACACAGAAACAGAAACCAGAACTATAATCACAAAACAAACTCAGAAACATAAAGAGTGAATCAGCTGATTCAGTGTTTGTGACAAAAACATGGATCCTGGTTAATAACTTTTATTTGTTTGTTTCTGTATTATTTTGTGTATCGTTCTTATGAGCTGTTGTTTTGTCAGTGAAATATTATTTCATTGTTTTAAGCTTTTTGTTGACTTTGAAGTGCTTAAGTTGATATTTTTGAACATTTAATTTGTTCGATTATTGTCGAGTCGATAAAACTGTCAAACGCACAGCTGCTTCCAGCACGGCCGGAGGAGAGGTGGCCGAGCAGACGCACAACACACACAGCTCACAGGTTTGCATTTCTAGATATTGCAGATGTTGCAGAAATTGAGAGTAAAGAACTCAGAGATCCAGCGCTGTCTCCTGCCCCTTATTTATACACCACAACACAACGACAGGCGTAACTCACACAAACGGGTAACATGAGGCTCAGATGCTTTGGACGTGTTCACATATACTGGACACAGAATGATGAAGATGGAGCTGCAGGAAGGAGGAAAAGAGGAAAAACACAGAAAAGATTCACAGATGTGGTGAAAAAGGACACGACAGCTTCTGTTTGTTAGTTTGGTTTTTCTTTATTTGGTAAAGATTCAGAAATAAAGAGAAGATCACATGTTTGAATATTATATTAACGTTCTGTAATTACAACAAGTTGTAAAATCTTTCCAGAGTGAGACAGAGACTGTGCAGAGACTGTAGAAGGACAGAGCAGCAGCAGAGCAGTCCAGATACACTGATGATCCTCTGTCAGATCCAGAGGGACACACAGGGCTGATGCTGGACTCTACATTGTGTCTGACAGTGGAGCTGTTCTCAGAGCAGTTCACTCTGCAGCACTGACAGTCATCTGCACTTCATTCCTCTGTCAGTCACTGCTGGATGAAGCTCTCCTCTCCACCTCCCAGTAACATGGCCCAGTCAGAGCGTCTCTACACACAAGCTGCTGCTGCTTCAACCTCTCTGGATCATCAGGACACAGCTGCTCCTCTCTCAGCACACACACCGTCCTGTTTACCATCATGGCCTCCACCTGCAGAGAGAAGGAGGAAGAGCAGAGGAGATAAACGAGTGTTTCCAGAGACTCTTCATCAGCTGTCAGTCAGTGATGCAGCACATCCAGTATAAAGAGCAGCAGGGACGTCAGTGCTGGGACTGTACTAGGACTCATTGTTGCTTCACTTTTTCTAATCTTTGGATTTTTATTGAAGTTGCTGAAAATGTTTTTCCCTCCTAGTTTGAGTTTGGACTTTCATTCATTAGAAGAACCTTGGTGTGTCCACTCTGAGCTCTGTAGGAACCCCAACAACAAGCCCAACAATCCAGATGGACGGTTCCAGCTGTTAACTGGAGGAATTCCATCCAAACATCTGCTCTCACTAAATTCTTCCTCACCTACAGACTGTGTTCTTCACTGCTTTAAACTTGGAAATCAATGCAGTCATTGGTCTGCGTGCTGCTTTGTTCAGAGAGCTGATTGGCTGTTGACAGTGTTTGATCAGAGCGTGTCAGCCGTTACTATGGTGACCATAAAGGTGAGAAACAGGAAGTGTTTGTGTCCAATCCTGAAGCCTGTCACCGTTCTCCTCTCACAGCTTCACTGAGAAGCTGCAGCTTTACAGGAAACACTGGATCTTTGTTTCATACTGACTGTGTTTAGTACAATACTGCTGACAGCACCACCCACTCACTCCATCACTCTACTGACCACAGAGTCTCCAGTCTGTAGTCTGGACTCTGCTGAAGATCAGACAGCTGCTTCACATCTGGATCCTGCAGGTTGTTGTAGTACAGGTACAGCTCTCTCAGATGGGAGGGGTTGGACTTCAGTGCTGCTGCCAGATAATCACAGCTGATCTTTGACAAACCACAGCCCCACAATCTGTATAAAGAATGAAAGATGTAAGTTTATTAGACAAAGTGCTTGAAATCATTCAGTGTTTCATCATCTGTTCAGAGCTGAAGAAGGTTCAGAATGTAGAAGTTTAGAAAATGGAAACTCCAAACAGCTGAAGCCAACAGGAAGCAGCTTCAAACAAACACAACAAGAGAAAAAACTCTGAATGTTTCACATTAAAGTCGTACATTTCTCATAAAAACAGGACAAAGACTTGAAAAAGTCGTGTTTTTCCTTCCAGGAACCACATGGCTTCACTTTTAAAGGTGAAGTGTGACAGAAATGGACATATTTGAAGTCCAACACCTTTTTCCAGTCACATTATTAAAGCAGACAAACTACAAGCTCATTTTCATTCCAACAAGTCATCTTCTGACCTGGACTAACAACACTGGTCTCTATGTGCAGCTGGCTGTGAGACCAGTGCTCAGGGAGCGTCTACAAAGTGCAACACTGAAAGAACATCACACACTCATTTGCTTCCAGCACTTTCACACAAACATCTACTGTCATTATTGTCACCAAACTCTGTGGATCCTTTATTGCAAATTCAAATGGGATCAAATGGTCAGACAAAAGAGGGTTATGAGGAAATATGATGAAATGTTGTGTATTAGCAGCAACTTATTGAATCTTTTTCCTCAGAAACCAAACAAAATGATTGACAAACATGTTTTTACAAACTCAGTGTTGGACTTGGATCAGCAGGATAAGCTGATGTTTAAAGGCATTTGAGTCTCGCTGTATGAGAGTCCAGTTCTTACTCAATATTTATGGATGATGTTCTTTCAGTGTTGCACTTTGTTTGGCACAAAATGAAATTATTTGGCCTCTCAGATGCTTTTAGAGATTCCCAAATGACTGATGATGACATCTCTGGGGTCTGATTGATAGAAAAAAAATCTCTTTGAGACCTTTTGTAACTGACAAACTCTTCATCTGCTAACAACACTGAGTTGAATCTCCATGGCTGATAGTTGGAGCAGGCATCAGGAATACACATTGAAAAAACAAGAGGAGAAATCACCAGAGTCTTATAATCACATTCTGTAACTAAAGGGAGACGTTTTTCTATACAAATATATGTTTTATGGACATTAGAAAAAAAAGAGTATTGACGTGAAGCAGGATTATGAAATCTCCATACATCAGCCAGCCCATAATTATCAAGAAAGCTCTGAATGACGCATGCTGAGTTTGGACTAAGTGTACTTTTGTGTGAACTGTGGTCCATAGCAGATAATGAGCAGTTTAGGTCTCCCTCAAAGATGATATTGTGTGATGACATATTGGGGAGCCGCGCAAAGACATTAGTGAAAAATCTGTGATCGTCCCAATTAGAGGCGTAGATATTTGCTAAGATCAAAGGAAAACCATAAACTATATTTTCTGCACTTAAAATCCTGTAATTTTCTCATAAATCGACAGTGCGGCTTATGGATGAATTCTGGTTGTGCTTACTGACCTCGAACCGATTTTATGTGCTACACGGCGCTCAGAAACCTTTCAAAAGATGTTTTGGTACGACTTTGCTCAGCTACGAGGTCGCACCGCTTGATGGATTGTTGGAGCATTACAGCTACGAGGAGCCTCGCGGAGTGATACGTACTCTGCTTCAACGTAATATTACTGTATTGAGTGTGTATAAGGACCATAAATGGCACCTGTAAGAGACACGGTTACAAAGAGGGTTTCAAACTCCAGGCTGTCAGTCACGCAGTAGAACCTGGGAACAGAGCAGCTGCTTGTTATTATGCTCAGCGTCTGTTTACATTTTGACTGCACGATTGTGAGCTTTTTGTTATGCACAAACACAACATTGTTTTCTTTTATTTATGGAGCATTATTATTTAATAAATGCTGATCATTTATTCCTGAGTAATTGTTTCATGTACATCTACGCTGTATGTTAATAAATGTGCCTGTGTGAGATTTGGGACACAGCTTTGACTAAGAACTCTCTTTTTGTTCGTACTTTCTGGCTTTAAAAATATCGAGATATATATCGTATATCGCCATCCAGCTAAAGAATATCGAGATATGAACTTTGGGTCATATCGCCCAGTCGTAATATTGCAATAGGTTGTCCGTTAAACTCAAGCGGGGCTTGGGCCCTGGCACGGCGTAGCCACACAATCCTGGTAGTAGTGACGCTCGGCTATGACGGCGTGCGGGTTACCAGCTGGCTTTCTCAGGATAGGGCTCCTGTGTGAGCGGTCGACAATAACGTCTTTATCCATACCCAGCACTTCACGTAGTAGCACGGATACGGCCGTGGAGGAGCTCGAGTCCAGGCCCTCTGGGATCCCTATGATGTGGATGTTAGCTCTCCGCTTCCTGCCTTCATCACATTTATCCTTCAGGTCAGACAGCTCCTCCTTCATACTCTCTACTGTAGACTGCAGGGTGGTCACCTCATCGCTCCACATTGACAGCCCATCCTCAGCTTCTTTCACTGTAACCTTTACTCCATCAACTTCACCGCACGTCGCCGCCATGCTGTTAGCGATCTCATTTCTCAGTCCTTGCACGTCAGCCCTTATATTGTCAAAATCTTCTTTCAATGCATTTCTGACTTCTTCTTTTAACAGCGTACTAATGTCCTCTTTAATGGATTGAAGAAGCTCCAGTTTTAGAGCAGTAGGATCCACATCACGCGCGTCTGTTGAGTCTGCTCTTCAGCGGCCGTAGAGCTGGACGCTGCCCTTTGGCCATCATCGATACTCTCGCCCGAGATCGCACCGGGGCTAAAATATTCACCTGCTCAGCTGTTTTTGATCAGTTTGAGCCTGTGTGGTTTGATCAGGTGGAGGAACGATGTGATGCTATAAAGACATCATCTTGTCCAAATGAAGTTGTTCCAACACGTGTTTAAAAAGATTTTAAAGGTTGTTGGTTCCGACATCTTAGCGATTTTTAACAGCAGTCTTAGTTCAGGTGTTGTACAGCCTGTTTTAAACATGCTGTTGTACAGCCTGTACTAAAAACCTGATCTGGATCCTCTGTCTGCTCAAACTTCAGGCCTATTTCAAAGCTTCCCTTCCTGTTGAAGATTTTGTAAAAGATTATATTTGTTCAGCTGCAATCTGTTGTAAAGGTTTCAGTCTGGTTTTAAAGCTCTTCACAGCACTGAAACTGCACTTTGGAAAGTTCTTAATGATCTTTTATCAGCCACTGATCAGGAGACTCAGCTGTGCTTTTGGATCTGACCGCTGCCTTGACCACAGCATCTTGACCTCACCATTGGAGCATGGCGGCATCAAGGGCGCTCTATTAGACTGGTTCAGCTCTTTTATTAAATCGCATTATTACATTTGGGGCTTATATTTGACGGCAATTTGAAAAACAGCTGAGCTCAGTTGTACAGCGGTCTTTCTTCAAACTGAGGCTTTTATCTAAGGTGAGATCATTTCTATCTTTTAAAAACCTTGAACGGGCGATCCACGTTTTCATGACGTCCCAGCTGGATTATTGTAACTCCTTATATGTTGGAGTTAGTGGGACCTGCCTGGCAAGACTGCAGCTGGTCCAGAAAGCTGCAGCTCGTCTTCTGACACAAGCTCAAAGACATTTATCGTCCCAACAACCACATATACGCTGGTCCCTCGCTGTAACACAGTTCACCTTTGGCGGCCTCGCTGTTTCGCTGATCTTTTTTGTGCAATTTTGCATGTTTTTGTTTTTTACAGCGCATTGTGTTCTGCGTCCTGATTGGCTGTAGACCATTGTCAGCCAATCTCGTGCCGTGTCTCCTGTACAGTACAGAATGTGTTCAAATTTACAGCAGTGTGACTCTGCAGTGCTGCACTGTATGTTTGTACGTTTTGTCCCAACAAACAACAATGATGACGAGACGTTTTGCACCTGTGGTAGCAGCCAAAGGCAGAGGAAGATGCTGACCATCATAGTTTCAACAAGGAGGCAAAAAGGTTGTAACTGTCCACAACAAGAACATCGTAAGGATGGAGTCAGCTTTGGCTTTGTGGCTCAGTGACCGCAGGAAAAAGAACATCGTGCTGGACACCAACATTATCTGCAGAAAAACTCAAAAGCTTTATGAAACTTTACCTGACAGCGAGGAGCCCAGGCCATGGACGAGTGCTCCTCACACAGAAGCTCATTTAATGCCAGCAAAGGCTGATTTGACACGTTTCAGAAACACTTTGCTTTCACTCTTTAATAATGAACTTATTTTTCTATGAAGGTTTGAACTTTGTTTAAACAAGAGAGAAAAGTGTGAAAATGTTCATGCCTGTCTGAGAAAAGTGTAGAAAGTGTGCAGTGAGGGTTTAACTGCCTTAAAACTTCTATAATACTTGTAAAACATAAAGCTGCTACTTCATTCTGAGACTTATTTTTAGAACGTAACTCGATAAACGAGCGACCGCAGTAATGTGTTGTGTTTATTTTGAAAACTCTCAACAGGATCTTCAGATTTATTTTGAAAGCTTTATCTGGAAAACACAAACACATAAGCAGGAAACAAAGAGCGTGATATGAAACGATAGACGTTTTCATATGGTCATCATATATACATCGTTCTATCGAACAGCCCCAGCTCCTGCTGTCAGTCTCTGTAAATCTGCTCTTAAAACACATTTGTATTCACTGGCTTTTAATACAGCATGAGAGTTATTTGATATTTGATGTGTGATATTAATATTAGGAGTTATTTTAATCGTTATTTTGGATTCTTGTACAGCACTGTGGTCAACGCTGCTGCTGTAATTAATGTGCTATAAACACATAAACAATCTGCAGTTAAACATCCAAAACTAAAGATGTGATCGCTGCCTTTAGAAAATGTGCTGATGCACAAGATATCAGCTCCATTAAGGTGGAATGTGGCCGTGTTAGAAACATGTTGGAAGAAGTTTGAAGCTGAAACTGTGAAGCTGAGAGTGAAAGAGCTCCAGCGTCTGTCACAGGAAACTTTCTTATTTCCACACTGATGAAAGCATCAAGCTTTGATTTCCTGCTGCTTTTATTGAGTCACACTATGAAACTGAGCCACAGCTGAACCAGCATCCCTGTACAGCAGACACTTACAGCGCTTGGCTGCTTCCATTGGACCCTCTGCACAGAGCTTCAGTTTCCTCTTCTGGTCCCAAAGTGCAGAACAACAAGGTTTCAAACAGCTTCGTTCCAGCAGCATCAGCCACAGACATGCAGAGAGAATCCTTTGGTTGTGTTGTGCGTTTGCATATCTGCTGTGTTGCTTTGTGAGGATGGATCATCTCCTGCAGCTCCAGATAAACAAGCTGCACCTGAACCTGGTAGCTTCACTTAGAAGACACTTGTGACGGGAACGTGTGAGAAGTTTTGTGCAGACAAGTTTGGATTTAGAGTTTGGGACGAGCTCTCCACAGTCTTTGTGGAGATCCACATTCTGCATACTGCCTGTGAGAAGCTGCAGACATTTGTCCTCCAAATCCACTGAGCAGCTGCTCGTGGTGGTATTAGCTTCATGTGTGCGTGTTAGCATGAAGCCTCGGTCACACTCTGCTGTGGACACGGTCACGGACAGCTGGACGCCTGATGGACGAGTCGTCCTTCCTGTTAAACTTCTTTGAGCATGAGAATAGCATGAGAAGCTCAGTGGACACTGTTCAGTGTTTTAACTCTCGCTTTCTGATGGGTTTAGATTTTATTATTGTCATTTGTATTAGGAAATATTTAACCATATATTCTTAGAGGTGTATAATCAATTGTGTAGTGATAGGATGTGTGATCTTTAGCAGGCTGCAGGGGCTTGGTGTGTATTCCACACTGGAATGCACACCCACATCCTGGGAGCACGAGAGAGGTCGTACCTTCTCTTATTGTTTTATGGTAGGATTAACGTAGCTACGTCTGTTCTAGTCTAAGTGCTTTTTGTTTAGATGAACTGCTGGACTTCCTCACCATGTTATCTAGGGTGAACCATCTAGGGTGAAGGGGGGTCTACCCTCTTCCTGACCAAGGATGTTATATGACCCTTTGATCAGCAGTACCACACACACACACACACACACACACACACACACACACACACACACACACACACACACACACACAGTATTCTTTGTTCACATGTATACCTATGTGAGATGCTATATGTTAATGACCCTATGCATATTCATGTAACCACAATAAAAGGAGTGCTATGGGGAGCCTGGCTGAGAGTCTGATGGTGGTCAAGTGGTGGAACGACGCTTGGCTCCAGCCAGGTCTCCCTCATGCATGAGTAAACCAGAGAACTTTGGTGCCTTGTGTCTTGCGTTTTGCTGCGTAGCAGATTGTCCTTAACGTTCCAGTGGATAGGTTCAAACTACAAACCTATCACTTTCACTTCAGCTTCACCAACAACAGCACAAGCAGAGCAGCCCACTGCCTGCATGGCTGGGACAGCGCCCCCTGGTGACTGTAAACCACTACAACATGTAGACGGCCGTCTGCAGGCTGGATGTAGCACCACCGCAGAGACGTGCTGCAGCTCTGTTTAGTTACCCAGCTGACAGCAGAGGCTGTAGTTTACTGTTACCAACATGGAAAACTGAAGCTTCACCAGCTGGAGCTACAGAGCTGGAGAACAAAGGAGACTGAGAGGCCAGAATGATGTGGGAGGAAACATCAAGAGCCTGTTTGAAAGGAGACACATGTGGATGCTGTGCCAGTCTGTGGTCTGTCAGAAGTCAGCTGAGTCACACTGCAAGAAGCTGCAGAATCTCAGAGGAGGAGATTTGGAAGTGTTTGTGGGACAAACTGGACTCAAAGAAAGACGATGTTTGTGAAGTCTTTGTTGGAGGTGAGCAGTGTGAAGCAGAACACATGCAGATGAATCAGGAGGTCAGCATCAGTGTCTCCTTGTGGTGGACGGTAAAAGAATCAGAGCCAACGCTCCCGTCCACCCTCGGCATGAAGCAGTGCTGTTTCTGAAACAGGAGGACAAGTCCAGAGAAGACAGAGGAAGCAAAGATGAGGGTGGGACAGGACAGCAGGACTTCCTTCACACCTGCAGCTCCATCACACTGCTGTAGCTCCTCTTCATCACACATGTACCTGCAGCCTGCCTTCAAGTCCAGGAGTCACCTCCACACAGTGTAGAAGCCTCCTGTGCAGACCATGGAGTCCAGCCTCTGTCAGGGAAGTCGGCACTAAAGTCTGAAAGACTTCAATCTGTCTCTGCTCCACCCGAGAAAGACCAGCACCGTACTTGTTGTGCATTCAAGGAGGGAACATCAGCGCTGCATCGTGGGAACAACACCGCAGGAACAAAGACACAGCACGGCCGATGAAGGACGAGGACAAAGGAAAGGTGAGTGAGAAGACCCTGGTGGTGTGGACGGACCTGCAGGGGCTCCAAGACTGAGGAGCAGAGACGTCCATGTACCAGCTGAGGATGCTGCAGTGATCCAGGGAGCTCGGTCCAATCTGAGGCCGTGTGAACTACGTGGACCACAGTTTCTTCACAGACTTCAGCCACGTGAACATCTGGAGATCCAACAGTGTACGAGCTGTGAGCCATCAGCTGTTTCTCTCATCAGCTGCTGTAATGAGAGCTGCTGGAATCATCTCGAGCAGCAGGAAATCACTGATGTTGTTTCTAAACAAAGATATGGGACTGAGCTCCGCTGAGCTCCTTCTACTTTCATCCAGATAGAAACTGCTACAGTCTGCTGATTATTGCTTTGCCTCCATCACACGAGCTCTTTATCCTGTTCTTCACTCTCATTGGTTCTTTGTCTGCTTGTTTTTACAACAGTAGTCTTCTGATTGGTCAAAGACAATCAGCTGTGACTAAATGTAGCTCCTACAGCAGTGATGGGAATAACTACTGAAGCTAATCCAGTATCAAAGCTCAGGAATCAGCAGCTCCCACCTCGTTTTCTTTCAACAACTATTTTTAGCTGCTGTGTTTTTGTGTTTCTGCAGACCTCAGACATCCTGCTGCTCTGGACAACTTTTTCATTCTTTTGTATCATTATTTTGCTTTTCTTTTATTATTATGTTATATGTATTAATATGTGAAACACTTATTCTTTGTGTTTTTGCTTTGCTCCTGTCAAACTGCTTTAATAAAATCTGCTGCAGTCTAAACTGTGGACGTTCCCTTTTTAACCCTTTGTGAAACAATAAAGGTTTAAATCTGAGTATTCATCTATGTTAGTGTTTAATGGGTCTAATAGGTTGCTTTGGCCTTTCCCAGTAATATCTTCCCTTGCAGTCTGTGGTCCAGGCTTCTAAAACCATCCCAGGTTAACAAGAACTACAATCTAGAGGAGAGCTGCCATAACAGGTGTGACTGATGAGATCTGACCTGCAAGGTTACTCAGGTTTGTTTGTATCAGGACAAGCAGGGAAGCCGCCTGGACGTCAAAGTAGTTAGAGCTGGGCGAGTGTCCTCACCCACATCGGCTTCACAACTCTGCATCATCTACTGAGTAAGACTCAGAGCATCAGAGATTAGAAGGTCTACAAAGAGCTGAACCAGACTTCCTGTATAAAGGTTTTAGTTCCACAGATCGACAGTGTCAGCACAACTAAAACGTGGAGACTGACCTCAGAGTTTCAATTTGATGTTGTGGATTCTCCAGAAGAACACACAGCTGCTTCACTCCTGGATCCTGCAGCTTGTGGGAGCTCAGGTCCACCTCTCTGGGATACGAAGGGTTGAGCTTCAGCACTGCTTCCAGATAATCACAGCTGATCTCTGACAAATCACAGCGCTCCAATCTGTATAGAGAATGAAAGATGTAAGTTTATTAGACAAAGAGCTTGAAATCATTCAGTGTTTCATCATCT
Source organism: Aulonocara sp. 'chitande type north' Nkhata Bay (assembly GCF_057382095.1). Lineage (NCBI taxonomy): Eukaryota > Metazoa > Chordata > Actinopteri > Cichliformes > Cichlidae > Aulonocara > Aulonocara sp. 'chitande type north' Nkhata Bay. Next base: position 49,858,488 of record NC_141365.1, on the reverse strand, counting down.
GTTCAGAGCTGAAGAAGGTTCAGAATGTAGAAGTTTAGAAAATAGAAACTCCAAACAGCTGAAGCCAACAGGAAGCAGCTTCAAACAAACACAACAAGAGAAAAAACTCTGAATGTTTCACATTAAAGTCGAACATTTCTAACAAGAGTATTTTAAAGACAGAGTCACTGATGATCATCTTCTGCCCAGTAAAACTTTGGTTTTCCACATGTGAGTGTTAATGATGCACAAAGACTGTGAGTGCAAAGAGGGAGCGAGGAGGATGACAGAGAGATGGTACAGGAGCATCAAGAACCCGGCGAGGAAATGAGCAGAAGGACTTTGGAGCCTGTTGGATTGAAGCTTTCACAGAGACGTGTTTGACTGGACACCACCAGGACAGACTTTTAATCCCAGGATTTGGATGAGCTTTCTGTCTTTATGGTCACAAATGATGCTGTAACTCTGTGAATGTCCTGGAACTGTCAGCAGTGTGGTTACGTCCTTTTGACCTGAGTTTCCACAGCTCTTATAACAGCAGTGTACATTCAGACTGAGACACGCTTCAGTCTGTATGGACCTGTTTCTGTAGCTGCCACCATCATTCTACATGTTTGTACATCAGCTTATCAAATCCTGTCTGCTGTCTTCATTTATTACTCTTCACCTGCTTCACTGTCACTGTGTGGGCGGAGCTGCCTGAGCCCCGCCCACACAGTGACAGCTCCTCTCTAGAGCTTAACTTCTGCTTCATCTCCGCCTCTTTTCTTCATCCTCCACCTCTCTTTTCTCTTCTTCAGTGTTCTGCAGCCACAGAGTCTCACAGCCGTTACCACACCCATACCTGAGCAGCTAGCATCACCCAGCATGCCGTGCAGCAGTGTCAGTTTGTAAATGTGCAAGAATTCCTGCTCCAAACTGTTTCACAGAGTGCTGAGTGCCGTGACCTTTGACCTGCTAAAGACAGTCAGCTGTGGATTATTCATTGTTGTGTCTGATACTTAGAACTGTGAGGAAGAAGCTACACAGTTAATCAGGGTCCCCTCTCTCTGAATTAGGAAAGGTGGGCAGGCCGCGTGTGGGCCGCGGGCCATACGTTGAGCATCACTGTTTGAAATGTGAACATTGTTCTGCTGCAGTCAATGGACTAAACCAGAGAAGAAGAAAACAGACTTTACCATGAAGATCCTCAGTGTGGATCAGTATAATATCAGCCTGATGTCTGCAGTTTAGTGTCAGCACAACTTTCACATCATATTCATCTCAGCACAACTAAAACATGCTGACTGACCTCAGAGTTTCAAATCGACATCGTGGATTCTCCAGGAAATCACACAGATGCTTCACTCCTGTATCCTTCAGGTTGCTGTAGGTTCCACTCAGGTCCACCTCTGTGGGATACGAGGGGTTGGACTTCAGTGCTGCTGCCAGATAATCAAGGCCAATATCTGACAAATCACAGCTCTTCAATCTGTATAAAGAATGAAAGATGTAAGTTTATTAGACAAAGTGCTTGAAATCATTCAGTGTTTCATCATCTGTTCAGAGCTGAAGAAGGTTCAGAATGTAGAAGTTTAGAAAATGGAAACTCCAAACAGCTGAAGCCAACAGGAAGCAGCTTCAAACAAACACAACAAGAGAAAAAACTCTGAATGTTTCACATTAAAGTCGTACATTTCTCATAAAAACAGGACAAAGACTTGAAAAAGTCGTGTTTTTCCTTCCAGGAACCACATGGCTTCACTTTTAAAGGTGAAGTGTGACAGAAATGGACATATTTGAAGTCCAACACCTTTTTCCAGTCACATTATTAAAGCAGACAAACTACAAGCTCATTTTCATTCCAACAAGTCATCTTCTGACCTGGACTAACAACACTGGTCTCTATGTGCAGCTGGCTGTGAGACCAGTGCTCAGGGAGCGTCTACAAAGTGCAACACTGAAAGAACATCACACACTCATTTGCTTCCAGCACTTTCACACAAACATCTACTGTCATTATTCATGTTTGCAGTTCATGCTGTAACTCTGTGACTGTCCTGGAACTGTCAGCAGTGTGGTTACGTCCTTTTGACCTGAGTTTCCACAGCTCTTATAACAGCAGTGTACATTCACCTGCAGGCACACGCTGCCTCTGCTTCAGCTCTGTTTATGAAGCACAAACTGCAGGAACCAAACTCAGACTGGCTCATTTCAATCATGTCTGCTTACAAAGACACTTTGAAACTCTTATCAGTATGTTTCCTGTCCTACTAGGACGGATCAAACTCTGGACCTTTGTTGTGGATCAGTGAAGGATGCTTAGAAATCCCTCCTGCTGCCTGAGCTTGAACATCATCAGCACTTTAACACTGAGCAGATGGACGTGGAAAAGGCCTTCTGTCTTTATCTGACTCAACTGTTTCCTTATGTGGGCTGAAGGAAACACAGTTGTAGACTGTATTTATATGAAACATGTATATTTAATGCATTTAATGTATTTGAACCATATTTAATGCATATTACAGGATGTAACAGCTGCATATGTGTCAACAATAATGGCTTTGATTTTGCCCCCTATGAACATTTCTGTAGCTCCGCCCCTGCAGCAAACGTGTGTGAGAGCAGCCACGGCCCGCTCCTCCATGGTTTCATTCACACTCATCTCATACTGAACACACACACTTTGTAGGAATCATCAGTACTTTGACTGTTTCTCAGGTTAGCTTCAGGTTAGCCATTTAGCATTTCTCCAGTCTGAGTCACAGAGCGTCACATGACGTGACAGAAGCTGATTGGTCAGCTGCAGTGATGGTGGTGGAGCAGCATTAATGATGATGCTGTAGAACAACAGGAACACGGGGATATCAGACTGTTAGTGGGTTTAGTCATTCCTGCTGCACTTTGTCCTTCTTATTGAAGTGACCTGCTGAGAGCTCACACTGTTCTCTGTAGAAATGATGTCAGTCTGACTCGTCACATGTTTGGAGGCTTGTTTGATGTTTGCTCTTCTGGAAACTCTCAGTATCAAATATGGAAGATGCAAAGGAGACACGCTTCAGTCTGTATGGACCCGTTTCTACATGTTTGTACATCAGCTTATCAAATCCTGTCTGCTGTCTTCATTTATTACTCTTCACCTGCTTCACTGTCACTGTGTGGGCGGAGCTGCCTGAGCCCCGCTGTTAGGTTTTGTATTGTTGATTGTCATTTATGCTTAGAAATATTTAACCATATATGAGTCTGCCTACAGGAGGGAGGTTGAACGTCTGGTGTCCTGGTGCAGCCACAACAACCTGGTGCTGAATGCCCAGAAGACAGTGGAGATTATTGTGGACTTCAGGACGCACACAGCCCCACTCCCCCCCATCATCCTGTCTGACACCCCCATCACCTCTGTGGACTCATTCCGCTTCCTGGGTATCACCATCACCCAGGACCTGAAGTGGGAGCCCACCATCACCTCCGTCATTAAGAAAGCCCAGCAGAGGATGTACTTCCTGAGGCAGCTGAAGAAATTCAACCTGCCAACACGGACGATGATGCAGTTCTACACTGCAATCATCGAGTCCATCCTCACCTCCTCCATCACCGTGTGGTACGCTGGAGCCACTGTCAGGGACAAACAGAGACTGCAGCGTGTTGTGCGCTCTGCTGAGAAGGTGATTGGCTGCAGACTCCCATCTCTGCAGGACCTGTACACCTCCAGGACACTGGGGCGTGCAGCTCGGATCTCAGCTGACCCTTCTCACCCTGGACACAGTCTGTTTGACCTGCTCCCCTCAGGCAGGAGGCTCCGGTCCATTCGCACCAGAACCTCTCGCCATAAGAACAGTTTCTTCCCCTCTGCTGTCGGACACATGAACAATAACCGTATGACTGTTCCCACCACTAACACCCTACGCTGTGTTCACTGCATCATTCCATGTTTGGCACTGATCACCACCTGCACTCATGTATATATCATGTATATATCTATCTACTTAGCACTTTTAATTCTTATTCTTATTTTTATATTTTTATGACAGTATGTTTGCACTGAAGCACCGCAGCAATTTCCTAATGTTGTAAACCTGCTCAACATTTGGCAATAAAACCCTTTCTGATTCTGATTCTGATGCTTAGAGGTGTATAATCAATTGTGTACTGATAGGATGTGTGATCTTTAGCAGGCTGCAAAGGCTTGGTGTGTATTCCACACTGGAATGCACGCCTACATCCTGGGAGCATGGGAAGAGGTCGTACCTTGTTTTATTGTTTTATGGAAGGATAAACGTGGCTGTATCTGTTTTATGCTAAGTGCCTTTTGTTTAGATGAACTGTTGGACTTCCAGACCAGCAGGTTTAGGGAAGTCATTTATGGGGTCACACTCTGACCCCCCCCCCACACACACACACAGTATTCTTTGTTCACATGTATACCTATGTAGACGTCATGTTAATGACCCTATGCATATTCATGTAACCACAATAAAAGGAGTGCTATGGGGAATGACACTTGGCTCCAGGCAGGTCTCCCTCATGCATAACTTTCTGCTTCTTAATACAGATCAAACTGAGGTTATTGTACTCGGCCCTGAAAAGCTTAGAAATATGGTATCTAACCAGATTCTTACTCTGGATGGCATTACCTTGGCCTCCAGTAACACTGTGAGGAACCTTGGAGTCATTTTTGACCAGGACATGTCCTTCAACGCACATATTAAACAAATATGTAAGACTGCTTTCTTCCATTTGTGCAACATCTCTAAAATTAGAAATATCCTGTCTCAGAGTGATGCTGAAAAACTAGTTCATGCATTTATTACTTCCAGGCTGGACTACTGTAATTCATTATTATCAGGATGTCCAAAAAACTCGCTGAAAAGCCTTCAGCTAATCCAAAATGCTGCAGCAAGAGTCCTGACAGGGACTAGAAAGAGAGAGCAGATTTCTCCTGTTTTGGCTTCCCTTCATTGGCTTCCTGTTAAATCCAGAATTGAATTCAAAATCCTGCTCCTCACATACAAGGTCTTAAATAATCAGGCCCCATCTTATCTTAATGACCTTGTAGTACCATATCACCCTATTAGAGCGCTTCGCTCTCGCTCTGCAGGCCTACTTGTTGTTCCTAGAGTATTTAAAAGTAGAATGGGAGGCAGAGCCTTCAGTTTTCAGGCCCCTCTTCTGTGGAACCAGCTTCCAGTTTGGATTCGGGAGACAGACACTATCTCTACTTTTAAGATTAGGCTTAAAACTTTCCTTTTTGCTAAAGCATATAGTTAGGGCTGGACCAGGTGACCCTGAATCCTCCCTTAGTTATGCTGCAATAGACGTAGGCTGCCGGGGGATTCCCATGATGCATTGAGTTTTTCCTTTCCAGTCACCTTTCTCACTCACTATGTGTTAATAGACCTCTCTGCATTAAATCATATCTGTTATTAACCTCTGTCTCTCTTCCACAGCATGTCTTCATCCTGTCTTCCTTCTCTCACCCCAACCAGCAGATGGCCCCGCCCCTCCCTGAGCCTGGTTCTGCCGGAGGTTTCTTCCTGTAAAAAGGGAGTTTTTCCTTCCCACTGTCGCCAAAGTGCTTGCTCATAGAGGGTCATATGATTGTTGGGTTTTTCTCTGTATCTATGAAGCGCCTTGAGACGACTTTTGTTGTGATTTGGCGCTATATAAATAAAATTGAATTGAATTGAATGAGTAACAAGAAGAACTTTGCCTACTTCGTGTCTTGCTTGCTGTGTAATTATATTGTCTTCAACGTTCCAGCGAATAGGTTCAAGCTACAAACCTATCACCCACCCACACAGACACATCTCCTCTCTGGAGCTAAACTTCTGCTTCATCTCCGCCTCTTTTCTTCATCCTCCACCTCTCTTTTCTCTTCTTCAGTGTTCTGCAGCCACAGAGCCTCACAGCCGTTAGCACGCCCATACCTGAGCAGCTAGCATTACCCAGCATGCCGTGCAGCAGTGTCAGTTTGTAAATGTGCAAGAATTCCTGCTCCAAACTGTTTCACAGAGTGCTGTGTGCCGTGACCTTTGACCTGCTAAAGACAGTCAGCTGTGGATTATTCATTGTTGTGTCTGATACTTAGAACTGTGAGGAAGAAGCTACACAGGTAATCAGGGTCCCCTCTCTCTGAATCAGGAAAGGTGGGCAGGCCGCGTGTGGGCCGCGGGCCATACGTTGAGTATCACTGTTTGAAATGTGAACATTGTTCTGCTGCAGTCAATGGACTAAACCAGAGAAGAAGAAAACAGACTTTACCATGAAGATCCTCAGTGTGGATCAGTATAATATCAGCCTGATGTCTGCAGTTTAGTGTCAGCACAACTTTCACATCATATTCATCTCAGCACAACTAAAACATGCTGACTGACCTCAGAGTTTCAAATCGACATCGTGGATTCTCCAGGAAATCACACAGATGCTTCACTCCTGAATCCTTCAGGTTGCTGTAGGTTCCACTCAGGTCCACCTCTGTGGGATACGAGGGGTTGGACTTCAGCGCTGCTGCCAGATAATCAAGGCCAATATCTGACAAACCACAGTCCTTCAATCTGTATAAAGAATGAAAGATGTAAGTTTATTAGACAAAGAGCTTGAAATCATTCAGTGTTTCATCATCTGTTCAGAGCTGAAGAAGGTTCAGAATGTAGAAGTTTAGAAAATGGAAACTCCAAACAGCTGAAGCCAACAGGAAGCAGCTTCAAACAAACACAACAAGAGAAAAAACTCTGAATGTTTCACATTAAAGTCGTACATTTCTCATAAAAACAGGACAAAGACTTGAAAAAGTCGTGTTTTTCCTTCCAGGAACCACATGGCTTCACTTTTAAAGGTGAAGTGTGACAGAAATGGACATATTTGAAGTCCAACACCTTTTTCCAGTCACATTATTAAAGCAGACAAACTACAAGCTCATTTTCATTCCAACAAGTCATCTTCTGACCTGGACTAACAACACTGGTCTCTATGTGCAGCTGGCTGTGAGACCAGTGCTCAGGGAGCGTCTACAAAGTGCAACACTGAAAGAACATCACACACTCATTTGCTTCCAGCACTTTCACACAATCATCTACTGTCATTATTCATGTTTGCAGTTCATGCTGTAACTCTGTGACTGTCCTGGAACTGTCAGCAGTATGGTTACGTCCTTTTGACCTGAGTTTCCACAGCTCTTATAACAGCAGTGTACATTCACCTGCAGGCACACGCTGCCTCTGCTTCAGCTCTGTTTATGAAGCACAAACTGCAGGAACCAAACTCAGACTGGCTCATTTCAATCATGTCTGCTTACAAAGACACTTTGAAACTCTTATCAGTATGTTTCCTGTCCTACTAGGACGGATCAAACTCTGGACCTTTGTTGTGGATCAGTGAAGGATGCTTAGAAATCCCTCCTGCTGCCTGAGCTTGAACATCATCAGCACTTTAACACTGAGCAGAGGGACGTGGAAAAGGCCTTCTGTCTTTATCTGACTCAACTGTTTCCTTATGTGGGCTGAAGGAAACACAGTTGTAGACTGTATTTATATGAAACATGTATATTTAATGCATTTAATGTATTTGAACCATATTTAATGCATATTACAGGATGTAACAGCTGCATATGTGTCAACAATAATGGCTTTGATTTTGCCCCCTATGAACATTTCTGTAGCTCCGCCCCTGCAGCAAACGTGTGTGAGAGCAGCCACGGCCCGCTCCTCCATGGTTTCATTCACACTCATCTCATACTGAACACACACACTTTGTAGGAATCATCAGTACTTTGACTGTTTCTCAGGTTAGCTTCAGGTTAGCCATTTAGCATTTCTCCAGTCTGAGTCACAGAGCGTCACATGACGTGACAGAAGCTGATTGGTCAGCTGCAGTGATGGTGGTGGAGCAGCATTAATGATGATGCTGTAGAACAACAGGAACACGGGGATATCAGACTGTTAGTGGGTTTAGTCATTCCTGCTGCACTTTGTCCTTCTTATTGAAGTGACCTGCTGAGAGCTCACACTGTTCTCTGTAGAAATGATGTCAGTCTGACTCGTCACATGTTTGGAGGCTTGTTTGATGTTTGCTCTTCTGGAAACTCTCAGTATCAAATATGGAAGATGCAAAGGAGACACGCTTCAGTCTGTATGGACCCGTTTCTACATGTTTGTACATCAGCTTATCAAATCCTGTCTGCTGTCTTCATTTATTACTCTTCACCTGCTTCACTGTCACTGTGTGGGCGGAGCTGCCTGAGCCCCGCTGTTAGGTTTTGTATTGTTGATTGTCATTTATGCTTAGAAATATTTAACAGGCTGCAAAGGCTTGGTGTGTATTCCACACTGGAATGCACACCTACATCCTGGGAGCATGGGAAGAGGTCGTACCTTGTTTTATTGTTTTATGGAAGGATAAACGTGGCTGTATCTGTTTTATGCTAAGTGCCTTTTGTTTAGATGAACTGTTGGACTTCCAGACCAGCAGGTTTAGGGAAGTCATTTATGGGGTCACACTCTGACCCCCCCCCCACACACACACACAGTATTCTTTGTTCACATGTATACCTATGTAGACGTCATGTTAATGACCCTATGCATATTCATGTAACCACAATAAAAGGAGTGCTATGGGGAACGACACTTGGCTCCAGGCAGGTCTCCCTCATGCATAACTTTCTGCTTCTTAATACAGATCAAACTGAGGTTATTGTACTCGGCCCTGAAAAGCTTAGAAATATGGTATCTAACCAGATTCTTACTCTGGATGGCATTACCTTGGCCTCCAGTAACGCTGTGAGGAACCTTGGAGTCATTTTTGACCAGGACATGTCCTTCAACGCACATATTAAACAAATATGTAAGACTGCTTTCTTCCATTTGTGCAACATCTCTAAAATTAGAAATATCCTGTCTCAGAGTGATGCTGAAAAACTAGTTCATGCATTTATTACTTCCAGGCTGGACTACTGTAATTCATTATTATCAGGATGTCCAAAAAACTCGCTGAAAAGCCTTCAGCTAATCCAAAATGCTGCAGCAAGAGTCCTGACAGGGACTAGAAAGAGAGAGCAGATTTCTCCTGTTTTGGCTTCCCTTCATTGGCTTCCTGTTAAATCCAGAATTGAATTCAAAATCCTGCTCCTCACATACAAGGTCTTAAATAATCAGGCCCCATCTTATCTTAATGACCTTGTAGTACCATATCACCCTATTAGAGCACTTCGCTCTCGCTCTGCAGGCCTACTTGTTGTTCCTAGAGTATTTAAAAGTAGAATGGGAGGCAGAGCCTTCAGTTTTCAGGCCCCTCTTCTGTGGAACCAGCTTCCAGTTTGGATTCGGGAGACAGACACTATCTCTACTTTTAAGATTAGGCTTAAAACTTTCCTTTTTGCTAAAGCATATAGTTAGGGCTGGACCAGGTGACCCTGAATCCTCCCTTAGTTATGCTGCAATAGACGTAGGCTGCCGGGGGACTCCCATGATGCATTGAGTTTTTCCTTTCCAGTCACCTTTCTCACTCACTATGTGTTAACAGACCTCTCTGCATTAAATCATATCTGTTATTAACCTCTGTCTCTCTTCCACAGCATGTCTTCATCCTGTCTTCCTTCTCTCACCCCAACCAGCAGATGGCCCCGCCCCTCCCTGAGCCTGGTTCTGCCGGAGGTTTCTTCCTGTAAAAAGGGAGTTTTTCCTTCCCACTGTCGCCAAAGTGCTTGCTCATAGAGGGTCATATGATTGTTGGGTTTTTCTCTGTATCTATGAAGCGCCTTGAGACGACTTTTGTTGTGATTTGGCGCTATATAAATAAAATTGAATTGAATTGAATGAGTAACAAGAAGAACTTTGCCTACTTCGTGTCTTGCTTGCTGTGTAATTATATTGTCTTCAACGTTCCAGCGAATAGGTTCAAGCTACAAACCTATCACCCACCCACACAGACACATCTCCTCTCTGGAGCTAAACTTCTGCTTCATCTCCGCCTCTTTTCTTCATCCTCCAACTCTCTTTTCTCTTCTTCAGTGTTCTGCAGCCACAGAGCCTCACAGCCGTTAGCACGCCCATACCTGAGCAGCTAGCATTACCCAGCATGCCGTGCAGCAGTGTCAGTTTGTAAATGTGCAAGAATTCCTGCTCCAAACTGTTTCACAGAGTGCTGTGTGCCGTGACCTTTGACCTGCTAAAGACAGTCAGCTGTGGATTATTCATTGTTGTGTCTGATACTTAGAACTGTGAGGAAGAAGCTACACAGTTAATCAGGGTCCCCTCTCTCTGAATCAGGAAAGGTGGGCAGGCCGCGTGTGGGCCGCGGGCCATACGTTGAGTATCACTGTTTGAAATGTGAACATTGTTCTGCTGCAGTCAATGGACTAAACCAGAGAAGAAGAAAACAGACTTTACCATGAAGATCCTCAGTGTGGATCAGTATAATATCAGCCTGATGTCTGCAGTTTAGTGTCAGCACAACTTTCACATCATATTCATCTCAGCACAACTAAAACATGCTGACTGACCTCAGAGTTTCAAATCGACATCGTGGATTCTCCAGGAAATCACACAGATGCTTCACTCCTGAACCCTTCAGGTTGCTGTAGGTTCCACTCAGGTCCACCTCTGTGGGATACGAGGGGTTGGACTTCAGTGCTGCTGCCAGATAATCAAGGCCAATATCTGACAAATCACAGCTCTTCAATCTGTATAAAGAATGAAAGATGTAAGTTTATTAGACAAAGAGCTTGAAATCATTCAGTGTTTCATCATCTGTTCAGAGCTGAAGAAGGTTCAGAATGTAGAAGTTTAGAAAATGGAAACTCCAAACAGCTGAAGCCAACAGGAAGCAGCTTCAAACAAACACAACAAGAGAAAAAACTCTGAATGTTTCACATTAAAGTCGTACATTTCTAACAAGAGTGTTTTAAAGACAGCGTCACTGATGATCATCTTCTGCCCAGTAAAACTTTGGTTTTCCACATGTGAGTGTTAATGATGCACAAAGACTGTGAGTGCAAAGAGGGAGCGAGGAGGATGACAGAGAGATGGTACAGGAGCATCAAGAACCCGGCGAGGAAATGAGCAGAAGGACTTTGGAGCCTGTTGGACTGAAGCTTTCACAGAGACGTGTTTGACTGGACACCACCAGGACAGACTTTTAATCCCAGCATTTGGATGAGCTTTCTGTCTTTATGGTCACAAATGATGCTGTAACTCTGTGAATGTCCTGGAACTGTCAGCAGTGTGGTTACGTCCTTTTGACCTGAGTTTCCACAGCTCTTATAACAGCAGTGTACATTCACCTGCAGGCACACGCTGCCTCTGCTTCAGCTCTGTTTATGAAGCACAAACTGCAGGAACCAAACTCAGACTGGCTCATTTCAATCATGTCTGCTTACAAAGACACTTTGAAACTCTTATCAGTATGTTTCCTGTCCTACTAGGACGGATCAAACTCTGGACCTTTGTTGTGGATCAGTGAAGGATGCTTAGAAATCCCTCCTGCTGCCTGAGCTTGAACATCATCAGCACTTTAACACTGAGCAGATGGACGTGGAAAAGGCCTTCTGTCTTTATCTGACTCAACTGTTTCCTTATGTGGGCTGAAGAAAACACCGTTGTAGACTATATTTATATGAAACATGTATATTTAATGCATTTAATGTATTTGAACCATATTTAATGCATATTACAGGATGTAACAGCTGCATATGTGTCAACAATAATGGCTTTGATTTTGCCCCCTATGAACATTTCTGTAGCTCCGCCCCTGCAGCAAACGTGTGTGAGAGCAGCCACGGCCCGCTCCTCCATGGTTTCGTTCACACTCATCTCATACTGAACACACACACTTTGTAGGAATCAAATCAAATCAAATCACTTTTATTGTCACATCACATGTGCAGGTACACTGGTACAGCACATGTGAGTGAAATTCTTGTGTGCGAGCTTCACAAGCAACAGAGGTGTGCAAAAATACAATAACGTAAACAAGCAGAATACAAGAATGGCTACATCTGAAACTAATAAATATATGTACAATATATAATAGTGTATGCATTTCTGGATGTGTATACTAAATATTTTCCTACGTGTGTGTGTGTGTGTACACATATTTTACAAATTAAATAGAGTAAACAATAAATATATAAAAATATACAGAGTTGAGACATGTGCAAAACAGTGGCATTACTGTACAGTATGTAGTGCATAATGTTAAAGTTCCAGTAGTGAAGCGCTGAGGTGTCTATGAAGTGTCCAGCAGTCTGATGGCCTGATGGAAGAAGCTGTCTCTCAGTCTGCTGGTTGGGGACCGGATGCTGCAGAACCTCCTTCCTGATGGAAGTAGTCTGAACAGTTGATGGCTGGGGGGACTGGAGTCCTTGATGATCCTCTCCGCTTTCCTCAGGCACCGCTTCCTGTAGATGTCTTGGAGGGAGGGAAGCTCACCTCCAATTATCCGTTCAGAGCACCGCACTACTTGCTGGAGAGCTTTGCGGTTGTAAGCGGTGCTGTTGCCGTACCAGGTGGTGATGCATCCAGTGAGGATGCTCTCAATGGCACAGTGATAGAAGGTCCTGAGGATGCGGGGGCTCATGCCAAATCTTTTCAGTCTCCTGAGAAAGAAGAGGCGCTGCTGCGCCTTCTTCACTGTTTTGTTTGTGTGTACTGACCACGTAAGATCCTCAGCCAGATGTACACCAAGGAACCGGAAGCTGCTCACTGATGGGGGTGTGTACTTCTCTGCACCTCCGGAAGTCCACTATCAACTCCTTTGTCTTTGCGACGTTGAGGGTGAGATGGTTGTCTTGACACCAGTGGGTCAGGGCGCTGACCTCCTCCCTGTAAGCCGTCTCATCACTGTTGGTGATAAGACCCACCACTGTAGTGTCGTCCGCAAACTTCACAATGATGTTGGAGCTGTTAGTGGCTGTGCAGTCGTAGGTGTAGAGTGAGTACAGGAGAGGGCTCAGTACACACCCCTGTGGAGCACCAGTGTTCAGTGTGATGGGGGATGAGGTGATGCTGCCCAGTCTGACCACTTGGCGTCTGTCAGACAGGAAGCTAAGGATCCAGCTGCAGAGGGAGCTGCTCAGTCCTAGATCCTGCAGTTTCCTGTCCAGCTTTGAGGGAACGATGGTATTGAATGCTGAGCTGTAATCTACAAACAGCATTCTCACATACGTGTCTCTCTTCTCCAGGTGTGACAGGGCAGTGTGTAGTGTCAGGGCTATGGCATCATCAGTGGACCTGTTGTGGCGGTATGCAAACTGTAGAGGGTCCAGTGAGTCGGGTAGTGCAGAGCAGATGAAGTCCCTGACCAGCTTCTCGAAGCATTTGCTCACGATGGGGGTCAGGGCTACAGGTCGCCAGTCGTTCAATGAGGAGATGGTGGAGGATTTGGGTACAGGGACGATGGTGGCCATTTTGAAGCAGGCTGGGACTACAGACAGAGAGAGGGAAAGGTTGAAGATGTGTGTGAACACTCCAGCCAGCTGAGCCGCGCATGACTTGAGGACGCGGCCGGGAATCCCGTCCGGACCAGTAGCTTTGCGTGCGTTCACCTTCCTGAAGCACTTCCGCACATCCTCCTCAGACACAGCGTGCGCACTGACGTCATCCGCGGTGCGCACACTGTCCGGTCTCATGGTGTTCGCTGTGTCGAATCTAGCGTAGAATACGTTTAGATCCTCACATAGAGAGGCCGTGGTCTGCGGTGTGCTGGTTTTCCCTCTAAAGTCTGTGATCGTGTTTAGTCCCTGCCACATACTCCGAGGGTTGTCAAACTGCTGCTCCACCCTGTCCCTGTACTCACGTTTGGCTGCTTTGATCGTCTTCCGGAGTTGGTAATGTGCGTGTTTGTAGTCCGATGTGTTCGCGGAGGCAAAGGCGGTGTTCCGTGCCGCCAGTGCCGCGCGAACATCTCCGTTAATCCAGGGTTTTTGATTTGGGAAGGATTTGACTGTTCTGGATGGGACGACATCTTCCACGCATTTCCTGATAAATCCACAGACTGAGTCTGTGTACTCATCAATTTTCCTAGCAGCCACGTGAAACATTTCCCAGTCCGCGTGATCAAAACAGTCCCGCAGCGCAGACTCCGATTGGTCCATCCAACAGTGCACCGCCCTCCGGGTTGGAGCTTCCTGTTTCAGCTTCTGCCTGTAGGCGGGCAGGAGCAGGATGGAGCAGTGATCTGATTGGCCGAATGGGGCGCGGGGGAGGGCTTTGTACGCATCCCGGAAAGAGGTGTAACAGTGGTCGAGTTGCCGGTTTCCACGTGTGTTGAAAAGGATGTGTTGATGGAGTTTTGGTGAGACTTTCTTCAGGTTTCCCTTATTAAAGTCTCCGGCTGTGATAAACGCTGCCTCTGGGTGTGCGGTTTCCTCACTGCTGATCGCGCTGTACAGTTCCCTGAGTGCACGGTCAGTGTCGGCTTGTGGGGGAATGTAAACAGCCGTAATAATCACTGCTGTAAATTCCCTCGGTAGCCAGAATGGCCGGCACTTAATCATCAGGTACTCCAGGTCCGGTGAGCAGAAGGATTTGACCGGGTGCACGTTCGCATAATCACACCAGCTGTTGTTGATCATGAAACACACACCACCGCCTCTGCTTTTCCCAGTAAGATCCTGTGACCTGTCCGCGCGGTGCACGGAGAACCCCGGCAGTTGTATTGCGGAGTCCGGTACTTTGTCCGATAGCCAGGTTTCTGTGAGGCAGATCACGCAGCAGTCCCGCATCTCTCGCTGGAATGAGATCCGTGCCCGAAGCTCGCACAGCTTGTTCTCCAGAGACTGCATATTAGCCAGTAATAAACTGGGTAACGGTGGTCTGTAAGTGCGCCCTCTCAGTCGAACCAGAACGCCAGATCTTCTCCCTCTGCGTCGGCGTTTGCGGCCTCCAGGGCCAGAGAACAAAGGCGTCTCAGGTGAGATGAATGGGGGGTCTGCAAACGGAGCGTCCGTGTTGCAAAACTTGAACTCCGGAAAGTTATAAGAAAGACCGTCTTTTATGTCCAGTAAGGTTTGTCGGTCGTACACAAGGAGACAAGTGCTGCTCATGAAAAAATAAAGGAAAAGTAAAATTAAACACAGAAGAAAGCCGTTGCTTGGGGGAGCTCGCGACGAGGCTGCCATACTCGGCGCCATCTTGATCACATACACAAAGATGGAAACACAGAGCGTGGATCGTTCACTCGACGGCACGTACACGGACACGCCGTCGGGGCTGAAAGTGGACAGCTCACAGATCCTGAAGCTGCAGGTTTCATCTGTCTCCAACCAAAACTGAGTGAAGCAGCAGCAAAAGAAGATCCAAACTCTGCTTCACGTTTGATCAATATGCTCATGAATTCTCTCTGACTTTGGCTGTTCCTGCCTGCACAGCTCTCTCTCTCTCAGTGTACTCCAAGAACAGCTTCAAACATCTGTTTCTGCATCATTCACTGTTTATTAGCCACCAGTCTGCTGTTGTGTTCAGTGCTGTCGGCCTCTGACAGTAAAGCCTCATTTCTGCTGTTCCATGGAAACTTTTTAAAATGATGACAGATTACAAACTCTCAGCTGTGTCTGTAATCAAACCTCTGTAACTTTGCTTCACTTCAGCAGCATCAGCTCATGTTCACATGTTGCTTCATGGTTTGCTTCAGTTTTTGATCGACTGCAGAATATTTTGAAGGTTATCTGCTATAAAAAGCCAGAAGAGGAAAATCTGCTTCATGTGTTTCTGTTTGATCCTCAGTGACTTTGACACAAAGGCCTCTGCTGTGATGATCACACCTCTGATCAAGTCTCACAGTGTCACAACTGATAAATGATCAGAGTTAGAATATTTCTGACTGTCTGCTGTGTGCCGTGACCTTTGACCTGCTAAAGACAGTCAGCTGTGGATTATTCATTGTTGTGTCTGATACTTAGAACTGTGAGGAAGAAGCTACACAGTTAATCAGGGTCCCCTCTCTCTGAATCAGGAAAGGTGGGCAGGCCACGTGTGGGCCGCGGGCCATACGTTGAGTATCACTGTTTGAAATGTGAACATTGTTCTGCTGCAGTCAATGGACTAAACCAGAGAAGAAGAAAACAGACTTTACCATGAAGATCCTCAGTGTGGATCAGTATAATATCAGCCTGATGTCTGCAGTTTAGTGTCAGCACAACTTTCACATCATATTCATCTCAGCACAACTAAAACATGCTGACTGACCTCAGAGTTTCAAGTTTACATCCTGGACTCTCCAGGAAACCACACAGATGCTTCACTCCTGGATCCTGCAGCTTGTTGTTGGAGCTCAGGTCCAGCTGTCTCAGATGGGAGGGGTTGGACTTCAGTGCTGCTGCCAGATAATCACAGCTGATCTCTGACAAACCACAGCGCTCCAATCTGTATAAAGAATGAAAGATGTAAGTTTATTAGACAAAGTGCTTGAAATCATTCAGTGTTTCATCATCTGTTCAGAGCTGAAGAAGGTTCAGAATGTAGAAGTTTAGAAAATGGAAACTCCAAACAGCTGAAGCCAACAGGAAGCAGCTTCAAACAAACACAACAAGAGAAAAAACTCTGAATGTTTCACATTAAAGTCGTACATTTCTCATAAAAACAGGACAAAGACTTGAAAAAGTCGTGTTTTTCCTTCCAGGAACCACATGGCTTCACTTTTAAAGGTGAAGTGTGACAGAAATGGACATATTTGAAGTCCAACACCTTTTTCCAGTCACATTATTAAAGCAGACAAACTACAAGCTCATTTTCATTCCAACAAGTCATCTTCTGACCTGGACTAACAACACTGGTCTCTATGTGCAGCTGGCTGTGAGACCAGTGCTCAGGGAGCGTCTACAAAGTGCAACACTGAAAGAACATCACACACTCATTTGCTTCCAGCACTTTCACACAAACATCTACTGTCATTATTGTCACCAAACTCTGTGGATCCTTTATTGCAAATTCAAATGGGATCAAATGGTCAGACAAAAGAGGCTTATGAGGAAATATGATGAAATGTTGTGTATTAGCAGCAACTTATTGAATCTTTTTACAAACTCAGTGTTGGACTTGGATCAGCAGGATAAGCTGATGTTTAAAGGCATTTGAGTCTCGCTGTATGAGAGTCCAGTTATTACTCAATATTAATCAAACCTCTGTAACTTTGCTTCACTTCAGCAGCATCAGCTCATGTTCATGAAGCAGGTATGGAGGAGATCCAGGCCCCAGATATCCAGAGGCCCCAGAGTACAAGGACCCGAGGAGAACCACCAAAAGGGGGGGAATCGCCAATCGGCCACCAAGAGTGAGCCGGTACATACATGAGCGCCCAGCCCCAGACGACAAGGACCACCAACACACCAACGTCTGAGGGCATCAGCCACCGGCAGGGAGTGTGGTGAGGGGAGATAGGCCTCCGTACTTTGGAGGGCCTGAGATGTACCCAGAGAGGTGGAGTCTAAGACCCAACCTGACACATAGACACAGACGAACAGGCGCACGCGGACACCAACGTGCATTCCCACCCCATATGCACAACCAAATACTCGGCACTCACCCAACGTGTAGACAGACACAAATAGAAACTGCACAGACCGTCGCACTCCCCAAACATACTCTATATCCCAAGTCCAGGTACCCCCGCCCTCAGAGGGGCAAGCCGCACCTAAACCCAGGAGATGTAACCCTTCTCTCTGGGGCGGAGGCAAGCGGACCACCTCTTTGATTAGAGCTGTGTCTCTAGTCAAAGCAGAGATGGAACGATGCCACTTTTTATGTCCGATATCGATATGAATCCAATATAGTCGATTTTATAATCAAACGTTTTTTTAATATCTTGCTGCATTTTGTATAAGTTCATACTCAAGTTTAAAAAATCTAAACACTAAAGCTGTTCAGTTATACCTGTCTGCAAAAACACACTGCAGCCAAAACATTAGACAATACTGATCTTTGTATTTTGATGCGGACGTCAAAAACTCTTTGGTTGTGAATAAAAGAAGTGCAACATCAGCACAAAATAATGTTTCTATTGAACAACTAACACAAACAGGTTGTAGAATGGAGCCTTTTATACTCACAGCTGAACAGAAACAACATCCAGAGTGGAAAACAGTGCAAACAACTGCAAACAGGCTTCATGACACTCATGTTTGATCAGGATGGATGTCAGTGTGAGCTGTTTCTATCACATTTAACCTCACAATCAATTTTGTCTCATTTCTATACAAAACTTAACACAAGTATGAAAAAAGTGTTTTTGATTGTTTTGTTTTTTGAACCATGAAACTGTTTAACAACACAGTTTGATTCAAAGTCAAACTTGAGTCTGTCCATCGTTCGGTCAGACTGAGCAATGACAGCACACAGACGTAGACAACAGCTCTCTGAAACACCAAACTCAGGTCCTGTTGATGCTGATATACAGTGACACAGTTACATGGGTGATTCATCCTTTTAACTTTATCTTTAAACAGCTGCAGCTGTCACTGACAGCGCATGTGGTGCTTTAACCTTTGGACTGTTTTCATCAGTTAATTATGGAGTTACTACAAAGAGTGAAGCTATAGGATGATCTGTCTGCTGTCACTGGGTGGTGCTGAGGTCTGAATCTGAGGACGGCTCCTGTAATCACAACGAGAACACAATCATCACAAACTGAAATATAAAGTTTATCTCTCAAATCTGAAATAAAGCTGATCCTTCTGTCCTCACACACTCGGGAGTGTTCTTCTCTTCTCTTACATTTTTTCAGTCCTACAGTTCTGCTGACAGCTGACATATGAGCTGTTTATTTAAAAAAAGCCTTATATACTAACAGATGTTCCTATATCATGTTCACCTTTGAGTTGTTGGAGCTTTATAAATGGACATCTGCAAAGATGAGATGATGGAGCAGGTTTCAGTCCTGGTTCAGTCTGCTGCTGCATCCTGGTCACAACATACAGAGGTGGTATCAGCACTGGTATCAGCACTGGTATCAGCACTGGTATCAGCACTGGTATCAGCAGTGGTATTGAACAAGAAATATTAATGCTTCAAACTATTTGTCGTAAAGGATGGAAGCTGTACAGAGTTCTGCACATGTGTCTTTGTGAACATACCTCATTAACAATATTTCAGACAGTTTTTAACCTGAATATTTGCAACAAACTCAGTATAAAAAATACAGTCAGCGCTAAAAAATTAATCAGTGGAAAAATTAAACAAACATTTTAACTAGTGATGTGACGTTCTGTATCGAGGCTTCGAAGCTTGTGTCGAGTAATGGAGGGGGCGTTTCCGCGATGCACGTATCGAGGCTTGCTTCATTTATGGGAGGAGCTGAAAATGATGACGTCCGAAGCCTCGCTGCCCGGCTGTACCACGTGACTGGTTCATGAAGTGGTTCGAACTTTGCTGCGAGCTATGACAGATATAAACCCCTCAGACTCCATTCAAAATGTGGGTGTTTGATGGAGAGTTGCGGTTAGTGAGAGTTTGGAGGTTTATGAGAGTGAGGAGAGAAAGTCAGGAGAGAATGGAGCCAGCTAAGAAGAGGAGGATGTGCTTTGTCTTTATTGTCTTTCCTCAGGAGAACAATCTCAAATAGATGAAGACCTGGTTAGCATGGTGATCGAGGACTCCCAGCCATTTAGCATTGTGGAGGACAAAGGATTTAAAAGATTTGTTAAATCATTAAAACCTAGCTATGTTCTCCCCACTAAAAAGGTCATAAAAGCAGTGGAAATTTAGTTTTTACAGAATAAAATGTGAACAGGCACGTTACAAAAGCACAACCACACCCCAACCACACCTCACCTCACAGTAAATGATCATTTCCATTTTAAGCATTTCCAAATGATCATTTTCCATACTGCCAGTACAAATATACACAGTATACTGCCATCACTACAATATAGATGTTTTACACACTCCTTTTGTTGTTGACATTTACAGGCTGTGTGCAAAAGGCCACACTCTTCAAATTCATGCCAACTAATATTTTTACGTCCAGTAGGTGTCCTACTAGAGCAAATGAAGCTTCAAGAAGCTTTGCGCTGGGGTGAACCAATTGGATGAAAAGCTTCAGTGCTTCATGAAGCTTCATCTGCCCATCACTAATTTTAACTTAAGCTGCCAAGAGGAAGTCGTTGGTTTCAGTAAATATCGGGCTACTTTGTATCAATAGGTAACTTCACATCTGAGCAGACAAGCATCACATGTGGAGTTCCCCAAGGTTCCATCTTGGGACCCCCTCTGTTTAACATTTACATGCTCCCACTGGCACAGATTATAAAGAACAACAAAATAAACTACCACAGCTATGCAGATGACACACAAATATATATCACAATGTCACCAGGAGACCGAGGCCCTGTACAGGCTCTTGGTAAATGCATTGAGGAAATTAATGACTGGTTGTGCCACAATTTTCTCCAGCTAAACAAAAACAAAACTGAGGTAATAGTCTTTGGCGCAAAAGAAAAACGATTACAGGTCACCAGAGAACTTCAATCTATACACCTAAAAACCACAAACCAGGCAAGAAATTTGGGTGTAGTGATGGATGCAGACCTAAACTTAGAAAAACACTGTGGCGGAGGCGTGGCCCCGGGCGCGGCTGCAGGGGAGGAATGGAGCAGAAGGCTCAACGGGGCGGCGCTGCGAGGGCGGTAAGGACAGCTGATGGTGATGGTGTCTGATGATGGTTTCCCTCCCCTGTGTTATAGTGAGACGGAGAGGAGCGCCGAGTGAAAGGAAAAGAGAGACACACATCAGCTGGGTTGGCGAGCTGTCAGTCTATGCGACCAACTGAACTGTGACAAAATCAATAAATGTGGATCTTGGCAATACATACCTGCGTGTGCGCGTGTCTGTGCCTAGCGTATTCCACAAACACATTAAGACAATAACTAAGTCAGCTTACTATCACCTCAAGAATATTTCAAGGACAAAAGATCTGATGTCTCAACAGGACCTGGAAAAACTAGTCCATGCATTCATCTTTAGTAGGCTTGATTACTGTAACAGCATCTTTACAGGTCTACCTAAAAAAAATCAGTCAGACAACTACAGCTCATTCAGAACTCTGCTGCTCGAGTCCTCACTAAGACCAAAAAAGTGGACCACATCAGTCCAGCTCTGAGGTCTTTACACTGGCTGCCTGTCCGTCAGAGGATAGACTTTAAAGTTCTGATGCTGGTCTATAAAGCTCTGAATGGTTTAGGACCAAAATACATCAATGACCTCCTGACCCAGTATGAACCTTCCAGATCCCTCAGGTCATCTGGATCCGGTCTTTTATCAGTTCCCAGAGTCAGAACCAGACACGGAGAAGCTGCATTCAGCTTTTATGCTCCTTATATCTGGAACAAACTCCCAGAAAGCCTCAGATCAGCTGAAACACTCAGTTTATTTAAATCCAGGTTGAAGACTCACCTGTTCTCAGCTGCATTTGAATAAAACACCAAATCCACACTTTTAAGCTTAAATTTCAAAACTTACATTTTAACTACTGATTTTATCTACTGTTCTGATTTTATCTGTTTTGATTTTATATACTGTTTTGTTTGTTTGTTAATTAGTTAGCTTGTTTTAATCAATTTTAAATCATGCTTTTTATTTGTTTTTGTTTCTAATGTCTCTGTAAAGCACTTTGAATCACCTTGTTGTTGAATTGTGCTATACAAATAAACTTGCCTTGCCTTTGCTATTTGATCAGTTTTTACAGATTAATGAGGAGTTACTGAAGTGCCAGGTTTTTAAAGTTGGTGTTACTGTCTTTACGCATGTGGAGACTGAAAACATGGTGCTGTTTAATAAGATATTTAATATTCAGCTCTGCACAGGAGCTGCAGCGGGGTGCAGCCTGTTGCCTTTACAGTATAACACTTGTAATAAAAGTACAGTAACGGTAATTAGTGACTGAGCAGCCCGGGGCGTTTCTCTTGATTTCTTTA
This sequence comes from Aulonocara sp. 'chitande type north' Nkhata Bay, assembly GCF_057382095.1. NCBI lineage: Eukaryota > Metazoa > Chordata > Actinopteri > Cichliformes > Cichlidae > Aulonocara > Aulonocara sp. 'chitande type north' Nkhata Bay. The sequence goes on along the minus strand of NC_141365.1, from coordinate 49,836,635 downwards.
GTCAGGGTAAATTCATTCACCTGCACGGGTTAGCTAAACAAACCCTGACGGCCGAGTGCTCATCTTAGCTAGCTAGGTCTCAGGACCGAGCTAAGGACGGTAGTTACGGAGTAGCTTACAAACACGTTTAACTTACCGAAAAAGTGCAGCGGGGCCTCGGGTCCTTCTGTCGGGTAGTCCAGTTTACTGAAGAACACCTCAGGCTGTCAGGTTAAAACACTCGGTCGTCTCTTCGTAGCGTAAACGCTGGCCGTCCTCTCAGAGCCTACCTCTATCTGCTATTCCCGAACAGAGATACGCAAGTTTCTCCGTGACTGCAGCTGCCGGTCAAAGCTGCTATGATGACGTTACACCTAGGGTTGCCAACTCCCTGAAAAATAAATAAGGGACACCTCGTGGCCAGGGCCGGGCGACCCAGTTGTCTTCACCCTTCCCAGTGTGGTGAATTTTCTAGCTCTTTTTTTGTGTGTGAAATTATTTTTTTAACCATTTGACTTGAAGTTGATTTAAGTAGATGCATATTCTATTCTTTGTGATATGAACACATGTGAAACAAATGATCATTTAGCCATTTATTTTTAGCTCAAAATGACAACATTAACACAGTAAAACAGGTCTCTTTCTTAAACAGAAGCCTGTCATGCTTAACTTTTGAGAATATAAGTAAATCTTTCTTTAAAAGCACTCTGTCCTGCTTAACTTAAAATAATAGAAAACAATAGAAAGAAAAATATTCTTGTAACAGTGCACATTTAGTGCATTTAGTACAATTGGCTTCAGTTGAGGTATTATTTCAGCTTTTCTAATGCTAATCAGCTGCTCCTGTTTGTAAACCCGCCTGTTCCCATGATTACGCATCTTAACTCATCATCATTATTCATCTATGTATTACTTTTATGTATTAGTCATCAATTTGTTGTAATCATCTATCCTTGCAGTTGTTTATTACACAAAATAAATTATATTATCACACTTCTGGCCACATAGCGCTGATATTCACTGCACATGCCCATATTAACTTTTTCCAGCCAGGTGTTTTCCTTTTCCCATTCTTCCCTTTCTCTGAGGGGAACAAACATTGCTGCTCTAATGCTGGGCTCACACTGTGCGGTTTTAGGCCCATTTTGAGCCGATTTTTGAGTCGTGCGACCGTTTTGGTGATCGGACCGATTTTGGCCTTCATCGTGCGTCGTGTAGTATACGTGGGGTAACGAGAAGTGATTAACACCTCACGACCAGCTCCCGATCATCAATCGCTCGTGAGGGTGTCACCACAGGCGCTCACACTGCTCACGCGCAAACACGTAAACGTTGGTGAAAAAGACGGCGCAGCACGGCTGTGCAGCGTGTGATCTGGACACAAGCGATGGAGGCACAACTTGTAGAACTTTGGAAAGCTCATCCGAGCCTTTTCGATGTGGCCTCACAAAATTATCACGACCACAACAACCGTGAAAATAGTTGGATTTACACTGCTGCTCAATCACAGCTGCCTGATCAATGTTTTTCATTAGCAATTTAGCAAAGTTGATGGTAGTGGTGTGTCTGTGTGAGTGAAAGACAGAGAGCGAGCGACAGATTTTCTGTTATAACCTTCATGTTATGGAGGCACAGTGTGAGCACTCAGGTCGCATCAGAGCATCGGGCGGTATAGTGTGAGAGTACATCGTGACATACGAACGTCTAACCCCTGTGAGTCAATCGTGCAGTTTGAGCAGGAGCTGAATAACGCGACTGAAAAAATCGCACAGTGTTTGCCCAGCTTTAGGTGTACTGTCATCCGAGACTTGCACCGCAGAGTCGGCGTTTGTTCCCCTGTTGGCCATGCTTCTTGTTGTGGTCATCTGTTGTCTTCCGGTATTTTCTCCGCAAGCGACCTTTCCTCGACCAATGAGATGAGCGGTAATCTGAATTGTCATACTCGAATTGTCATAAGTGTGCTGTCAGCTCATTGGTCACAAAGCAGGAGAGGGGCTGGGAATTATGTTTTCAAACAAAGCGTTAATTCCATTAACATTTATAGACTACTTTTGATTCTCACTGTATTACGGGACAAAGTGCGTCCCTTATTAGCTCAATACGGGACGTGTACTTTTGTTTCGAAATACGGGACGATTCCGTATTTTAAGGGACGGTTGGCAACCCTAGTTACACCCCATTTTAACATCACCGCTGTCGGAATTAGAATCAAACTTGGACATAAATCAGCGTGATGAGAACTATTGATAAGAAAAGAAAGAATCTTTGGAAAAATATCTGAGGAGAATAAATTTATTTTAGTCTGTCCCCAGTCCCATCCGCTAACATGGAGGAGGCGGGGTTTATGACCTATACTGCAGCCAGACACCAGGGGGCGATAGAGGTGTTTTGGCTTCGTTTTTGGGGAGCTGTCACTTCGTTCTGCATCCTCCTGAGGACCCGGACTTCGTGGTCTATGTGGGCCGGGTCCTCAGAAGGTCGGGTAGGCCAGAAGTAAACGGCTATGAAATGGGACGGTCTAGCCTTCAGATTAGCATCACCGCTGTCTCGGTGGAGTTTAATAAACTCAGCTGTCTGCTCCTTGCTATCTAAAATATAACAGGACACTGGAGTAAACTCTCGACCATCTCACACTTCTGCTTAATCAGTTTTCTGTTTGACGTTTATTCAGCTGTGTGAAAACCACCCGGGGGATTAATACAGTGGCTTGTAAAAGTATTCGGCCCCCTTGAACTTTTCCACATTTTGTCACATTACAGCCACAAACATGAATCAATTTTATTGGAATTCCAGGTGAAAGACCAACACAAAGTGGTGCACATGTGAGAAGAGGAATGAAAATCGTACATGATTCCAAACATTTTTTACAAATAAATAACTGCAAAGTGGGGTGTGCGTAATTATTCAGCCCCCTTTGGTCTGAGTGCAGTCAGTTGCCCATAGACGTTGCCTGATGAGTGCTAATGACTAAATAGAGTGCACCTGTGTGTAATCTAATGTCAGTACAAATACAGCTGCTCCGTGACGGCCTCAGAGGTTGTCTAAGAGGATATTACATGCTTTTTCCAGCGAAAAGTGAAACTAAGCAGAGTGTTTGATCGAAACGTAAAGTGTGTGTGACGTCTATATAAATGACTAGGCTTCCTGTTTTGTGCTTCAGACCTGGGGTTGTGTTCAGGTCTCCATATACGGATATGTAAAATAAAGATCATTTTTAAAGTAAAAAGACCGCTTTTGAGCCGTGTCTTTTTGGCCGTAAAGAATACCAAAGGACCGGAATTTAATAACATTAAAACCAAACAATAAATGAGCAAAGTAGTGCATGGTAAATATAGATGACAAATACAAAGTGCAATATAGAAACACTGGGTAAAAAGAAATGAACAATTAAAAAGGAGGATAAAAGATGTGAGCAGTAGTTAAACTGTAGAAATAAATACATAATAAACAAACAAAAATAGATAATAAATGAAAGCCAGGTCTGAAAGGTGAGTTTGGCTTTAAAAGCATGAAAACACACTGCTGTCTTCAGGAAGGCTGCTCCAGTAACAGAAAGTCATCTACATGTGGGTTTAGTTCTGACTTTAGGGACGAGTAAAAAAAATAAAATAAAATAAAAACATCTGTCCAGACAACCTGACAGTCAAAAATATGAACTCAGGAACTTAAAAGGAAAATTGTGCGGACTTTGAACGTCCACATCAAGATAAACTTACAGATTTAAGAGTCAAAAAGTGTCAAAAAGTCTGTATCCTTACCTGAGAGTTTCAAGTTTACAGTCAGGACTCTTTAGTCCAACACACAGCAAATCCAATCCTGAATCCTGCAGGTAGTTCGAGCTCAGGTCCAGCTCTCTCAGATGATTGGATGGGGAGCTGAGAATTTCAGACAAAGCTTCAAAGCTTCTTTTTGAGAGTTTACAATCTCTCAGCCTGAGGAAGAATAACAATGGAGACATATTCTTTTATTCATCTAGCATTATTAAACATATTTGTTCATAGATTCACTTACAGCACTTTCTTGGATGCTTTGACCACTGGCAGCAGCTTCAACAATGCCTCCTCTGAACGGGAGTATTTCTTCAGGTCGAACTCATCCAGATCTGATGACAGTAAGATGAAGACCAGAGCCGACCACTGAGCAGGAGACAGTTGATCTGTGGAGAGACGTCCTGATCTCAGGGACTGTTGGATCTCCTCCACTAGAGAACGATCATCCAGTTCATTCAGACAGTGGAACAGGTTGATGCTTTTCTCTGCAGAGAGTTTCCCACTGAGCTTCTTCTTGATGTACTGGACTGTTTCCTGATTGGTCTGTGAGCTACTTCCTGTCTGTGTCAGCATGCATAGAAGATCCTGATTGGTCTGCAGTGAAAGACCCAGGAGGAAGCGGAGGAACAAGTCCAGGTGTCCATTTGGACTCTCTAAGGCTTTGTCCACAGCACTCTGGTAGAAGTCTTTTACAGTAAGTGTTTTCTGGAAGATTTTAAAGAGAGGAGATTGTTTCTTAAGCAGGTTGACTCCAGAGTTGATGAAGGTCAGATAGACATGAAGAGCAGCAAAGAACTCCTGAATGCTCAGATGGATGAAACAGTAAACAACGTTGTTGAACATGTGGCACTCATCAGCTTTAAAGATCTGTGTGAACACTCCTGAGTACACTGAGGCTGCTCTGATATCGATGCCACACTCTGTCAGGTCTGATTGATAGAAGATCAGGTTTCCTTTCTGCAGCTGATCAAAGGCCAGTTTTCCCAGAGACTCAATGATCTTCCTGCATGAATCTGTCTCATCATACTTGATGTCCTTCGTTGTTAGGTGAAATAGCACAAGGCGTATGTAGAGCTCTGTGAGAGTCTTAGGCAGATCTTCGCTCTCTTTGTTCTTCATGACAAACTCCAGAACTGTAGCAGTGATCCAGCAGAAGACTGGGATGTGGCACATGATGTGGAGGCTTCGTGATGTCTTGATGTGGGAGATGATGCTGCTGGCCTGCTCCTCATCTCTGAATCTCTTCCTGAAGTACTCCTCCTTCTGTGGGTCAGTGAACCCTCTGACCTCTGTCACCATGTCAACAATGTCACGAAGGATCTTATTGGCTGCTGCGGGTCGTGTGGTTATCCAGAGGCGAGCAGAGGGAAGCAGTTTCCCCCTGATGAGGTTTATCAGCAGCACATCCACTGAGGTGGACTTTCTAGGGTCAGTCAGGATTGTAGTTTTGTGGAAGTCCAGAGGAGGTCGACACTCATCCAGACCATCAAAGATGAACACAACCTGGAAGTCTTCAAAGATGTAGATTCCTGCTTCTTTGGTTTCAGTGAAGAAGTGATGAACAAGTTCCACCAAGCTGAACTTTTCCTCTTTCCGCAGATTCAGCTCTCTGAAAGTGAATGGAAACATGAACTGGATGTCCTGGTTGGCTTTGTCTTCAGCCCAGTCCAGAGTGAACTTCTGTGTTAGGACTGTTTTCCCAATGCCAGCCACTCCCATTGTCAGCACTGTTCTGATTGGTTTATCTCTTCCAGGTGGGAGTTTAAAGATGTCTTCTTGTCTGATGGTTGTTTCTGGTCTGTCTGGTTTCCTGGATGCTGTTTCAATCTGTCTGACCTCATGTTCATCATTGACCTCTGCAGTCCCTCCCCCTGTGATATAGAGCTCTGTGTAGATCTGACTCAGGAGGGTCGAGTTTTCTGTTGTAGAAATCCCCTCGAGCACACACTGGAACTTCTGCTTCAGGTCTGACTTGAGTTTGAGCTGACACTCAGTGAGAATCTCTGCATGAATAAACAGCAAATGACACAAATGAGAAAACTGCATTCTGGTTACTGTGGTTATGTGTTCAGTTCACTGGACTCTTGGTGTCATGATCCGAGTGAGTCTGAGTAACTTTCCACAGCATCAGCTCTCCTCCCCTGGGTGGAGCCCTCCTCACTCCTCCCTGCTCCTCACCTGTTGCCAATTACTCCGGCAGTATCTATGAGCAGCACTCACAATGAACCTTCTCCAGATTGTGTGCTTAGCACAGTCAGTTCTCTGCCTCACATTTTGTCTTGTGCTCCTCAGCTTGTTTCGCGTAACCCTCTTTTCCTGTTCCCTAGTCGGCACCTGGATACATCTTCCAACTCTCGCCATAAGTCACGCCTCAGGATTCTGGCCTGCCACTGCTGGGAAAACTCCCTCTTGCAAACTGCCATCCTCACCTGCCTGCCTCCCTGTGCACCCACATCTCACTCTGTACCCAGATTTAATTCATCTCCTCCTCCAGCTGATCTCCACCTGCAGCCACGTAACACCTCTTAGTTTTTAAATCTTGGACTCATTCACTACACTGTGGACCACTCTGATTATTATCTCCTTTGTTCCAGTGATCCTGGATAGTTTCTATTCGCCCGATTCTGCCCCTGTTGTTCCTTTGACCTGCCTCAGCTTATGTTCTGGCCTCAGCTCTGCACTTCTCATAATACCTCGCTTGCTGTTGAATTTAGCCGTGATTCAGCTTTCTCCGTCAAGAAATCTAGTAAAATACATTTCTGTTAAAAGTCACTCAGCCTCCGTTTTTTGGTTCTGTGCTTGACTCCATTCCTTTTCATGAGCCATTGAGCCCTGACACTTGGGTTATAACTGAGGGCAGGTTTTATAGAGACACATTCGATTTAATTATGTTTATTTATACAGCACCAAATCAATACTAGCAACATTTCACATATTACATAAACAACACTATGGAGCCAGTGATGAATAAATATGTAGAATAAATGAAAGAATTTCAAGTATAAAAGTTTTTTTTATTAATTCCTCCAAATAACAACAACAGTCACCCCAATGTGCTTTATATTGTAAGATAAAGAACCTACAATAATACAACAGAAAAAACCCCAACTATCTTTTTGGGTCCTGAAAACTGAAGGCTCTGCCTCCCATTCTACTTTTAAATACTCTGTGAACAACAAGTAGGCCTGCAGAGCGAAGTGCTCTAATAGGGGGATATGGTACTACAAGGTCATTAAGATAAGATGGGGCCTGATTATTTAAGACCTTGTATGTGAGGAGCAGGATTTTGAATTCAATTCTGGATTTAACAGGAAGTCGATACAGGAGAAATCTGCTCTCTCTTTCTAGTCCCTGTCAGGACTCTTGCTGCAGCATTTTGGATTAACTGAAGCCTTTTCAGCGAGTTTTTAGGACTTGCTGATAATAATGAATTACAGTCATCCAGCCTGGAAGTAATAAATGCATAAACTTGTCACGGCTGGGGCAGCAGTCGTGCGGTGGAGTTAAATGAGGACCCAAGTTGCAGACAGTGGTGGAGATGCGAGTGAGGTTTTATTTACAGTGAACAAACCAAGGTGAGGGCAGAACTAAACATAAACCTAAACTGGAAAAACTACAGTGGCTTGCAAAAGTATTCGGCCCCCTTGAACTTTTCCACATTTTGTCACATTACAGCCACAAACATGAATCAATGTTAGTGGAATTCCAGGTGAAAGACCAACACAAAGTGGTGCACACGTGAGAAGTGGAACGAAAATCATACATCATTCCAAACATTTTGTACAAATAAATAACTGCAAAGTGGGGTGTGCGTAATTATTCAGCCCCCTGAGTCAATACTTTGTAGAACCAGCTTTTGCTGCAGTTACAGCTGCCAGTCTTTTAGGGTCTGTCTCTACCAGCTTTGCACATCTACAGACTGAAATCTTTGCCCATTCTTCTTTGCAAAACAGCTCCAGCTCAGGCAGATTAGATGGGCAGCGTTTGTGAACAGCAGTTTTCAGATCTTGCCACAGATTCTGGATTGGATTTAGATCTGGACTTTGACTGGGCCGTTCTAACACATGGACATGTTTTGTTTTAAACCATTCCATTGTTTCCTGGCTTTATGTTCAGGGTCGTTGTCCTGCTGGAAGGTGAACCTCCGCCCCAGTCTCAAGTCTTTTGCAGACTCCAAGAGGTTTTCTTCCAAGACTGTCCTGTATTTGGCTCCATCCATCTTCCCATCAACTCTGACCAGCTTCCCTGTCCCTGCTGAAGAGAAGCACCCCCAGAGCATGATGCTGCCACCACCATATCTGACAGTGGGGATGGTGTGTTCAGAGTCATGTGCAGTGTTAGTTTTCCACCACACATAGCGTTTTGCATTTTGAACAATAAGTTCCATTTTGGTCTCATCTGACCAGAGCACCTTCTTCCACATGTTTGCTGTGTCCCCCACATGGCTTGTGGCAAACTGCAAACGGGACTTCTTATGGTTTTCTGTTAACAATGGCTTTCTTCTTGCCACTCTTCCATAAAGGCCAACTTTGTGCAGTGCACGACTAATAATTGTCCTATGGACAGATTCCCCCACCTGAGCTGTAGATCTCTGCAGCTCGTCCAGAGTCACCATGGGCCTCTTGGCTGCATTTCGGATCAGCACTCTCCTTGTTCGGCCTTGTTCGATTACACACAGGTGCACTCTATTTAGTCATTAGCACTCATCAGGCAACGTCTATGTGCAACTGACTGCACTCAAACCAAAGGGGGCTGAATAATTACGCACACCCCACTTTGCAGTTATTTATTTGTAAAAAATGTTTGGAGTCATGTATGATTCTCATTCCACTTCTCACGTGTACACCGCTTTGTGTTGGTCTTTCACCTGGAATTCAAATAAAACTGATTCATGTTTGTGGCTGTAATGTGACAAAATGTGGAAAAGTTCAAGGGGGCCGAATACTTTTGCCACTGTAACAGACAAACCTGAAAACATAAGGACAGCGGGGAATACACAGAGATGACACAAAGAAGGCTGGATAGAGAGACGAGTAGTAACACTGATTAACACAGTAATGCAGACGACACAACGAGGAACACAGGCAGACACATACTATAAATACACACAAGGTAATGAGGGAATGACACACAGGAGGGGAGCACAGCTGATCCTAATTCACAAGACGAGACACAAACCTTCAAAGTAAAACAGGAAACAGACTGTTTTACAACACAAACTCGGGGACACGAACAGAACACAGAGGAAAGACACAGGTAGAGATCAACCTAAGAACTAATACAAAATCAGAATTAACACAAAGTACACAAGGTGATACCAAAAATGAAACAAAACGCTGAACGACCCAGGACCATGACAGAACTAGTTTTTCAGCGTCACTCTGAGACAGGATATTTCTAACTTTAGAGATGTTGCACAAATGGAAGAAAGCAGTCTTACATATTTGTTTAATATGTGCGTTGAAGGACATGTCCTGGTCAAAAATGACTCCAAGGTTCCTCACAGCGTTACTGGAGGCCAAGGTAATGCCATCCAGAGTAAGAATCTGCTTAGATACCATATTTCTAAGATTTTCAGGGCCGAGTACAATAACCTCAGTTTGATCTGAATTAAGAAGCAGAAAGTTAGCGGCCATCCAGGTCTTTATGTCTTTAAGACATTCCTGCAGTTTAACTAATTGGTGTGTGTTATCTGACTTCATGGACAGATGGAGCTGGGTATCATCTGCATAGCAGTGTAAATGTATGCTATGTCTTCTAATGATGCTGCCTAAGGGAAGCTTGGTAACGGGAGCGTTGCCAGCAGAAGGCTGAAGTGGAATCTCCCAGAAAGCTGCAGAAGAAAAAACGTGAGCTGAAATGGTGGATTTCAGTCAAATAAGGAGAACTGTGGCTTTCCTCCAACCTTTGACCAATCACCTTAGTGTCCTGTTTATCAACCATAATAAAAAGCATTTACTGTGTGGGCATTTTTTTGTTTGGGTCTCCAAACAGCAGAAAGAAATGGCAGCCATTTTTTTAACTTTACCTTCAACTGGTAAATAGATTTAAGAGAAAGCACTTTGATCATATTTGTGACGTGTCCCAAACTGTTGTTGTCGCCTCATTTATGTTGATAAAACAGCTCTAAAACCAATCTGACAATATAAATCTGTAAAATGGGCAGAAAACCTGCTGCTGGTCCCATTTTAATCAAACCAACCCAAAGAGCAGATATTCATGTGTGTACACAGGAGGTTATTTGTGCAGATGCATAAAACATAAACTGTTGGCTTTCTGCAGTCTCTCACTCCTGAAAGTGTTGGCAAGTGTTTTGGATTTATTATTTATATGGATTTTAATGGCACCTGTGTAATGTTAACTAAGGTTTTTATTGTTTATGTATTTTTTGTTTAGTCATTCCCTGACTTACCTGTGGGTTCTGGGATGGTTTTATTTAAATTCTCCAACAGATCATTCTTGTTTATCCTCCCCAAAAGATTTTTAGTGACTTCAAAAGTGTTGATAGAGTAGGTATCAAACATCAGATCCACTATGTTCGTCCTCTCTGCATTCTCCAGTTTACTCACTGGGATTGCTGGTAAACCTTCTACAGACCCGTTCTTCAGATGCCACTTAAATTTTTCAAAGTCATCACGTCCCAAATCCTCCAAAGTCCCCAGAAGGATTTCTTTAGGTGTCGTCATCTTTTACCCTGTAAGGACCCGATAAACAAAGACTGTAACAACAGCTGGAGAGGTAATTGTCTGATTTATCAGAATTTAACTTGATTCTAACAGCAGTTCATCACTACCACCAATAAATTTCTTAGGCTCAGAATGCAACAAAATTGCACATGAAGAAGCACATAGAGAAGTATCCAAGTAACACTTTGCTACAATATAAAACAAACTATTATAAATAAAGAAAATATATAAACTAAATATATACACTACCCGTCAAACGTTTTAGAACAGCCCAATTTTTCCAGTGTTTTTGTCACGGTTTGCGAGCCGTGTGTAAATTATTAAAGGACCCTTTATGCAGGCAGCTCAGATGCAAGTGAGTTTATTCATCACATGGTGATACAAACAGAAATGGCGAAGGTGAGCATGGAAACTAAGCAAAAACCTAAACTGGGAAAACTAACAGTACACGAATATGAAGAATTACACGAAGGGAAGACGAAAACACGGAACACAAGGGGTGGGAGCAAAGCACCACAACACATCACTATATAGTAGTGATGGGTCCAGCAACACTGATGCACCGACGCTTGTATCAAGCTCACAGAGCGAAACCTGTATCGGTGCGTGTGTCGCTTTAAGAAAAAGTCACGTGATCGATACAGCTGCTGTATCGATCATTACCAACGCGCTAAACTGTGTTTAAAAGGTACCGCATCTGCATCTGTCAATGGGATGAGTCGCCACCAAAAAACCCCCCAAAAAACCAAAATTACTCTCGCAAAGATAAAAAAAAAACAAAAAAAAAACATCTCTCCATAACAAAATTGAGCTTGAAAGAAAAAAACAATGTTTCTGCTGTGTGGGATCATTTTGATCTTTTAACTGCAAATAAGGGAATAGTTTGTCTGTCTTTGTTTCAGTGTAATCTATCAGAATAGGAAAAACAGCAATGTGACTTGCAGTGTAAATTATTTATTTTCTATTCTGCTGAGCTTTGTTACACAATCAAAAGCACCTCCTCAGTGTTCAGGCATTACAGAACCAAACATGAAAATGAGGAGACAAACACACCGAGAATGAACACAGGTCGGCCTATATTGACACTGAACTGCTTTATCATCATTTTTTAATTAACATGCGTTTTATTATTTTGAAATCAAGCACCTAGGAAGTCTGTTCTGGACCATGCAGTCCTGAGTTTTATTATAACGGACTGCCAACCCCTTAGTATTGTGGAGAGTGTCGGAGAGAAACATTCCAAGATCAGAGGATCCTTTAACGTACTGGGGGAACAGGAAGACATCTTATCTGAACCTTTTCCACCTGGCTTTACAGTTTTTGTGTACCCCAGCTTCATCTGTGCCTCTGAATTTTCCAAAGCTGGGGAAATGCACCTTAGAACACACATGCATCAACACTACAATGAGCGGGCGGAGGGAGGTTTTGGAGTCTTCTCACACCCCCGTTCTCTGCGACAGGCACGTGCAGAGGGGGGGGGGGGGGGGCTAGAGGGGCTTGAGCACCCGCCCCTTTCCTGATGGGTGCCCAAGGTGCCCTTTTGTTGAGGCAACTTTTAAAAAAAAAAAAGTATTTTTTTTTTTTAATGTGTGCGTGCGTGCGGAGTCCTGTCTGTGCCCTTCAACAATAATATTTAACTATTAATCACAGTTTTGCTAAATAAAAGGATCTGGCTTGCATCAGTCACATGATCACATTTAACCAATGATCGCCCTCGACGGCAGAACGCGCTGGTTACGAGCCGGGAACGAGCTCACAAAGAGCACGCGCATTTGTTGCGGTCCGGAGCTGTAAGAGAAACACAAGTTAACTCAGAGACACAGACTGATGCGACAAACCCAGTAAGTAGCTGTACAGCGTACACTGTAGTGTGTAGCACACAGGAGTATTAGCTTATTACGTACACGTTGGTAAGTTGTCTTGTGGCAATTTGACGAACTGAAACAAACGAGCGTGCTGTGTGTGCAACAGCGCGACAAACATTACCTGTCCTTTTATTAACTGCACATGTAGTGCTGGTCACAGCTGCTGGCTACCTGTGTAAGGCTGTCATGGGTCTGTAGCTCTGTCACCGTTTTAGTGAACATATTTAGTTTTAAAGTAAGTTACAGAGCATTTCCTGCCCTTCTGGGGGGATTATATTTCACTAAAAAACGATCTAATATGCATGTCCACATAATTATGCATTATTATAATTATAATATATTAAAAAACACGCTGTATTTTAAAGAACATACATTAAGATGTAGATTATATTAGATTTATATTTTAAATAAGACAAAATTTGGATTTTACAGCAGTAAAATGATTGTATCTCTATACATGTAATAAGCTTTGCCCTGCACAGAGTGGATAGTGAAACAAATGGAATCATCATAAATACATTATTTCATATTTATTACTTCCCCCTCCTCATTGCTTTATTATTGTAGCTCTAGTAATAAATAATAATGTAAGGATTCTGGATCAGCACCATGATGCCCATAGTATATACAGTATTCTGAAGAAGGTCTAAAATGTCAGTGTGTTGCACCAAAATATTTAAGTAATTATCAGTTTTAGTTCTTAGAGTGTACCTCAAAGCACACTGTGTTCTGTTGATCTTATGTGCTGCACAATAATGTTTAATATTTAGTATTTACTGTTATATTACTATATATCATTGTGATGTTGTTTATTGTATTGCTCTCGTTTTCTTCTGCTTGTTTTCTTTTTTCTTTCTCAACAGGTGATCCAGGTGATTGATGTATGTGTGTGTGTGTGTATATATATATATATATATATATATTTTTTTTTTTTTGTCTGCTTATTTAGTTGGTTTTTGTTTTTTTGCCCTTTATCCCTGTCCCAGGACACAGCTGGGAGTGATTGACAAGATGAGACAGAGGAAACGCAAACTAAACACACTGACATGAGACACGGACCTTCACCACAAAGCAGTAAATACATAGACTGAGGCTACGTCCACACGTACACGGGTATTTTTGAGAACGGAGATTTTCCGTTTTTGTTTTCAAAAATAATCCCGTCCACACGTAAAGGCAGAAATGAAGGAAAACACTGCTAGGAACATGCCAAAGCAACAGGTGGAGATATATTCCTAACCGTGCAGAAATGCTGGCCAATCAGAAGTCTAGAAGCCTCGGTGGGAAAAAGTAAACAAAGCTGGGGCATAGAAGGAGAACCAAGTCGTATGTGTGGAGGGACAGTAACTGTGTGTATATGTAATCATTTAAACACTGCAGAAAGTACAATTAACACTAATAGTATAATAATAGTACCTGAATTGTACGGAGCCCCTCTGATGACATGGTCCAAAAATAAATAAATTGTGGCCACAAAATACCCTCGAAATACTATTTTCGAGAGCACGAAATGGGTATAACGTGGCAACGAATTACGCATTTGTGGCAACATCATATTGATACAATTCCTGGACAGCTGCGTAGAGACACAAGCATGAGAGTAGGCTAAACCTATACACCGTGGACAGAGACGGTATGAGTGAGTTTTATTTTAGGCTGGGAATGAGCTACAATGCATTTTGAAAAGCCTGCAATGCAAGGAACCATTATTACGGAGAGACATTTAAACAGGATACTGAGAGCCCAGTTGCTTTACAGGGCCTGGACGCCGGGATAGATTTTATTGTCAACCAACTGCAAGGGCCTGGGAAGGATCACGGTTATTGGTCAAGTGTTTCGTGCCCACAAATTAGCATTTCGTGCGCACGAAGTAGTATTTTGTGGCCACAATTGATTTATTTTTTGGACCATGTCATCAGAGGGGCTCCGAAGAATTGGGATACAGCCTCTGAGATAGAAAGTGTGCGACCGTGAACTCGACTCTCTTTATGACACATACACACACAGACACACACACAGACACTTGTTTTCAGATTTTAGTGAGGACACCAAAAAGCCTCAAAAATATCCTCAAACTCGTGAGGACGGCCATTTTGTGGGACTCTATTAGCCCACATAGTAGCATACCAACTCTTTGTCCTCACAAACATGTCTAAACAGGTACACACACACACACACACACAGACACACAAACAGGTTTGTCAGGTTCCTCGGCTCGTTCTCTGCGTTCAGTCCATTGAAGGTGATTATTGAGCCAATCACAGCTACAGAGCTCACTGTGACTCTTCTTCTCTCTACAGTCACACAAACAAACACACTCAGAGACTCTGACAGCAAAACTACAACAATGTGGTGTTAACACTCACCCTGCCTCAGCTCCACCGTCCTCCTGCTGCTCTGACGGAGGCTCAGCTGTTTCTCTTCCTGTTCCCACCTGCTCGGGTGGCTCCTCCCCTCTGCAGTTACAGGAAATCAGGTGTGTGTGTCTCTTGTTGAGACTGGTTCTTCCTGCTCTCTATCATCACATTGGGTGTTTCCAAATTCAGGGAGAGGATGCTTCGAATGCCACATTTGTAGGAAATTGTATCACATGGACGCGACGAAGGCTGTTCAAATTTGAAGTCTTCCAAATGCGTCCTTCATTTCCCTGAATTTGAAGGATGGGTCAGGTGTGTCCTTTGTGGCCCAACATATCCCAGGATTCATTGCGGGCCATACAGGAGATATTTTTCTGATAATGATAGTGATCGAAGTGGGAGTTAATGCAGGAGACGAACACTTTCAAATGTAAGTATATGAAAATCTGGTGGTGCAAAAGTTTTTATAGCGGGTGTGTTGTTAGGCTCTGGGCATCTGCATAGACATGTTCTTTTTTTGAGAATGTGAGGACAAACTTGAAAGAGAGACACTGTGAGAGTGGACACATCCACACTGCTGCTGCATCTGTGCTCACCACGATGGCCTCCTTCAGAGAGATGGAGGACTCACTCTGTCTTCTGGCTGATGTAAGTGTTCAGCTTTGAACAGCTGTCGTTCCAGCTGCTTTTAACTTTGTAGTTTCACATTTGTACAGACTTTATATTTTTTATAGACGTGTCATAAACCAGTCCTTAAATCATTTTCATTATCACAGATACAGTCTACACTCTGCATCATGAGCTGGTCAATATCGCAAAAGTTGTAATTCGTTTCATGTTTCATGTAAACTGCTCTGAGGTCACAGTGACACCAGCAGATGTAGTTACAGCCTCTCTGTCCCCACAATCCCGGCCCACGTAGACCGCAAAGGCCGGGTCCTCCGAAGGATGCAGCCGACGAATTGGAACACAGCTCATGTCTGACAGCAGTTTGAAGAGGAAATGGATTCTGTTCTGTTCTTCACTCATCACCTACCTGACAGCTGACACCTCACACCTGTTTCTCAGCTGCAGGTCAGACAGAAGGACACACAGAGGATGGAGGGAAGGAGGATGGATCTGCTAGTCTGAAAGTTGGTATGTCAGTTTCTGGTCAAGTTTTTGTTCAACAGGAAACATAAACAGAAGCAGGATTCATACCAGCCTCCACTTGAACAGCAGCCTGCTTAAACTGTCTGCGTGTCTCTAGCTGATCTCTGTCTCCTGCTGATGTCACAACGTCTCCGTTTTATTTGAACACTGGAGGTGAAGATGGCAGATTGTTGGCTAAAATGGATGTCTGTGGCATCCTGCATTTAATGTTCAGCATCTTTGTGAAAAACCCTTTAAAAGTTGTTTAACATGTCCAAAAATCCAAAACTGTTACAGATTACAAAGATGTTGTTTCTATGGGCTCAGGCTGTACTTGCTAGTTCACATTTCGGTAGTAATGTTGATGATGAGGATCATTATTTGTCATTGCTTTAGTTTTTATTCCACTGTTTCAAGGACATGCACTTAGTAGGGACAGCGGACTGGACAGGTCTTCAGTCTGTCTCGCTCTAAGACAGCTGGGTTAGGCTCCAGCACCCCCGCGACCCTGAAAAGGATCAGCAGAAGTGGATGGATGGAGGGTCAGTTTGTCAACATTAGAAAAACAAACATACTACCTGCCTTAAATGTGAAATGGACGGGCTTTATGTTTGCTCGTTGTTTGCTAAAGAGACTTTTCTGCAGCATTTCTCTCCCGACTTCTTTGTAGCACCTTTCACTGTCACACATTTGATCTTTACAGCAGGGCTGTGCCATATCATATACCATACTATAGAATTTTGACATAGTAGCTATATAATGTTACTCCTACTTTATAGATCTCCATCACCCGATCCTCCGAAAACCTCTTGGAGTTGGCAGCACTCGACTGAGCCATTTTGTGCAGAAGAAGATTAAAATGATGCTTTAAACTCCAGATGTTATCTGAGCTCAGATCCTAAAGCCAGACCTCTGCATCTTCATTCTTGTGGAAAAGCAGAGCAGATGTTGTTTTCAGGAGGATGCTGCTATAATGGCTTTAGTTCCTTGCAGGTAATTATGACGACAGCGGAAGCAGCAGGAACAACAAACAGCCCAAACTAACAGACAAAATATTAATGAAAGTCCAACCCAATCTCCTCCATCCCCGTATCCTCCACTATTTGCATCTTCATCTGTGAAACCTGCAGAGCAGAAACAGTGTGTGGACAAAGTTAGCCGGTATGCAGACATGTTTGCTTTTGTTACAGGAGTTTGAAACACATCTGCAGCTCATTCAGAGGCTTTGGGGCCGTACACACTTCATTTTAAATCAGTACAGCCGATCTCACAGCTGCTGGATGTTTCTTTGAATCATAAGAACATTAAGACAAACAAGATGATCATGAAAATCATATTAATGATTGATTTGGCCTACGTTTGATGCTGAACTGCAGTAGCTCCTGACATTGTGCTTTTATTTCGTCTGGATTAGTTTGCAGCACTGCTGCACAGTTTACATTAAAGTGCACTTTTGCAGAGCAGACGACCCCCTGCACGACTGATGGGGTGAACCAAGGCCCTGCATCAGACAAAGAAGCATTATTTCAACTGTGAGTCATGCAAAGCAGCTCTAGTAGAGTCCTGTAAATGAACAGACTGGATCCCTGTAACGTACCACCTCAGTGACCAGTGGAAACATTCAAATGTTCAGGTAGTCATCCTAACTGACTTGGGGTTTCTGCCAGTGTGTTACAAGTGAAGCAGCTCGCCTGGTCTACACACTGGGACTCGTTTCTTTAAATCACCATTAATACAGTTTCAGCTGCTGACACATTCACTAGTGGGTAGTAATTAAAGCATGCTGCACCACTCATGAGTGCTATCATTCAGCACTCTCATTCATTTGTCTTAAAGCTGGTAATTAAACTCCCTGATGCCTCACTCTGTCTCACTCTTTTCTGTGTGTGAGAGAAAGAAGATGCAGCTGTGTTTCTAACAGCTGCTCTGGAGGAAGCCCTGCAACTCTAGAATCTCACCTGAGTCTGTGACTGTGAGCTTGATGGAGTGCCTGAACTCCTTGATGACTCTCTCACCACAGATGCTGTGGTTGGTTGGTTCACTCACTATGTATTAACAGACCTCTCTGCATTGAATCATATCTGTTATTAATCTCTGTCTCGCTTCCACAGCATGTCTTCATCCTGTCTTCCTTCTCTCACCCCAACCGGTCAGCAGATGGCCCCGCCCCTCCCTGAGCCTGGTTCTGCTGGAGGTTTACGTTGAAACCAAGCACACCATTGTTTTTCTTGTGACATTACCAATAAGTTTGATGTGTCACATGGCCCTCTTCCTATTGAAAAAACAAAAGTTGTATCCAAGATGGCCGACTTCTAAATGGCCACCATGGTCACCACCCATCTTGAGGAGTTTGCCCCTCACATATACTAATGTGCCACAAACAGGACTTTAATATCACCAACCATTCCCATGTTATTACGGTGTATCCATATAAATGGCCCACCCTGTACTTACATTATAACCAATCCGCTCCTTTATCCTCACTTAAAATATTTTTACTGAACTATTGTAATATTTGCTGCCATTGCTGCTGTCCTCTTGGCCAACTTACTCTTACAAAAGACATGTTTAATGTTAATGAGATTTTTTTTTAACTAAATAAATAAAGGTTATATAAAAGTCGCTGCCAAAAACTGATCGCGGCTTCTACCTTGTTACACGAATGTTGTTTGTGGCTCAAGATGACTTTATGTCATCCATGAGGGAAGCATTTGACATATGTTTCACATATTATAGCCCAACAAGTTACTTATAGCAGTTTAAATACGAGCAATCACTTTTTGGCAAATACCAGAAATCAGTTTTTGGCAGACAATCACTTTTTGGCACAACACCGGTGTCTAGCAGGTTTTATATTTTAGAAAGTTTAAAGCTCAGCTTAATAGAAGTAGTGTGGTCGTGAGTTTTGCATAAACAAATTTGTGCAAACCTCAATGAAGTGAAGCAACATTATAAAGAAGAGTGAGCCTAAATGACTCCCCAATGATGTGAGAGACTGATAGTCATACAGAAAACAATGACTTTGAGCTGTTGCTGCTAAACGTGCTTCTACAAGCAACTGAATCTTGGAGTGCACTTTGGTTTGTCTGCTCATAAATTGGTGGTTCATGATGATAAATGAACTTCTGAACTGGTTTAACATCAGTGCAGTGGCTGGTCCATTCCTTGATGTATATGTCAACGTTCAAAATGAGCCATTTAAATCAGCTGTGTTGGATCAAGGACACATCTAAACCCTGCAGGACAGCGGCCCCGAGGCCTGGAGTTCCCACCCTCAGTGCAGTGGAAATAGTCTCGTGCCAGTCTTGGTGCTGCCTTTGAGTCTATATTGCCGAACACTGTGCGCACACATTTTTTTCCTTCCTAAACAAACACACATTTGTAAAGGAAAATTTAAATTGAACTCACAGTTGGCGGTTAATCGTTATATAGTTTAGATGTACACCGAGAGACGCATTTAGTGGGACTTTTACACCGCCACAGATTTTCTTCTTCTTTTTTGTTACATTATTGACATATACTAGATATTTTAACCTAAGCAGCAACAATCATGTCTCTGGTACAGGCACTTTCCACCATGCAGGTTAAGCTAAAATGTGACTTGAAACAAATTCTGGGTTTCCGTTCCATAAAGGTTCATTTCATCTGGTAAGTTAGCCCCTGAGGTAACAGTCTATGTGAACATAACATACTCACTGACTCACACTCAACTTGACTGATAGTGATTTCCTGAATTAGGCAAAGCGCACAGAGGAAATTCATTTGCATATGTTTGTTTTCACAATCACTGAAATCCAAGTTAGGCATGTTTCCCTTTGTTGTTGTTGTTCTTGACACGAGTGCTTCAGTTATTTTCTCATCAGTATGTTAGGACAGAAAGGATTCTGTTGTGGATTTATGATCATCTCACGTGTGTCCATCTTTCAAACTCTTAGATTGTGTAGACATTAATGCAGCTGTCAGACTGTAGGCCAGTTTCTTTGCACTGTAAGCATTGATTGGATGCTACTGTAGCAATCAGTGCTTACACAAAACGTCCCTGCGTAAACCCTCAGACACACAACAAACAGATCAATAGTATCTGAAATTCAGAGTACGGATCTTTTTACACATTTCTCACAGAAAATCACCTAAATCGCTTTCGTGTGAGATGCACATCATGTTTGCCTCATAAAGACTTGCCCTGTATGTATTCATTTCTTTTGACTTTCACGTGGAATTGTCACCTAATATAACAGGTCCATCAGTAAATGGTGTCTATCTTCAGTTTCTGTCTCCTAGACTTTGTCCCTGTCAGGTTACAGCTGAATAGATAGTCATATCATGCAGAGACTGCATCGTACTATAATGCTCGTATGATCGCGTTTGTCATAAGTGGACTGGTCTTGTTGAAACTTTGCATAAACCTTGCCCAGTAAACTGTGAGTGCTAACATTTCTATGGCATATGCAAATACTTTAGACAAATCCCACAGTTGTCTATATTTGTATATTTGACAGTTTAATGAAGCATTTAGAAATCAAAGGTCAGATTAAAATGCTGTATCACAATAGAATGTGATATCACACAATACAATATTTTTAATATCACACACAGCATGAAAGCTTGCTAGTGTATATTATAAAAATATTACAGTATGTTGGTATAACTTTATCCCCTCCTAGTTTTTAAGATACAAATTTTGGCCCACACTGATTTGTGATCATATTCCTCTGTCCACTAAATGAAGATGGAGGCTCTGCTCTTTATTTCTGTGTTTCTCTGGAGAATCCTGGTAACATGATGGCTTTCTGTCTCTAAACACACACGAGCTTAACTCCGAATGAACATGATCAGAGTTCATTGAACCAACTCTGATCAGTCTTTTCTAAGGGTTTCAAGCCTTTCTTGTTCGAGCCTCTCTTTGTTGTTGCTACAGTTATGTGTAATTATTAATAGTATTGCAGATGTTAGCCTCTGCCTGCAGTGTTGATGTGGGTAAAGGCTTTAACCATGGATTAGCGGCAGGTCCCAGCTTGTAAATTGTGGAGCATTAATGCCCACTCCAGCTCCTGTAACCAAATATAAACAGTTGGGATGAGAGTTAGCTCAAGCCACTACAACAGCCAGCAAGAATGATCTGTTCATGCTAGCATTAACAGTGCCTATACACATAGCGACACACGGGGGAGGGGCCTAACTAATAACCAAGATGACTACAGGCTTGGAGGTGCTAAAAGTCAGATATACCAGGAGCAGTTTGGGCTTTAGAACAAATTTTGTGTAATTATAACAATATGTAATTTAGGACCTGGTTACATATGATGCTGCTGATTTTTTAAATCTAATTTTTACGTTGCATTAATTTCTTTTTGTCAGACAGGGAATCAAACAAGTTCTGTTTTCTCGAATGAATCCCACTGTTATTTGTTTGTCCTACCAACAGGGATGTTTACATGGTATTCATGACTGCTGCACCTGATGACTTTCACAGCTTGAGGACTGCAAACATTTCCCAACAAGACATGAGTGGTGGGGTGATCGTTGGTATTCCTGATCAGGTGAGGATCTGTTCCCATCAAACCACCAAAACCAGTTGTTCAGGATGTTTACAGGATGAAGAATCCCCAGTTATTCTTTGTGGTTGGAATGTGCCTACATATGGCTGTGTGGGATTCTGGCTTACTTTAGGGTCAGAGCAGTTGGTATGTGGAGCAAATACTGACACAGTCAGAGTGGGCAAACCAGCAATAGGCTTGTTGTCATACCTGGAAGTCTGAAAGCTCCCGATGCTGGATGGTCTTTCTAGTTTTTAATGACAGGTCGTCTAACAAAGCTTCCATGAGGTGCTATAATGGAGACTGTCCTTTTCAAGGAGTTTCTCATGTCTTATCCTACTTTTTTCTTTTTTTTAATTAACAGGAGTGAGAATTTGAAATCCTCTATATTGACATGATTACATTTCTTCTATTAAATGAGAAGTACATTTTGAACACAGTATAGTGAACACAATATCCAAGAAGCTAAATCTGGTGAAATGGTTTCTTTAGCTGTCAGCTTGAAAGGCTGATTGGGGTATTTTTGTCACCTTGCATGCGGGTGGCATGGACACCCGACTTTTGTGTGCATTTATCAAAAAGCTTGGATGATTTTGAAGATCAGTGGCATTCAACTCATGATCAGCGTTCAAGTTTTCTTAAAATCTTGTAACATGATAACTAGAAAGAAGACAGCTAGGATTTTCAAACTGATCCATAGATGGATCTACTATGAAGCTGAGGGACAGCACTGCTTAAAAGATCCTTTTTAAATGACTCCAGCTGTCTGATTTAATGAGACCACGTGTGCTCAAGTTTCCTGCTCTGACTCGGCCTCAGAATGTCTAGAGGCAGAAATCAAGCACACTCAAAGGAAATAAGCGTATCAGTGGGCATGTGCTCAGCACGCAGAGTGGGAGTGACTAAAGGTGCCACTGCAGAGCATCGCAGTTGTTTCGTGTGATTAAGTTGTGTGTTTATGAACCTGTGAGTGTTAGTCCTTTTGGCAGGATGACTCGCATGAAGCTGTTATAACTGTTTGTGCATGTTAAAGTTATGCCTCAGTTCTTTGATACCATGTTGGTAGGATTATTTGGCACTAAGTTAATAGCAGTGGCTGTAATCTCCCGCAGTCATTACATCCAGCGGTATTACAAATAAAGGACTTTTCTATTGTTTAGTTTAACTGTGGCTAGCTTGCCATGTCCGTGCCTTATGATTGGCAATTTGTATGACGTGCTATTTAGGCAATATATGAGCTATAG
The DNA here is from genome assembly GCF_057382095.1 of Aulonocara sp. 'chitande type north' Nkhata Bay. Taxonomy (NCBI): domain Eukaryota; kingdom Metazoa; phylum Chordata; class Actinopteri; order Cichliformes; family Cichlidae; genus Aulonocara; species Aulonocara sp. 'chitande type north' Nkhata Bay. The sequence continues at coordinate 49,814,066 of NC_141365.1, read as the reverse complement.
TGACCCCTTGTGGATATTGTGAGATATTGCTGTGTTGAGTACATTATGTTTTCAATTGTTTTTCTAGTTATTTGTGACTCTACTAATGATAAAATTGCCTGTTTCTGTTTCCAGAAAACCATTGCTCATAGTCCCACATACTATACAATGATAAGTTCAAGTATGGCTGTACCTAATTTGGATTAAGCCTGGCAAGCACTTTGATGTAAACATTTCTTCTGTGGGACTTAAAGACAGTTAACCCAACTCCTGGACTGCTGCAGTCTTCCTGACAGAAAGCTTAGGCCAGGCTTGTATGCCCAGTATATATATTCTATAACGTGTGTAACTACTTCGTTTAGTTGTTTTTGTTTGGATTTAGTTTTGTTTTTTTTCTTTTCAGTGTATTTCAGTGTCAGTAATTTGTGTAGTGCTCACTCACATTTTCAACTGGAAAAGACCTGCAATAGAAACGTATTTAGGAGCAAACAAGTGAATGAAAAGTTTGACATCATTAAGGCCAAACAGCACCTAGTTTTCAACAAAAACACATAACATAAGAGCAGCAGTGACGATGCAGCTGACACAGATGAACCCATTTAAACTGGTCCCAGTGTTTTTAGCCTAACTTCAGTCTTGAACCATTGGGGCAAATGAAAAATTCCAGCAGTTCTTGAAAGCAGCAACTCTGTGCTTTTTTGTGATGTTAGGGACATTATGGTAACTCGAGGCAGAACACCATCCAAATCTTGGTAAATAACACATGAAAGAACAAAAGAAACAAACATGGTAAAAAGAAGCCAAACGTGTGATAACATTGTTCCATCACGCTCACTCACTATTCTCTCAACCTTTGCCTTCACGGGGCTGCTGCAACAATGTACCTGGGATTACCGTAATGATGCAAATATTAATGAAAAGTGCAGAGTTGCTGCTCTCAGGAATCATTGGACTTCTTTTAATTGAGGAAATGGATCAGGAGTTACGGTAGTTACAGATGTTTAATACAACCCTAGAAAAGAGCTTTCTGTAGTGCTGTGTGATACGGAAAGATTTTTTATGTCTCCGATACAAGTAAATACAGGGCTGATATGATCTCTACTTTTTAATGTGGATGATGCATCATCAAAATGCCAAATTGTTTACATTTTCATGACCTTTACGTTGTTTTTTAGGGGGCTTCATCCTAATGATTATTAATGAGTTAAAACCGAGGACAGAAATAATAAAAGGATTTAGTTTGTAGCCCATAGTTTAAAAGCAGTAATCACACATTATCCCTTTCTTTAACAGCAACACAAAAGGATCATTATATTCCATTAAATCTGAGCCATATTATATTCAGTATATTTATTTTAATTTCAGTAAATGTTTTTATTTAAATGACATGTTTCAGTGAGATAAATGTGTTATTTCAAGGTCGTTGCATCATTTTTACTTTTCGAGTTGGCTAAAATAAGAATTAGCCAGTTGCACTTTAAAGTAATATAACCAACATATCGCCACAGTGATCTACCTGGATATTCTTCAGAGCATGCTTTCTTGCATGTGACAACAAGAGACCTCTCGGTTGTCTGGTGGAGCATTTAGCGCCTCGCTACATGTTTCCAAATCGGCATTTCTTCTCAGTGAAAGCTGTCCTAGAGAAGTAAAGCAAGTTTGTAAGTTTCTCTCTCAATGTTTGTAACGCATTCCCACGTTAAGCTTAACAACCGATATATGGAGCGACTGCCGCGTCTCCTCTCCCCCTCCCTCTCCTGCTGCTACTTCAATCATGAAACTAATCAATGATCAGCTGATCGCAAGTTCCGTCTCTCTTGTTTGTTTCCCACTTTGCACCAGAAAGAGGAAACCAGCAGATAAACCACAGCAGCACGTTTAAGCTTGATAAGCTGTTGTTAGAATTTATTTAATATTACTTTAATGCCTAATGCTATAAGTAGCTGACAGCTGGTAACTGTGCAGGGGCGGGTCTAGCACGGTTTTGCCAGGGGGCCAGCTGGGGCATTAACAGGGAAAAGGGGGGCACAAAGAAATACTTTTCTTTCTTATTCTCGTTTAAAATGTCTCGCTTTTAATAAATAATTATCTGAATCTTATAACCAAAGTTTTTATCTAACGTAAAATGTATAGAAATCTGATATTGTATATAGTAACTATTAAGTCTAATATATACCCTAGTAAGTTATAGTACTTTTTCCTTTGGGAAGATACCATCTGTGCAGTCTGCAGTTCTGTTGAAGAAAGATGTTGAATCTATTTAATTGTTGTTGAAAAATAATTGATTTCTGTGCATTTTTTTTAAATACATGCATTAAATTAAAGTCGATTATGTCGATTAAGCACCACGAGGCAGAGGGTGGGCGATGGTTCCCTTTAGTTTTTTTTTTGCTGGGAGTTTGCAACCCTATTAGTTAGGTTGTTTAATATTTCTGCTAAGTACTCTTTAAAATACCAGAATAGGGAGGATGGTGCAGGTTTAAGTTTATTAGATTGATCAGTGTTGCTGAACTATGAAATATTTTGGGTGCAGTGTGTTTTTTGCATACAGGTATAACTAAATAACTTTAATGTTTTATTTTTTAAAACTTGAGTATGAACTTATACAAAATAAAGAAAGATATTTAAAAAAAACTGTTTTATTGATTATAAAAATACGCTGTATCGGATTCATATCGATACTGGACACAAAAAAGTGGTATCGTGCGTTCTCTAGTCCATACAGGAGAGAACCAGAAACTAAAGAAACTAAATTGCGTGTTTACCTTTATGTTGACATCAGTGTCTGTTTTTTTTATTATTATTATTTCAGCATTTCAGCATCTCAAAATATTTTTTAGATAAAAGCAGTCAAAATATTTTTTTTAACAGATGAATCATTAAAGGATGGCAATTTCTAAAATGGTAACCAAAAGACCCGTGTGTTTTCTCTTTGGAATAATAATTATTATTGCTCATTAATAAGAAAACTATTTCTAATCCAATTCAATTTCCGAACAATCAATAAAATACTTTATGACTAAAATGATGAATAACTGCAGCCCTAGAATAAACACATTTTAGAGAAACTTGTGATTTTTGAGATGATGCAGTTTTAATTTGATAGTTTTTCCCCTTTGGTAACTTTGCTGTCCTCGCCCTGAGTTCCTTAGTTTCACCAGCTAGACAGCGAGATAACGATGCTCCAATAACCAGACTTATTTTCCTTTCTGCGCTGATTTATTGAAGAATGGCCTCTGACCATTGCCTTCTCTTTGACCATCGTAAAACTGAAAGTACAAAATACTGTATTAGCTAACTAACATTGTAAACTAGCTTGTTACACTCTTACTGCAAGCTAACAGTAGATTACAGCTCAGTATTCAATACCATCGTTCCCTCGAAGCTGGACAGGAAACTGCAGGATCTAGGACTGAGCAGCTCCCTCTGCAGCTGGATCCTTAACTTCCTGTCTGATAGACGCCAAGTAGTCAGACTGGGCAGCATCACCTCATCCCCCATCACACTGAACACTGGTGCACCACAGGGGTGTGTACTGAGCCCTCTCCTGTACTCACTCTACACCTACGACTGCACAGCCACTAACAACTCCAACATCATTGTGAAGTTTGCGGACGACACTACAGTGGTGGGTCTTATCACCAACAGTGATGAGACGGCTTACAGGGAGGAGGTCAGCGCCCTGACCCACTGGTGTCAAGACAACCATCTCACCCTCAACGTCGCAAAGACAAAGGAGTTGATAGTGGACTTCCGGAGGTGCAGAGAAGTACACACCCCCATCACCATCAGCGGCGCTGCTGTGGAGAGAGTGAGCAGCTTCCGGTTCCTTGGTGTACATCTGGCTGAGGATCTTACGTGGTCAGTACACATAAACAAAACAGTGAAGAAGGCGCAGCAGCGCCTCTTCTTTCTCAGGAGACTGAAAAGATTCAGCATGAGCCCCCGCATCCTCAGGACCTTCTATCACTGTGCCATTGAGAGCATCCTCACTGGATGCATCACCACCTGGTATGGCAACAGCACCGCCTACAACTGCAAAGCTCTCCAGCGAGTAGTGCGGTGCTCTGAACGGATAATTGGAGGTGAGCTTCCCTCCCTCCAAGACATCTACAGGAAGCGCTGCCTGAGGAAAGCGGGGAGGACCATCAAGGACTCCAGTCCCCCCAGCCATCAACTGTTCAGACTACTTCCAACAGGAAGGAGGTTCTGCAGCATCCGGTCCCCAACCAGCAGACTGAGAGACAGCTTCTTCCACCAGGCCATCAGACTGCTGAACACGTCATAGACACCTCAGCTTCACTACTGGAACTTCAACATTATGCACTCCACACTGTATATAAATGCCACTTGTTTTGCACATGTCCAACTACCAACCTCTGTATATTTTATTTTATTGTTTACTCTATTTAATTTGTAAAATATGTACACACACACACACACACACGTAGAAAAACATATTTAGTATACACATCCAGTAATGCATGTACTATTATATATTGTACATATATTTATTAGTCTCAGATTTAGCCGTTCTTATATTTTGCTTGTTTTACGTTATTGTATTTTTGCACACCTCTGTTGCTTGTGAAGCTCGCAAACAAGAATTTCAATGACATGTACTGTACCAGTGTATCTGCACATGTGATGTGACAATCAAAGTGATTTGATTTGATAACAAGATAAAACTTTCAAATGTACAAATTATCGTACCATTTTTACACAAAACAAAAGATAATAATTATTTTATCGTCACTCATACTTACAGACATATCTTGTCCAAGGCAACAACATTTTAAGGTCCATATCAGCTTAGAACGATAACTTTCCGCCATCTTTGATTTTTTCACCTTCTCATTGTTCCTTTCCCAAAGTAGTCAAACCCATATTACAAAGCAGCCACTAGAGGGAGCTCTAGGGCCGTTTGCAACCATAATATCCAGTTTACCTTATAAAAGGCAGAACAGTAACTATAGTGTTTGCAATAAATGGAGACATTTAAAAACAGAAAGCTATCATCTACTGTGATTCAAGTGTATAAACTAAACCACATAAAATGGCTTAAACTGAATATGGTCACGTTTTATTTTTTGTGTGGCCATTACTGCATTTTAATGGTGTTATAGATGCTGTCGAGGCTAAGCCTACATTTAAAGCCACTGAGCTGTTTGTTGGCAGGTTAATGCAATGTCACTGGTATGAATAAACGTATTAAACTTAGTTCAATAACTGAAACCATACTTATCTTGTCCTTTAGATTCTTTATTCCAACACAATTTAACATAACAGCGCAGCGGTCACAATCTGTTTGCTCCTTCCCAACAACAACACACCTGCTGCTAATGACCTATCTACCTTAAATAGACACACCATATGTAACACAAAAGGTGACCCCTAGTGGCATACATGAGGTACCCACACAAAAATGGCTCCTACAGATACTGAGCACAAATATGAGTACAGAGAATTTCCAGCAAGCTTTTAATACTGTCACAAAAAGGTCTAGAGGGATTTATCAGCATCATCCTGTCAAACTGGTTTTATGGTGGTTTTGATGAGAACAGATTATAGCTTGATCAAGAAGACCAACCGTCGAAGTCCTGTTGGGAAACCTTTGCACTTTTTCAAGGTGTGAGTATCATCAAGTGTAGCAGTGATGTCCTCATTGGTCGTTGACACAGTTGACAACTTGTTTGAGGGATGAAATTGTGGCGTTTTGGTCAGAAAGTTTATACTTGTAAATCAGACTGCAGAAATATTTCTGAAAATGTAGTGGTTTGTTTGTTTGTGGTTTGTTTGTTTGTGGTTTGTTTGTTTGTGGTTTGTTTGTTTGTGGTTTGTTTGTTTGTTTGTGGTTTGTTTGTTTGTGGTTTGTTTGTTCATGTTTTTTGTTTGTTTTTATTTCAAATATCTTATAACAAGATGAAACTACAATTGTAAACGCAATTTGGTTTTTTGGTTTTTTCTCAAACTTAAGTAACTGAAACCTTTCATTGAACTACAGCAGAAACAGATTGGAAATGCCAAGTTATTCTAACACTAGTGGACTTGTTAAACAAAACATTTGTTTCACTTCTTTCTCAACATGCAGCACCATTAAGAACAGTGGACCAGCATAGTTGGTCTGCATGAGCACACTTACTGCAACAGTTGTACATGCTGAAACTGGTTGCTGGCAGCTGATGTGAAGAAATGTCTGGACACATCAAAAGTTTTCTTTTTCATTTTTTCCCTCCCTTGGATAACATACACATGGCAAATAAAAACATGTAACTAGGGTGACGTGAAGTGTGTATCATCAGATTTAACTAAAATATAATGAGGCTGTCCATCTGTGAAGTAATTGTTCCTTCAAAAACCACTGTGACAACAGATTTTATTTCATTCATTTGATGGTTTTCTATTCTGTATACTGGAACTTTTTAATAGCCCCCCTGTCCACACATCCTTGACATGAGACTTTCTGCAGAGTTGCACATGATGAATGCACACAAAACTTAAAGTGTTGCTGTCATATTTTTTTGGATGTGGTTTGTTGTCATAATCAAGAACGTGTCTTATTTTTTTATTTGTGTTGTTGCTGATCGGCCATTGGACTGCTGAGCCTGCAGTGAACAGCCAGTCACTGACTCTTGATGCTAGAGCAAGGACAACTGAGCTCTCTCTCTCTTACTCTCTCTCTCTCTCTCTTACTCTCTCTCTCTCTCTCTCTCTTTTAAATAAATATTACGTTCGAGCTGTTTATGTTTTTGACTTGTTATGGACTCTGACTGGCAATGGGAGGGCTGGCGGACTCATATTATGGAGGTGGAGGGTAGACACATTTTGTGTGCAAGAGACCACATACTACAGTGGTGATTGACACAGACTTCAATGGACATTTAGGTGAAGGGAACAGAGGTTATGAGGTGTTGGGTAGGTGTGGTGTTTAGGAGAGAAATCTAGAAAGAGAGATGTGGGGCAGATTTTCCAAGTGGAAATGGCCGTGGTGCACACATACTTCAAGAACAGGGAGGAACTTGTAGAAATATATGAAAGTGGAGGAAGCTGCACACAGGGCAACTAAATATTATGCAGAAGGTGAAATCAAAAAGACAGGAGACAAGGAGGTGTCAGGGAGAATGCAGCTATGCAGCATCAAATGGTAGTTTGAAGGATGAGTTTGGACATCAAGAAGAGGAAGTGAGTGAAGGCAGAGACATGCAGGAGTATAAACAGGCTCTGGGTAGTAGGGAAGACTTACCAGATGGCTGGGATAGTACAGCTTTATTGAGATAAACTGCCAAGAAGGGGTTTGACGTCTTCTCTGCACAGAAGTGATTTTGAAAGTATTTGAAGGAAGAGATTTACAAAGAAAAAGAAGTGTAGTTAGCGAAATGAAGAAAATAGACCAAGAAACTGGGAGGCTAGGCATGTAGCAGAAAGAGGTGACAAAGGAAAAGGCTCAGTGCCACGTATGTGAAGCTGGACCCCAAGGAAATGAGGGAATGACACTTGCTAGGCAGAGAGTGAGTTTGAATGGATGTTCAAACCCCAAAAAAAAAAAGATATATTCACATAACATAGATTGAAAGAAGCTGCAGGTGGCACAGCAGCTTTAATGTCTTCCAGACAGGAAGTTTTGGAAAGAAATATCATCATTTCCCAGATTTTACTATCTTAGTGTTCTGTAACAAAATCACTGTTGTGCGCATGGTGTTAGAGATGATGATGATTACAAACAAACTTAATGTGCTAGTCGTGCTTTTCTTGAGGGATTTGTCCTTCCACCAGTTTTCATGTCATTGGAATCATTTGTATTCACTGATTCTGGCACTTATTTCATCAAACCAAACTCCAAGTAAATACTTTCGGCTTTTTGGTTTTGTCAAACGAACTAATGTAAAGAATGCCTGGCTGTGCACTACACCACGCAGTGGGAATTTGTCTTCTCCAGTTAAATTCAGGATTAACTTGCTTTATAACACAGACCTCAAAAGTAACCGTTATAACCCCAAACACAAGAAAATGTGATCTACAGCACAGTGAGAACTGGCAACGCTTATCTGGAGGGGTCAGAGTGAATGAACTGGACACCTGTAGAAGCAGGATTTGATTTCCACTGATTTCCTTTCCGATCCGATACCAAGTAAAATTCAGGGTGGTATCGACGATACTGATCTGATACGATACTCTGTACAAAAACTTATTTTTTTTTACTCTATCTTTTATTTTATCTCAAATTATAGCGTCGTAATGATCACAGGACATCAGATTACTTGTTCTTATCACTTAATGATGCAGAATTATCATATAGAAATGAAAAACCTGAAGTTGTGGCTATTTGTTGCCTGCCTGCAGCATTAAAGGACTCCGTGAGAGACGTCTGTCTCGCCCTGGCAGCACCTCTCCCTCTCCTCCTCTTCAGTTCGCCTCAACATACGCTCGTCATATTCTGTGATGTGATTCACTCTGAGGTGTTTGACCAGGTCAGCGGTGTTACCACAACACCTCACATTCTTGCCACATGTATGGCAAACCACGTCTCAGCTGTTCGTGGAGGTAAAATACGTCTGCACATGACTCTGTTTACGCTCAGCCATTGTTGTGAGTGTGCACGCCAAGGGGCCGGACACAATGACGGGTATCGGAGGAATCGATATTTCAGTATCGATCCGCACATCACTAGTTGAGATACGTTTTAAACTGGTCCAAAAAACAAATGCATATTTTCCCGAACCACTGTTCCTTGACTAAGGTGGATAACGTGATGAGGTCAAGGAAGGGTGTGACGGAGATTTGATTGAAAAACTTGCAATTGTCGTCCGTTAAAGTTTCACGTTGGCTTTTTCATCTTGAAAGCCCTCTCTGCTCGTGTCCAACCCGTGTGAACAATCACAGATGTGAGAAATGTAAACAAACCGTCCGCAGAACGCTGATCAGGTTATTTTAAGCGCAAGAAAACAAAAACGTTGCGCTCACCGTCGGCGTCACGGACGAGGCCTGGGGGTCCGGGCCCGTCCACAAAGGTCATTGTAACACAAATCATACGATTGCTAATGAAAATGCTATAAAGCTACATCGCAGATAAGTCTCTGGAGTAACAATCAAGGCCATGTTAGTTATTTGATGAATAGTATCTGTGCCACTCATGGCGCATGACTGAGGAGGACGTTGACCTCTGCAAGTCAGGAAAGTCTGCTACTCATTGTATAAATAAGAGATGTTTTTCAAAAACCAGCCAGCCATCATCTCGGAGGCTGACTCCAAAGTATCATCTCACTTCAAACTTGCAAAACAAGTCGAGTCGATGCGAGCGCACTGCTTGTTTCTAGTTAGTCTTTAAGGATGACAGCATGAG